>NW_027287427.1:5952385-6593635 GCF_022747635.1 Hetaerina americana | reverse complement strand
TTATTTCACGAACGGGTACTACTTTCCGGATGACCCTCGTAGATTTGTTTCACCACTTTTACGGCCACGGCTCTCCGTGTACCGACTCCACGAGCGCGCCATTAATTTTCTCTCCTTCCTGAAAGTCGTTCAATTCCAGTGTCGCCCACCCGGAATAGTGCTCGTTGATGGCTAGGTACATCCATCCCTCCCAGCTTTCTTTCTTCTATCCTCCTCTCCCTAGGCTCAGCCGTCTCTGCGCAAAGCACCCGAATTAATCACCCTCGAGAAGCACGGTGAGAGAGAGATAGCTGGGAGTGAGTGGTGATGATGAGAGCAAGGGAGAGGAGGGGGAGGGATGGAGGGAGATACGTGGGGAGAGAAAGGGGAAGAGGAGTATGTAGAGGCGTTGTAAAACTGAGGTCCATGGGGGGACTTCATAATCCGCCGATCCTTCGCGCGGGGAGAGGGAGGGACGGAGAGCACTCGTTCCCGTTTCGAAACGGTCCCGTGCTCCGCTTCATCCGCGCGTTCCACGTTTAATCATGACCCAAGGGTCTCTCCAGTGTCCTCTCATGCGCTTCCCTCGATGCATGAAGGTATGTCTATCTCCGTGCGCACGTGCGATAGCTTCCGACTAATACAGAGGGATTTGGAGTGACTTCGATCGTAGAGAGTGTCCTCTCCCGACGTCAAGTCGGGCGTTAACATCCCCAAAAGGTAACCATTTGAGTGCATTTTGGGTGAACGTTAGGGGCCGGGGACGAGCCTCTCATGTGGCTCTAATTGCATAGGCAAATGAGTCGACGGAGTCAAAGCGGGGTTAAGAAGTGGATAGTTGGGGCAACGTTCAGAGTAGTTTTGCTCCTTTCGTGAAGTCAAACCCTTCGGGAACCCAGGAGAAGGCCTGTTCAATAGCCTTCGCGCCAAAAGTGTCGAACGCTCTAGAAGATTTCCTCTGACTTAAACCTAGGGAACGTTTCACGTGCGATATGGTGGCATATCATGATTAATTAAAAATTGTCATAAAATTTGGAAAATGTTTTTGTGGAAAATTGCCAATTAATTTAATTAATTTCATTTGACGATCCAATTCGTTGAGCATCGTTGATCAGCCAGAAATTTGAATAGTTAATAATGGGTCCTGGCTGTACCGTGTTGTGCCGTATCTGTTTATGAGAACGCTCTTTAATTTAGGCAAATACGTATAACGTGGTGTCAGTAATAAAGTAACTGTGCTTTGTTATGCTCGGCTATCAAAATTTTTAATGCAAAGTTCGGTAGGACTCTGAAAGCTGACCGATAATGACAATAATTTTACAGTGTAAATACCTAAGGATAGCCTATTTGTGTGTAATATTATCCGTTCCCTTCACTTGTGCAGTTTGATCAATATTCAGGTTTAAAATAAAACGTTTTCGCCTCTTTTATTCTCGTACTTTATAATTCATTTTGCTCGTATGTTCATCCTACCCCAAAGTTTTTCGAAATCCGCCAAACAAGAAAGACACTCATACTCTCATCTATAATAATTTATATGAATACCCTCTTTTCTGATTAATATGCCATGCGATTTCTTATCATGAATCCTAATTGATCTTCTCGCCAATAATCTTTTCCGCTCCTGTTCAGTCTCCTGTTGGTTCCCACTGGTCCTTGTGAAACCATTTCAAGTAATGAGGTTTTGTTTGAGAAGAAATTAGTTTAATCATTTAAGTTTCTATGAATAACGGCACTACTCAAGTCGTAACAAAAATATTAATTTCTGTACAAATGAGGGGCATTCAAATGAAAGCCAAGCATCCGCTACAACGTGACCGTGGAATGGTGTTATTATTAAAAGCAATGACTAAAGGCGTTGATGCGTTCATCCCACTCGGAGACGAGATGAGCAATTCCAGTTATGTGAAACGAGGTAGGTCGCTGACGGAAACACAACCGCGCCTTGCACTCTTGCACTTCCCCGTCCGAATGAAACCGACGTCCACGAAGTGCTTTTTTAATGCTTGCCAATGGTTGCCAAAGATGTGACAATCACCAGGAAAAAGATCCGGTTTGTACGGAGGATGTCGGAGTGTTTCCTAACCAAATCATCGTAGCCTTCGTCAGATTGGCAGTTAAGGGGCGAGCATTATCTCGCAACTGGACGATTCCGTCCGACAGTATTCCGGAGCGTTCTGACTAAATGGGGCGTCGTATTGTTTGCTAAGTATCTCCATGGCGCTGCGCATTGATCGTGGTTCTACGCTCGAGGAAGTCGACAAGCAGAGGGCCCATGCAGTCAAAGAAGAAGGTCATCATTGTGACTTTGCCGGAACTTGGGTGCACAACTTTGGATTTCTTCGGCGAGGGAGAACTGGGATGTTTCCATGGAGTGCTGTGCCGTTCCCTATCGGGCTCGAAATGGTTGCACAGCGTTTCGTCCCCTGTGACGATATGGGACAGAGACACATACCAGGTGCGTTCGAAAAGTATCCGACCTGCGTTTTTAATAATATTTTTTATTGTGAGGGTCGTATGCACTACAAATTTGCTACAGGGGGTCAAGCAATCAACAAAGAGTATTACGTTGAAGTTCTGAAAAGATCGCGTGATGCCGTGAGAAGAAAATGACCGCGTCTCTGGTCAAGCGGTGACTGGCCACTTCTTCACCACAATAACGCGCCAGCGCATTCATCTAACCTTATGCAGCAATTTTAGGTGAAACACAAGATTGTACAGCTTTGCCAGCTTCCGTACAGTCCCGATATAGCTCCCAACGACTTTTTAATGTTCCCAAAATTGAAAATGGCGATCAAAGGAAAGCGATTCGACGAAATCGAGAATATTCAGAGTAATGCGACGCGCGAGCTGAAGGCCATTCCAAAATCTGCGTTCAAAGACTACTTTAACATGTGGTTCACCGCTGGGAGCGTGTGGTCTAATTAGATGGGGACTACTTCCAAGGATACAACGCCCCAGATGACGAAGATTAGCACCAATTCGGAATTATGAACGCAGGTTGGAGAGATTTCGTGTATACCTCGTACCCTTCCCCGTCCTACTGCTGCAGATGACACCGACATGACGTCATTCTGTCAATATTCTGCCCTCCCGTCGGTTGATGCCGAACCCATTGCACGCAAACTGTGGAAATTCAAGTGACCTTTGCACGGAGCCTTGGCTAACGCCGACCTGAACGCGAATCTCTTCCTCCGTAATTCATGATTTTTTCCCGGATTAGGCCATCAATCCACCCTATCACTTCCAGGGCTCGATGGGCCTGTCCCGGGGGCGCATCGTCTTGCGGTGACGTGTGCCCTTCTCGGAATATCCTCTGCCACTCGTACAAACTTGTCAGGGACATGTAGTGATCACCATACACATCAGACATGTGACGATTAATTTCGCGTACTACAGCGCCCTCAGTCACTAGAAAACGAACAACACCTCTCTGCTCTTCTTTGCTCTCCTCCATTTCCACAGCTGGGCGAACACACTAGACCAGTCCGCGCACCAAAAAGGACATGGGCCAACAACTTCGTGCGCCTGTGAGCACCATGCAGTTCTCCTACCACAGCGATGCCAGTCTTGATAAGTAAAAACAATGTTGCGGCCTTTAGCGCGGACTGAGTGTTGTGACGGGTGATCGGTTTTCATTTGACTGCTCCTCATGCAAGTACACGAATGAAAATTTTTTTAGTGCATCAAACTGTGCTTCTTCTTTTCTCATTATTGCGCGAAGGCAAAACTTGAGTATGTCTGGAAAAGCATAAATGAGTAAAATGAAAACCCCAGTTCCTCAGCATCCGAAGAGTGTGCATGAAACAGGGAACGATAATGGCGGAAGGTAAAGATGCATACTAGAGTATGTAAAGAATGGATGATTTTCGTTAACGGAATAAGTTTATTGAAATAATTAAAACTAAGCTTTTTTCAGGAATACTACCTTGATCAAAAATTTCCCGGAATTTATTCAGAAAATTAAAAATACAAGTTTATTCATCTAAATCTATATTGTCCCCTTCAAAGTAATCCCCATCGACTGCAACACACTTATGCCAGCGCTTGATCCAATCCTCGAAACATTTTTTATATTCGGTTTTCGGTATGTCCATCAGTGCTTCCTGCGATTTTTCCATTACTTCCTCTCGGCTGCTAAAACGCGTTCCCCGTAATGGTTTTTTAACTCGATTGAACAGAAAGAAGTCACAGGGAGCCAAATCAGGTGAATTCGGTGGCTGTTGGATGGTATTTGTTGCATTTTTCGTCAAAAAATTACGAATAATGATAGCACTGTGCGACGGTGCGTTATCATGGTGCAAAATCCACGAGTTTTCTGCCCACATTTCTGGTCTCTTTCGGCGAATTGCTTCACGCAAACGTCTCATAACGCCCAAATAATACTCTTTGTTTACTGTCTGGCCTTCTGGCAAAAATTCATGATGCACTACACCGTTGTAATCCATGAAAACCGTCAGCATTGCCTTCTTTTTTGACTGAAAACGACGTGGTTTTTTTGGTCTCGGCTCATTTGGTGAACGCCATTCACTTGCCTGATGTCTGGATTGCGTGTCGTACTCATAAACCCACGTCTCGTCTCCAGTAATGATCCTTTTGATGAATGTGGGATCGGATTCAGCCTCGCAAATCATGTCTTTTGCGACGTCAACACGGTCTCCTTTTTGCATGAAATTGAGGTCCAACTTTGCTGCTACACGACGGAAACCCAAATCATTAACCACAATGTCTTGGGCGGATCCATAGGCAATGTTCAAGTCCTCCGCTATTTCTCTGATGGTTAATTTGCGGTTATTGACCAACATTTCTTTTACTTTATCAATTTTTTCACCGACTTTCGATGTCGATGGTCTGCCACTGCGTTCATCATCTTCGATTGACTCACGACCACTTCTGAACCGCTCGTGCCACTGGTAAACGACCGTTTTTTTTAGAGAATCGTTGCCGAAACACTTTTCCAACATTTCCAACGTCCGTGCGCCACTAAATCCGTTTTTTACGCAAAATTTAATACAAGTTCGTTGTTGCAAATTTAAATCCATTTCTGAAATTGTAAAAAATCGCCAACACACACAGAGATAGATGTACTCTTGGCTACGTAACTTTTGCAAATGTCAAGTTATGACACTAAGATTTAACGGGATTATCAACAACAGATGTACCAATTTAACAAAAAAAAACAGAACTCAAATCGGAACGATGGGAGCGCCACACGGTGGTTATTCCGGGAACTTTTTGATCAAGGTAGTATGCGAATACGCCTCAAAGAAACTCGGCTTCATTTAACGAGTGGTTGGGAAATGTAATGCGATAGATTGAGAAAGAGGTGCTATTTCGCTTTGGTTAAGCCCCATTTGGAATACGCCGCAAGTATTAGGGTTCCTTTGGTGGAATCTTTGAAAAGAGAATTGGATAAAATTTAGAGAAAATCCGCCTGATACCTCAAACATTTTTATAATAAGAAGACGAGTGTGACAGGCCTTACAGCGGAATCAGGCTGGGAACCACTTGAGATGCGAAGAGAACAAGCGAGACTTAGGCTTTTAAAAAGGTTTAAAAAAACGATTTTTACAATAACACAAAGGGGTTTATTATACCCCCAAATTCTTTGGGTTGGTTAGATCACCACGGTAAGATTAGGGAGATCGAGTATATATTTGTATAAATATTCGTTCTTTCCTCGGACAATGGTGAATCATTAGAGTAAGAGATCAAAGTCACAATAGAAATAGTAAAAACATTCGAATTATAAGTGAGGAAAAGATTATTCTCGGCATAGACATTCATAGGTAATTTTTTTTGTTATTATTAGTGGCCCTTATATGCATTTTTATGCGTGAAATTTGTTTCTTAAATGTTGTTTCATAATATTTTAGAGGTGGTGTGCTAGTATTCCTCGCAACACTCCCTTGTGGCGGTCTGCGGGTTGCAGGTGAATAACTTCGCGAACTCCTCACTGGGATGTGGTATAGAGTAAGTGATAAGTAATCCAAGCGTTTGAGTTTTCGAGTATGGCTAAATAATTCAAGTGGACTTAAAACATTATTAGACGTTAATGGAATTAAAATTTTCCAGATTTAAAAATCTGTTTTGCAATTTTATTCTGAGAATTTTAAAATTTAATTTTTAATTAGAATTCCTAAATATTGATGCTATATGCGCTCTATTAAAAAAGCTCTGCCGTGGCATTTAATCTACGTGGCTTTGCAAATATTCCAATTACCCATTCCGTGGACTGGACTTTAAGTCATACACCTTACATAGATCGTTAAATCTCCAATAAAATGCCCTAGAGCAAGGCGCCGTTATTAAATTCCGGCCTCTGTTCATGAGAATGGCTATTTAGTCTCTTGTGTTTATTTTTTGTACTTGAGAACGTGGTTAATAAAGGAAAACATTGGATATCGTTTTCGAGAATTTCAATATTCTTATTTTGAAAAATCTGAAATTCTCTCTGAGGTCGAATTTTAAAAATATTTTCTCACCTTGGCAATGATTTAACTTCTTTTTTTATTCCTATCATTTTGAGCATGCGGCTATTCGCTGGATTCCTATCAGTAGTTGAATTAAGTGTTGTGCTTAGCCTCATTTTGGCTTTGATGAAATATTTTACCTATAAATGTGTTTCCACTGGAAAATATATTCAACAGAAGGGCAATCTACCTCGGCGATAGGGACGAAGAATTAAAGGGCAGCGTTAAGCTTATTCTCAGAGGATGGCATAGTTAGTCTTTGGAAATTTACTCGACTAATTTTCATTATTCATTATATTTTGATTAACCTCACTTCAGATTGATTATAACTTTCGAAGTATATTTGAATTTGAAGGTCATTCAGCATGACGACCTTGAGTCCAATAACCATCAGTACATCACTGGTTACATTTTTAATTTTAATGTAATAGGCCTGATAAATATTCAAAAATAATATTACGAAACAATGAGATTTTTTAGCGTGATGCAGAGTTAACGTAATGAAACTTTAATTTTTACTTATTACTTTCCCAGAAGATAGACAAAAACTTTGTTTCTGATGGAAAGGGTTTTTACATCATAGTGATTCGATAATATTACTCAGGTGGTGGTCTCACGTAGCGGTGCGATATTGCAATGCTACTTATAATTTATACTACGCACCCACACTTTAAATCCAACTTAGTATCAGTTTTTCCTACAAGTATTATTTGAATACTACTTTTGAGTTCAACAATGCTCTCACGTTGTATAATAAAGAATACCAATGCACTTTTATTGTCCTTTGGGCAGTATTAGCGAGCCATTTTTATGTTGGAAATACAGGTTCGTCCGGAAAATAAGTGTACTGACTCCTGGGCTGGGCGCGCCGCTCCAGGCGCGCCCAGCACCGCTCTGACGGGCTGCGATTGGAGGGGGGTATGTTGGCAAGCGACGATGAAAAAGGCAGTCGGCTCTGAGCTGTGGTGTAGTGAGGAGCTCTGTTAACGCGAACCTCCACGCTTCGACCCAAGTCACGGAACGCGATGCCGAAGTTTTTGGAGCAGCGTTATTCCATCAAATTTGCGGTAAAGCTTGAGAAATCGTCTACCGAAACTGTCAGTATGATTAACCAGGCTTACGGGGAGTCAGCCATGTCCAGAAACATGATCTTTCGGTGGCACACGATGTTCGTGGAGGGCAGAGAAGAGGTCGACGACGAGTCTTCGAGAGGTTCCCGATGATGCCTTCGCGGGAGCGTTCCAGGATTGGGAACGCCGCTGGAACAAGTGTATCGACTCACAAGGGTCCTATTTTGAGGAATATTAGCTTAAGATATGTAAAAGTGTAATATTTTTTTTCCTGAGCTCAGTACACTTATTTTCCGGACGAACCCTGTAATATAATAATAATTTTATTATTTTCATTCTTCCCGTGAGGTAAAATTTTGCACAATTGCTCTATCACGAGGCTTAAAACTAATTCACACATGCTTGTAGACCACAAACAAAATAACTTTTAGAAGCACTCCCGGTGGCATGTGGAAGTAAAATTTCCCCTCAACACGTATGCGCAGTTTTGAGGTCGTTTTATTCATCCAGTGTATTTTAAAAAGCGGAAGTATGGATACGTGTTCTAGTGCTATGTCGACGAGAGTTAAACAGCGTCCTGTCATCGAATTTTTAACTGCTGAAACTGAGATTTATCGTCGATTAAAGGCTGTTTATGGTGACGATGCTGTTGATAGGTCTACTGTAAATCGATGGGTAGTAAAATTTCGTGGTTGCGATCCTGGGAAAGCCATAATTGTTGATGATACACGCAGTGGACATCCGATCACTGCCTTACACTCGCTAGGCAGTGATCATTGCAAACTCGTCGAAGATTTGATTCAAAACCACTGACAAATCACTCAAAATCGTATCGCAAGCCATATTGGAATATCCAAGGAACGTGTCGGTTTCATTATTGAACGATTGCGATACCGTAAAATCTGTGCACGATGGATACCCCGCCACAACTAAAGAGGCTCTGTGACACCTTAAATTTGAATCCATTTCACACCCTCCTTATTCCCCCGATCTTGCACCCTTAGATTTTTATTTTTTCCTCAACTCAAGATACACCTCAAGGGTAATTATTGCACCTCGGGAGATAAGATGAAGGCAGCTGTCAAGTCCTGGATTCGAGAAAAGTCGGTAGAGTTTTTCGGTGACGGAATGGAAAAACATGTTACACGTTGGGAGAAATGTGTTAGCCTTAACGGTGACTATGTTGGAATATAAATAAATTATTCCGAAACTTACGAATTATACTTTAATGTACTTTCAGCCCAATCTTGCAATTTGTTTTTGCTCTCGCTCTACAATCGTGTGTTCATTAATTTTGAGACTGCCCTCGTATCTCGCCTCAGTGCACCGTCATCCATCATTAATTTTCTTGCAATTATTTCTAATTAAAATTGAATGCTAACTATTTATCGTATTTTACATCACATTAAGAGTACTTATTACCTGTTACTAAATAAAAATAATTTCTTTAAGAGAAATAATAATATGAAACACTGCTAAATATGAATTTCTCAGAACCACTGCATTGAAAAAAGGAAAAGCTCAAATGAAGAGTCGATGAAAGGAAAAGAGATGAAGTTTAACGATAAAGGTTTTAAGCGATAACCGTTTTGCCTTCGTGGGCCACTTCAATGGTCACCTGCAGGAAACGCTATGAATAATTCTTCTCATCAGGAAAACAGTCTTACACATCTTGAGGATAAAATTAAAGTAATTCAGAGAAATATTGATAATCAGTTAATAAAAAACAACAAATAAAAGTAGCTTCTGAGATTTCATAGTCCATTTTGATCAAATCTAATACAGCTTTCTCCAGTAATTTATCTTCAGTCCCCCTGATACATTACCTCTCTCCAAGAGGAAAGTTCCGCTGTGAAAGAACGAGACCAGAAATATGGCATAACATGACGGTGAAGAAAATTAAATTGCGCGAAATAGTATTATTCTGTTAAAATACCAGTTGTAAATTCCCCCTTGATTTCCAAAGAAACTGCGGGAGATACCGCAACAGTAACTTGTAACGGGGTTCGAATCCCAGTCAAGGTGAATGATTTTTACACTCTGAAATTGTTGCATTGAAATCCCATTTGACTTCGTCACATAAGTGGTAATTAAGTAATGTAAGTAGAAAAATCTAACACAATTCATTGTCAGTGTAAAATTTCCTATTTAACGTGCTCTACAACTAGGTGTAAAGCCAATATATATCATTCCTGCACGATACAAACTCTTTGTATCTGTATATATTATGTTGTACGTTTCTGTACTTGTGCTGAATACTGTGAAAATATATACTAATTGTACTTGAAGTGCCTAAACTCTAATGTTCTGTGAATTCTATAAATGGTTAAGTGTGTAATTTCAAATGTCTTATTATGTATCTATGGAATACTCGAGAGTTTATGTAAATAACTGTTTCAAAATCTCATATCGGATAACTTAGGCGATCGAAGACAAAAGGGGAATTTGAGTGTGAGCAGATATCCCCTCAATCAACATATAGCAGTGTTGTGTTTATGTTGTCTCTTGAATAAACAAGGAAGGGTTGGTTAGGATGCCTCTACTCCTACCACACCCTTCTTTTTTTCTCCAAGAAGAAAGGCGGAACATACTCGTAGATTAGGTTTACTATTACTAACTAAATGTATTCACTAAACCATATTTTGCCGTTAATTCATGACCGTCGGCTTCGTAAACATTTACATTTATGCATGTAGTTCTACCCCAAAACAAAGCCAAAGTTGTTCCATTTAAGGAAAAAAATGTTGATTAGCCTAGAGAATTTCTTCTTAGAATATAGGGATATGGCTCCACTAAAACTTGATAATTACGTTTTCAGTGGAGCGAAGTTATTAACTACAATTTTCTGCTATTTCTCTTTTTTACACCAAGTTTCTCTCATTCATAAAATATATTGACATAACCATTAATTGTCCCACTACAACCGATTCTTCCCACGCAAAACAGCCTTTCATGAGCCATACTATTACTGCTCTTTCGTAATAGAATTTTGTTGTTTCTCTTTTTCTCTCTAATTTTATTACTTCCGCTGGTCGCTTGATTGTTTTTGTTTCTGATTGTAATTTGTTGTGGACCTGAATCCACGCCTTTTCTTTTTTTGGGTATTTCTCTCATATTGTTTTACTAATTAAAGTGGAATGCATTACTTTGTGTGGAAGTAATTAAGCGAATTAATCACGAGTGTGAAAATTTTAACTGATGTAATAACTGTTTTAATTTGCTGGGAGGCTTTTAAATTTTCGCGTGGTTGCAAATCCCACATATATCCCGTAAAACTCAACCTGGTTATTTTCCTGAATGCATGCGCGCACTTTCTTTTTGCAGGTTTTTTTACGCAGACATGTACGTATCTAGTCTTTGGAGGGACCGGAAAAAATAGATTTAGACGTGAGGGATGAGTGGAGTGAGGAATTTGGTGCAGGAAGAAAGCCGCCATGCGACGTGCAGAGGACTCCAGCAGGAGTCGAGTGTGGAGGCGATGGGCCTCGGGGCGTCGAAACTCTCTAGTGCATTCTAAATGAAGGGGCAGTCCCGCAAATACCCTTTGCTCCTCTCGGACATCGCCTCTACGTTCCCCAGGGAGGCACGGCTAATTAACACTCTTCCAAGTATCACAGCTTTTCGCTACGAGCTAACCATTTTACCGCCATTATGGAAGGAGGAAAAGATGATCCCCTTTCCACTCGCTTCCGAAAAGATGTTAGTTTCACGCGAATTCGGACAGATTCAAAGGGAAATTGTGTTGCTGTACCCATTTCCCCTTCCCCACGTACTCCATCCTCCCCCCCCCCTGTGAGCCGTGACTCTTCACGGGGGTGGGGGTGGTCTAACCCTCCCATGCATATCACCGCGAGGGACTCCTATCCTCTCATCCATGGTTTGCGAGGAGGAAATGCATGCGAGCATATTTTTTACCCCGTGTCTCAAACGTGGCTCAATCAGTCGTATCTCCCTCCGGAAAATGCATGCATGATTAAATGCGCTGTTTTTTTGGACTTTTTTATGGAGTCCATGTGAAAAGAAGGACCGTAGAAAGTATTTTTTTGCATATATTATTCATGACCCTCGAAGTGCCTTTGGCTACAGAAGTATTAAAACAACAAACCCAAGACTGTGCACGCTGTAGCTTCCGTAGGGCAGTGCTTATATATTTTGCTTTAATTTCCTTTTTTTATTATATCTGGCTCCTTGCTCAAATATTAAAAAGATACACTTGCCTACATACAGAGTTTCGCGAGTAGATAATTGCATCAAAATAACGGTCTCAAAAAAGTCTTTTCTGCCGAAGTTTACGTTCTGACTGTGAGTCTCTTTAATATAGGCTATGCTCTTTGTGACCCTCTAGTCTATTGGACAAAAACATAACGCCCCCATTTTCTTGCATCCAATGAAAATGTGTTGTATCGGGTTGGACCTAATTTCCATGGCAGTAGTTTTTTATTGAATTTTATAAATTACGTTCTCCTAATAAATATAAATTATGGGTGCACTGATGATTATTAAATTAGGAAAATCATAAATAAATTGAAGCAGAAATTAAGTAAATTATTTTTAAAACAGAATATACTTCCAAGAAAATGGATGTGTAAAATAACGGAAATCGGTAATAAGCAAGGAAAGACCGCGGGGAGAAAACAAAGAGCTTTCCCTATGAGGAGAATATTAATGACAGGGACGTTGAGTAAGGATGTTTATAAAAGGCACGTCAAAATTGCGATATCTGGAGTGGTTTTGTGAGGAGCAAAAACTTGGTCAATAAGCAGGATGATTGGCGGAGATTGGAAAGCTTTGGAATATGGGTTTGGAGTAAGATGGATAACTTTGGATAGGCAGAAAAGAATGCAACCGAGGACAAGAATTTATAATTTTTGGTCAGCGGCAAACAATTTTGAACAATTTTTAATGTTACCAACTGCAGACGTTCTCAGAGATATGAAATAGGAGGTAATAAAAAAGAGCCAAAACCACTTACTTATTCGATAGACTACCGCCATACTAAGGCAGGTCATGCAGGACTGGGAATCAAGAAGGGGGAAACCTTATCAAGGGGCGAGGGGTGTGATAGTGAGTGGATAAGAAAGGAGATTTGTGGTAAACCATGTTTAGGATTCCACTTCTGATGATTATGTGGTGACAGAGGTTAACAATTCGGTGTATCCTACACCTAAAATATTTAAATTCTCAGAGTGGCTGGAGTTAGATAAAACTTTGCAAAGTTGCCGCATTCCATTTTATCTAAAAAACTATTCAAATTACTTTTAATATACGATCCATTGGAGTGGGTTTGTGGAAGAAGGATAATGGATGATTTTAAAATTTTTCTGCTGTTGGCAGTTTAAAAAACTTGTGCAATGGTTTATGTCAAAAGCCTTCGAAAGTGACAATGTAGAGAGGTTGTAAGATGTTTTCGGAAGGTGCATCTAGTCAGAAAATGCAAGTGCAATGATACAAACCCGCACAATTTGTAATATTATACGGGGTCTGTATATTAAGCAAGGAGACTGATTTTTTTAAATTTTCATTCAAACAGAAATACAATCTTATATTGTCACCCTCAAAATAACTTCCATCTGAAGCCGCACAGCGCTGGATACGGGTCTTCTACTCATAGCAGTGGTGGAACTCCGAGACTGGAATAGCCTTCAGCTGTTCGGTTACGTACATCCATTTGAATGTTTTCGAATGTCCCAAAATGAATTCCCTTGAGGTGATTTTTCAACTTCGGGATGAAAAAAGGTCAAAAGGACTCAAGTCATGCGAATAAGGAGGCTGAGGAGCCACAGGAATGTATATACTGGCCAAAAAATACTAGCCCTTTTGGTCTGGCGAAGGGTTTTTTGGAACCATTTTTGCGCAGATTTTTCTCATCCCCTATTCATTGGTCAAAATCTGATGAACGGTGGTATGAATCAAATTCAACTCTTCCACGATCATTCTGACTGTCAACTGACGATCTGAATGCACAAGATCCCGGATTCTGTCAACATTTTCATCGGTTCTTAAAGATGAAGGCCTTCCGCTTAGTGGCTCACCTTCAATCGACTCTCTTCCTTCTGAAATCGCCTTAAATCACCGAAAAACCCAGTGCTCTTGACAAAACACCATCTCCGTAGGCCTGCTGAAGTTAAGCAAGAGTTTCCGTCGCACTGTGCCACCCAAGTCTGAAGCGAAACCTGATAGCACACCGTTATTCGAAACTGATGTCACTCATTTTTAGAACACAATTATAAAGAACTTTTTCCCAAAAAAATCTCAAAGGACAACCAGATGACTCGAGCGAGTTCAAACCTGTACTGAAGGCGGATCACATCTCCCCCTGCTCTCTTCCCAGCCCAGCTCCTCCAATGTTGCCAGATTGGACGCTACGTTGCCAGTCTCATTACTTAATTTACAGAACTCGTATGTATGGTCATTGCATGATCTCTGTAATTATTCTGAGGTTGGCCTTAAGAGGCAAATGACTGTAAATTAGTCAATAAAATAAATTTTGGCGCAGCTGGGATTACGGGCCTTTCGAAAGCTAATCTATCTAATTTGAATGTTTACGTGTACACCCTACATTATCTCATTGATAGATACACTACTTCACGAAAACATCCAGACTTTTGTGTTATTTTTCGCATCGCAGAAAGAATGTGATCTCTTTTACTTCAATGAAGATCCAAGTTATGTGTGAGTTAGTACCGTTAGTGTCTCTTTATTTCTCGCAATAAAATTTCCGTATTTGGAAGAGAATAAGTTTATAGTTCATTATTCATCTCGACTTTCAATGTCGAAAAATTCAAATGAAAGAGATCAAGTGTATTAAAATGTAATTAATGGCATGTAAGAATCGATCATTATTTTTATTTGATGATATTATATAATGTTACACGGTGAACCAAAACAGAATGAAAAGTGTGTTTAGCCCCTGAATCCTTCAATTTATCTTAATCCGTTATTTTACCCTTGATGGTGTTCTATTATATTCTTGTATCAGTGGATTTGGTCAAGCGGAACAATTATTTTGGAATTATCGGGAAGAAATGAGAATCTTGCCGGTTTTAATTAGACCGATAAATTTTCATAAAGCTGGAGCTTCCCCAATAATCCTTAAGCAAAGATAGATTTTCCAATTTATTTTGGAACGCGCTCATTTCTTGGCTTCAGGTATCAAAATATAGAAAAAAAGTTAATTTAGTTTGCAATTTGTTTCAAATTTATATTTTTAACGGATCTTCAGGAAAAAGTCAATATAAAATATAAATGAGAAGATATGAAAAAGGGATATCGAAAGCCGCTGACGAAGCTATAGGAAGGGTTAGTATATATAAAAAAGCAGGAAACTATTGATTACAAACGAGACGATTAGGAAGATTGATGAGAGAAGGAATTGGAAGAATGTAAGCACAAAATTAAGGTAAAGGAAGTCAAAGTGGTAAGTTCTAAACTGAGCAGGATAGGTGATATGGCAAAAGACGCGCCGTGGAAGACGCAGCGCGGGAAGGAAGGGCGAAATGAGTTCAGAAAATGAAATCTCCATCAGGAACTAAGAAAGGAAAAGCCTTCCACACAATTAAATATTTGGCAGGAAAAGTATAAATTAATCTGATACTGATTCAAGAGAGATGGAAAGAATGCATAGGTGATATGTATGGTAGACATTTTAGGCCAACAATTTTAGACTTAGAAAGAGAACTGGACCTAAATGGGGATAGAGACCCAGGCGGGACCCACATGATTGCGAGATGGAAATGGAATCGGCCAGTGAAATCAATTATGGCCGCGGTGATAGGAAATATCCATAGAACTACTTGAAAATATAGGAAAATGTGGGAGGAAGAGACTAATTCGTAGGGGAGGAAATTGATGAGGGATGAATTTTTGCCGGAAGACTCAGGATAGTGTTAGCTTTTATTCCAAATAAGGGAAAGGCGGCTATCTGTACGGAATTTTGAACAGTAAGTTTAAATTTACATACAGCTAAAGTGGTTGTCATGGTCATCAATAAGTGAATGGCGGGCAGGGTAATTAAGTACTCAGGGGCTGATCAATGTGGTTTCAGGAAGGGGAGAGGAACGCGCGATGCAATTGCAGTAATGAGGTCACTTGTACTGAGAGAGTGCATGTACGTAATGCATTCAGGATGTAATTTTTTGTTCCATAGATTTGAATAAGGCCTTCAATAGGGTAGAATCAATTAATATATTGTAGAAAATAAGTGTAGGATGGAGGGATGGTAGGCTTCCGCAAACCTATAGATGCCATCTCGGACTTTGCAGGTTTTTTGTGGTCGGTGGAGAGTTCATATGGGAATTGTGAGGAACAGGAGTGAGACAGGGGTGTCTATTATCCCCCGTGATTTTCAGTGCCCGCGTGGAGGAAATGGTAGGAGAGGAATGGGAAGACCTTGAGATATGTGAATGAAAGTCCTGTGGAAACTCTTAAAATCAATTATAGTTCCAAGTTTGGTCCATCCCATCATTCTAAGCGCTACAATCCTTGTTATAAGTATAATAATAAATTCGTCATTGATAAGATATGATAGTTTGTGTAAAAATAGCAAAGGTTATGTGGCTTTCGAGAAAGAGAATGACAATTTTTAAGCGTTAAAATGGCTGGTCAAAAACTAGAATAAGCGGGAATTTGCACCTATCCATTGGATCGCGGTAGCAAAAGGTAGCAGGGGCGTCAGAATAAACTTATCGTGTTCACACAATGCAAATCCTGAAATCAGGAAGCTGGATATTGGATCGTATTCGAAATGGATTTTAGGAATGCAGCATATCCCCTAGCAATGTCCTCTTTCACGAATCAGACGCAGGTATGCCCGCATTATATATTGGGATGCGAACACAGGGATGAGGTTTTCGAGGGTCGGCAAATGTTCAGCGCTGGGGTGAGTGTGAAGTGGCAGTGGTCACTTGTAGGGAATCTCTTAAAAGCATGGCGAGTGGCTTTTCAAAGGGGGACGGAAATAGGCGAGGGGGTTTACCAGGGGTTGTGGCTAATGGTAGGATCTGCTTTGACGGGCTGCTAATGGAAAGGCAATGGGTAGGATGAGGCCGGGCGAAAAAACTCTTCTTTGAGTTGTTTGCCCGCTAGTTTGGAGTGAATACGCTCGTTATTTAGAGAAGGGCATTAGGTAACCGAGGAAATGAGGCAAACAAAAGGAAAACCAATCTATATGTATTTTAGGAAAGCGCTTTATTTATGGACGTGACCGCGCTCGATCTGTTGAATGTAGCGAAACGGGGAAGAGGAGTTATCGAGCGGAAAATCAAATTGAGGAACAGAAAAAGGTAACAAAAAGCTCGGATCACGGAAATGGATAATTGAAAGTAAAAGATATGCGATACTTAAAATAATAGTTATTACCTAACAAATCGCACAGAATGATACCGTTCAGACATCAAGTTCCACTGCTTTTATGGGATAAAAATACTCGTGGTTTACAAAATAGCCAAAACAATAACCCTCATAAAATAATATTAAGTGTAACTTTAAAAAAAACATGTGTACGAAATAGGAGGCCAGTAGATTTAGGAGTCTCCCCACTTAATAATGTCCGTGCAAGTTGTTCTATCTTCCAAGACAGGTCCTTGAAAATGGGGATTGGTTTTTTTTTAAAAAGGGAAAAAAATCGGGAAGGTATGTCACCAAAATGGCTAAAATATTACTCTCTTCGGTATATGTGCGGTGTTTTATATCAATGATTTATTGATATAATCTTTTTCAGGGTAGCCGAAAGAAACATAGCCTGACTCGGGTTTCAACGAATGGCTTTCATCTTTAGGCTTAAAGATGATCATTTATTAAATCCGGGATATGAGTTGTGTTTCTCTTTTTGGCAATGCTCTGAAGTTATTCTGAGTAATTTATATACGTTTTTAGTAAAACAATTTACAGTTAAGGTTTATAATTGCATGGATAAACATTTGTGTAGAATTGAGAAGCAACTAGTCAATTTTTCTCCACGGAATCTTTCCTTTCCCTGGCAAAAATTTGGCAAAAATAGAACAGTTTTAAAACAAATTTTCTCGAGTAAGAGATTACTCGAAACTTGGTTGGATTTATAACATTTTTGGTTTGAAATAGATAACTATCCCGATTTTTCTACAAGGAAATATTGCCTTAGCTATCAATTTGCCCGTCACTACGTCCACGAACGAGTTAGTTTTTATCAATGCAACGAACGGCAGCTCAATTTGACTTATTACAACTTGAAGACATAAATAAATAAGTAAATTTGCGATTATTCTAAAGAGCTGAATCAAAATCTTGAGATTTTTTTGTGCTCAAAATGTCTTGCTCATGATGTTCCTTTAGTACAGGAGTATTTTTACCATTGCGCTCTCAGTGAAAAATGCTCATGGATAAAATTCGTGAGGATTAAAAATATGTTCGCGATAGCATTATTCATGATATCACGTGAGAATTATTGAGGTAGGAATATTAAGAGGAGGCTTTGTTTAATTAATAATAATTTCATTCCTTGAAAGTCCAAGGAAAAATCATATGAGGGGCATTAGTTGGATTTCGCGCGCAGAATAGCTAGTAATTCGGATCATCTACAAATGATTGAGGATATTTCACGAAGGATTTTTTAGGTTACGATCACTTTGTGGTGAGAATAGTTGGGATAATCTCATAGAAGTAATGAGAACCATAGCAGAAACAAATTTATAAGACGACAGGATATACTTGTTTTTTTCGTGAGTTTCAAGAAGACGTTCCGCCACGTGAATTGGGCTAAATAAATGAATTTACTGCAAAGTATTGAATTAGTCTGGGCGAATAAAAGACTGAAAAATATAAATGTCAATTGCACAAGTTAGTAAAGTGGATGAAGAATCGCGATGGAGAGTGCTGGTAACAAACTGGGAGAGTATGAAGGATGTCCTGTTATGAATAATGCTCTTTAATATATACGCAAAGATAGTGATTAGAAGGGAAGAAGGGTTTCTAGGGATGCATGTAGTTGGGATCGGTTAGACTCATTTATAGAAAACCCAAAGCTATCAACCCGAAGATTAGTTTGATAGGTTAGGGGGGCTTATGTATTACTGAGCTTATTATACGCGTGAAATTCACTCATCAGGTTAAGGAGACAGGGTAGTTCCTTTCCCTGTACCAGCTATGTTTTCCCTAGAAGATTTGGCATCCGAAGAATCATACAACTCCGTTGCAATACAGGTGAAGATGTGCGGTTTATGTTCCGCGGAGTATGAACGAAATGACATCCGAGGTAGGCAGGAATGCTTGTTTGTGTATGAACAGCGATTTGTTTTTTTATGTGAAGTGATATATATTCAAATGCATGCATGAACTAATAAGCGTTCATATAGAATGTCCGGCACCCCCGCCACACGCCCTTACGGCGGCTTGCGGGGTATCGCGACGCAGGCTTTGAATCATATGCCCCTATTTGATTACATCATTTAGCTAATATGATTAGAAATAGGCTCCTGCAGCCACCGGAAATTGTAAGTGGCGCCTCGAGCCTTTTCGTCATCCTTCCCGGAACTTCGACGCGCCTACCGAAGCAAGTGGCAGCCCGAATGCGCTGCACAGGGCGCACTCTATAGTAAAATGTTCCCGGTTCCCGGAAGATCGTTCCCTGCGGCCAAGGAGGAGAGCCTTATCCCGGTCATCTCCACCTTTCTATTCTCTAAACCCCTATTCTTTTGTATGACGGGAAGACCGCCCCCTCATCCCCTTTCTTCCCCCTTCCCCCAGTCTTCCTCCTATGGCCCTGCCTGTGCCGTGGTCTATTGAAGTCTATTCAACCCCTTTCACCAATGAGATAGAGCTAAACATACTACCTTGATCAAAAAGTTCCCGGAATAACCACAGTGTGGCGCTCCCATCGTTCCGATTTGAGTTCTGTTTTTTTTGTTAAATTGGTACATCTGTTGTTGATATTCCCTTTAAATCTTAGTGTCATAACTTGACATTTGCAAAAGTTACGTAGCCAAGAGTACATCTATCTCTGTGTGTGTTGGCGATTTTTTACAATTTCAGAAATGGATTTAAATTTGCAACAACGAACTTGTATTAAATTTTGCGTAAAAAACGGATTTAGTGGCGCACGGACGTTGGAAATGTTGGAAAAGTGTTTCGGCAACGATTCTCTAAAAAAAAACGGTCGTTTACCAGTGGCACGAGCGGTTCAGAAGTGGTCGTGAGTCAATCGAAGATGATGAACGCAGTGGCAGACCATCGACATCGAAAGTCGGTGAAAAAATTGATAAAGTAAAAGAAATGTTGGTCAATAACCGCAAATTAACCATCAGAGAAATAGCGGAGGACTTGAACATTGCCTATGGATCCGCCCAAGACATTGTGGTTAATGATTTGGGTTTCCGTCGTGTAGCAGCAAAGTTGGTGCCAAAAGACCTCAATTTCATGCAAAAAAGAGACCGTGTTGACGTCGCAAAAGACATGATTTGCGAGGCTGAATCCGATCCCACATTCATCAAAAGGATCATTACTGGAGACGAGACGTGGGTTTATGAGTACGACACGCAATCCAGACATCAGGCAAGTGAATGGCGTTCACCAAATGAGCCGAGACCAAAAAAACCACGTCGTTTTCAGTCAAAAAAGAAGGCAATGCTGACGGTTTTCATGGATTACAACGGTGTAGTGCATCATGAATTTTTGCCAGAAGGCCAGACAGTAAGCAAAGAGTATTATTTGGGCGTTATGAGACGTTTGCGTGAAGCAATTCGCCGAAAGAGACCAGAAATGTGGGCAGAAAACTCGTGGATTTTGCACCATGATAACGCACCGTCGCACAGTGCTATCATTATTCGTAATTTTTTGACGAAAAATGCAACAAATACCATCCAACAGCCACCGAATTCACCTGATTTGGCTCCCTGTGACTTCTTTCTGTTCAATCGAGTTAAAAAACCATTACGGGGAATGCGTTTTAGCAGCCGAGAGGAAGTAATGGAAAAATCGCAGGAAGCACTGATGGACATACCGAAAACCGAATATAAAAAATGTGTCGAGGATTGGATCAAGCGCTGGCATAAGTGTGTTGCAGTCGATGGGGATTACTTTGAAGGGGACAATATAGATTTAGATGAATAAACTTGTATTTTTAATTTTCTGAATAAATTCCGGGAAATTTTTGATCAAGGTAGTATATATGAATATGTATATATATATATATATATATATATATATATATATATATATATATATATATATATATACATGTGCATGTATATATATATATATATATATACATGTGCATGTATATATATATATATATATATATATATATATATACATATGGGTTTTTCGAGTGAGTCCTTATTGGGTTAAGTGAGGCAGTCATCGATCCCCCTCTCCGTTGACCCCATTGGCGAGCGGCGGAGGAAGGGTGGGGATGGCAGGGAAAGAGATTTTGTGGGGTGGGATGGGTAGGGGGGTACCGGAAGGGGCTTTTCGCGGTCCCTTCCTCCCCATCGGGATTTTAATCCTAGCGGTAGCGAACGGGACACGTAGAATGCGCACACGTCCGCTTTTCCTCGCCAGCCCTCCGACGAAAAAGTGAAAAAAGCAACGAAGCTAACGGATACGGATTTTTCCCCACCGCTGCATCCGATGCCGCCGGCGATCCTTGGATGTATTCTTTTTCGTGGATGGAATCGATTTCTGGCCATCGACGGGATTAATTCACCGGGGGAAGGGGGAGAATAGATTTTGAGCCAAGAGGTTCCGAGACAAAAAAAATTAGGGTGTTATTGTAATGTCGGTGCTTTGACTTAGTAATTTGCATGTTCGTTGAGACCTGAAAGATTTTTTTTTTTTTGCCTTTGACAAATTCAAGTTTGAATGGAAGCCTTCCGAAGTTCGAGTTCCAGAACAATGGTAGTGCTGTTATAGGAAGAGTGCGCAATTCTATGGCAGGGAGATGGCGAGATTAGTGACGACGAGGTATTTCCATGGCGAGGGTCCAGTTTAGATATCGTGGAGCTCATAGCAGTATTGTTTGATCTTCATCCCAATCCCAAAGGTTTATCGTGTTGTTATTGCAGCCCTCTGTCGGAAACTTTATCTTGTTGATCCCATGGTTTTACTAGGAGAATGACATAAAGTCCGGTTGCTCATCAAACTCCACTGACTCGGGGACAGTCTGCCTGTCCATTTGTTTGCAGTGACCACAGTTATCTAACTGATGCAGAAACAGCTGCTATTGCATGCTTGTGTAAAAAGCAGTACTGAATCACGCCGACCTTTGGACTTATTATCAGGAGGACCTCAAAAAGCTGCCTTCATTGGATTAGTAGCCACCTTAGCCGGTCTTACTTATCTGGTCATCGTGTGCGTGCTTTTGAAAGTTCTACTTCATGGTGCTTCGCAAACTAAGATAATGGATTGAATTGGGAAAGTGATAATTATTCTGCGAAAACTTTAAATTATTTTCCACAGATGCAAATTATAGGTTTAAAAACTTAGAAATGCCTACATAAGAAACGCAATAAATAGGCGCGATATGATAGTTTTAACTTTGCCAGCACATATACGGTAAGTTAGATGATATGTGTTTCCCATACCTGCGTGCTTGCTTGGTATTATGCAGTTGTCCTGATGGAAAACGGCTGGCAATAGTCCTGTACCAGAAAGAGAATTGAAAATTTCGTAGTTTGGGCCAAAATGAATAAATGAATGCTTCCATTTGGTTGTAAACATTACGGTACTTGCATTTGAGCCTCATCATTTATGGTGTAACTACGAGGGTCATCCGGAAAGTAGTACCCGTTCGTGCCGCATGAAGTGCTGACGACGCGAGTAGCCGCTGGACGAGGTCAGATAGCTTCAGTGGCTTGTCTGCCTTCTCTGAGCCAAGTTGCGTGACGCTAGCATTGCCTGTGTTGTTTCTGTGATTGTTTACAATGTTTAAAAAAATTGAGAACGCCGCCAGTTGTGAAGTGAGGGCAGTGATTAAATTCCTCAATGCAAGAAACGTTCGCCCATGTGATATTCATCGCCAATTAAAGGAGGTGTATGGAGACAATGTAATGGACGAGTCGTCTGTTCGGCGGTGGTGTCGCAACTTCAACATGGGGAGGGGGAACACACACGACGATGAGCGTTCGGAGAGACCGTCTGTCATTACAGACCAACTGGTGAGCTCAGTTGACGAATTCGTGAGGAACGATCGGCGCGTCACAATTGATGACATCTGTGAGCATTTTCCCAATGTTTCTCGAACAATTGTTCATGAAATTGTTAAACACCATCTGCATTATGCAAAAATTTGTGCAAGATGGGTCCCTCGCGTATCTCAATGAGCTGGCGGCGAAGGACTATGCAGCAGGAATACAGAAACTTGTCACACGTTATGACAAATGCCTTAATTTGCTTGGAGATTATGTTGAGAAGTAGTTTAAAGTATCCTCTTTCAAATAAAATTTTTTATGTTTGTTAATATTTACTTTTGTGTCTTTATTTCACGAACGGGTACTACTTTCCGGATGACCCTCGTAAATGATAAAATATCATAAATAAATCTTAACCATGCTGAAGACAATGTTACTTGAATTAATAATGAGTGAATGCATTATATAAAATTTGAAATACTGGTAAGTTTTGTAATAAAAAATGTTAAAAACTTTAAGCCGTCATCCAATTTGAACCCGTCTAGGACTAACCGAGTTGACTCCTAACCTTTTTGAAAACTTTGTTTTCTTTAAGCAATTTTTTTTATCTGTCTTCATAATCAGAGTGGCAAATACGCGCCCTTTTTGCATTATTTAGCTTGAGTGATCGAAACGGCCAAAACATTGTAATCAGTTATGAATTGAGTGCACTGAGCGCAAAAATAAATTTGTTCATCATCAAAAAAATCCAGATTTAAATTTTTTGCCACCCCAACTTATTTTTTTATAAGGTTATTCTATCTCATTTCAAATGGAGATGGTTTCTCCAAATCTGATTATTTTATATTTTAATTTTGGAAATAAATAAAAACTTGCCCTGTCTCAGGTAATGTGGCGGGAATAGTCCGTAAAAAAACTTCAACAGGGCATGGAGAAACCGACAGAGAAGATAATTTAAAAACCCTTGATTCCATGGATACATTGATACTTCTTCCTGTAAGAAAGACCAATCACTCTTCAAACTCCAATTTCATCCATTTATTGTAATTTTTACGCTTAAAAGACTGGTAATACATTGAGGAAATAATATAAAAATAATGTTTTGAGAAAATTCCAGATTATTCATAAGCAAAGAATTGGTTCCAGCATGTGTCTTGAATGAGTCATTTGGTTATTCATTTCTGAAGCTCTTACTATTTACCTCAATGACATTACAAAAAACTTGTTTTCTTTGTTATCAAGCTGATAGAAATATAGTAGAAATCAGGCTTTGTTGACTTTTATAGTTCCAGATTGATGTCCAATGGTTGCTGCAAATAATGGCCGAAATTTGTGTTGGTAAAACATGATAATGACGTAAATGGAATTATTGGAAAAAAATAAACATTATGTTTGCAAATTCATTGAGATTTTATGCAAAATTAGCTTGAGTGGATATGAGAGTGCCGAGAGAGACTTGCAAGGGAGTCGAACTCGGGCTTTCCGGTCAGAGGTCCAACCCCTCGACTACAGCCACTCTTTTAAAACTTAAACAAATTGAAATTAATATGGCGATTAAAAGTAGGAAAATGTTATACCCTTTAAAATAGAATTAGGTGACGACGCCCTTGAACGGAGCGTTCCTACTTTCACAGGGGGATCGCCAGCGATAGGAGAAGCTGGAGAAAAATAATTAGAAGAAATAATAGAGAAAAGAATGTCCTCTGTGTGGAGCACTTACTGCCGATAGCACGAGAAAAAACCCTAGGAAATCCCTCGTAAACCGAATATGAAGTTTTCATTTCTTCGGCTCTAGAGCGTGACAGTTAAGTGAAACGGATATTAAAAACGATATCGTGAAATAGCCATTAAAAATATAAGAGACTATTTAAAGGTAAACAACGTTGGCGGGTTAATATAGACTTCTGATGGTCGTGATGACGTGGCAAGGAATTTACTTAGTGCTGCGCTTAAATCCGGACAAACATCCGTTTCCTCGAATGAGATTTCCTCGCCGGATTAGCGAAACCTTCCCCAGTTGACCTCTCCGAAGTATTATACTTAGCCACAATATCGTAAATAGTAATATAGTAAATGATCTGGGGTACCCGAAGAATTGAATTACTCGTATTTCAGTGGGTGAACGCCCATCTGGAGCACTTTCGATGATAGCGGCTCTTCGATTGTACTCCGCACTTGTACGTAACATCTCGGCCATTTTGAGGTTATGACTGTTTACTAGATGCCTAAAGCTATCAAGAGCGCTAATCGCGACCTCAAGTGGAATTACGATATAATTAAAATTCAAATTGAAATTTGTCCCGACTTAATAGCCGCACCTTGTAGACGTGGAAATTGGCTCTGCGGCTGTCTGGCATGAGTAGCTGAAAAATACACAGGCATTAATATGTATATTCTGTACCTCCGTACTCTGTCTGATCTCAAGTTTGAGTAATGGCATCTAGATGATTTGAATTATTCCAATTTTCACAGCTCTGTCCATATTATTTTAAGTGTGCATTGATTTCGGAGTGCATACCTTGTAGAATTAAGAAAAAAGGAAGTAAAAAGTGAAGCTTTTACACGCGTAGGTATTATGGGTTATTTGGTGAATTGCTTGCTAAATTATTGTTGTAAATATGTATGAATAAAAGCTGGAAATGATTAAAAACTTTGATATCCCGAAATCTTTAGTAATATGTAAATGCTGTGTGCTGCAATATTAATTAATTATAAACTGTGCTGTGCATGCATACTATCTATGCGTCTCATTCAATGAGGAGGCCTTAGTATTAAGGCTCTTTAAGTGTTCCACTTCGAGACTAGTCTCAATGACGAGTTTTCTATTCTCCTGCCTTTTTGGACACATTTACCCTCTCTTACTTAAATGAGCGAAGGGCTTCAACAATTGAGATTCTGATTTCTTAAAAAAATGGTGGCCTAGTATATTACTGTGCTGCAAGAGAAATAAACACACTAAATATGCTCCCTCTGTTACTTATTAAGGGATACTTCCGATCTACAGTAATAACTAATACCTTCCGATTCATCAACTGCCATTCATCCTTTATCTATTGACTGTGATATTATAGTAAGCATTTACGTCTTCTCATCTGTATTTTTGATATTTGTGGTTATTAAATTGGTTTTAACGGTGATGTAAATGTTAAATAAATATGTTTGAATGTAATTTTTGCATGAGAAGTTTATACAAATTTTCACTGAGTCATTAACCAGGAATTAGTGAGCGAGATTATAAGTCTGTAGAGTCGCAATCTGTAATAATGGAACGACATCATCGTGCTTCACATTTCTGTCCTTAAAGTTGAAAATTTGTTGTGATTAAGAGGAACGCTTTGTTTTGTCCAGTTGATGTTATGCCGAGCGGAGATAATTTAAGAAAGGCTTTTCATTTTTTCCGTAAAACTGCTGCTGTAGTGTTAGGAAAAATTTAAAATTTACTTCAAATGTGGTGTAGTAACTTACTAATATATATTATACCATTAATTAGCGGAAAGAATCGAAAAAGCTATGGAGGTAACTTTCATCTAATATATGTGAAGGAATATTTCCTCATCTACTATACTAGTGTATCACCTATTCCATGAACTGCTCTGAATCTATCGCTTGCTCTAAAACTACACCTATTGCCGACTTATTCCCAATATCTATTCGTTTGATGACCTGAAACGCTTTAGATGCGGTGATAATATTAAGCAAGTGAGACTGGAATCGGAATTTCCGGATGAGAGAATTGAAACATTTATCCTCTATCCCAATGACGTAATGCGGTTCTAATTCCGTTATTTGGGAACATTTTATAATGGAATTACATAATCGTATTTCGGCGGCCCAGAGTACGCATTCCGTTATTTTTAAGAACATCTTTTTTTCCAGCAAATATTATTCATGTTTTAATGTAGATTATTTGTAATCAGCTTGTTCAAAGTTGGACGGACCGTTAATTTGGAGCTGCAGTTATTCAACGACGAATGTAAAGCGAAAGGAGAGTGACTGACGTGAGTGGTCTCTGACGGTCTCTTCTCTTCCCCCTCCCCGCCCTTGCGCCCGCCGCCCTGCAACTGTCTGCACGACTTCAATTGTTCCGAGTCGGATGCGCGCTTATTGGGATCTCGTGAAACTTCCTCCCGGTTGCCATGGAGCCAAGTCATACCTTATTACCCGCATGAATTGCTTGGGAATAAAAGCTTCCGAGTCGCTCCTAAGATTTCAGTGCCGGGAGTGATTTACTGCGGCGAGCACGAGGCGTTCGTATCCCATCCCCAATACGCCCGCCTACCTTACTCAAACCGAAAGTTAGAAACTATTCCAGCTTGGCTATCTGTCCCTCCATCTTCCTCTGAATACACTGCTTGCTCCTGTTTCCATTTCATCTGACGGGGAACCACTCCAGAGTCGAGTCGGGAATCCAGACTAGCTTTTCATTAATGATATCAGTAGTTCCAGGGAGGGAGACACCAAGCTGCGAGAACCCTTCTTAAAACTCTCGCAGCTGATTAATTCTCTCGAAGGAACGAGTGGAAGGGAGTTAATGAAAATTAACCGAATTACTGAAATTATGTGGTATTCTAAATGATTCTTGTACAGTCATAGGATATACGTATGGCTACAGTCAGACGTGCATTAATGAATGCAGTTCATGTGCAGGGATCAGGTGTTTCCGCAAAAGTGGATGGTATGGTATTTAGATCCTGTGCCCGAATATTATTTATCAGAAAACCATAGCTTAGATATAATGAGCAAATCTTGAAATTTCAAAGACTTCAAATGAGTTAGAGATGTTTCTTTTACGAAACTTTCTCAGAAAAATAAATTTCTATCCATCTTTACAGTTTCTCAAAACTCATGTTGAAATATAAACTTGTCTAAGTCTTTAAGCAGGAAGTGGTAATTTAATCTTGAGGTAATTATTTATATAAATAGAAATGCATTAATCGCATTTTGGTTCAAGATGCACGTAATATGTTTCTTTTTCAGAGTAAATTTGAATTAAACTAGATATCAACGACAGCTGAGAAACAGAGAAGCTGGAACTGAAAATGGCATAGCCAACTGTAATGGCAATGCAACGATGGACATTACTTGTTATGAGAGGATTATTCTTGGAAAAAAACCACAATCTAAAGTAATTGCGGTGTAATGATTAGTGTGGTTTAAATATTCTGGTATTGCATAGTTGAGTGATTGAAGTGAAGATGTGGTCTCATTTGAACTTGTACTTCCCAGTCATACTTTCCTGAAAGAATATGACGCGCATATATTAGGCTTCGAAATTAATATCATATTTTTCAAATTTATATTGAGAACGCTCAAAGGAAATTTCATTTATTTCTAAAAGATAACATAAGCATGGGGTTATACACATGAGTAATAGATTACTTGGAAAAATATGCTAGCCATAGTATGGTGGTAAATGTTTTCGAAATACCGGATCACTCCTTTACACCCCTCATAATAAAATTGTCCAGTTGATAAATATTTTCTCACCTGATTACACATCCCCTTAGCGAAATATGCAAAGATTTCACTCACTTTCACTTTACGGTATCAGATGCCCACCGGGGGACTGGGTGTGAATGGGAGGTTTCTCCGTCTTCGCATCTAAGGATGACTATCTGGAGTCAGCTCTGTCTTTCCTAGCTCAAAGAAACGTTTTAATGTAATCAAATAATTTCGAGAGAAACACACTCTACTTCATTTTAAAAATATTTTATACACACGTATAAGGCCTTGGATTTCGGCTAAATTATTGGACTGCATTACCTTGGTCCATTGAAGCTCAACATTTGTCGCTTTCATTTTTTGGATTTTCTTCCAAATTCGTGCTATTTTCATTAAAATATTCAATAACTCACCCAAGACATATATAACTGTAAAAGACGGTAAGAAGTTATTATAGAAGAAAACTCTAATTCACAAGGGAATAAACCATTATCCTACGCTAGAAGTTTGTACTCGAGCGATAATATACGTATGCAGAACCTAAATTTCTTGCGGAACACTTTTAAAGTAGCAGCCATGTACAAATTCCATTCCAGGTTTGATATTTATGGTATTATCATCCCGAATGCTATTTCCATACCGTGAAAATATATAAAGGCTTTAAAAACTAGATGAGATACCGTGAAATTAACCGTAACGTACTCATCCACTCATTTGCATTGAAAAGTAGAAAATTCATTTCGTAAAAATTATTCCTCTCGACCGGGACTCGAACCCGGTCAGGGAAAAACGGAATCTGTCAAAGTAGTCTGCCGGAAATGGAGGGGAACCAGGTTCGTCCTCCAGGCAAGGCGAATGATTTTTCACTGTGAATTTTCTACAAGCGAGGGCCGGGATGGTACAGTGACTATCGTACTGGCTTCCCACCCATGGGGCCGGGGTCCAAATCCTGGAGACAACAAATATTTTTCAGTGGTATCCCGATCCCTACTTGAGGTGCTTTGTGGAGGGCACTTTAGGTGAGTACGACGTCTGTCGGATGGGACGTTCAACTATGGACCCCTTGGCACCTTTCGCAAGAGTAGGCTAATGCCGACGCCGGGTTTCTCTCCACCCTTCCTTTTCCAACCTTCCCTAATGTCGCAAATGACCTTAGATGTCGGGCGCCTCCCATAAAAACTACTACTATTTTCAATTAGCAATGTCGTATAGGCTTGGAATATTTTGGGGAATGCCACTTGCGATATCAGTAAGGTTTCATTGATTTTTCCTGTCAATAGTATCGTTTCAATCACCAGGTCTACGTAACTTGAACACTTGGAGTCGTGGAAAAGGAACCTCCATGGAAACATCCCTCAAATAGGACGAACTAATGCCTTAGAGCCCCACGCCGACAGCAGATGAACCGGTAATGTTCATGATCGGAGTTTGCTGCGGTCCAACGCCCCAAAGGGATTAAAGCGTGTGGCAATGAGGACCGCTTCCATCTCTCTTTTCCCCCTAACACTCCCACGCAAACCGATTTAAAAAACTGGCATCCTCACACTGATGCCTGGGAATAAAAGGGGGATCCGGCGCATTTAAATTGGGGGGATTTGGTGAGGGTTTTTGAGTTGATCGGTTCCCTTCGCAAAATTTGGTTACGCCTTGTGCGCGATTTATTTCTATATTATTCTATATTTCTATTATATCTAAGGGAGATAGATTCCAAGACAGATAGGTACAAATACTCATTCTTTCCCCGAACAATCAGTAATCATAATAGCAAGAAACCGAAGTCACTTTAGAAATATTAAAAACTTTGAATTTACAAGTCGGAACAAAATTAAACACTATAGAGATGTTAGGTATACTTTCAGGTGCATGTGTATGTTAGTTGGTAGTTTGAGTGTTTGCATGTGTGTGGGGTGTAAGTGTTCATGCATGAATGTATGCCATGTTTTTTTTTATATATGATTTTGTCGTTATTGCATGCGATTTTTTTTTTTTAATTATTTTTTCTTTTCTAAATTATGGGTGGTGTCCTAGCACCCCCCGCCACACGCCCTTGCGGCGGCTTGCGGGGTATTGAGCAGAGCAGATGCAGATGCAGATGTATTTACTAACCGAATTGGAGCTTAATGTTCCGCACCAAGTACTGCTGCGGCATTCCGGATTTTAATTAAACGCAATAGATTACTGACTAACCCAAGAGGCCTCCCGATTAACTATGCCCTTACTCTATAATAGAAATGAAAATAATAGAGCGTTTAATTGACCTATCCGGAATACTCTTCAAACACCTAATGATCATGAGGGTAAACATATGAGTTTCAGGCTTAACTATGTAGAGGTCCTTCATTATGAGGGTAAAAAAGAAATTTTGCACTTCCACGATGAAGATTTAATATTCCACGACTATGGTTTTGATGCTGCGCATCATCATCGGGTAACATACATCAATATTTTTTAAACTTATAAAGGCCGGCTCCAAGAGTGAAGTAAGGGAGAGGAGAGGAGGGGGTAAGGCAGGGGGAGTAAGGGAGATGGGGTAAGTTGAGTTTAGGTGCAGCAGCCTATTAATGGTCTAGTGGAGTGGGAGGGCATATATTGGAAGGTTACTGGCTCAAATTTGTAAAAGTTTATATTAATTAAAAATCATTAAATGAAGATAGAATTTTTTGTAAAAAATAGCTTTTTTTATTTCTTAGTGTGTAGAATGTGTAGTTCTCAGCTCGATCAATCCTACGAAAATCGCTCAAATCTCCAAGTACGTAATAAGTTGAATCTCTTTGAGTTTCGCCAAAGTCAATCTTTAATTACTCTAATTCAACAGCTGACGGCAAAAGTTTCTCAATTTCTTTTTTTATTTGCGGATTTTTTCACCCTTTCCGTCATTTTCAGTTACGCCAATAAATTAGCGTTGTGTTGCTTCAGTTAATTCACTATGAATGAAATTATGTAGGGTATGTTCATTATCTTTACTGTGTTGGGAATCCTTACCATTCGTTGGCGCACTATCTCAGTCTAGTCCATCTCCTTTAAAATATTATCCATTGATAAAATGGCCAAATGAATTCCAAGTCATAAAAAAAGAAAAAAGTCAAAATATCCTTCAAATATAGTACAGAAAATGAGTTTTCCTGAACAAATATTTATTTTTTTTACGTATTCCTCCTGTGAACTGTGGAGGGAGAATTCAATTGGATTGATGCTTCAATATATATTTTCTCGTATTTTGGTGGCGTTACTCGGAATTCCTTGTTTTCTCTAGATTGGCGCTAATCACTCCGGATGAGTTTATTGTAAATATAGATATTATAATCATACTTTCTCTTTCTATCTCTTAATTCACAGTAAAAAATAGAAAGTAAATCCGGTAAAAGCCTGGAATGGGTTATGGGAAGTATGTAAAACGTCACTCTAAACAATAGGATTCACTAACGGCAAACACGGAGATCAGACAACTTGAGTCCTCCTTACTTCGTGTTTGCGAGAATCAAAAAATAGCAAATGCAATGCATGAATCCAACGAACGACAGGAACGACGGTGAACTGCACATATTTAATGGTTACAGTTAAAGTTAAAACAATTTCATTGAATAGGGTCTCTTGCGTGTTTTATAATTGTATTGAGATTGGAAATAAGACACGTATCTACACCTACTTAATGACCCGCAAGCTGCCGCAAGGGCTTGTGGCGGGGGGTGGTAGGGTGCCACCTGTAAAAAAGAAAAAAAACCCCCATACAAAAGCCACAAATTTTTGCAATTCACAAACAAAACATGGCATACATTCACGCAAAACCCCTCACGCCCCACACACATGAATACACACAAACTATCAACTAACTAACACATGCACCTAAAATATACCTAATGTCTGTGCAATTTTTAATTTTGTTCCAACTTTTTAATCAAAGGTTTTTGATATTTCTGAAGTGACTTCGGCTCCTTACTATTATGAATCCTGTTTGTTCGGGGAAAGAATGAATATTACAATTTCGTATATGATAGAAGAGAGGTGAAGGGATGACAAAGAATGCAGTTATAAAAGACTATACATTGTTCATATTTGCGTTAATCTGTTAATAAATCCTGATACTTTTTCTAACCAGGAACAGAAAATGTCCGAATGTTAGCCATTTTAATACTCATTGCGGAACCAATAGCAAGCTTTGATGTCACATGCTCACAGCATGTCAAGCGGATACCTTGCCGTTGAAAAAAGTGAGGCAAGCTGAGTAGAACGAGTGGTTTTTTCAGAGATTGAAAAAGGTCACAGCCATAAAGCTGTACCGCATATAAGACTGCAGTGATTACGCTTGCATTCCTTCCACTTGGCTGAGAGAGGAACGGAAGATTAACTGCCTGTGACAGCTGTGGCGCCAGCCGCAAGGGGAGGAAAGAAAGTTTTGCTGTTTTATGGTAACGAAATTCCACCTTCAATGGGATCTCAAGATGCCGTGCCTCCCTCATTGCCATTCACAGAGGTTGCCAAGATTGGAAACTCCCCTCGGTTGCACCGGGCACAATATGGGGTCGGGCGTACGATGGAATAGATTACAGCAAATGGAGTTCTCGGTGTAGGAATGTCCTCGTAATTGTGAAACGTAAACGAAGGTTTACTTACATTCCTGGATGGAGTAAATATTTTCCATAAGCAAGTTAATTACGTGGTCTGTGCAATAAATGCGCGAACTGGTGCAATCTGGTGGCCATGACTATTTCGCGGCGCTAGTTGGCAGACACCCAGTTAGCCGTCTGTGCATGGCGGATCGTCGAGCTGGGCGTATGGTGCCTGTTCTGTCAGTTTCTGTTGTCCTTGTTTTTACTGTTTGTCGAAAATGGAAATTATTGAAATCACAGAGCAACGAATCAACGCCAAGTTTTTAGTGAAGTGCGGTAAAAGTTATCAAGAGATTACTGAAATATTGACAGCTGTTTACGGTGATAATGCTCTGTGGAAAACATCCTTTTTCAAGAGGATTAAGCGTTTAAAGATGGCCGACAAGACGCCAGGGATGATGCAAGGCCGGGATGACCTTCAACCGCCTGTGCAGGCGACAACATTGATCGTGTGTGGTCCTTTCTGGCGAAAAATTCGATCACCATCCTTGATCATTCTCCTTATTTGCCAATTCTCGCGTCCCTGCGCCTTTTTCCTTTTTCCAAAATGCGAAAATGTGATGAGGGACATCACTGAGAAGACATGGACGCAATAAAGCAAGAAACGACGAGAAAACTACAAAGCCTAACCCCGGAGAACTTCCAAAGTTACTGTTTTAAACAACGGAAAAGTAGAAGATGGAATCATTGCATAGCAGCGAATGGAGAGTAATTTGAAGGGAACAAAATCAATGTAGACTAAATTTTACAAAATAAAACTTTAATGACCTCAGTTCACGTATTTGTCGAACAGTGTAACATTCATTTTTTTTCTTCATTTTAGAGGAACAATTGATCGATTCTACGATCATATCCATCTTCCTAGAAATCAAACTGGGCCAAGAAAAACGTTTCATTGTAATAATGATTAATGATGATGGATTGTTGAGATTGAAAATGTACCGCATTATGCGAATCGCTTATCCTTATTCAATAATTACTCATCATTTTTAAATGTGAAGCAGAATAATTTATTAGAGAGTCTTGATGAGATATGGTTATGGGTAAAAATGGAAAAATAAAATGGACGGAAGGAAAAACCGCGATTATGTTCCAAGCATGACAGTGGAGGAGAGGCGGCTGCCGAGAAATATTCAACGATGTTATTTATGGAAACGCAAAGGAATGTTGAAGGCGGTTGTAGGAGGAGAAAGCTGGGAAACCGAGGCAGAGGGAGGGAAAGAGTGTACGTTTTGGAGTGAGTTAAGGGAGGTAGGGAATACGCTGAGCCAAAGAATTAGGTAAATTAATTCGACTTTAGTTTTCTTCTTTTTGGTCTTTATTCATCTTTGAAATTATTAATATAAATGGAATGTTTATTATTTTTAATCCCTAACGAAAATAAATGTCGGTGGTTATGCGTGAGTGAAGCCTTGTTTCCTAACTGAATGTTTTCCAGTTGCTGAGTTAACTTCACAAATGTATCTTAGCTAAATTTAGCTTTCCAGAGCCTCCTGGTTTCCAGTGCAAGGGTGTGGGATTTGAGGAGACCCGGGCGATAATTTTTCTTGCTTCTACGAGTATATTCATGCGGAATGTTTTGAGGAAATGTTGAAAGGTACAGAATCTTTCCACCCAATTCTCAGAACTTCACAGACAGCCCTAGTAAGTTGTAAGCAAGACTTAATCTACTTTGAATCTCGACAGTGGTGCGTACTTTCAAGAGGAAAATTGTGCTTGACGTAATAAATACTGATCAGCTCCGCTTACACAGCAACTTACTTTTTCAGAAAAATAGAATGTTAGACTTATGATAGAGTTCTATTAGATGGCAATGTACATCAACAAAATACCCCGCGAGCCTTCGCAAGGACGTGTGTCGGAGTGGAAGGTCACCGGCCATATACTCTCTTTCTTCATGAACCTGACACCCCGCGATCAAACCAAAAACCGCGTGGAAAGCGGGCGACCAAGAATTATTTATGCAATATGCTTACACACATAAACCATAAACACAGTAATCAACCCGAAGGTCGGTTTAGTAGGTGATGGTAGAGATCACCCAGTACTAAGCCCTATGCGGCGTACGAAAATTCACACATCAGGGTAGGGGGGCCAGTTCCTTTCCCTTTGCCGGTTATGGTTTTCCAGGAGGATCTGGTACTCGAAAAATCACTTTAGCTTGGGTGGTACTGCAGGTGCCCAGAGTGCCTTGCCCGGGAATCGAACCCGGGACCCCCCGGTCAGCAGTCCACCGCTCTACCCACTGGACTACCGCGACCTACGCTTACACATATGACGAGTCTAAAATGGTTAGCAGCTAATCCTTAGCCTACACAAAGAGGATCTTCCATCCATAGAATGGAAAAAACTATGGTTTCATAGCAGGAGGAGATATGGACAACGAGTCATGCCTGTCATTGCTCCGTGTTTTTACGACGCATTCGTTATAACTGACACCCACGAGAGGAAACAATATACTTAAGCTAGTGGCGGCAATTGTATCCATAGTCATCCTATACACGGCCACACTTGGTCACGATAAAATAGTGTTCGTGAAAATTAACTTGATGACTATGAAAAATCAGAAACCCAACTGAAAAATTTATATGTTTGACCGGGCTGATTACGATGAATTAAGGCGTGACCTACAATGACCGTATCTACATCTACACAATACAATCTGAGGAAGTTGTGAGCTACGGAATCAATATGAATGGTATCATATGATAAATGTAAACTGAAGAATAAGACTTTTTTAGAATTATTTAAACCAAGATAAACGATAAGGACAAAGTGATTTTATTAAAACATCTCAAAATATTTACTGTTAATGGGAAATATTGTGGACGGAAACGGAACGAAATTGAGATAAGATTACTAATAAATGAGTCAAGAGTATTTATCAAGCAAATTAAGTCACTTGAAATAAAGAGGAGAATTTATACCATAGTTATGTATAAAGCTATGAAGAATAGATTATGAGACACTAATGCTGACCGTGGAAATGCTTGACGCCGTAACCTGATAGTTAAGGAAGTAGAATAAGCTTAGATTTAAGGGTTTTGAGATATAGAAGAAAAGTTGGCAAGAAAAGGAGGTAAACAAAAAAGTGTTGACTACTCTTGGAGAGGATGGGAAGTTTTTGGACGGAATTCGGAAGCAGAAAAAGTTGGAAAGAAGGAAATATCAAGGGGTACTGGGATGTTGAAAACTGCGATAGAAAGAAGGAATTTGGTCAAGTGTGGCACAAAGGAGAAGAAAATAACCATTTTTGACGAAGTGTGGGGGGTTGAAGAACGATATTTTGAAGGGTAAAAGTCGGTGTTGTCATGTGATTCAAGTGCAATCTGATGTTTAACTATTTTCGCACACCTTACAAAATATTTCTTGAATGTAAATATGAATTGAATGGTGGTAGCACTTGCACAAGATAGATTTAACAATAATATAACTAAATGTTTAGAGATTACTGGACGTGTATATGAATTTATTAGGATATTTCATTGGAAACGTACATTTGCTAAGAAAAACTGGTCTGCCAGGAAGAAATTTACTTAGTCAAGTGCTATTGAAGTGTCTAAGGATGACAGTGTGATTTTGTTCTTCAATTCGTTCCGATACCACTACTCCCATCCTCCATTCCGTCTTCATCCCTTCGTAACGGATTTCCATCGAACGGCGGGGAGGAATAGACCCGGCATTAAATTATTTATAAATCGTGTCCCTCTCCATCCCATCTGGGACACCCTTCCACCCATTCCCCCCTGCGTTAAAAGGACAGCAATTCTTTCTCACGGAGGCGCCCTTTGTGCTAATTTATACATATGCAGAATTAAACTACCTGGGTAAGGTTTCTTAGCATTGATTACATATTCCGGTTGTGGTGTAGCGGAACTGTTCCATGATGACAGAGACGAAATCTCTTGCATTTTTCCACTGAATAAATGTTATTAAGATTCAATTACTTTATTTATAGGGTTATTAAGTGGAAAATTGCAAGATTTTGCGTCTCTGTTTTTAAGGTTTCTGAAGTTTGGGTCGGATGAAAGACGAAGGTGGGTTTTAGGTGCGTGCGCATGCGTACGTTCGAGTTCTGTTGAGTAAGGGTGTTCATTGAATCTCGACTTGCTTGATTTTTTGGGAAATATTAATTTTATGTTATTCCGTTAGATCAATGCGTATGTAAGCCAAGAAGTAGTCGAATCGAGGGCAGCATACACAAAGAAACATGGGAAAGAATCAAACGGTAGTTGGACGGTGGGGACTAGCTTTCGTAAACAGAAGAAAACTGGAGGGTGAAGGAAGGAAATGCTTGGAGGAGGCAGGCTAGGTTGAAAACGAGGATTTCGGTGACCCTTTAGGAGATTCAGTCAGTGTGGGAGCGGAGAGGTGAGGATGTGAGGGAGAGGAACGAATGAAAGGACATGTCTTAGAGCGAGGGCAGTTGAGGGGAAACGGTTGATTCAAGAAGGTGACGACGCGTTGGTGAAATTTGATAATATTTTTGAAGTTTACGGACCGTTTGAATGATGCAAAAGGACATTGATGGAGTAGGGAAAAGGTTGAATTCACCATGTATCAAATGTTTTATAAATATTTTAGCATTAATTTTTATTTATGTACTCCCGGTAAGGAGGCTAATGGACTGTTTTGCGTGGGGCGTAGATGCATAGAGTATGCATATCATGCGTGGATGTGGGTAGAGTATGCATGGATGTTGTGTAAAAGCTTTCCGGGAAGTAACTTACGTTTCGGCCTGGCGTGGCGGTGGGTAGTGAGGCTAGAACCACCATCTTGGTGGCTAAACGCCCCTACTCTCAGTGCGCATCCATCCTGCTGTGGTAGTGTGTCCAGACTGCGGTTCTTTCTACGTACTTTGCTCACTGCAAACTGTTAAAATGTGCGCTGCAATGGAATATCCCGCGAGTAGTGAAGGGCTATCTCTGATAAGGTTTTTACTGGAAAAAAACTAACACAAGCCAATTGATATTCATAGGCAACTGTTTAAATGTACGGATATGGAATAATGAATGAAGGCGGAGTGAGGCAGTGGTGCATTCAGTTTATGAATCGCCGCACCAAAATTCACGACGAGGATCGCAGCGGTCGGCCTAGCTTCCTGGCAGATGAACTGACGGATGGCCTGATGGTCTGTTCTTGGATATCATGGGCATTTGTCCGTTCAATCTTGAACTAACAACGTTATTGACACACAGCATTGAAACTCATCATATTTAGTCCATAAAGAGCACAAGTTTCCTAATGAATTTCAGCAGCTTTGAAGTTTATTACCAGTTAAAACCTTATCATTATGCGGAATTTATATTTGGTGGGATTCCTAATTGTATAGTTCATTTTGACTCGCTACGGTTAACAGGCGACAAGAGGCGCGGCCTCCCGAACACTGCAGCTCGAGGCGCACTGCCCTGATGTGTTTGTATGTGTGGCAATGCAGCAAACGTTCGGCTCCCCACACTACTTCACTATCTAGATGTAAACGGAGGACACTTACTGGAAAGCCCTCGTACATTTGGGGCTTTGAGTAGAGTCATTGGAAACATCTGCCTCTACCTAATACCCCGCAAGGCGCCGTAGGGGCGTGGGGTGGCGGGTGCTAGGGCACCACCCGTAACCAAGAAAAAAACCACATGCAAATTCTACAAATTTATGCAATCAACAAACAAAGTATGTTATGCATTCATGCAAAAAACCTTACAAACCACGCACATGCAAACACCACTAACTACCAACTAACATTCGTATGCATCTACAAATATACCTGATAACGTTGCAATGCTTAATTTGGTTCCGACTTGCAAGTTCAATGTTTTTGATGTTTCTAAAATGGCTTCGATTTCTTGCAAATTATGATATCTGTTTGGACGGGGAAAAAATGAGTATTTTTATCTATCTCTACTGGAGTCTTTCTCCCTTATTTTATCATTGTCGTCTGACCTTCCTAAGTATTGCGGGGCCATTATAATTCCTTGAGTGTCATCGTTCAACACGTTTGTTCTGAACATTTCTCTAAGTCTAAGTCTCGCTTGTTCTCTTCGTATCTCAAGTGGCCCCCAGCCTAATCCCCTTAAAGGTCTGTCACACTTCTCTTCTTATTATAACAATTTTTGACGAATCCAGCCGATTTTCCCTGGACTTGATCTAATTCTTTTTGCCAAATTTTCTCCCAAAGATCCCAAATACTTGCGGCACATTCCAAATGAGGTCTAACTAGAGCAAAATAACACCTCTCTTAAACTTTTTAATTACATTTCCCTACCACCTGTTTAATGAAGCCGAGTTTCTTTTCAACGGATCCGCATATTGTCATGATATGTGCTCCCCACGAAAGGCGTGGTGTTAGAACCCCCAAATAAGAATTACCCCAAAAAAAAGGAAGAGAGAGAATTTTCTTTTATAAGGGGTTAGATTCTGACATCCACTTTAACGTGTGTCCATTCCTTGACCCTCAACCGTCCACATCCGTCTCCGTTACTTCCAGTTCAAACCCTCCACATCACCCCACCCATCCATCCTCCACAATCATGGATTGGTCGCCCTACGCCACTCTTCCCTCTCCCAATGATTGACCATTCATCTTCATTCCGATCAGTTGTTCCCAAGAATTTCTAAATGTATGCCATCAAAAAATGCTTTCCGCTTCAATAAGCGTTTCCCTCCTATGGGCACTGAATTGGCCTTAGGTTATGCCAATAACTTTATGGGTCACTTTGAACACACTTTCCTTCCCGGTCACATTTTAACGCCACCCTTAATGGACCCGATATGTCAAAGACAGTTTTCTGAATTGGACTCATTCAATAGATTTCCTTTTTGCTTTCATTTAAAGTCTAAAGTCATGGTTCTCCGTTTAATTTGATTCCTTAATTTATGACTCAGCTCTCCTATTCCATACATCAGTGCACGCCGAATCGGTACTGCAAAAGTTGCCATCCCTTCCACACCAAACGATCTATGTGCATTTTACTTTCAATCGGAGGGATTTGACGTTGGAAAAACACCCTAATTTAAAGAGGTAGATCGATAACAAAAATCCTCCATATAATTTATATTTGTCATATATAAACATAGACCGCATTCCTGTGTCCTTTCTTTTCGTTTCAGTAAAAGTTTTTAATCAGTTGTTATCCGCCAATCTGTTTCGTAGCTGAAGAGCATATATATACGTAAGTAATATACATATATATATAATATATAAGTAATATATATATAATATATAATATATATATATATATACATACATATATATGTAAAGATGATTTCGTCGAAGTAACACGGAAGTGTTGAATAAAAAACTTGGACAGCAACAAACAATATAAGAACACATGAAAGGAGTACTTCTGTTTCTTCCGAGGAAGACAAAGCTAATTCTGTCGAAATTATTAAGAAATAACGTGTGAGTATTATTTTTATGTGTTCTTATATTGTTTTTTGCTGTCCAAGTTTTAGATATATAAACCATAAACACAGTAATCAACCAGAAGGTCGGTTTGGTAGGAGATTGGCAGAGTTCATCCAGTACTAAGCCTGACGGCGTGTGAAATTCATACATCAGGGTAGGGGGACCATGTGATTTTTCGGGTACCAGATCTTCCTGGGAAACCATAACCGGCACAGGGAAAGGAACTAGCCCCCCTACCCTGATGTGTGAATTTCACACGCCGTTGGGCTAAGTACTGGGTGAATTCTACTATCACCTACCAAACCGACCTTCGCCATCGACCGAGCTACACACCATATATATATGTATATATATATATGGTATATATACATTTAATGCACACATCAGCCAACAGGGACGTGAAAGGAGATGCTTTAATGCGGGTCGCGTAGGGCGAGAGAGTGGGAGAATCGATCTAGGCTAGCACGTGGAGAAAGGTTGAAGGAGGGGAGGAAACCTTGGAAGAAAGGCGGGAATAAGAAAGGAGTGTAAGAGCAGTAAACTTTTTCAGAGAGAGGGAGGTGAAGGCTGGATTGGGTTCAGAAAGCGTGGAAGGGTGGTTTGAGAGGACGGATGGGGATATGATGCCAAAGTAGGTGTGGGAAAAAAGGAAGGAGAATTTCCGGAATTATTGAATGCTCTGGCGTCGAAAATTCTGGCTCTCACGTGGCGACGCCCCAGATACGCAACTCGAGGGATTTAAGAGGCATTCAAAATATCGTGGCTATTAAAAGTCCCGGAGCTGCCAAACACTTCATCCCGCCCCCGTTGTGCTTGAATAAATGAGGTTTATTTGAGTGCCATTGAGTTGGAGAATACATATTAGAATGATGTTTCTTAGCATTTTACCATTTTTTCTACATTCCTTTTCAAATTTAATATCGCTTTTTTTTAGCATTTTCAGGGTTTTTCGGGTATCAATTTTTGTACAATAATGTCAACATTTTATTTTGGAGCTGTAACTGATAATGGACGTCTTGCTATCAAAAATCAATGAAGTAAACTATTAATATCACTCAGTTTGTTATAAACTATACATTTATGACATTAAAATGATATTAACCGATACTAATTCAATAAAGATCTTACTAAGGATTTAATAAATAACTTTTATTGAATCAATTCGCGTAGCGTACGTCTCTAAAGTAAATGCACTATGTCCAGGCATAATAATAAAATTAATGCATTAAACTCAACGGGTGTCTCTGCTAATGCACCATATGAGTAAAGAATAGTTGCTGGGATATTTATACTTCTGTTATGGTTGGTAGTGACTTAACTAACTTAACACCACCGGAAGGAAAGATTTTGTTGAAATATCCAAAGTCATTAAAATTATGCTATTCAATGAGAGACAAGAGGAGATATTACCAAAAATCAGTTAAATATGTAAAATGATGCATTTTATCATTGAAAATACGACATAATTGAACCAAATTTTAAAGATATACAGTTAACTATTATCTTTGGCAAATCAACTATCAATTGAATCTCCTTCAATGTTCTGACTGAAACCAAACGAAGGATTTTTGGCCGTTTTTTTTTCTAATCGCTCATCGCTTCCCGAAAACAATAAACGCTGCGTCTTAACCATCGCTCAGAAAACCGCTCCTGCTCTGGTTCCGCTACCTCTGCCAGTACGGATTTCCTTATTTGTGCACTACACCTGTATATTGTGTTTACATGCTTTGGTAACAGAGTTGTACTTGTGTATATAGATAATAAAATAGTTTAATATAATAATGGCAATAAATAATGTAAACAACTGCATGACTTAAATATGCCAATTTAAAAAATCAACGCTTTATAGGGATAGTCAAAATATTAAAAAATTGGTATCTACTATAAGTGTAGTTCTAAAGCCTCTTGTGATCTTTAGTTTCTCCCTCTTTAAGATTTCCATCAAAGATATACCAGGAAATTGGATAAGGGGCATAATTTTGATCACTGTTGGAAAATATTTAGGCGTTTGAATTTGAGAATCCGATGATTCAGAAAGCTGAATATAAGATAAATTCAACTAAAAATTGACCATTTATTTCATCAGAAGATTTTGATTTTGAACTGAGAAATTTTTCAACCCTTCATATAACACTGCATCTTATTGACGATTTATGAATGCCAAATAAAAAAATCCTAGTTAGAAGAAAACTACTGCAAATATTTACCAATATGATTCTTCACCTTACCTTCATGCTGCCCATAAGTTCGCCCCGTATTGATAGCAAATACGTCTTTCTGCAAAGGGATATTTAGACCCCTCCATCATAATTACGAGTACCTGTAAAATTTCCTCCTCAGAGTTAAATCTCACGTTAAGGACATTTGCATGAAATATGATTATTCTTACTCCCGATGAATACCTTTTCGTCTTATGGAGCTGGACCAATTTTAGAACCAATCTAATTATATTTTCATACCTTTTCTTCAATATTTTAAGCTATATCTATAATTAGTACTTTGTTAAACTTCAGTCAATATATTCTGCCGATTTCGTTGTAATTACTCAGGTAATGACAGTATGAATTGACACATTAAATAAAAGGATGAGATATTTACGATGCTATATTAGGATTTGCTAATGATTTCAGTGTCATTGAATTTCTTATTTAATCCATTTACAGTTTGGAAAAAGGTGAATAGGAACTGGAAAGATCAAGAAAAGGCTCTTGGTAAGTTCTTAAAGTGTGTGTTTTCCACATCATAATTTCATTTTTCACTCGAGAGGGGAAGCGACTAAGTGTCTATAACTTACTGAGGGGTAGGCGTGCCAAAAGTGTTCGACGAGGCACCCCTTCCTGGAAGGTTTGGCCTGGGGAGCGTGTGCACTCGGGCGTGGGCCCTGGAAATCGCGATCGGAAGGGAGGGGGGTCATAAGGATTCGCCAGACTAGTTTTTTCGACACCCCTTAGGGGAGAAGGGGTCGGGAGGGAGAGTCGCCGGGGCGTAGTGGAGTGCGTTTAAGGGTTCCCCCATCTCAGAGGTGTTATTCCGTCTCCATACCCCTACAGTCCCAAATCCGCTGTCCCCCCCCCCGGTTCTCTCTCTCCCCCTACCCTGTTTCCATCCCCTGAGGGTGGGTGGGCGGGCGAGCACTTAGGGGCGGAATCACTCCTCTCCGCCCTTGCCTCGAGATACGCGTATTGATTGAGCACACCGACCCCTTTAGGCGTGCCTGCATTCCTGATGTGTGTCTCTCGCATGGGACACCGTGGGGGGGGGGGGAACGACGCGGAGAAAGGGATCCCCGGCCAATCCATCCACCCCGGAATCCTCTCACCCCGGCAAATGTTGTACACCTGTGTGTGCGTGCGTGTGTTCGTGCATTTCCTCCCTTCCCTTTCCGGCCCAAAGCACTCGTCGTCTCGTCTGTCTCTCCCAAGTCCCTGATTTCCCCTTCGCTTTCGGGGTTTCTCGGCATCCCTCGCCCACCCATCCCTCCCCCCCCCCCCCGGTCCCGTTCCCTTCTCCACACCTCAACCCTCCGTCAACCTTTCGCTTCCGACTCCTCCCCTCCGAGGCAGTCCCATTCCCTCCTCATTGTCCCCTCTTCCTCCTGCCCCCTTGCAACCCCTTTCACTCAAATATAAATACATATGCACGCAATCCATTTCCCTTGAGGGCTCTACCTTTTCGCTGGAGCCGTTCACTCAACACTCCGACACACGACGTGCGGCTCTGCGATAAAAATATTAATGACATGACTGAAAATGTGTTTCATATTTCATGCAGGGAGATGTCACTTTATGGGGTCACAAAAATAACCTGTACCAGCCGGTGCAGTATTTCATCTGGGGTCATAACTTTGGTTTCCGCTACCCAGTGAAAAGAATGAATACTGATACGTATACCATGGCTATGGATATTAATTTTAGGCATTATTGTTCTGTGAAAATTGTCGTAATACTCCGTAATCAGTATAAAGAACAATATTTTGCTGTTTAGTCGTCCCTTCCAAGAAAAATGCCAAGGACGAATGGCCTTTCTGCCTCCCACGTAGTTGCAGGCATGTCCCGTACCTAAGTTAAGCTGTTGGTTATGTAAAAAAGTGAATTTGGATGAAGCGGTTTTTGGATGAATCTTTCAGATGGGAACGGAATGGTTGAAATTCGGTCAATTAAAAAAACATTTTATTTTACATATTCAGTATTGAAACGCTGATATGAGCGAGCGATTTCTGTATCGACATTGGCATTCTATTCCACGACATTGTGGGCTCACATACACCCTTTTACGTAGGTCCCCATCCTTCCAATAGTGGTTCACTGCTAGGTGTTTAGTCTATGATAACCTTTATTTCTAATGATATTATCCTGTGACAGTTCCTGGCGAATGGCATCTGCTTTATTGTGTATATCTTGAACCTGCATTCCTCAAACTTATTTAATTGGTTTTTATTGGTGTGGTAGACCAGGTATTTATGGTGGAATTTCATCAATTTACTGTGCACAATTTTGGTGTGGCATACTATTTATTTTTTTGGATTCAATATTATACCATTTATAACCTTATTTTTAACATTATCATTTAATGCCCATCCAAGGGATCATCTTAACGTAGGTAATGTGTATGACTTCCAGATGTTTAGTGATTTCAAAGACCGCATGTATATGTTATTAGCATCAACGGTGATGGTCATTTCTGGACTAGAGTTGCAATAGTGTTCTTGTTTCTCTTATCTTTCTTAGATCTGAAGATCAATGAATGAAAATTTAAACTGAAAAACTCCACATACTAAGCGCATTCCACGCTTAGCAATTTTAAAGGTGTTTTTTCCATGTATATAGCATGCGCAGAAAAAGTTTACGTACGATTGATATAGGATTCCCAAACGAATTTTGAAGTTTTTGGCACGAGTGGTCATATTTACACGCATTTGGCGGGTCATTCGCATGCACGTTGCCAGTTTTCTCTTTATCTTGTCTTCATGGTCCATTTCAGTAAGGAGAGCTATCTCATACACGGCTACTAGAGCTCATTTATCAGGAGTTGTTTCCACCATATCTGTGTAATAGTGTGCTTTATATTAATGGACAATTCATATTTTACCTCAAAAAGTTAGTAAATATGAAATTTCATTATTTTTCCTATCCGGTCCATGGCTTTATCTGGCACTGTTTCTTAATATCTATCCATTTACTGTGCCCCCAATGACATATCAATGTCTGAACTGTCGAGCATTATAGGCGTGCTTGCCATCACATTCAATATTTATTATTCCAACTAATTTTTGTAACCCTTTTGAAGGAGTTCCATAGCAATACAGTTCAAGGGTATCAGCGGTATGAAAATAGCTGGAGAATTTTCAATCTCCTTTTTCTTGTTTCTTTCAAACATTAGACTATACCCGTTGTTACTCTTACCAATTGTTCTACAACTTTGTATGCAAGAGTTAAATGGTAAATGGCTTTTAAAAATGTACAGTAGACTAACCTTTCGCAGAACTCTATTCTTTTTTCCGTGTTCTCAAATGAAAATTGATGTTGCTGAGATACATTATCTCCATAAAGCTACAGAAAGTGTAATTAATCCCTTACATTTTAAATATTCATGCAAATGAATCGATTGCCAATGCCAATGTGTGCGCCGTGAATCAGGATATATTATAAGGGTAAGGTAATAAATAAATCGAAAAATTCAAACAAATAACGGCATTATTGTGTGTAAAATAAACGCACCATAAATATTCACTTTGCAAGACAAAGATGAATGCTGCGAGATGGGTTCTGTTGAAGCTTTAAATTTTTGAATACTTATCGCTCTTTACTCATCTGTATGATGCAAGGTTACAAATATTTACTAACATATTTTTGTTAATAAACTGGCGTTGAAATTGTGACTTCACTACTTCGGCATGAGAAGTATCTCGGCTTGCTCTCTGAAGTTACTATAAGAATCGATGAAGATGGAAGAAATGGAAATTACCGTAAGAAACATAATTTTTAGTGTAATAATTAAATTATTAGTTTTTAAAATATTCGCACCTAAAAAGCTTTTCTTATTTCTTAAATTTCGGGAATAGATATTTATTCCTGTGAATATTCTCTGATATAATGACTGTGGATGTGTTCGTGTGCTTCGTGAATTATATTTTCGCAATCTATTCGCTAAGGTTGAACCTTGGCTTGCACGGGCTAGCCATAAACCCAAATTTACTCCTAGGTGACGATGGTCTTCGTGAGTTTTTGACAGTATTGGCACGATCAAGCAGCCCATAGGTGATTTGATATGATTTCCTTTCTGATCGTCGTGCAATAAACCAACGAGTTTTGCAGAGACGCGATGAATGACAATCGTACCGGTTAAAATTGGTTTACATGACCCGGTGCTGATGCAAAGTGTTCAGTAACCACTCGGAAAGCCAAACTTCAATTTTCTCGAATCAAAGAACTAACAGCATCGATTTTGAATCGCCTGTTTACACGAGAAGACATCTCGGTACTAAAATTTTCCAGTCGATGTTCTGACCGATTGAAGATGCTTAAATCACTCAGAACATCGCGAACTATTTTTTTAGGCAATCTACCAGTTAAGGTAGATTTTGAATGGACACAACTACCAAATAAATATTTAGTATATCCTTACAAAACACAACCCAACATCCTGCTCTACAACAAGTCCCTCTTCATCTCTGTGCACGTCCTTCGCCCTTCATCCCGTCCAACATCCCTATCCTGTTCCTTCCCTTCCCTCGTTTGCCTAACATTCTCCCCTCTATCACAGTCTTCAACATCCCACTGGCGGTCAACACCCCCTTCATCCACTTTTCCTGCCTCCATAGGATTTCTCCCAACCAACCCCTCTCTTCGCCTACCATACCAAGTACTTCCTCATTTGTTTTCTTCTCTGTCCATTTCACCTTCTCCATTCTTCTCCACACCCACATTTCAAAAGCCTCCAATCTACGTCTATCCTCCTGCTTCAACGACCACGTTTCCGCACCGTACATAGCTACGCTCCATATCAAAGTTTTTCCGAGTCTTTTCTTAACATCCTTACTCAACGTCCCTCTCAACAACTCCCTCCTCCTTGTGAAAGCCTCGTTGCCTAGCGCAATTCTTCTCCTTACATCCCTACTACTTTGACCGTGTTGATCCTACCACACACTTCCCAGATATGTAAACTGTTCTACCTGCTCTAGTTTTTGCCCTCCAATCTTAATGTTTAACTCAGTTTTTCTCTTTATGGAAATCCATATAAACTCTCGAACAGCTAATCCAGTAAAATTTGACACAAACGTATTTGTAGATATTAATTAGCCTAATCTACCTATCACTTGAGCCAGAGGTGCTATAGTGCCCAGCACAGGCGTTATAAAGCACGAGGTCTCTTACAGAACCTCTCTCGGGTCTTCCACCGGGCGAGAGACTCGATTCCGGCCGACGTGTCAATGCTCGACTCGGACATCATCTTCAGGGCAAGAGAGAAGATAGCGAGTACTCTTATTTCTTTAATACGAACAAGGACATATCAATGGCGAGGGTTTGCAGTCCAAGCAGGGAAAAATGCGTAGGTAAGACTAAAAAATAGTTACTCACTGGAACAAGTGGAAGACGTTTACTATTTAATCAGCAAGATCACTATCAACGTAAGAAGCAGCAGTGAGGTAGCATGCAGAATAGGAATGGCGAATTAGTCTTTCAATGATAAGTAAAACCTACTAACGGCAGGTGGCACTAGCATGGACATAAGGGATGCGAATCATTGCATCTTCTGAGAGTCTCCATGCCACGCATGGAGTCTCCTTTTCCACGGGTGTGAGACGCTGACAACTGGGGTGGCACTGAAGTGTGCTGAATACAAAATGAATAGACAAGTAAGAGAGACAAATACAATAGAGTGACAAAGGAAGGATGGGCGAAGAGAGGAGCTTATAGACGAGGACACTTCCTAGAACAAGGGGGAGACTAATAGGACACATTATTAGATAGTTTATGTTGCTGAAGACCGCGGTTGAAGGAGGTAAAGAATTCCACAGAAAAAAGACAATCTATGAGAAGCAGTCATTGGAAATTTTTGTTCCGACGATTAAGAAGGAATAAAGAGATTAACAGGGAACAGAATACTTCCAAGCAATACTGAGGAAGAGCTATTAATAACCATTATTCAGGTGATGACGATAGATGGAAAATTTACATACCCAATCTAGTTATCAATGATGTGATAATGGTCCAATATCAGCCCATGAGTTTGTAATGTCGTTCAAACGTTGTCGCTAAGTTTTTGGTAGCAACCTTACTTCGACTTGTTTAGCGGCTATGGTCACATCAGACTCGTCATTATGCTACCAAATCTCATGAATTTCATGACACTTTTGGGCTCAAGTATGTGCTCAAACCAGGAAATTAAGCGAACATATTCAGTTAACACACTAACGAGTTGTGCGATTGCATTCTGAATCATGGAGAAGTGGACTAGTTGAAACAACCTACCAACAGCAATCGCGGTAGATTTTTCTCCTAAAAAAAGTCCTTGCCTCGATGTATGAAAACAAATATAAGCTACCGATCCGCTCCCCAAAAATAATAATACGGCTCGTGGATAAAGATGAAAAACACTTTCTTGCTATATCCTTTGGCCCCCGCTATTTAGACTGTGAGAGTGAAGAAAAAGCTTGCGCCCGTGTAAAACAAATACGTCTCGAGCAACCTTTGAAAATAACGTGAATATAAAAAATATTCTGCTTTAAATTTTACCAATCGGGATGAGTACGCATATAATATTGATAAAAAAAGGAGTGGGCACGTCTTAAAAATCAAAATATTTGGCAGAAAAATGAACCAATGAGCAAAAACATGTTTTTCATACTACTCAATAGCAAAATGACAGCATTAAAGCGTTTATTAAAGGATATATAATTATATGATTAAAAGATTTAAATGGTGAGGAGATGATATGTGTAATTATGTAACTTGCAGGGCGCGTTCCAAAAGTAATGCAATTGAATTTTACAGGTCCGCTCCTATTGGTCGGAGTAGGATCGAACCACTTGGAGTAGGTGGGGACGCTAAGCTTTGCCGCAAAACCAGTCTCAGTGCCCTCAAAACTGTGGAATCGGCAGGACGTCAGCTATTGTAAACCTCTGCGCGCCGACCGTGTTGCGAAAGACCAACCTAGCGGAAATCTTAAGTGAACTTTTGCAACGTATTGAAAATGAACCTGATTATTTGGGCATCGTCATCACTCGTGATGAAACCTGGGTTTTTAAATACGACCCAGAAACAAAACGCCAAAGCTCCACAGTGACCAGTCCCCCATGTCCAAAACGGCAAGAATGAGAGAATCAAAAGCGAAAACAATGCTCATTGTCTTTTTCGACAATAAAGGAGTGGTCCATAACGCGTTTGTTCCTCATGAACAGACAGTTAACGCTGCCTAATACGTGGATTTGCTAGAAAGACTCCGAAAAAGGATCATCAGGACGAGAAACGACATCTACCTAGCCAAAGTTTAATAGCTAACTTAGGATTTGCGTACGTACAGTATTTTGCTTTTGTTTTTAATTTTCACTTGAACGTGTAGGGAAGACGCGGGAGAAATAGTTAGTTTTCCTGAAGCAAGTATCTCATAATTTTTAGTCTTCTTTCCTCCGACAAAATTTTAAAACGGTACGCCAATTAATGCAGGGTTTCATATCATTGATTATACCAAAATAAAGGCATTTCGTCGGTAGAAAACCTTTAACGATTTATTGTGGTTATTAACGCCACTTTATACTTCAGATACCGCAAAGCTAATTCGGTTATCAAAAGAAGAAAGCTCAATAGCGGTAACATATATACAGGGTTCGTCCGGAAAATAAGTGTACTGAGCTCAGGAAAAAAAAATTATTACACTTTTACATATCTTAAGCTAATATTCCTCAAAATAGGACCCTTGTGAGTCAATATACTTGTTCCAGCGGCGTTCCCATTCCTGGAACGCTCCCACGAAGGCATCATCAGGAACCTCTCGAAGACTCATCGTCGACCTCTTCTCTGCCCTCCACGAACATCTTGTGCCACCGAAAGATCATGTTTCTGGACATGGCTGACTCCCCGTAAGCCTGGTTAATCATACCGACAGTTTCGGTAGACGATTTCCCAATTACGTTACAGCACAATTTATATACCCTAGTAAATCATTTAAGCACACACACTGACACATGTTTAGCATTATAGCATTACTTTGCCATAAGAATTTTATTGATCGAAAAGGACTGAATTAATCTTAAGGTTTCCGCGAAGCCTGTCGGATGCTCCTCGCTGCTTCTGGGAATTTCCATCGTGATTGGCTCGTTGGAACATGTGCTAAGTTGAATTTAATGTGCAATTCTTGTTTTATTCGACTCTTAGGTCGGCTCCGGGTTTACGAGGCAGTGGTACCAGCGTAAGGAGATATTGGTGAGCGGTTTGCCAATGCCTATTTCATCCATGAATGGCGTAGTGCCCTTCCTTTTGTTTCCCATCTACTATATGTGCGCTCGACTCTTAATTTGATTCTTAGTCGTCCCATTGCCTATCGAAACCATCCCTGCGATCACCGCTCCTTTCTCATCCCCTCCCTCTTCTCTTTTCGCCACCCCCCCCACACGAATCCGTCGCTCCCTCCGTCCCCCCTCTCTCTTCCCTTTGAAACACGCCTCTTAACTCCTCTTTTTCCACAAATCAACCGAGTTAGAGGGTCACACGGTGGGTGATTGCCTCCCTCCTTCTTTTCCAATTCTTTCCCATCTCCCTAAAAATACCTTATCCGCACGTTTCCTTCCGCTCATCTTATCCCGCCCCGCATCCATTACCGCAATCTCCTGCCCTCCGTCCCCGCACACCGCACATTCCAACGTCGTTATCTCCGCCGTCCCATCTCTTTCCAAAGATATACGCCCAGCGATTCCTATCTCCACTTTCCCTATTTCCACCTGCGTGTTTTCTCCAGGCCGAGGCCCCTCTACCTCTCCGATATTATAGGCAGTCTACCGTTAAGGGATGGGTTATGCAAGGGCCATTTACACTATTTCCCATCGTAATTGACTACTTCAGTGCGTTTGAAAATCACCGGTTCCTTTTCCAAGACGATATCATATTATTACATCGCTGTAATTACCCTCACCGATGGCGCCCAGAGTCCTTATCTATTCGTCTGTTTTCCCCATTTTTCGGATATTCTTCCTTATATCATCTCCATCAGCATCCCAATGATCCCAATGTCTCCATTACCCAAAATTTCAGCAATTCTGGAATTTTACCAAAATTTCTCTTTATCTTCTCCTTAGACTCCTTCCTTGATTTCCTAAGACTTCATTTATTTGCCTTCTTTCCGTACATCTTTTATTATCCATCTTTCTCTATCCAAGTAAACTATCTTGCTCCCATTTCATCTCCGATAGAGCTAATTTTTAGACACTAAATTTTTAATTCAAGGAACTATTCCCATCGTGCACAAGTTGCCAGTTCTCATTGATTTCCACTCTTTTTTAATGATTACTCCTTAGCTCCTTTCGCTTTTATTAAATTTCTACGATTGGTGGCGCAAAATTATCACTTTTCCAATACTTATCCTATTTACGACTGAAATACTTCACACAGTTTTTTATACAAGAAATATTTACGGATTTTAGGTTCACGCAATCGTGTTCACAATTTGAGCCTAAATATAATATTTCTATCGGATTTTGGGCTCTCATTTTCTGATGACTCATTATGGATTACATGATTCTGTAGGTATAATATTGCTGAAAACTATTAACCATTTACATCTTACAACTGTATCCCAGTTGATGATAGGGTGTTGTTCGACGTGGTGATATTTCCACCCAAAAATTATTTAAGAAATGAAATTTTGTCCTACACGAGCCAAATTTACCAAAATTAAAACATGTTCTTAGATGAATTTGTCAACAATCTGTAGATCGGAAAGTTAAGAAAAGAAATTACAAATGAATGTCCTGGGATGAAAAAATCCTAGATATAATCGGAATATATAAATAAAACGCCATGGAGAAGATATATAGTATAGCAAAGTACCTTCAATGCCAAAACCAAATATGATATTTAGGAATCATGAGGAAAATAACATTGTTTTGATAGTGAATCGATCGTACTAAGGCAGTAATATTTCATCTCTACATCCCGTTATCCAGTCAAGAAATGCAAAAATTTAAATGAAATGGCGGCGTTATAATAGTCCTACAAAGTTTAGTCACGATGGGCACCTGCGATGCAGCGATAGAGGAGAAACGGGAGTAGATTAATTGTCAGAGCTGCGGAGAGGAATGCTGAGGAATTATTCCGTAGCATTCAGAACCACTTTCAACAAGGAATTTCAGCGTTGACGGTGTGAATGGAAAATGCGAGGGCAGAGCGCCAAATAAGAAATTGACTTCAGCCTTATCTGGCGGAAGCACAAAACGGGGTAAGACCCAATTAGATGCAGGGGCACAAATGGTAACCACTTTGTTATCCATGGAGAGCCGATTTCAGTGCATGATGACGAAAGGTTATACACACGAATTATCCTGAATCAGAGAACTCTTGTGAAGAAATCAAGATGGAATCAATCAAAAACTGAAAACGGGAGACACGGAAGGTAAATATTCCCTGAAGTTGGGTTTTTTACAAAATATTTACTGGCAGGGAAAAAAGAAGCAATTCGTCTAGACTTCCGTGTGGAGCATGGCGCTCTATGGTTTCAAGACTTGGAACATTGGAAAAGTGGACCAACGTAGAATAGTAGCCCTTGAAACATGGTGCTGGAGGAGAATGCTGAAGATTAAATGGACAGAAAAAGTGAGGAACCAGGAATTATACAGAAGAGCAGAAGAGGATAGGATAATATGGAGAACTCTACGGGAAAGAAAAAATAGATGGATTGGACACACATCGTGGCACAATGGATTGATTAGGAATATTATAGAAGGAAAAATAAAAGGAAAGATTCCACGAGGAAGACCATGAGACATGTAGGAAAATAGTGCGGATATCTTTCTAATAAGAAATGGAACCATCAGATAAGGAAGGAAAAGTGAGGGAATATTTATGAGAATGGCTCAGGGAGTGTAGAAATTGTATCATACGAAAATTCTAATGAATGCCGTTTATGAATGCTTGTAAGTGAGGTAGACCGAACCACACTGCATTCATTTCTGTATTATCTGATCATGAATATCTAGGGAATTAAGAGATAGTGATTAGAAAATCTGAGTACAGAGTTGCGGAAAATCAACCTTAGGAAACATTAACAATGGCGACGATGGTAAGAGATGAAAGAAAAGTAATACAGCAGCAGGAAAGTGAATCTGAGAATAGACACGGGTGGAGAGAACAAAAAATCACGGGAGTGTCAAATAAGAGAGTAAAAAAATGTTCCGTGAAGAAAGTGACTGAAAAATGAAGAATCTTGAAATTGATTTACTGACTTGAAAAATGAAGAAATTATCCAACGGAGAAACCAGAAGACAGAACTCCTTAATGACATTTAGTTGGTGCATTTTCATGTGGTAGTGATGTTTCACATTCTTGCTTGTTGTGTCCTGGCTTGCGTGTTTTAGGATGGCTTTCGTGCTGCATCCTGGGGTGCAGTTTTTTGTTGTTTTGCGGTGTATGTGTTTGCATGAGTATTGGATGGAGGGAGTTTTGCATGAGTGTGTGCGCTGCTGGGGTGTAATTTTCCGTGTTGTTTTTTGCATGTGGTATTTTTCGTTTTTACGGTTGGTGACCTAACACCCCCCGCCACACGCCCTTGCGGCGGCTTGCGGGGTATTATGTAGATGTAGATGTAGATGTAGTTCCTCTCTTGCCCCTCCCCCTTTTGTCCATTAACTTCCCTTAGTGCCCTTTATGACGACACCTTTCACCCCCCCCCTCCCCCCCACGAAGAGTGAGCTGCCCGCACTTCGGGGGTTCCATTGGTTTTTCCTGCCTTTCTCTTCATGACGGACCCCCCCCCCCTTCCCCCCGCTCTTTCCTCCCCTGCCACCCCTTCTTGTAGCTTGGTGTATATATTCCTTCCCCTTGTACTTTTCCTTCCCCAAGTACTTTGTAAGAATATTGAAACGAAATGACATTGGAGTTGCGAATAGGAATGTACTGATATAAGATAAATATACGCAATAAGCCATGGAAGAACGTTTCAAGTATTTTTATTTTGTTTATCACACTTTGACCGGGTGAAACAATTTACTTCTGCATAATACGCCGCCAGCCGCCGCAAGAGTGTGTGGCGAGGGGTGGTTGAAAAGCAGATTTAGGAGGGGGTATCCTAAATTCTTAATTATTACAAAAATATTCGAGACAGAATCTTACTCTTTACTTGTTTATCTTAAGACTCATGTACACAGTCACCATCCAGAGTTATCTATTTCACCCAGCGTTTCTTGACCTTTATAAGGTTGAAATTTTAGACCAGCAGATTGCGTCGAAAACCATTGTTCCACTTCTTGAATGGCATCATTTGTGTCGTCAAATCTCCGACCCCGAGGTGGTTTTTTGAGTTCTGAGAAAAAGTAATAGTTTCTTCGGGCGAGATTAGGAGAATACGGCGGATTGGGAAAAATTTCAAAGTCGCATCGCTTTGATTGCCGGTCCTACCATGTCGGAATTGCATGTCGCACCGTGTTTGTCTATGAGAAGGAGGTAGTAGTAAGGGAACCGAGGGTGCTGTCACCTTTGACTCGTGCACTTCTGCGGGTATGATTTTCCACACACTGGCGTAACCAGGATCAGTCTCCTTCATGATCATGTGGATGATTGTTCTTCCATCGATCTTAAAAATATAGTCCCCTTTCACTTCCTTCGCAGTGGGAGGATCGTCCATTAGTAATGGTTTTTCACTTCTTCGATAGTCTGTGAGGGATTTGTGATCAGGTTGAGAATTTCTTTTCCACCTCAAATCTTTGTCATTTGACGTGATAAAATTTTCATAAACAGCTCTCATTTCATCATCCATTTTCCACGAATTGAAACCTTTCAAATCTAGGAACTGAATCCCACTGCGAGCCCTTATTTTCTCCACACTTTGAGTTACTTCAATCTACGGCTTCCTGAAACAAAAATAATGGCCAACAATAGCTGTAATTTACAAAATTATACAGTTGATAAGGATCAATTGATTTGCAGAAAAAAGTTTATCCAGATATCCTACCCTATTCCTTGCACCGCCCAGGAACCTAGTCTATTTTGTCCGAGAGTATCGAATAGACGGCCAGTGTCCTTATTTATCTGTAGTTCTGTATTTTTTTCAAAAATATCTAATTTTGTTGTTAAATGGGGACTTAGGTCATTGACATAAACCCATAATAGTAATCGCCTACTTATCATGCCCTGTGGCGCTCCTGAGGCTACGTTCATGTATGTTTGCCTTTAATAAAGCCAACTTATCGACCACTACTTTTTGTTTACGGTTAAATAAGAAGTCCCTAATGAAATTAAGAATACAAAGTAACTTTCCACTGTCCTTTATTAGCGTACAACCGGTTTCAACGCTCAAGCGTCCGCAATACCGGTTGTACGCTAATGAAGGACAGTGGAAAGTTACTTTGTATTCTTAATTTCATTAAAATGAATTTCCACAAGGTTGAGCCAGGAACAATTGAAGAAGTCCCTAGTCCAAGAAGTCATTTTCTCATGGATAAAAAAATTATATCTTATTAAAGTATCAATTTTTTGTGAGTTACTTTGCAGAAAACTTCCTTGAAATCAAAAAAATATAGTAATATCACTTTTATGATCCTTTACTCCGAATTAAGGATATCATGTATAAAGAGATAGGACAGAAGCTGCACTCTCTTTTTTGCGGCTCATCAATCTTTTACATGTATGCACACATAAAATTAGAGTTAGATATACATTTAAGTTCAATTGTATATTCATTTGTCACATTGAGGGAATTATATATTGAGTATAATCAAATAATTAGCTCGTTTGAGAGACGTATGGTATACATAGCAAGGATAGTATGATTTTACCAACAGGACGACTTATCTCGGAACACGGTCGACAGAACTGAGTATCAGTGAGAGTTTATTCCAGAATAATGATAGAGAAATGAGTGAAATTAAAAGGAATTACATGTCGAGAAAGCAAACACAATTTAGGCAGCGGAAAAAAGTTTTCCCGCAACGAACGATTGATTATATTTTAGGAAAAAAATGGGATGTTAAAAAGAATAAAATGGCGATGTGACGAAGATAACTAGGATCGATAGATATGAAGATAACTGAACTTTAAGTCAGATTGGGGCGGGAAGGATGCTTTTTCATACCTTTAAGCGTGTTCAGATTTCTTGAAAATCTTGGAACGGTCCTCGATGACATCATTTTAATTCTTCAGCTTCGCATGAACACTCGCCATACCGTGGCGGAACTTTGAAGGAAGGGAAGCAAAATAAATAGGGTTAGACACGAAACTCACTAAGCCAAAATAAAATAATATCTTTTTCGAAAGGGTGGTAAACGAACTACGAAGAGTAGGGGTCAAAGGAACTATGGTATGTATGAATAAAGTATCACATTCCTTACAGCAAATTTAATTGCAAATAAAACTCAGATTTAAGTACATGGTTTGTATTAAAAGGATCTTAAAAAGGTTTGGAAAAAAAGATTTATTTCCGATATTGCTACAATGCCCCAAAACTCTTCCAAGCACATCTCTTGAGCGCCGACACACTTTTACCAGCGGCTTGACTCGAAGGCTCCCTGGTAGGCGGAGGATTCTAGGAAGTCCTTAAGGGTACGCGTGCAAGCTTCGTTGAAGGCATTTAGGGTCCCATGATTTTGTCCTTTGAGGAAGGATTTCATTTTTGGGAATAGGAAATACTGTCCTGTTGCCAAGTTGGGACTGTGAGGGGGTTGGGAAATCGTCACTCTGCCGTCGCAGATGGTCTTCGCAAACATACAGGCAATCGGCTCAGCTCTCTTGGTCATCCGTAGTGAGATCTTCGGGAAAACGAGTTTAGCGCAGGCCTCTCGCATGGCCAATTTCAGTGATAATTTTGTGCATCGTGTCAGTGCCAATACGATCTGCGATCATGCGTACACTTAACCGACGGTCTGAATTCAGCAGTTTATGCAGTGCGTATCAGTAAAAAATATTTACCGATATTTTTTATACAAACCTTCTAAGTATCTTTAAAAGCACTGAATCAACTGCTTCAAGTAATTAACATGGGCTTTTTGTGAAGAACACTCGAAGTTTTAGTATGTGGAGGAAAAGTTGGAAGCAGACGCTGAGCTACGAGGGGGGTTGTTGGAAAAAGTCGAATCTTTCACCTGTCTCGGATGAAAGAGAATCTGATGGGGCGGAAGAACAAGTTTCGCGAGTATCAAGCGCAGAATACCTCGGGTAAAAAAGTCCTTTGCGTCGAAGAGGATAGCTTTTTGCTCAGAGGAGACACGGCTGCAGATAAGAAAGGGCCCCGTCAAAACATTCGTTTGTGGTATGGACCTCACGTGATAAGAGAAAATGTTCATCGGAAAAGCAGACCAGAGGAGAATAGAAATCTTTGAAACCATGTGGCGAAAGCCGATACTGAAGATGATGACAGATAAAACAAGATACAAGGAGGCAGCGGGAAAGCAAGAGAGAAATAGCACATTAGGACCACTATGTGGAAAAGAGAAACTATATGGATTGAAGAGTTGATGAGACGCCATGGAACTAGGACATAGTAGAAAGAAAAACAGGATGCAGGGTGGCGAGGAAGATGGGTAACAACTACTGTGGCCAAGTGAAGAAAAATGAAACGGATTGACATAAGATATGTATAATTAGGGAGATGAATGAAAGCAGCCTTGGGATTGTAATATTTATGAGCAAATACCAATTTACGCATTATTACTTCAAAATAACTTCAATATGTTTTTTTTAATTTATTTTTGGGCTGAGGTTGTTTAAATGAGAACACGAGGACAAAACAAAGGACTTTTGAGATAATAAGAATCGGAGATATTCTATTTTTTTGCGTACCTGCTGATGCTGGAAGTCGGTGAAACGCGACGTACCTTGTTATAAAAGTCTGTGGAAAAGTACAAAGTCTTTCAGGATGCACAATAGGAATTGGAGATTACAGCTACAGTTATGGCTGCTTTCATTATGTTCAGTAACCAGCAATTACTCGGTATACCCCGCATATTTTCAGATATTTTTGATAATATGTGAAATAAATTCAAATTGGTGCTTAACAATTAGCAGCCCTAACTTTCATCTATCAATTCCTGAATAATAATTAGGATTTCAAATGCAATAAACCAAATGAAATGATTTCTTTACTAGATGAACACATTTGTCTTAAAAATACAAATTTTCCGGGGAAACGCAATCTTCATAAATGAGATAAAAAAGCAACGATTACAATAACAATCCCTCGTTTTTTATTAACAAAACGTAGTCCTACGTGTATCAGCAAAAATGTTAAAGGAAACGAATATTTTTACACATACAATTCATTCGTAGCAAAAATATTGGGGAACGATGAATACACTGTATATGAAATGCGTGCTAATCGAGTATTTAAATGCCTATTTTACCAAATGGAAACATATTCACCTAAAATATCGTGTCATTTGAAGTAAAAGAGGAAAGGGGAACTAATTTTGTTACAGTAAAAAATGAAATGCATATATTTAGTTACAGAAGACATGACTGTTCCCCGTTACTTCTTGGAATTTCTCAATGGTTTAGATAGTAGAAACATATTTCAAGCAATTATTCAATTGATATTTATTTTGTGGCATTATCAGGTGGATCTAATGATACCAAATAGTGGCGTAACAATGGTTGGCGATAAATATTTAAAGTGGAATTACTGGTTTCCTATTATAGAAGGTTATAATGAAAAAGAGTGCTTCCAAATTTTGAGCTCGAAGTTTACTTCTGCGGTCTTCAAAAAACACTCCTATCTCATCAAACATTTTTTAACTGCCTCTACTGTTAAATTAAGGAGACCGGATTTCTGCGAAGCCGGGATCGGGGAGGGGGCAGAAGGGTAAGGCTCTTCGGCGTACTCCATTATTTGTCGTCACTGAACAATTTGTTTAATATATTCGAGCTCAATTTATTATTATATCCCACCTTGGTATCCTTTATCCGATATATTTTAATTAGAAAAAAAATTATAAACGCGTGGGAAAGGAAAATATTGGTTAATACATTATTCAGCACAATGTTATAAATTTTATTGTTTTGGTTCAATTTTAAATATACATTTCATAGAGAATCTGCCGTCAACGATTTAGTGATTTTCGTGCATCTTATTTCTATGAATTTATTTATAAATTATAAAGTAGTAGAACATTTTCATCATCCTTTCTAATCGACGTATTATAGATAGGTTACAGATGGCACCTTACTCGATTCTAGCTTTAGTCTGAACTTCCTATTGCTTTCCCCATATTATTCCCTTTTTCGGTTCTTTCCCTCTTCTTCCTACATTACGCCGTTTAAAGAAATATTTGTCTTTCCTCTTTTTTACCCGTGAACTAGCATGTGTCCTTAGAATACGACGTTTAACATTTAGCTGCCTCTCAGTATTACCTCCATCCACTTTTTATGTCTTCTTCAGAACTTGCAAAAAGTTACCAAGTTCTTCCCATAAACATTTAAAATATAAAGAGAGTTTAAGCGTGTAACGAGCGATATTTCATGACACGTGATGCAGTTTAATGCCTCTTGGCGACCCACCTGTCTCTTAATATACTCGTATTTCGAAAATAATTTATCATATTATTAACGTTCATTAACTGAAAAATTAAACTTGAGAGTTCATTCACATTTAAACCCATTAACCATATGTGGGTATATATATATATATGTGGGTATATATATATATATATACACACGAGGGTCATCCGGAAAGTAGTACCCGTTCGTGAAATAAAAAGACAAAAGTAAATATTAACAAACATAAAAAATTTTATTTGAAAGAGGATACTTTAAACTACTTCTCAACATAATCTCCAAGCAAATTAAGGCATTTGTCATAACGTGTGACAAGTTTCTGTATTCCTGCTGCATAGTCCTTCGCCGCCAGCTCATTGAGATACGCGAGGGACCCATCTTGCACAAATTTTTGCATAATGCAGATGGTGTTTAACAATTTCATGAACAATTGTTCGAGAAACATTGGGAAAATGCTCACAGATGTCATCAATTGTGACGCGCCGATCGTTCCTCACGAATTCGTCAACTGAGCTCACCAGTTGGTCTGTAATGACAGACGGTCTCCCCGAACGCTCATCGTCGTGTGTGTTCCCCCTCCCCATGTTGAAGTTGCGACACCACCGCCGAACAGACGACTCGTCCATTACATTGTCTCCATACACCTCCTTTAATTGGCGATGAATATCACATGGGCGAACGTTTCTTGCATTGAGGAATTTAATCATTGCCCTCACTTCACAACTGGCGGCGTTCTCAATTTTTTTAAACATTGTAAACAATCACAGAAACAACACAGGCAATGCTAGCGTCACGCAACTTGGCTCAGAGAAGGCAGACAAGCCACTGAAGCTATCTGACCTCGTCCAGCGGCTACTCGCGTCGTCAGCACTTCATGCGGCACGAACGGGTACTAGTTTCCGGATGACCCTCGTGTATGTGTATATGTATATATATATGTATGTATATATATATATGTATATATATATATATGTGTCTATATATTTTTTTAAGGTAATCTACCGGTTAAGGTAGGTTTTTTGATGGACACAACTACCAAACAAATATTTTGTGACTACTAACAAAACACAACCCTAAATTATACTCTACACCAGGTCCCTCTTCATCTCTGAGTACTTTCTTCCTCCCTTCATCCCGTCCAACATCCCTATCCTGTTCCTTCCCTTTCCTCTTTTGCCCAACATTCTACCCTCTATCACAGTCTTCAGCATCCCACTGCCGGTCAACACCCCCTTCATCCACTTTTCCTGCCTCCATAGGATTGCTCCCAACAAACCCCTCTCTTCGCCCACCATACCAAGTACTTCCTCATTTGTTTTCTTCTCTGTCCATTTCACCTTTTCCATTCTTCTCCACACCCACATTTCAAAAGCCTCCAGTCTACGTCTATCCTCCTGCTTCAATGACCACGTTTCCGCGCCGTACATAGCTACGCTCCATATCAAAGTTTTTACGAGTCTTTTCTTAACATCCTTACTCAAAGTCCCCGTCATCAACTCCCTCCTCCTCGTGAAAGCCTCTTTGCCTGGCGCAATTCTTCTCCTTACGTCCCTACTACTTTGACCGTGTTGGTCCAAAACACTACCGAGATACGTAAACTGTTCTACCTGCTCTAGTTTTTGCCCTCTTACTTTAATGTTAAGATTAGCCTTTTTCTTTCTAGAAAATCGCATAACCTTTGTTTTATTAATGTTGATTCTCATCCCATACCTGTCGCACTGAATTTCCAATTCACTAAGCAATGCTTGCAGCCCCTTGGCTGATTGACAAACTAAAGCTTGGTCATCAGCAAACCTAACTGATTTTACGAATCCCCCGCCCACTTTCATTCCTACCTCGAGTTCTTCCCATGCCTCTTTGATCATTTCCTCTGCATACAGGTTGAACAGCAACGGTGATAATGGGCAACCCTGCCATACACCTCTTCCTAACACTGCCCAACAGGACTCCACGTTCCCCACTCGCACCTGAGCAGTCTGAGACATGTACAGGTTGCGGATTAGCCTCCATTCCCTCCAATCTATTCCTATTTTCTGCAATATACTCATTAGTTTTTCCCAATTCACTCTATCAAACGCTTTTTCGAAATCTACGAAACAGGCAAATACCTCCTGGTTGTGTTCTATATTCCTCTCGATTAATAATCTCATTACTGCAATGGCATCACGCGTACCTCTACCCTTCCTAAACCCAAACTGTTCATCCCCTAAGTAATCATTTGCCCTACTCTCTATCCGTTTGTTTATGATCCTGAGAACAACTTTAGCTGCGTGGGATATCAAACTAATTGTCCTATAGTCCTCACATGACGTGGCCTTTACCTTTTTCGGAATCGGAACTAAAACTGCTCTCACAAAGTCTTCCGGCCAGATTCCCTCCTCATAAATGCTACGGATCAGCCCATATAGCCTCTTCCTCCCACATTTTCCTAAGCATTTTAAAAGTTCCACGGGAATGTTATCTACCCCCACGGCCTTATTTAGTTTCATCTCCCTTAATGCCCTTTCTATCTCATTGTCTAGTATGCCTGGACCTAAGCTGTCTTCCTCTACGTCATTTTCTTTTTCAATGTCTAACTGTGTTGGTCTGAGTTCTTTACTATACAGTTCTTCTATATACTCCTTCCATCTCACTTGGATCTTTCCTGCGTCAACTATTACCTTACCCGCTTTATCTCTAACTATTAGCATAGCTCTTCCTTTCTTACTTCCCGATGACGATTTAACTTTGCTGTACAGCGCACCGATTTCGCCCTTCCTCTGGAGACTTTCCATATCCTCGCACTGCGTCTTCCACCATGCGTCTTTTGCCTTATTTGTTGCCCGCCTCAATTTATTGTTCAATTCTTTGTACTTCATTTTGCCTAATTCTGTATTTATATTCTTCCATTTTCGCCGCTCGTCCATCTTTGTAATCATCTCATCCGTGATCCATGGTTTCCTAGTCCTTTTAGCGTTAACGGTTCCAATAGTGTCTTTTGCGGCTTTAGACAATCCTTTTTTGATCATTTCCCATTTTTCTTCGATAGTAATAAGCCCTTTACCATCCTCCATTATTTTCTCTACCGCATGTTTGTATTCCTTCCTTTTCAACCCATTTAATGCTTCTACATTCCATTTTCTAACTCGCCGCCCCTGCCTTATCTTTTTGAAACGTACGCTACATTTCATAACAACTAAATTGTGGTCTGAGTCCGCATCCGCTCCCGGAAAGCTGTGGGAATTTATCACACTATTCCTAAACCTGTGTCTAACCAGGATATAATCTAGCTGATATCTTCCTGAGTCACCTGGCATTTTCCATGTATACCTGCGTCTTTTGTGGTGTCTAAACCAAGTGTTGGTGATGACTAACCCCTGTCTCCTGCAGAACTCAACTGCTTTCTCCCCGCGGTCATTCCTCGTGCCTAAACCGTAGTCGCCCACCTCATCACCATCTCTTCCTTCGCCTACCGTCGCATTCATGTCCCCCATCACTATCAAATGTTTCCCTGCTGGAACACACGCGATCATGTCCTCTAACTGATCGTATATCCTATCGACCTCTTCTTCCTTATGGTTGCTCGGTGGCATGTATACCTGAATAATAACTAAGTTGGTCGGTTCTGCTTTTATCTCCACTAGTAGTATTCTATCCGTTACCTGCTCTATGTTGACTACGCTTCTTCCTACCTCTTCATTTAATACTATGGCAACCCTTCGTTGGCTCTCGTCCCCACCGCTGTATATTATTCTATACTTATCACTCCAGTAAACCCCGCTATCTTTCCATCTCACCTCGCATAGACCAAAAATATCTATATTTCCCCTTTCCATCTCTCGCTTAACATTCTCCAATTTCCCTGTCCTCATCATTGTCCTAACATTCCACGTTCTTATTCTAACTAATTTTGTCTTCTTCTCCTGCGTCTTCTGTCCTGCTGCTGCTGGTTTTCCCTTGCAAGGGTTTCGTGGGATGACGACCGCGGAAGCCTTGCCTCCCCCGCTGCCGGGCACGACACACGGCCGATTGGGCCGAGCCCCGTGGTTGCCAGGACTCAAAATATCTCTATTGTCCATCACATTGGTCTTGGGAATGATAATTGAGGTGGTTTCCCGTTGCCTTCCTCAATAGTGTTTTTAACGTGACACCATCACTTACTGGCCGCCCCACTGGGGTCAGACGCCATTGCAGCCGCCTCACTGAGGAACAGACGCTGCGTGGACTACCTTTCGTCTGGCTCCTAACCTTCGACCTATCTGGCGTGGGTGACCCTACCAGGAGCAATAATTATTACTCCCGCCAGTACAGCTCTAGGGGTCATCGGAACGCACAAGCCCTTCCACCACGTCAAGGTTGTAGTCCGGGGAGGGGTGTCTATATATATATATATATATATATATATATATACACATACACGAGGGTCATCCGGAAACTAGTACCCGTTCGTGCCGCATGAAGTGCTGACGACGCGAGTAGCCGCTGGACGAGGTCAGATAGCTTCAGTGGCTTGTCTGCCTTCTCTGAGCCAAGTTGCGTGACGCTAGCATTGCCTGTGTTGTTTCTGTGATTGTTTACAATGTTTAAAAAAATTGAGAACGCCGCCAGTTGTGAAGTGAGGGCAGTGATTAAATTCCTCAATGCAAGAAACGTTCGCCCATGTGATATTCATCGCCAATTAAAGGAGGTGTATGGAGACAATGTAATGGACGAGTCGTCTGTTCGGCGGTGGTGTCGCAACTTCAACATGGGGAGGGGGAACACACACGACGATGAGCGTTCGGGGAGACCGTCTGTCATTACAGACCAACTGGTGAGCTCAGTTGACGAATTCGTGAGGAACGATCGGCGCGTCACAATTGATGACATCTGTGAGCATTTTCCCAATGTTTCTCGAACAATTGTTCATGAAATTGTTAAACACCATCTGCATTATGCAAAAATTTGTGCAAGATGGGTCCCTCGCGTATCTCAATGAGCTGGCGGCGAAGGACTATGCAGCAGGAATACAGAAACTTGTCACACGTTATGACAAATGCCTTAATTTGCTTGGAGATTATGTTGAGAAGTAGTTTAAAGTATCCTCTTTCAAATAAAATTTTTTATGTTTGTTAATATTTACTTTTGTGTCTTTAATTCCCGAACGGGTACTACTTTCCGGATGACCCTCGTGTGTGTGTGTGTGTGTGTGTGTGTATATATATATATATATATATATATATATATATATATATATATATATATATATATATATATGCACATGCATATATATATGTATACATCTGTATATATATATAAATATACATGCATATATATATATATATATATGTATATATATACACTAATATAATTCCGTAACTCGTTTTGTTCTTTCTAATTATTTATTCTTGTATGACACACTAATTAATTCTTGGGTCGACAAGCATATTGATCTTTATGAAACTGAACCAATTACTGCGAATTTATATTGCCTTTCATTTGTTAAAAATTTAGCGAAACCCAATTATTGGAATGGTCAAATATGCAATCATGTATTTGGGTGGAATTCGACGTTATTCATATGGAAACATTTAACGATGAGCGTTTTGAATGTTGTACAGAGAATTTGCATGAATTCACGGGCATACGCTTCCTTTAGTTGGTGGTATGAGACACGGCGCATGAATTTGCAACTTGACCTGAACGCGTAAGAGGAGGATAAGTGAGATCATCGTAGGATATAAGCGGTACAAAGATGGAAATATTTGAGCACCACTAAATGCGTCGATACATGGGTCGGCGTAATAACACCAGAACATTCTTGCCTTACTGCTGGGGATCGGGATGGTGCAATGGCTCACCGGACAAACTTCCCACCGAGAGGGCCTGGGTTCATATCCTGGAGGCAAAAATATTTGTCAGTGGTATTCCTATCCCGACGTGAGGTGCTTTGTGGAGAGCACTTTGGGGTAGTACGCCGTCCATCGGATGGGACGTTAATCTGCGTAACCCTTAGAGCCTTTCGTTAAAAGTAGGCTGATGATAAAGCCACGATGTAACGGTAAAGCCGGGTCTCTTCACCCTTCCTTTCACATCCATCGCTAATCGCTCAAATAGTCGCCTCCCATAAAAACCTTTACTGCTTGAAATACTGACATGGTATGCTTCGGGGAAATCTTTGTACATTTGCAACGTAATTTCTTCAGCTATGCATTCCTTGGCATGGCACCACTATGGTCCATACGACTTCACTTTCTCTCCGGAGTTTCCTCTTTACTAATTAAGATTTTCTCTTGAAAAGGTGACCTCATTCGTAGGTTTAGCTTTGTCTGTTTTTCTTAGGAAATACGTATCCAAGAATGTTGAGGACAGATTTGAATATTGACTTGGTTTTTGGAGAGGAGCGGCATTATAGACTGGGGCAAATGGGTTCCAGATTTTTTTTCCCTTCCATTCCTCTCCTGTTTTCCACTCTTTTCCTCTTCAAATTCCCTCGAAGAATCCCTTACTCACACTCGGCCTTCCCTCAGGGTACCCCCTTACCCTAAATAAAACCTTGGGGGCGGGGAGATGCTCGCTCATCAGGCACCGACTGCGCACCATTTCACCACGCCCGCCCAACCCTCCTCCTCTCCCACTCATCTTGCTCGGTCCTCTCGGTGTCTCCGACCCGATGGTCGGAGCACGCTGCTTACCCTTGCTTGTTTTGTTGGATTCTGAGTGGGAACCTTGGGCAAAGGGAGAAAGAGAGAGAGATATGGAATAAAATATCAACCTCCCCTTACGAGGACTTCCGCTTCTTATGTATTTTTTATTCCACGGCGGCGTCGGCAGTATTTTTTTCGAGATCCTAAAATATGCAGACGAGAATGCGGCCGTTTTTCATTTCATAGCCCTCATAAGGAATGATAAATATTTGATCATAATAAATTTGATGGCCTGGAAAGCGGATGTTTTTATTCGGGCAAAAATAAAAAAATGCGGACGCAATGGACCTTTCTTTTGTTTCTGCACGTTTGTACTCCGCCCGGGGATAAGGAAACAGGCGTGGGTGGGGCGGTTGAAGGGGTGGTTGGTGGGGGGGGGGGGTAGGATGAGAGGTTGGGGTGGGAAAAATCATTGGCGAAGGAAATGAAATTCTGTGCCCTAAAGATTGTTTTGTTCCTGCCATTCTGTCGAATTCCGCATCCTTTTTTTCACATCACACAGTGAGTTATTTCTCTTTTGTTGTCCTAATGTCTCCTTAATCTTCGAAAAAGAGTTCATTTCTGGATTTATGCACTAATGGAGAAAATCTTTCCTTTTTCCTTAATGCTTCGATCACCTCGAGGAGGAGAGTTTATGATTTACACCCAATGCGGATCCAGAAAGCCATCAATTGATCAATATCCTTGACCCTGTTTTTTGGGCGAGAGTTCCTCAAATCCCGTTGACAACAGGATCGATTGTATCCGTCGCTCTGATAAAATATGTTATGGAATTTTTTATCGTGTCTCTTAAGGCTTACAAGCTTTTGTAAAAACTAAGCGCACTTCATATCACAGAATTTAATTTATGAAGTACCTGCGCTTCATCTTCCAGGGCTTTTCTTCCCTGTATCAGTAAATTTTATTTTCTCGGGTAAATTATAACTTGTGACTGAGATTCTATTATCTATCTACTGATAGATGTAGTGAAATGCAAGCAACTTGGTACTGACTCCTATCGCACGAATTTGGGGAGAGTAATTTAAAAATTTTAATTCATTCAACCATTGACAATCACGCATTTTTATTTAATTTTAGAACAGAATTCCTTTTTAGCCATTAAACTAGTGTACTCGTATTTAAGAATAAGTGATATCAGACTTAGAAGGGTGACTTAAATCAATGTCGTATCGTAAAAAATTAGTAATGTGGGAATGAATGCGTATCGTTTTTATGGGGTAAAAGTTGAGTGGTTCATTTTTAGAGAATTTGTTAAAAGTATTTTTTTTTAACTGGGATGAGAACGATGAAGAACTATAAAACCTGAACTAATGACGAAGGATCAGGAAAAATAAATCTTGTTAAATACACATTGAAAAAAAGTAGTTTTAGAGTGATGCTGCCATATCACATTCTTGCTTCAAAATATCCAAGAGCATCAGCCGACAATCATGACGGCATTACCTCACGCAGGTCACACGATTCAACTTAGAATTTGTCATTCCCTTTTCATTATTCAATATACTTACTATTCCAATAGACTCTTGCGTAATACTTACATATACCTTTAGCCGATTATCTGTTGGTGGCTGAATATATGGGGGGGTCTTAATCTTAATATGTGATAAGTCAAGCAGGTGCAGATGACTGGAGGGTGATTAAATCAAAATATGCATTGAAGACAACAAGCTATCATCAATTCATGAGGAAATTCCTTTTTACCATATAGCATATATCTGGTTTTTGCCGGCCCCGGTGGCGGCGGGGTAACGTCCTCGTCTACCATTCCAAGGGTCGCGGGTTCGATTCCCGCCTGGGTGAGTTTCCCTCCATCTAGGGCTTGGGTGTTTGTAAATGTGACATTGTTATCGTTGTTAATAGTTCGATGTAAAGGCCTAAATGTGCTGTTTTCGGACTTATACTGAATAAATAAATAAATAAAATATTACCGAGGGGATGATGCCACGACTCCGACTGGCACTTTCCGTGGGTACACTATTTTGAAACTTGGCTCATAACACCGTAAATAATGAAGAGCATGATATAGGGCACAGCCTTTTCAATTTATCTTTTTTTCGAAGCATAATATTTTGTATTCTCTTCTTGCCTCTTGTCTCTCTCATTGAGAATATTTATATTTTATCTGATTCTGTATTATTTCTGCCGCTATAGTTTCTATGAACTCTGAAATGACGATTGCTGCCGCGGTTGCAATTGCAGAATGTTGAGCAATTGGAATACTGTTGCACTTTAAGCTGATTATGATTATACATGTCTTACTCACTTACGTGAACGGTCCCGAATTTCCCCTCTCAAGCTAATTTCACGTACATATTCAGTGTCCTACATATGGTGCCCTCTTTATTGTTGCATTGACCTCAGAGTTAAATATAAATAAATCAAATGAGGTAAAAAATCAATAAAGGCAGGGAAATGAGATCCAGAGTGAATTAAGTGACAGTGGGAGGAGGTTTGGTCCAACGCGATGGAGGGAATAAAAGACTGAGTATGTAGGGCGGAATGGAGAGGGCAGTGAATATGTACAGTCCAAGAATGGTTTATTGCAATGAAGATAATCGAGTACTAATTTATTTTGGTGTTTAGTGGGACTGAATAGTCGACCTTAGGCAATGATTCCATCCTTAAACCAGTCTTTACCACTGCACTTGATTAAAAACATAAATATCATGTGCATCATGAAAAAAGTGATAATTCGCTTAGATATGTATGTAAATTCCTTGTGAGGGTCGTGCCTTGCTGTAAATGAGTGAAATAAACCTTAAATATTTTCCACTGCACGGAATTAAAAAAAAATATCTAACGAACTGGTCGAAGAAATTAAATTTTCCGAACCGTTTTATGATGGCATACTTCCGCTCAATTGCCTGCTTTGACCTCCTCCCCGTCGACGCATTTCCATCCAACTGACCTCCAATGCAAGCGCTGTGAGCACGTGACCCTCGCAGATCACATTCGCGCAGTGAATTTGGGGCCAACGTTTCAAGCACCCGGCGAGCATGCTCGTCTCGGCGGGGAAATTCCGTGCGACATCCAATGCCACACGCTTTCGGAATGAGTCTTCATGATAGCTGTATTATTTTAAATAGTACATTTATTTCAATGAGATTTAAAATAAAAAAGGTAAAATATTACCATTTTACTGGGGATGATGGGTTGTGCAGTCAATGATGACTTCCTGTTCATACTAAATTTAAGAGTCATTGACGCCTATACATTTCGTTCTTTTAATTGACCACAGATTAAGAACAGAAAGGGCATACGAACGTTAGGTACAGGGTAAAAGGTAGTTCAATATTTTGTGTAACATAGCGACTAAATTTTAATCTTCAATATAGCCAATATTTCCTTGATGCAATCGTCATAATATAAACCACAAAATGTTTTGCTGAATGCTAACATATTACGGTGACACAAATCTTTCGGCCAATGGTGCGGAGAATTTCGAAATCAGATTTCACTTAAGGGGAATTTGATTACAGAGGCTGTGCTGTCAAAACTGAAGTTCATTCAGCAAACTTCTCCAACAGTTCTTCTCTCTCTCACTCTCCTTCCTACCGTACGCATTTAATCTAAAATGTTGGTGCTTCAAAGCAAATATATGTAGCCGAGTAAAACTACTGAATATAAATTTTAAATTCATAATTTTATCGCTCAAAGTAACTTTTATAATGCTAATTAGTTTGTTGCCTATTAATTGGATTTCACAGTAGAGAAAAAAATTCAAAAATTGTACATTACCTTTTCATTTCTGTCTCCAAAAAGATGGAATTTCAGAAATGCGCCATCCGCCGCCAACTTTATTTTTGTATTTTATGTTGCATGAAAATAATGTTTCAAGTGCCTAATATATTTTTATACACTTGATCAAATATCGGAAATAAACATTATATTGGAGTTAAAATTACCAGCAAAAGAATGGTGTATAGGGTAACCTAGCGGCAGAAACATATCACCTGAAATGTCATTTTGGTCAGTCTTAAATAAATATTTCATAAATGGCCGATGAAGTAGTGAAATTATCACTATTAATTTGCAATTAATTCTTTGCTTTTGGGAGGAGAATTTTTGTTTTCCTAAATTCTTAATATTAAAAAGAAAATTTCCATCTTAGTAAGGGCATTAATGTCTATGGCATAGCTCCATGAACCTAATATCGAACTATTTCGCAGAAATTTATCAAATTATATTTTTATTTGCGTTTAGAATCCTATAAATAGGCTCCCACTCGATGAAAGTTCTCCTCTTCAAGGAAATAAATCAGGAGAAGAAATTAAAAAGAGTTTGTTGTCTCAAATTGTTCTTAAACGTATTCTTAGTTCTTAAACGACTATCATCATACACCGCTTGCTTGCATATTTTTCTATATTTATTTTTTTAACTTTGAATGAGCATTCATATAAATAAATATGCCAATTAATGTTTAAATCAAACTTTTCATGATTTTAGTATTATCCCGGTTAACGTAATGAGTTCGCCGTCTTTAATACAATTTTAATTCTGAAGCACCCATAAAAAGGGCAGAGTTTTTCCATAATACGTCACATAGTCTCAAGTCAATCGCACTCGTATCTAGGGCATGTAGCTTTACTTTACTCCGCAAATAACCTCATTGCAGAGAATTTTTCAGAGAATCTTTCATAGGATATTGCAGAGAATCTTTCATAATGAACGTATAGGATCCTGGGTGCTGTTTGCGGTACCGTATGCCACGTTGAACTGGACGACTTACTACGGATTTCGTTGGTCGAAATGTTATATAAAAGTTTCCAGAATAAAAGTTACGCACAAAATTAATATGGGTTATGTCTTAGCTTGTTAATATTCAGCCGTCTATCTGTTCGATGAAAATGTTATGCCTCATTCCAATTCAATTAAATCGAGTTGCTGGAACGGGGAAGCTGGCTACTGTATATTGAAGTAATTCTCTCGTTTCCCGAAAGAACTCATTTTTGTAATGATTTTTATGTCCTCCGCTTTCATGCCATGTTGAAGTTTGACCTACCGTCCTTTCCTCTTGTGTGTTATCTCTTCTCCGTCGGTGGGTGAAACGGCTCCCTAACGTCATCTCTTGGCTAAAGAATCTGGACACGTGGTTGCTTGAAACATCGCAGACCTCAGTGTAAATTACGTTTCTTGGATAGCTCAAGTGGTTAGAGCATCCGCCCAGCAAGTGGAAGGACCCGGATTTGAAGTCCCGGTATAGGAAATATTTTGGCACTTGTGATCTGCTGAATTTCGCCTTTCCAACCGCTACTGTGTTCGTTCTTTATATGTGTTCATATCCCTTTTCCTTATATCTATTTCCATATGAATGAATCTATACATACATATATATATGTATGTATGTATAAACTACTACTGTGTTCATGGTTTATATATATGTATATATCCCTCCCCGGACTACAACCTTGACGTAATGGAAGGGCTTGTGCGTTCCGATGACCGCTAAAGCTGTGCTGGCGGGAGTAATAATTAGCTTTCCGATCTTTCAAAATTCCCACCTTTAACCACCATCCTTAATTTCCCTCCCAGCATTCCCTGAACCTCACCTCCCCTCCCCCGCCCTGACACCTTACCACTCTCCAGCAAATTTTCAGTCTTACTTGAATTTATATATTATATATATATATATATATATATATATATATATATATATATATATATACAATATATATATATATATTAATTTCATGAAATCTGATTTGGAAGTTGCTTTAGGTAAACTTACTGACATTTGCGGAGCTAGCATGTTCCACATGTATTCTGTGCCGCTGTACACAATTTGTATTCTCCGAAGAGGCATTCTGTGCTAGATGGTGATACGGGTTGACCTCTTTATACATTTTGACATTATTGCCGTTTATGAAAATATTAAAATAAATCCAATCTACTCATGAATTAATTTGACTTCCTATTTGCTTGTATCGAGTAGTTCAGAAGATAACTTTTTCCCGTTCGACGCATGGTTAAGCATTCTACTATGGCGGCATAAGAATACTAACCTTTAATTTCGAAGAATTGCGCTAGGCAAAGAGGCTTTCACAAGGAGGAGAGAGTTGTTGACAGGAAAGTTGAGTAAGGATGTTAAGAAAAGACTCGTAAAAACTTTGATGGGGCGTAGCTATGTACGGTGCGGAAACGTGGTAATTGAAGCAGGAGGATAGACGTTGACTGGAGGCTTTTGAAATGTGGGTGTGGAGAAGGATGGAAAGGTGAAATGGACAGAGAAGAAAACAAATAAGGGAGTACTTGGTATGGTGGGCGAAGAGAAGGGTTTGTTGGGAGAAATCATATCGAGGCAGGAAAAGTGGATGAAGGGGGTATTGACCGGCAGTGGGATGTTGAAGACTGTGATAGAGGGGAGAATGTTGGGCGAAATAGGAAAGGGAAGGAACAGGATAGGGATGTTGGACGAGATGGTGGGAGGAAGAAAGTACTCAGAGATGAAGAGGGACCTGATATAGAGTAGGAAGATGGATTTTGTGTTTTGTTAGGAGTAATAAAATGTTTGTTTGGTAGTTGTGTCCATCCAAAAACCTACCTTAACCGGTAGATTACCTTAAAAAATAATATATATAAATATATATATATATATATATATTTAAATATGTAAAAACACAGATTTAGATTTTTAGAATATAGAAACACAAAGAAAGGACACTCACAATTTGTTATTTGACGTTTCGACAGCACGGCTGTCGTCTTTAGAATATATATATATATATATATATATATATATATATATATATATATATATATATACATACATACAGATGTATGTATGTTTTTATGCCCACAGTTTTAAATAATAGCATTCAAAGTGGCTTCAATTAAACTAAAGGCATTTCATGGATAGAAATTGAGGATGTGAATGTAAACGTATCACTTCCAAATATATCTCTCCACCCTTCTACTTTCATACATAGATATAAATTGAAGTTGATACAATTTTTTTCATACTATAAAGGAAAAGTAAATAGCAGTTCATTGAAAATATAATCGACAAACCGTTCCTTCTTCGACGAACCCCTGGTGATCAAGATGGAAAGGAATAAATATTCTAGGTCGTTCAATCCATATATGATGATACGATAGGTGCTAAAACTTCATCTACATGTACATCGTACCCCGAAAGCTATCGCAAGGGCGTGTGGCGGGGGTTTCTAGGTCACCATCGGTAATTAAGAATAAAACCACAATCAAAACACACCAACTCATGCTAATGTACACACCGAAAATCGTATATATTGTTATGCAAACACTCTCATACCTTACACGCATAAAAATGCGTGTACCGTCTACTAGGACACACATGCACCTATGAATAAACATAATGTGAATGCTTCTAGGTTAAATGTATTTAATATATCTATAGTTACTTTGGTTTTTTGTTATTATGAATTCTGATTTACCGGAAAAATAACTAGAATTCGTATCCATCTGTACTGGAATTTATCTGGAATAAATTTCAGTTAAAGAAGGGAATGCGAGAGAAAATTCAAGCCGTAGGCAGAACCATTTCATGTCAGGATGAAGGAAACCGTATTGAAAAAATGCCGGGTTTATTGGTCCAAAACTTGGTTTTTAAGCCAACTGCGGAAGCCATTTGTCCGCAAAGTCGATATGATGCATGCAATTAATTGGAAGTAATCTTCGTCTCAAAAAGTCTATTCTCCTTTCTTCTGCTTCGCTCTGCTTGTGAGAATTTAAAGGAATACTTTCTCTTTTCGATCATTTTTTCGTCCTCTTTCGAATTTGAGGCTTTTTTTGTGGGTATGTATGTGCGAGACCATGAGCTTCAGAGAAGGGACATCTGTAGGAGGAGGCACACTCGCACAATATCTCAACCGCCAGGCCTTAAAGTATTCCGCATTTCCTCCATATCTTCCGGCCATCCACTCACTCCGGGGGTTCGCAGTCTGATGGGCTTAAGGCGAGCGTATTCTCACATCGAGATGAAACGCCGATCCGCAGGTCGCGGAAGAGTAAAGTCGCGGAAAAATCTAGAGATCGTAGCATTTATCCCATCATTTATTGTTACAATCTGCATCTGAATATTATGGCGTGTTTCCTAAGATATTACAGAAAATAAGGTGCGGCATCTTTATATAAATCTTACAAAAGAAACTATATCTTGCATTATATTTTAACATTAAATATTTAAAAGAATAATGGGACAGAGTGATAAAATGTATGAAAGAACGCCATTAGGGAGAAAATTCTTATTATGTGGTGCAAAAAAATTCCACGTTATTTGAATTTTAGCATTCGATGAAGAATTTACTTAGTATTAGAGTAATACTTACATAAAATTATAGAGTAGACATTTTTCATTCTATTTAATTATTTGGATATGTTATATTTTGAATAAATGAAAAACTCCGATAGCCGTAAACACTTTATCATTCAGAGTTTTTCATTTATTAAATACTACCAGCCGTAAATGCTCAATTCTATCAATACTGTATATTATATTTTATTGGTAATCTGCGGATTAAGGTAGATTTTGTATGGACACAAGCTACACAACAATATAACGATAATTCTCTTATTTCTCCAAAATAACTCAACCTGACCCACAACACTACATCGAGCCCTTCTTCAATGCCGCATACTTCCTTCCTTCCTTCATACCAACCAACATGCCCAGCCTATTCCTGTCCTTTCCTCGTTTGCCCAACATTCTCCCCACTATCACACTCCTTCGCCTCCGTACCCAGCACATCCTCGTTTGTTTTCCTTTCTGTCCATTTCACTTTCTTCATCCTTCTCCACTCCCAAATATCAAAATCCTCCAATCTACGCCTATCATCTTGCTTCAATAACCACGTTTTCGCGCCGTAAATAACAACTCCCCATGTCAAAGTCTTAACGAGCGGTTTTTTAACCTTCTTACTCAACGTTCCTGTCATCAATTCCCTTCTCCTTGCTTCCTATCGCAATTCATCTTTTTATGTCTCTCTTACTATTTTGGTCCAAAACACTCCCGAGATATGTAAACCGTTCCATCTGTTCTAGTATTTGAGCTCCAATCTAAATATTTAACTTACATTTGCTCTCACGCAAAACCCCCCTAGCCGTGGCAAGGGCCAATGGCGGGCGGTGTTAGAATATCAGCCGTAAATTAGAGTGCAACCACATGCGAAGCAAATAAACACATGCCAATGTACACCCACACAGGCGAATATGTTTATTAATACGAAACCCAATTTTAACTTCCAAACATACAAATAAATACACGAGCAACTAATACAAACTAGCACCTTGCAAGCAAAATATTGTTGTTACATGTAATTCGATTTTTTTACTACTTCGACGATTCCTTCTAATTTTACTATAATAATTTCTGATCGTCCGAAGAAAAAAACGAATATTTTACAGGTTTGTCCAATAAATATGCGAACTGACGCCATAAAAATGTTATTTTGCAAATTTTAGTCTACAACAATTTTGTCCCCTTCAAAGCCCTCTCCATTCATTGCTATGCACTTATTCCATCGTCTTCACCATTGCTTATAAAGTACCCATGGAAGCCCTTGTCTAGTAGGCTTTTTAGTTTTCTCGTCGTTTATTGATTTATTGTGTCTACATCTTCCTAGTGATGTCCCCTCATCACATTGGTACACTTTGGGAAAAGGAAAACGTTGCAGGGGCGATATCCGAATTGTTGCAGGGGGCGAATAAGGTGGATGATCAAGGATGACGATTGAATTTTTTGCCAGAAACTGGCGAACAATCGATGCTGAATGTGCCGGTGCATTGTCATGGTGAAGGATCCATCCATCGCCTTGAGTCAAATTTGGTCGCACACGACACTCGCGATCTCTCAAACGCTGTAGAGCTGTAGAACTCAGCATTTAAGGTATGTAAAAGTGACCGCACACGATCAATGTTGTCGCCAACACAGGTAGTTTAAGGTCATCCCGGCCTAGCATCATCCGTGGCGTCTTTTCGGCCATCTTTTAAACGCTTAATCCACTGGAAAACGGGCGTTTTCTTCGGAGCATTTTCACCTTAAACAGCTGTCAACATTTCAGTAATTTTTTGATACCTTTTACCACACTTCACCGAAAACTTGATTTAGTTTCCTTGCTCCGTGATTTCCTCAATTTCCATTTTCGACAAACAGTAAAAACAAGGACAATGGAAACTAACATAACTGACACCATACGCACAGCTCGACAATCCTCCAAGCACATACGGCTTATTGGTTCTCAGGCAACTAGCGCCACTAGTGGGCGCTAGAGTCCGCTTAATGGCCGCCACATTGCACCAGTTTGCGTATTTATTGCACAGACCACGTATACATGTACTGGAATCCATCTCATTTATCTTGTCCTTGTGGTTTAACCTTGTAAATAACTTGGAGCCCCGAATATATCCTATGAATTCTGATTATAATGTAGCTTGTCTCTTTCTCAAGAAAAACACAAGCTACAGGTAAGTTATTCTCCAGTTAAGCTTTTTGTATCTACTATTATCAACCCATACCTAACACACTGCCATTCTATTGCGCCCTAAATAGCTAATTAAAAATATGTTAAACCTGTGCATGAAAACATAAATTCATCATGCTCTGATATTTTTATTTTTACGTATAAAATAATACCTGGTAGAAAAAAATTGAAAATTGTATTCACTGAATGTCCCATGGTGATATATAGCGTAAGTATAGATTTATTTTGATTGAATATTGGGTGTAAATAGTGACTAATAAACGTAGGAAACCAAGTTTAACTATGAATCAACTATAATCAACAAACAACTATAGAAACTCAATTTACACAGAGTAATGAAATGAGCAACAGGATGTAAAATCCTTTTTGTCAGTGTGTTTCCATATGGAACGTGTTTAAATGTGCTTTAATGTTTCTCGTTCTGGTCATTGAACAGAGAAAATGAAAATGCATTTAACGTAATATCTGATGATGACCGATTATATAAAGGCATTAATTATTTCTTACTCTTTGGTTGAAAGCGGGAAATTCCATTATCAACGGTCGACTTAAAATTGTATTTTAAAATACCGACTATGGGAGAAAGTCGGTAAGCGATTCGGAATTCTCCGAGCATTTTTAACCCAAATTAATCCAATTTTGTAATTTTGCTGACTTCACAAAAAAATTATCAAATAAATGGTAATATTAGATTAGAGCGCAAATTTGAGTACAAATATAATTTCTCAGTTGAGGTCCATGTTATTCATATATTTTCTAATATGCAATTACTTTTAAAATTAAATGTGATTACTCTTAGTATTTGAGTGGAAGTGAATATAACTCGCCCAATGCATGCCTACAACAAGGGAATTAAGCACGCTAACGAAACATTTGGAATCATTTTCTAAATATTTAACACTCTCTTCATGATGGAAATGTTTTTGATTGGTGGTTTTTGATTGGTCATTGAATACACGTGTTTAGATATTACTGCATGGATATTATTCAATGTGTACATTTTGTTAATTTGGCAATGCTAATTTTTATCCAAAGAGAGTAGCTATTGGAAAGTAATAGGGAGGATAATAGTCCTGCACTAGTTTCATTGCATAATATTTTGACTTTTTCTGTATCTAAACACGGCATTCTGTAGTTTTCTTGATAAATGTTCCAGGCAAATCCGTAGAATTGTTAAATTATCAATTTTTTGTCTCCCCATGATACACTTTTAAAGTTTGCAAAACCTTTTTAAAGTCAAACTTTCACGGCCATCGATGATAGCTCCACATTGACTAGAATAGATACAATTCCGTTATTTCAGTCTCGTGGTTGTGGAAAGTTCTTCAAAAAAAATATTAGGAGTCGAGAAACTTGAAGAAGTAACTCTCATCAGTCCATTTTCCTCGGGAATAAAAGCGTTCCGTTTGCCCGGAGAAGGGGAAGCGGTACTCTATGCCCTTTTTTTTTGAAGTGGCGGGAATTTTGGTGGGACATTGGCAACTGTAGACGACTGGACAACTTCGGCGAAATTTTTTTTGTGTGTCTCCGACCCCATTTTCACGACTCGGATACGTTTTCCGAATATTTACAGGACGCACAGCAAAATAAACGATGGGAAGAGGTCGCTTGGGACTTGAGGCACGCCTGCCTAGCCGTGAATGGCATTTCGACTTTACTGCCGGTGATGCTCAAGGACTGCTTCCTTCATTCGCTCCCGCTTGGAAGGCCGAAATGGGATGCGACTTGAATCGAAGTAAATCGCTCCCGGAAACGAGTCACAATTCATGACTGATATTACGGAGGGATGGTGCCGGGTTTCCCCGAACGTTTTCCCATCGGCGCTATGTATCGATTTTAGCATCCATATTTTATATTTGCGTATTTTTTACGCGGAAATGAATATCTGTGTTGGTATACTACTAACCCCATTTCTACCGATTTTAACCTTCTTTCGTTTCCCAGAGTTTAATTATGACCTCTTTTTTATTTAAAATCAAATGATTGGGATTGATATAAGATAGCGCGTAAAAAATTATTGGTAGAACACAAAATTTACTTCTTCGGATTAATTTTTTCCTCAGAAATCGAAGTTAAAACCTCCACCGTTTTTTATGATATTTATTTTACTATTGCATATGCTATACATGTCCTTGTTTCGCATGCGCGTGGGCAGTAACATTAATAGATAAATTATTACTGCAACGAAATGAATAAAAACTTAAGTAAGTTAATTTCGTACATTATGACCATTTTATCAATAATCAGTTGATTTAAATGCGCTATCCATCAATGAATGACTGTATTTTTCCTCGATTTTTTTAAAAATGAACATTTATTTTTATGAATGCGAGGAAAATACAACCATTGGCAGTTACAGTCCACCTAAAAAACTATAATTTTTATGGTGATAAAAATATATTGTATCCAACTGCATTGGCTAATGGGCTTATGATCACGTAATATTTTAGATAAGTTTTATAAGAGTTCCTCTAAAAATATATTCGTAGACTATCGATATTTTTTTCAAGACGTATTTTAAGGTAATGTCCGTGTATTCCGCTGGCACCTAATGCCGTCTTTTAAAAGTACGAAAATTTATTTTTTATTTTATTTATAAAATCACTTCTCTCCGGTGTTACGTCATCATTTTACCTCAAATAACATATGAAATTGTTGCAGGCTGTTTGTAATGAAAGAATCATATATCCAGAAATGATTCATACCATAATGATCAGAAATTGGAGGACATTTTTCTGATAGTGTTTTCAAATACGTATCTTGCGGATGGAGTTGCTATTTCTCTCTCAATACTATTTGTTTAATCTTAATATTTAACAGGTATTTGCAAGGTTAATCAATCCTCATATACTTATTTACGATCAAATACGAGATGTTTAGGTGTAGAGAAAGGACACTCGGATGTCCACATTCCACGTCTTCAATAGCATTAGTAAAATCGACAACCCTATCATAGTGATATGGGGCGTTTTGTTAGAATTTATACTCACAGTCAAACAACAAAGGAAAAGGAAATTCTTGTAAGTTATTCCATCAGTAATAAAAACCGCTCCGAAAGCTAGAGGGGGGAGCACTCAGATATGTAGTTTTGACGTTTCGACGGCACGACCGTCATCATCAGATGATTCGGAGATCATACTTTTTCGAAAAAAATGAATATATATATATATATATATATATATATATATATATATATATATATATATATATATATATATATATATATATATATATATATATATATATATATATCATAAATTGGACAGCAACAAACAATATAGAAACACATAAAAAGATCACTCACACGTTATTTCTTGATCATTTCGACGGAAATCTGCTCCGTATTCATCGGAAGATATAGAAGTAAGTAAGTGACCCCTGTGGGGCTGCCAGTAAGTCATGGTGTCACGTTAAAAACACTATTGAGGAAAGCAACGGGAAACCACCTCATTGTTATTCCCAAGATTAAAATGATGGACTCTACAAGTTGTGTCCATCAAAAACCTACCTTAACCATAACCTTTTAAGAATATATACCAAAATCCGCCCTATGGCGAACAAATATTCATTTACATGGATATTGATATTAGGGAAAGGGATTGAAACACATATAAAGGGCTAACATAGGAGAGGTGGAAAAGACGGTTATGAGCAGATCACAAGCTTAAAAATACTTCATTGATCTGGACTTGAACACTGGATCTTTCGACTTGCTGGGCCGAGCACATGAGCTATCGAGGAAACGTAATATTACGTTTCAGTGTAAATTACGTTTCCTCGATCTATATATTTATATACACACGCACACATGCACACGTAATAGATGTAAATGAGGTATGATGGAAGGTTCTAATGCTAAGGCATAATTTTCTTGATTTCTTTCCATTTTAATAATTTATAAGTAATAATTATCTAATATTTAATTTTATCGGAATCTAGGATTTATCATTACTTCGGTAAAAATATTTTCATCACTAATGAGTCAGAAGTCGTGAGGAAATGAGATTCTATGAAGTTAACAGGAAGATTCTTTAGAATTAGTTAATTGTTTCACTTTTCTAATTCTATCGATGTCTAAGGCCCCTTGAACACGTTGAGGATAATTTAGCGTCCTCACCCGCAGCATTAGGGCCCAAATAGTCTCTTCCGTTGACATCCAAGGTGCATAACGCGCTTTTGACGATCATTCAGAACCATCCCTCCCTTTTGAACTGTCTTGTTTAAATTGGCTGCTCTCATTTATCCTTCCACCGGAGTCAAGGCGCAGCATTTGAATAATTGAGGGAAGGATAGCGAAAGCGACGACGCGTGTATGAAGAAAAGAGGGCGATTCCAGCCGAATGAAAGAGGGAGGAGGGTGACTCGTGAATGGCTGCATTTGCTCGCGAGTCACACGAGCAAGCGACTTAGCGGCGTCAAAGGGAAGATGGGTAGGGTTGATTCACATTTATAATCCTCCATACGGCATAAGCGAAAACGATTGGGTTGAATAGCAATTGATTTCAAAGACGACTGAGAAATTCGACGTTTTCACTGAGGAGAGAGTTCATCGATATCATTTTAGATGTAAAAGCGAACTTCCTCAATTATAAATGGAATCATGTTGTGTACATTCGTAGTAATCAGTCATTTGCTACGATGCCTTCTCATGCTACTCGAGAAAGAAATGATTGAAGCTCTTCGTGGAAGAATTGGCGATATAGCTCAAAGTGAATGAAAAGTTACGCCGGAAGCCATCAATTATATCGAGTGCGCTACTAACGCAGTTAAGTCCACCCTCTACAGAGGGCTCTCCATCAAATACCCGATCGCAGCATTGAACATGTTCTTCAACAGCAAGTGATTCTTCTTGAACATCATCCCGAAACATATCAGCCTTCGATGGAAAGAAACCCGGTCATCAGCAGCCACCGCCGCTGTCAAGGTCGCCAAGAGCGCAACGACCTGAATATGACGTTGAACGTCGAAACCCGGGTCGTATAGTAATAAATCTTCCGTAGAATCACAAAGTTACTACGATATTTTCCATTTCCAATATGAATCGAATTCATAAAGTTACGCCGGAAACCATCAATTATAGCTGAATGTAGTTGATGTAAAGGGCATTGAACGGGTGCGAGTGTGCCCGTGTTTGTTATTTGCTTTGGTTGACACGTTGAATTAAACACCTATTCAATTGAGTACTTTGAGATCATTCATTCAATCTCTACTACGGACCCGCATCATTAAGTCATTTTAAGGTTTTAAAAATGGATGGGAGGGAAATGATCAAATGGATGTCACAGTTCTCTTTCTCCAACATTTCGCTTTAGAGGACAAACATTAACAACTGGACAAATTATATTACGATATTCCATGAATTAAAAATATTTCCCGAAATTGGTCATCTCACAAATGGATTAGCAGTTGGAGAATTAGACAGTGAAGTAGTCCCCCTCCAGGTAATTTCTCGTTTAATATATCTTAAACATATTGTTCCTCACGAAAAGAAACCCTGATATTTCTCGTTATTCTTTAATGAATTCATAACGAAATTATTCGGGCGGAAACGTTGAAAAGAAAGAGGGATGAGAAACTCCTTTTCACGCAATCAGCTTAAGAATTAATTGAAATTCCTTGTGTCATCATATCTTAATCCTCTAGAACACACTCAACTCAATTAAATGCCCTTTGTAATGTCATATCTCATTTTCATTACCTATTCCATCAGCATCAATGAAAAAACATTGTAATACTCTTCATCCGTTTGCTTTTGAGGAAACGGATTCAGACTTATGACTGATGCCAATTCCCGGAAATGTATGGGACATATCAAATTAATCATTAATCTTATGAAATACTTCATTTTGTATGAAGTTGACTTTGAAAGCCTGAGAAAGCAGGGTGATCTGTTTAAAATCCTATGTGTTAAAATTGTAACAAATATTCTAACATTATGCAGGTGATTTTATAACCCTACGGAGAAATTTATTTTCGAAGCTTACATATTAATTTGCCAGAAACTATTCTACCACCACTAATAAGTCATGATAGTTTGATAGTCATTTTTATTTTGGTACGAGTTTGAGACTAATAAATCTCTTCTACCACCAAACCCCTCGTCACAAATTTAAAATATTAAACTTACAGATAAACAAATGCACCTAAATAGTAATAAAATTTTTGCAGAAAGTATTTAAGGACTAACACACAGCAGCTAAATGCATTAGTCGCCTATTTATTTGATTATATCTGGCCCAACTTTGTGGTAGTTCATATTCATTAAATGAAGAACACAATGTATTTTTCCACCGTTCTTTATTTTGTCTTGCAACTTGACTTATTTGTACCAGATGATGAGGCCTAAGCGTTGAAACAGATAGTGCGGTGACTAACGTACTAACTTCCCACCCAGAGGGCCCGGATTCAAATCTCGGCGGCTGCACTTTCAATGGTACATCAGGTGTTTTGTGAAGAGCATTTTGAGTGAGCACGCCGTCCGTCGGATGGGACGTTAAGCTGCGGACCACTTGGCGCCTTTCATTAAGAGTAGGCTAATGCCGACGACGGGTTTCTCCCCACCCTTCCCTTCCCATCCATCCCTAATCACGCGAATGACCTCAGCTGTCGGTCGCTTCCCCTAAAACTACTACTAGTAGTACTAAAATAAAGAACAGTGGAAAAATACATGCTGTTCTTCATTTGATGGACATTGGTTGCCTAGTTTAATTAACAACTATAACACTATACCTGTATATGCAACATACACACATATAAATCGCACACATACCATAAATACATAAACATACGAATACTTGCAAACAATACTTGTAAAACAATTTTCCTGGCTATATTTACAAACGCCAATGCATATATATATATATATATATATAGATATATATATATATATATATATATATATATATATATATATATATATGTATGTATATATATATACAAATATTATGCTCCTTCGAAAGAAATAGGATGGATCTCGAAGTCTATTGCAAAGACAATTTAGAGTGCTCGTTGAGTTCATTATTATTCAAATATGGATGAATTGAGGATATTCAGTTTCAGAAAGGAGAGCTGCCCGATGTGGTTCTTCGAAAAGCCTGTCAGCTATTATAAACCTTGCATAGCTCAAAGAGATTAATGCCACAGGTGATGCTAAGAAGGTTAGGTTAATGCCGTAAATGATAAGAGGATACTTCAAAATCCCGGGCGCCGTTATATCATATCCTTTTACGCCACTAGAGATTGCTAGTCCAAATGAGACGGAGTGGAAATCTGTGTTGGATGGAGACGACTTTTTATAGAAAACTGGAATCAATTTTTCGCGTCTGTGAAATCGAAAAAGATACGATGAAAAAAATTATATTTTATCGAAGATATTTCGAAGAATTAGGGTTTTGTTTCATATGTGAACTTACGTATGGGCTCATAGATTTCTTGTTCCCATTAAGTCTTTTCTCGGTAACTACGAAATGTTTTTTTTTTCAATTTTTGCGTTTTAGACATTTTAACCATGAGAATATAAGTGCAAAAAATACAAATATCTGCCCTTCTTGAAGTATTTACAATGAATTTTTAAGCATCCTATGCTCTAATTTGTAAAATTTACCCGCTTATGGGTTAAGGACTAGCTTAGCTTTACCTGCACCTGTGAAATTATTCTATTTTATTAGAATATAATACATTTTAATTTAGCGTGTTTTCATTTATCCTATACATACCTGTAGAATACGCAATGTTCATTGCAAATAGGGTAACGAAAAGTTGTTATAAAATATTTTCGATCAGGGGAAATTCAGGGAAAAAAATCATAATTTTTCAAAATGGCCGTAATATTTACAATTCTACGTCTGCATAGTACTTTCTAGTCGCTGCAAGGACGTGTGGCGGGGGGTTTTAGGTTACCAGCCATGCATGCACAATCACAATCATTACACCTCCACGCAAAAATCAGTTTTATCATGCACTGGAACAAAATTAATCATGCAGAAGAAGGTGCATACATGCAATACTCAATGCTTCCATGCATTTTTCAATAACATTATATATTCAAATCATGAGGAAACATGTTAAAAATTTAGAGTAATTTAAAATTCATGCATGATATCGAAAACCATGTACATGTCCGGAAAATAAGCGTACTGAGCTCAGGAAAAAAAATTTATCACACTTTTACATATCTTAAGCTAATATTCCTCAAAATAGGACCCTTGTGAGTCGATACACTTGTTCCAGCGGCGTTCCCATTCCTGGAACGCTCCCGCGAAGGCATCATCGGGAACCTCTCGAAGACTCGTCGTCACGGCCTCTTCTCTGCCCTCCACGAACATCTTGTGCCACCGAAAGATCATGTTTCTGGGCATGGCTGACTCCTCGTAAGCCTGGTTATTCATACCGACAGTTTCGGTAGACGATTTCCCAAGCTTTACCGCAAATTTGATGGAATAACGCTGCTCCAAAAACTTCGGCATCGCGTTCCGTGACGTGGGTCGAGCGTGGAGGTTCGCGTTAACAGAGCTCCTCACTCCACACCACAGCTCAGAGCCGACTGCCTTTTTCAGCGTCGCTTGCCAACATACCCCCCTCCAATCGCAGCCCGTCAGAGCGGTGCTGGGCGCGCCTGGAGCAGCGCGCCCAGCCCAGGAGTCAGTACACTTATTTTCCGGACGAACCCTGTACACACTGCCAATGCTAATTATCCTATTCGCGGCTGAGGTCTCAGCTATTTTCATCTCGTACAAGTAAAAAGCACATTTTACATCTATCCGCTATACTGTCTATCTTCCTGATTTTAAGTACGTGATTTGATTTACCAGAATATGTCTGGGCCTCGAATAAATGTTTTTCTTTAAAATCCTCGAATCAGTGACCTTCCTCAAATTTAAGCCGTAAATCTCAACTGTGTTTCAAACCTACGGTCAACTAGTGACCCCCAATCTAACCCTTCCGCTGGTGTTGTGACATTGCTACCGTATTCATAATAACTTTTCCCCGTTGGTCAATTCACAATGAATATTATTTTATTTGTTGTCAAAAGCGAGGTCGAAGCATTGTGTCGTGAGAAAAAAAAGCAATAATTAGTGAGATCGTTTTAACAAAAGTAGATTGACGATGCGGATATAGCGAAGTTTTAAATTTATTACCTTAATGAACTTACATGGTTTGCATAAAAAGTATTGGGTAAAAAGTATATAAAAATATATTCATTTCAGATATTGCTAAAACGTCTCAAGTTCTTCAGCGTAAATCCCTTGAGCGCCAGCACTCTTGGGCCAGCGGCTATTGCTCGACACGAAGGCTCCCTGGTAGACTGATTCTGGAAGGTCCTTATGGGTACACATGCAAGCTTCTTTGATGGTACTTTGGGACCTATGGTGGTTTACCTTTGATGGAGGATTTTGCTTTTGGGAATGGAAAATAGTTTGCAGGTGCCAAGCCGGGACCGTCCTAAAATCCGTTGTCTTCTTCAACACGTTGCAGAAGGCCTTCGTTAGCAGGCATTCGACTCTTGGTGGTCCGTCAAGACCTTCGGGACTCGAGTTAAGCGCAGATCTTCCGTATCGTCAATTTTTCAGTGAAATGCACTGTCATTTATCAATGTCATTACACGATCTGCGATCATGCACACACTTAATCGACGGCCTGAATTCTGCGATTTCACGTAATGCGCGTCAGGCAAAAATTGTTACCAATAGTTTTTTTACGCAACTCGTATGCTTCATGCTAAAATAAATTTCAGCCGAAATAGAAGCAGTTTATTTTCGGTTAAAATTTCCCTCGCAAAGGAATAGGATTACATTTTCAATATTTCACCATGCTCCTATTGTACGAGGCATGCTCATAAAGTAAGAGCCGTTTGGTCACAGGAAAAAATGAACTCATATGAAACGCATTTTATTGGCACTTTTGGTTAGCTACAAACATACTTCACCTCTCTACATAATCGCCGTTCACTTCAAAGCATTTTTCGTACCGCTGCACCAGCTTCTTCAACCCCTCTGCGTAGAAGCTCGCCGCCTGAGATTCGAACCAATTGACATTAACGCCGTTCTTGAGTTCCTCTTCGGTTTCGAAATGTTCTCCACCGAGTCACCATTTCAAGTGCAAGAAGAATAAATAGTCTCTAGGTGCAAGGTCAAAACTATACGATGGGGGTGGGGGGCCCGAAAACTGAGCATTCTTTGCTCTTTGTGGTGGTCGGTGAGCATTTTCGATGCCCACCTTGCACACAATTTGTGGTATTCGAGGTTTTCCGTGACAATATTGTAGACAGTATTGCGTCCAAGTTGAGGAAATTGTTCAGCCAGGCCATTAATCGTCAATCGACGATCACATCGCAGTTTTCGTTCCACTTACAAAACAATTTCATTGGTCAGAATACTGGGCCTTGCCACTTCGCTCTTCGTCATGGACATTTGTTCGTCCATTTTTAATATCACGACACCATTGTCTAACCTTTCCTTCAATCATAACTGTAGATCCATAAACTGGGCATAACTCCCGATGAATTTCAGCAGCCGACAATCCCTTTGCATATACAAGAATCGTATGATAGAACAACGCACTTCACAGCTGGCGGGATGAACGATTGTCGCGGACATTGTTGTTTGCATGCACGGACAAGCAAACGACTTCTGAAACAAAAAAAATGCTGCTATAGCTTCTCAAAGAATCGGTAGAATGCGCTGTAGGAGTAGAACTGTGTTCTGAAGGGCCAATATTTAAACATAAGCAAACGGCCCTTGCTTTATAAATATGCCTCGTATAAAATGGCAGAGTGAAAAATGTGAGAAGTTAAAATATACTCCATGTAAAATATCTTATTTAATATGGTACACGCACTGATCAAAGTTGAATCCAACAGGAAGGATGAGTAATTGAAGTTCATTCTCGTGTCGAAATTTTATTTCGATCGGAGGAAACAATCACTTCCGCAAAAATCATCACAACATCCGCCATGATGGTAATTTATGTGAAGTTCGTATTAAATGAAAACGCTCATATTTAAATATGGTTAAGGAGGGTAATTTGATAAAAATACAGTTTTAATTTTTCATTAGCTGCAAAAGTTAAAAAAATGTACTCGTAAAATTACACATGTCGAGTTATTCATACCTATTCAGTATTTAAAAATGAGAACATATCTTATACATAGCTGAAAATAAAGTGGCACCTTCCCCTATTGTGGAAAAAATTTCTTTATGCTAATAAAATTTACGAAATATTTTCGCAAAAATAAAGCGAGAAAAAAGATACGTACAACTAGAAGGGATAGGAATAAAATTGATTGTTTAATTTTTTAAACGACAGGAAAAATTGTTACCAATACTTTTTATGCAAGCCACTTCTTTCTCACTTGTAAATTATTATCCGTCCTCCCTACGTACTTCTAATTCTACAACGATAACCCTGTTGTCTGAGTCCCATGCCTCTTGCTTACCTCTTGGGACAACCAATAACATCACCCGGATGGGCCAATTACGCACGTCGCAGTATTTCATGTTTCGGGCCGACCTCGAAATAACAACATACTGGAATCATTGCTTTAAGTTTATCCAACTGAACCTTGAACTTGGCTCCCATGCAATTTCTCGGAAGTCTCCCCCCCCCCAACCAACCCCACTCATCTCGCTTTTGTTATAAAGCGTGCGTTTTGGAGAAGAACGAACTGATCCCTGGATACAGCTTACGAAACGGCCTACGCTTATGTGACCGTCGAAAAAGGCGGAGGGGAGGGTAGGAATGGGAGAGGGTGGACGTCCGACTCGGGAGGGAGCGCATTTTCGACAGGGCAGTGATGTTCGCTGAATGGTTCCCACTATGTCCCCAATTCCTCCAATATCGTGCCGCATCGTGCCGGGATTGGAGACATTGTAATTCGGGGGATGTACGGACCGAGTGAGGGGCAGGGAGACCCCCAAAAGTGATCTTGTCTGTGCTCCCTTTCTCTCTCGATCCAGCCCTCTCTCGATTCTGGATGTCCGTGTTCCCCATCTGTATCCACATAACAAGCCCGAGAGCTACCCGAGAGACCTTTGCCGTTCGTCGAGACTAAGCTCCTCAAATAATGGAGGACTTTTCCGCGATATGAAGCAAGGAATAAAAAGGTCCACAATATCTCTGATGTCAAAATCTCCGTATAAAGTAATTATAATGTGACCCATGATTTGGTGAGCATCATGCCTCCAATATCGCTGCATTATTCATACATAATTTATGAAAGCTCATTGTTTATTTCTATTTAATGCTTCGCGTAAAATATAGGTTATGCAATGATGTTTTTCTTTCGTAAGAAATTCCTCAATTCCATGGCTTGGTATTAGCATTTTTCATTTAGTAACTTCTTCCCAAGAGCATTTTCCATTATTGTACATCGAGTAATATATGAACAGAAATAAAAATGAAAGGAGAAATATAATTCTGGAACTTAAAAGAAAAGGGACAAATGACATCAAAGTAGATTAATTCTCCAATGCTATTTTAAGCTATATACTAGGTGTGTCCGAAAGCTATCCAACCTGCGTTCATATCTCCGCATTGGTGCTTATCTTTGTCATCCCGGCCGTGACACCCTTCCTTCGAAGTAGTCCCCATTTGTTTGAATCACATGCTTCCAATGGTGCTTCCGTATCTTAAAGTAGTCCGCGAAATCAGATTTTGGAATGACATTCAGCTCGCGCGTCGCATTACTCTGAATTGTCTCCAACCGCTTTCCTTTGAGCGCCATTTTCATCCAAAAGTCGCGGGGAGCTATTGTCGGGACCATACGGAGGCTGGCAAAGCTGTACAATCTTGTGCTTTGCCAAAGATTGCTGCACAAGCCTCGATGAATGCTCTGGCGCGTTATATCGTGGTGAAGAAGCCAGTCACCGCTTGACCAGAGAGGCGGTCGTATTCTTCTCTCGGCATCACGCAATCTTTTAAGAACTTCAACGTAATACTCTTTGTCTTTCGTCTGACCTCTTGGAGGAAATTTGTAGCGCACAACACTTTCACAGTAAAAAATAAATTAAAAATACGTAGGTCGGATGCTTATCAGATACATGTTCTCAATTCCCAAAATGAATATAATTTTGCGTACTTATGAATTATCTAGATACCATCAAATAGAACTCGTAAAAACCGCAGTTTAATGAACGTACAATATTATTACTTGTTAAGGGTATCTCTGCATTTGGATCGGAATTCGAATTTCACCTGCATCTACGTTACCTGGAATCCCAACGAAGATTGATATCCAGTTTTCGGATGTCAGTTATGGGGTATCGTCTGTTGATGGCTCCTATCGCCTTCTAGTCCAGATATTATCGATATCACTTTGGTCATTTCATTGATTTTTTCTGTTTAACATAGATGTTAGTAATTGTGTTGTATTTTACTTATTTTTGCTTCTTTTTAACGCGAGGAACTTGCCCTTCATACTTTCTCGTCTAGTGTCCGTTGCTCGGTCATGGTGAGGAGTTTGATCTCTTTCGCTGTCTCCAATTAAATTTGCTTATTATCTAAATACTTCTACCATCCATCATCAGCTAGGTCCATATGAAGAAGGACTAGAAATTATGAATTTCCGATTGATATTACCATGGTATATGTCTCCCCGAGTTCTATTCATCTGCCTTAATGGAAAAAGAAAGTATATGGAAACGTATTTTTCGTGTAATTTTCAGCCAAGTATTTCGCAAATATTTCGAAATCTACCCAAGTGAGAATTCTACATGCTCGCATCGACGCAATAAGGACATGCACCTGCTCAGCTTAGCTTTTCCACGTAACATTTTTTATCTCAATAGTTTCAGCCTCAACTTTGTGGAAGTTCATTTTAATAAATGAAAAAGAAAAACTTTGTTTCAATCCACCACTTTATTTCAGGTACGACTAGTTTCGACGCTACGGCTTGTACCTGAGGATGACGCCGTAGCGTCGAAACTAGTTGTACCTGAAATAAAGTGGTGGATTGAAACAAAGTTTTTCTTTTTCATTTATAACATTTTTTATTTATGACCTAGGTTTCGTTATGGTATAGCATCATCAGCTCACCTGATCAGCTCATCACATGATGATGTTATACCATGACGAAACCTAGGTCGTTAATAAAAAATGTTATGTAAAGACGCCAAGATGTTTATTTTAAATTTCAGTGTTATGTAAAAAAAAATTGATCATGAATCCTAGATTTAGTGTGGCGCACCACTTCTTTCATTTCTGTCAGCTATCCTGCATATATTTCTTCGATTAATCTGTTACTGGTAGAGTGTTACACGCCCATCTCATTTTGTGCCTTCCTCCATTATCATGTATGTATGTATATATATAAATATATATATATATATATATATATATATATCGATTGAATGATTGTACGGAAAAACTCACACGAGCGGCACAATAATGGGCTGACACAATATATCACAAATAGAATAGAATAGCAACATCATTTAGAAGGGCACTCACACGGTGAATTTATATATATATATATATATATATATACATATAAATATATATATATATATTTTATTGCTGTGTTGATGTGTGTTGCGTGTGCAGTGTTGATGTGTGTGTGTTGATTACTATGTTTATGGTATAAATGTGTATATATATATATATATATATATATATATATATATATATATATATATATATATCATAAACACAGTAATCAACCCGAAGGTCGGTGTGGTAGGGTTCACCCAGCACTAAGCCCGGCGGCATGTGAAATTCACTCATCAGGATAGGGGGGCCAGTTCCTTTCCCTGTGCCGGTTTTGGTTTCCCAGGAAGATCTGGTACCCAAAAACACAAAGCTTGGATGGAGCTGCAGGTGCCCAGAGTGCCTTGCCCGGGACTCAAACCCGGGACCCTCCGGTTATTAGTCCAACGCTCTTCCCCCTGGACTACCGCGACCCACATATATATGTGTATATATGTATATACATATGTATAGAGATACATATATGTATATATACATACTTAAAAAATATTATATATATATATATATATAATTATATATATACATATATATAAACCCTCCGTCATCAGTCCAACACTCTACCTACTGGACTACCGCGACCTGCTATACATATGTATAAATTTTTTTAACACTATGTTTATAAATATATAAACATTAAAATAGGAGGGCAAAAACTAGAGTAGGTAGAACAGTTAACGTACCTCGGAAGTTTTTTGGACCAACACCGTCAAAGTAGTAGGGATGTAAGTAGAACAATAACGCTAGGCAAAGAGGCTTTCAAAAGGAGGAGGGAGTTGATGACAGGGTCGTTGTGTAAGGATATTAAGAAAAGAAAAGACTCGTGAAAACGTTAATATGGGGGTTAGCTATGCACGGCGCGGAAACGTGGTCATTGAAGCAGGAGGATAGACGTAGATTGGAGGCTTTTGAAATGTGGGTGTGGAGAAGAATGGAGAAGGTGAAATGGACAGAGAAGAAAACAAACCAGGAAGTACTAGGTAAGGTGGGCGAAGAGAGGGGTTTGTTGGGAGCAATCCTATGGAGGCAGGAAAAGTGGATGAAGGGGGTATTGTCTGGCAGTGGGATGTTGAAGACTCTAATACAGGAGAGAACGTTAGGCAAACAAGGAAAGGGAAGGAACAGGATAGGGATGTTGGACGGGATGAAGTGAGGAAGAAAGTACTCGGAGCTGAAGAGGAACCTTATGTAGAGTAGGATGTTGTGTTTTGCTAGGAGTCACAAATTATTTAATTAGAAGCTGTGTCCATCCAAAAACCTACCTTAACCAGTAGATGACCAAGTAATAATAATAATAATAATTAAATATAATATATGTATATTTATATATGTATATATTATTAGGTAATCTACCGATTAAGGTAAGTTTTTGGATGGACAAAACTACCAAATAAATATATTGACTCGTAATAAAACATAAAATCAAACAACAATACTATTATAAGTATACTACTACTACAATAGTATGTGTGTATGAATATACCGTTTTTGTGTTATATTTTTGTTGTTATACCTTTTCCTTATCTCTGGATCCTTGTGATTATTTATATATAAACACACAATCATACGTTCAAACATGGAAACCCACCAAAAGGTGAACAAATATTCGTTCACATGGATGTGGGTAAAAGTTATAGGGATAATAACCTGTACATATAAAGGACGAACACAGGACTCGTGGGAAAGGTGGAATCGAGCAGAGCACAAGTGTAAAAAAGTTTACTAGATTGGGATTTGAACCATGGATCTTCCGACTTGCTGGGCTGGTGCTCACTATGCCATAATTGTCTTTTATTCCAAATTAATTGCTTTAATTGATTTTTGATTTTGATGATTTGATGTAATTGATTGCGTTTTACCTTCTCTCATGAAGATAACGAAATGTATATGCCATTTCTTTAATTCTTCGAGTATTTTCCATTGCCACTGATTCTGTTTCTAAAATAGCTGGACCCTAAGATATTCTCGCCTTATACTGCTGGCCAACTTTTTCTTTATTTCGCTGTCAGTTCCTCTGTTGGAGGCTCTTATATTAGTTTTCTTTGCGTTTGCTCTCCGAGTGGTTTCGTCCATACTAAAGCGCGTCCTTTTCGGATGCCCTTCTTTCTCTTCAACTACGGTTTGCCCTTCACCAAAACGAAACACGCTGAACTTTTTCGTGGGGACGCTCACCAGATTACCTCTGATTTAACTGTTAGGCGTCATATTTCCTAGATACTGAGGTTATTGGGAAAACGATCACACCATTGCTTTGTTACCTTATCGTCTGTTAATTATTCACGGCCAAGTTAAAATTTATGTGACAGCACATAATTATTCTTCAAGAAGTGTACCACTTTAAGACACCGACGTCCTTGAAAAGAAAAGCAATCACCTCCAGTGCCTTGGAGCAAATTATTTCTTTCACGAGATCTACGAGGTTTGTCCAATAAATACGCAAACTGAGACCATTAAATCTTTATTTTGCAAACTTTAGTCCACATCGATTTTTTCCCCTTCGATTATCGAAAGAAATGCTGCCTGTTGGAACCAGACGCTTTTATGATTTGCGACCTGAGGCCAGAAAAAATTCATTTGGCAAAATTTAGTCTACATCGATTTTGTCCCCTTCAAATTACTCTCCATTTCATCTTCTTTTCAACTAATGAAATAAGGACAATTTGCACTTTTCCACAGTTTATTTAACGTACGACGCGTTTCAACTCACAGAGTCATCATCAGGTACAAGACATGTCTTGTACCTGATGATGACTCTGTGAGTTGAAACGCGTCGTACGTTAAATAAACTGTGAAAAAGTGCAAATTGTCCTTATTTCATTATGATGAACTTCCACGACCTCAAGCCTTAATCTGTTGAACTTATTCTTTTCAACGGTTAAAAGCACCCTTGGAAGTCCTCGGCAGTTAGGCATTTTAGGTTTGTTGTCTTTTCTCGCTTTATTGTGTCCACATATTCCCAGTGATTTCCCCTCATCACATTTTTGCATTTTGGAAAAAGTAAAAAAGTCACAGGGGGGCGAGATAAGGAGATAATAAGGAGGATGATCAAGGATGGTGATCGAATGTTTAGCCAGAACCCGGCGAGCAACCAATGCTGAATTCGCAGCTGCATTTCCATGGTGAAGGATTGTTGATTTTCCTAAATTCAGTTAATCAGCTGTCATTCGAATAGGTTTTCGATGATCGGTAAGGGCAAGGGACCGCACACGATCAATATTGTCGTCAACACAATTTCGTCAATACCCATTTTCGACAAACAGTAAAACAAGGTAAACAGAAACTATCATCACTGGCGCCGCTCGACATGGTCACCAGATTGCACCAATTCGCGTGTTTATTGTACCGACTACGCATAGATACGAGGAAGTATATTCCCCTTCCCGCCTTGTGCGAGTTCCAAGGGTTATAGCGGCTTTTCCGAAGAACTGTGGATGATGCCGCGACTGTAACTTTTAACGGAGTCATCCGTAATATGCATTTCAATGCAAACATTTAAAAGTGTATGAACTCTTTCGCTCGTATTCTTTGCCGCAATCCTCGTTCCCTCGACATTCGGCCGAGTGCTTTGCCCAGTTAAGCTACGGAGGTCCTCTCCCATACTCCGATACTTTGGAGGCTTTATGGGAAAAATCCCAGCAAATATTTTGGAGTGCAAGGACCCCTTGGTATACTGTCTAAAGAACTCGGCCGAATATCGAGGGATCTGGGTTCATATCCCGCTCAAGGTGAATGATATTTACGCTTCGAAATTATCGCGGCTTCCAAATTTTCTCTGCCTTGCGCATATCTCTACGATGAGTTTGTTTATAAAGAAAGCCATGTGAAGATATCCAAGTTAAAAATGTTGACGGTGTTTTAATTTAGTTTCTAAGTATACAAACTCTCTCTGTTACCTCGTAGAACTTCAATTTTGTGCAGATTGAATGCATTTTGGACGTTTAATTGTTCAGTTTTGTTGAGGTCCTTCTGCTTCAAGTATGATTTTGTCTGCGATGTGGTGTTACTGCCAGGTGCCATATTATAATCAACTGTTAAAATGCTCACAAAAAGTTTACGAATCTCTGCTTGCTAATTCTTTCCCATTTCAAAATTTACGTTATCTTTATCATTTTTTGTGGTCCCTGTTTGATTTTTTTCCTTAAAAGAAAAAAAATCACAATGCGCTTACGATATATCTATACGCCATCAAGTTATTTGTCACTTTTCATAAAATAAACTATCGCATTCCTTTGCATTACCTTTTGATCGGAATCGATCAAATTATCAGCCTAAAAGTACATTGAAATAAAATATACAAACTGGTTTGCTGTGGGCTGACATTCTCTCATTCATCATCGTTGTATTTTTCCAGTCATGTCTTTAGAAGTCTGCATTTCACATTCACATTTTACAAGCGGAAATATATCGAATTTGAGTATATTCCAAATATTAGCATTAAAATGAAGGGTATCTCTTCACATATATTTCGATGTTTAATCTTTTTGCTCACTATTTAACGCTGATAAAATATTTACTACAATTAACCAAACGTGAATCTTCGGTTTGTTAATGAAGTGCGTTTTTTTCTATGATTATTTCCCAAAAAACACCACTTCAAATAAACGTCAGGTATGGGCAATGTGGTGCATTGAATATTTCTAATCATTTGAGAGATTTTTCTCGAATAATAGACCACAATCATCAGGTGTATACCCTGGTAATAAAATTGAAATATTGATGAAACAAAATGATAAATGCCAAGAACAATGCCACTCGACGTAGATAGAGGAGAAGCTACAAAATGTATCGAATGTGGTGAGTACATGGATGTATACTGAATTCATGGCGATCTCTCTCTTTAGCCTGAAGTTCGTGGAGTAAAAATTGGCAACCGAAGGCAAGAACGATGAACCGTTTGGCAAATTATATTAGGTGTTAATAAAGCATGGAAAAATATAGTGAAGGATTATGATTGAAACTATACGAAACAAGGAAAAATAGTGATGCAACAATTTATGAGTGTTAAAATCATTCGCCTTAACAGGGATTTGAACCCAAATTCACTCGATGTCCGCCAGTTAGCCATTCAAGCTATCGAGGCGTCCTCTTAAACTTTGAAATTTCGGGGCTTTTAAAGGAACAAGATATTGTGACGAAATACCGTACATACAATGTCACAGGCATTCGCAGCGGTGAGCGACGCGCCGCATTCCACGAGGTTGAGGCCAACTTTAAACACTTAGGTTGGTTTCACTTTTGCCAAATTCCAAGAAACTGCTGGATATTCCGCATCAGTAACTTTTAACGGAATCATCCACTAATGAGCATTTCAATGCCGCAATTTCAATCTAGAGTCTAAAATGCATTCACCTTGACTGGGATTCAAACCCGGATCCCTCGCAGTTCAGCCGCGATAGCTTAACTGGCTGAAGTTAAGCTATCGAGGCGTCCCATTAGAGAAATAGTGCGTCTCGAAATAAACCAGAATGAGCCCATAATCTACAAAGCGATTTAAATTTTCAACCTCTTGGTTGAAATTTTCCACGCTAGATATCATTCTTGTATCTCCTAAGAAGGGAACAATAGTCGATCCTTTATGTCTTTCACTTTGGCAGAGAACTCATGTGTCTTAACTCTCTCAAGCGGTCCCCAATGCAATTTGGCGTCCCGAAAAGATAAACGAATTTACTGCCGTGGGTCGCCGAGGTTGAGTCAAAAAGAGTCTCATCTTCTTTCAGTTAAAAAAAGAGGGATATGGCGGAGGTTGAGGAGCACGGACGGAAAAGGGTATAAAGGGTATTGAGGGCTTGGAGTGAGGTGGGGGTGGGTTGTGGTGAAGAGATTGATTCATTGATTATTGCCTTTGTTAAAGGGGCGGGAGGTGGGATTCTCCGCAACCCTTCGTGTGTTAGCTCCCGAAGCTACGCCGGGGTGAAGGGAGAGACATTCTGGATAGCCGACGTGTCTGCGGTCTCGGTTAGGAAAAGAAATATCTGGAAACGGAATGGGGTTCACTCAAAGGTTATGCCCATTGTTTGTCATTCCCTGTGTCCAAATATCTCGCTCAAAGCGTTTTTTTCTCTTCTCTAGGTCCAATCCTCGTTAACTCTCCATCCTTCCTCACGTTGGGTCCCGTAGTAATTTAGAACTCGCTGCTAACGACGATTATTGTTTCGTGACATCCGTTATTACTCAAACACATTTGAAACTCTTTTCATTAGCACGGTTCCTGCGTCCTTTCCATTACGTGTCTCTTCAGAAAGATTTAATTCAGCTCTGCACTCTAGTCGAACAATCCTTAATGTTCTGAAAATTTTAACAGATTTTTTTCTTCTTTCAATTTTTTGGGAAAGATATAAGAATGCAGAATCATACCACGATATTTTGGGAGGCACGAGTGCTTGAATTTTTAATATTTTCACATTTTTTTTTGCTTTTGAAAAACCGGTGCCGTTGTATGATTTAATATGTAAACTTCGCTTCAACGGTACTTTATGCATTCCTTTTTAAGTTAACGCAATCAATTTATTGTAAGGAATGCAGGTTTTTCGTAATTAAATAATTAAAAAGTCACATACTTTAGGAATAACTTTTTACATGCTTATATAAACAGGCATGCAGGCTTATATAAAAAGTATTGTTAACATTTCTTTCCTGACGTGCATTACGTAAAGTGCTGAATTCAGACCGTCGGATAAGTGCGTGCATGGCCGCACATCGTATTATTGGCATTGACAAGTTGTTGATAGTTAACACCATTAGCACCGCAAATTTAGTGATGCAATTGATCTGAGCTACACTAATCCCGAAGGTCTTGATGGATGACCAAGAGTAGAGCCTAGTGTCTGCCTTGGAAGACCTTCTGCAATGACATCGCGACGAGTCCCCAACGCCCTCACTGTTCCGGCTAGGCACCAGCAGAATATTTTAAAAACCCAAAAAAACCTCCCTCTAAGGACCCCAACATGGGACCCAAAGTGCCGTCGCGGAAGCTTGCACGCGTACCCTTAAGTGCCATCCAAAAATCCGCCTTCGGGTCGCGGAAAAGTCGCCGACAAAAGTTTGTTGTCGCTCAAAGGACGTACCCTGAAGGAATTTCAGACATTGCACCAATTTATGAAATAATTCTTTTTTGCCGAACTTTTTCCTGTACTTTTAATTCAAACCATGCATAGATATAAGAAATTTGGCATTACTTTGTATGCATTTTTAATGAATATGGCCTTCTTCCAAAACATTTTAAGTTTTTTTTTTGTAACGGTGAGTCAAGTGTCAAAATACACACCTCCAGAGTATTTAATAACTCACAGGTAGCTTTCAGGAGTAGAGGTTATATGATTTATTGGTCATATAATAAACACACTGGTGAAACGATTAGTAATTGTATTCAATATGACTTTTTGTAAGTGCATATATATAGTGAAACAAATTTTTTCCCCTAGGATCTAACACAGTCGAGCCCGAAGAGTTTCAACTCCCTTTGATATCGCCCTGTGCATCCGAGATGGTTAGCAAATTTGTGACTCTGAGCATTATAAGTGAATTCTGCGTTAGTTCTCTCCCTTGAACTTGAAGACTGGGATCCAACCGCGATAGATGCGAGGGATGTGGAGAATTTTCGAGTGGTTTGGATGACACTGCGAATAGGAATACGGGAGTACACGCGAGTGTCATTTTCCTTTGACACGGAGTTGATTTACGGGTGGGTAGCGGGTGAGGGGAGCGCCAAGATGCGTCCGTAAGTCGACCCAACATCACTCACGAGTGGTGGCACTCGTGAATATTACCGACCCCACTGACGTAGGATCAGCTTAAGGGGGACGCGGAGAAGCCGACGGTCCACGGAATGTTTGACTAAGGCTTACACATGGAGCAGAATTTTGATCAGACCTCCGTCGTTCCGCGCGAAAGAAGCGATGACATGACCGATGCAATAATCAGTGTAATCTGGGTCCCATGCTCGGAATGCGTCCTGTATTTTTAATCAGGAAATTTTTTACCCTATAATCTGAACGCCAACTCATGGGAAATATGAATGAATGGTTTTTGCAAGTATTTTAGATAGTAGTTTATCTGTAAAACAAATATTTTATTTGCACTTATTCCACAATGGAAGCTGGATAGGTATGACCAAAAACATAATTATTCGAGTTTTTGACTGAAAATATGATTAAAACCTAGCTCAGGGATTACTAACATAAGGAAGAAATACTTGCAATGCACATCATACGTTTCTTCCGCGGTGATTTCTGGATTGTACTTATATCACAGAGTCCCTCTATTTTCTGTTTATTTACGTGTTTTTACAAGTTCAAGATGCATTTGTTTGCATACGAAATCGTATTAAGTCAAGACAGAAAAATGTCTCAAGATCTGTAATTGGTTCCAATATTTAGTTGGAATATATTCCATGCATTTTTTTTCTTCATTGTAATATTTTCCTTCGTCAGCCACGGTGTAGTCTTGAGAGGTATACATGCATTCTCTGTAACTAAGTCTCAGGGGAGTGGACTTTGTGTCACAACTTATTGTTGTTTTGTGTGTGGCGCTATTTTAGCTTTTCTATTTTCAGATGCTATTTTATTATCTGTAAAAATAATGTGCAAAGTTCTGAATTTGATTGTGAAGAAGATATTTTACGTCGATACATCCTCAGTCTCCAATTTTTCTGGGTGGATGAAATATTTCTTTGGCGAAATGTTGGTGTTTTATCCGATGCTTAGAGCGCAATATTTTGGTAAGGGTGTGTGATTCATCCAAATTTTACCATTCGAAAAGTTTATGTGACTCTTGGTATTGAAATAAATTGATTGCTGAGATTTTATTCCCTCAAATAAAATCTGTTTTTAGAATTTTCCTAGGCGTCGTTTCTATTGATCTTCCATTTGATCTTCCAATGTTTTTTGGTTCACTGCAGGAAAATGTAGAGTTCCTTGGTATCTTAACTGTTTATGACCTTTTTAGTTTGCTATTTTCCCAGCAGATTCCCTGAAGTCGAGCTCCTAATGCTTTGTCACTTTCCCATTGCCATCTTGACATGTTTTATATTTATCTAGACCAAATTTCATTTTTATGTCCTTGCTGATTGTTTCAACGATTTCTAGCGCCACATTAAACCATTTTTTCCCGCAAATATTTTTTTATTACCCAGGGATTTTTGTGCTTCAATGGTTTCTATTTCTGTTTCTGGTTTTGAAACCGTATTTTGTTCAATGCTTGAGATTTGAGAGCTGGTTTGATGTCATCGAAAATGAATGTGCACTGAAGGATTCACCGTGGAATATGCCTCTTTTTATTTGCATGCCTTCTTTTTGGGTGTGAGCTCTTAGCTGTCTGAACTTCCATTTAAGTTCTCCGTTTTCTACATCAACCATCAGGAGAAATTGGATAAAATGGTCTAACACGTTAGAGGATTGTTTAATATGCATTAAAATTAAAGAGACAATAAATTCAAAACAAGGTGGACCTTGTTTTGAATTTATTGTTTTTTTAATTTTGTATTTTTTGTATTGAATTTATTGTCAAGTGAAAGCTTCAGTAAATGCCCTCAGGTAGTAAACATTAATACATCTGCTGCCATTGTGAAAGAAGAATATCGAATATTGCATAGAATGCAATAAAAAATGCTGGAAATTGAATTGGTGGAATTCTTACAATGATTAAAAAATAATCACTTTCTGAGCGTTTTTCTGCGAAACCGGCGTTCAAATCGCGTTTTTTTCGTAAAAATCTGCGTTTTTAACTTGTCCCAAAAGTTTAGACTTAGCTCGATTAGACTTTTCTGGGTTCCCCAATGTAAATAACCATCTTTGAGGAATTGCTTTTCGTCATCTTAGGCAAAACTAAAATGTTTCAAGATGAAAATGCTACCGTTGACGCAATACTGAGGTCAAATAAATGAAGCTTATATTACATTAGACTACCTAGCTGATGAATTTTTCCCAATACAAAAATAAGGGTTCTAATCAGTTTTAAAAAGGTTCCTCAAACATCACTTATCGTTTTCTCAAAATTGTAATTTATGCATGCACTTCATAATGTATTAAATTTTCCTGAACTAATGGGGATAATATTAAAGTAAAAAGGGTTCAATGCAATCGAAATTCTCATTTAATGCGTTCAAGAATTAGCACATAAAACATCGTCTTAGATGTCCTTTTTGTGATCGTTGACGTGGCCATAAACCTTTACAAGTTGCAATTACAATTCTCTCGCGACTTCAAGTGAAATCCCATTAGGTGTACTTTTCTTGTGGTGAAAATTGTTGCAAGGGGCGTTTCGTGTGCGACACAAAGGATATCGGGGAAAGTAACATTAAATATGCCGAGTCTTACCAAAACATCGTACATTATACAATCTCAGAAACACTACACCATTTACATAAGTATAAGCAATTGGGTATTACGGATGACTAGACCCTTGGTAACCTAAAGCGAGAACGTGAAACATTAGTAGGGCGGAACATAGCCTGGGATGTAGTAAAGGTGGGATAGACGCGGTCACGAAACTCGTAACCCAGGCAGAGCCATCGTCCAAAGGCAAGGTCCGACGAGAAGTGCGGGAGCGGCGCACGCTTTCACAGACACTGTAACACGGGAAGGGCCTTCGTCCGTCGGAAAGTCAGCAAGCGCAACACAGCCGGAGCCTCGGGCTCTACCGGTCACCGCCAGATAACCAACTGACTGCTTTTCTTGTGGTTTAAAGGGAGGCGACCGACAGCTAAGGTCAATTGCGCCACTTGGGATGGTTGGAAAAGGATGAAGGCTGGAGAGAAACCCGCAGTCGGGAATAAGCCTGCTCTTGCCTAAAGGCGCCAAGGGGTCCACAGCTTAACGTCGACTGCATTTCATCCTGTGACCAGGGCTTTCATACCCAACTTAGGAGCCAGGGAAGGAATACTAGGATGCATACTTGCGACACAGTGCCTTTGGTCACTTGGGAGATTCGGAGGAGCTAGGGAAGGAATGCTTTGTCACCTACTTGCGATAAAGTAATGGACATTGGATAATGAAAGGGTTCTGGGCATTTCTCTCTGAAATATATCTAACATTTCTGAAGGGAAAGAGAGCAATAGAAATATTTATTTCATAAGGATTACCTTAGTTTGTGGTATGCAATCATTACTCATAGGATTGAGTTGAAATTAATGGAAAACTGTGAATATTTGGAAATATCATTGGAGAAGATAAATTTTGGTAATGTCTATTGGTAATAAATACTTTTGAAAGGCATATTCTCTATTACATATTGAAAGTCTTTGAGGTAATATGGAATCTTACAGCATTCAATAATCAAATCAAATGATATAGCAAAATATATTCAAACAACGTAAATTAATGTATTTCGAAATGTTTAGGATTTTCAACATTTTATACGATATACATGCTATACGTGATGCTTGGCTGTTCTGCTACGAAGCATGGAGGAAGAACCCCTTTTCTGTATTTGTTCTTCATTTCAGGGCTAGCTGCAAGCCCTGTTGTGCTATTTCACAGCGTTTTAAATGTTTCTAGGCTGCAGCATTATCTCTTCAACGACATTGGCTGCTAAATAAATACGCAAATGGAATACGCCGGCACAATTCATTCATAAAACTCACGAATAAGCAGCGTAGAGTCTTGGAAACCTAACTTGAAGATCAATGAAACGAGTCCAGAATTGAACTTTTCCCGCTTTTCTCATCCTTTCGTTCCCAATGCCTCTTTCTCTTTCCCTGTCACACATAGAAATGCTTCCTCCAAACATCCTCTGCGAACAAGCGGCGCCCATTGTCCCGTCCCGCCCACCCGAATTCTTCCAGCTTAGAACCCGCGCGATGCAATCCATTCCCGTCTCTTGCTCTTGCACAAAAGTTTTTTTGAAGTTCATTGCTCTATTCCTGTCACGTCAATTCAATCCACACTTACTGAGTTCATGAATTATAGTCTGCCGCCGCGAGGAAACTCAACGTGTAACCGGGAACTTGTGTACTTGCCCTTCGAAAGGCTAACTCGCGTGGGAGGAGATTGTGGTGTTGAATAGTTCAAGAACAGTAAAGAAATCATATTAACATCGCAACACAATCCTTACTGTGACTCAGACATTGGCCTAGTTTTGTGAACCTTTGACGCCTTTTAAGTCCTTTTAAGCAACTTTCTTCACACGACACAATAATTCTTGAAAGGTATTACATTTCCAAGCACCCGAATTCTAATAGTGAAAATACAATTTTCATAAAATATAAAAGGTCAACTTTGAATTTGCTCGAATTTGTGAAAAGATGAGACGCTCAATTTTCTGAATATTTGTTACTTGTCTTAGAATCCATCCCATATCACCTGTAAGACTATTTATCAAGTTCAAATGGTTTCTACAACGGATTTTGAAAGTCATGATTGTGACAATTTTGAGTGAATGATTGCTTCGCGCCCATCGACTGCCTTTGTATCCATTTGTTTCTTATGATCCAAAGTGAAACATTATCAAATTATATTTATGTATTTAATAAATTAATTGTTATTTTCTCATGATCAATTAATCATCTCCAGAGTGACGGAATAAATTGCTGTGAAAATATCTTTATTTCCTTTCATCTCAAGACCCGGTATGCCTGTCCTATCTGAATCGATTCTGACATATACATTTCTTTCTCAATCTTCCGCGCTTGCTTTTGATACTTAAATCAGTCGTCTTATACGTTGAAATGTGAAATCGTCTTTCTTGTGGGTGACCTTCAACCTTTTTTATTAAACGTCTCGCATCACTTTACGATAAATTCTGTAATTCACCCATATTTCAAGCAATGCAAGTATTTCATTGAAACTCGTGTTTGATTTGCATAGTATATTATATGATCGTGATATATTTATTGGAATTTATGACTATTTTCTCACACAGTAGGCCTTCCTTCCTTAATTTCATCAATTTAAATGTTACGGATTTAATGTTTTTCGGTTACTTAGCATTTTAAACACCTTTTACGTCTTGTGTCACAGAGGAGATGGATAAATGACATTTCGAGAAAATATAACTCTGACCTTTGCATGCGGTAAAAGAAAACAGTCAATTTAGGCACCTTATTCTTACAATGGTTGGCATGCCATCGTCGATTTATATTTCATATAGGGTTGTATTTTGTTGGTCAAACGTTATTTTTATAGGCTTTATATATGTTATGTGAACGTTTATTTTTCTCAATATTCTCAGGAATTCAATTTCCTATTCGGTTTTTACACCTATGATAGAGGCCACAAACGTTAGTTGTGGAAAGTTGCGTTGAGCGTCGCCATTTGTAAAAATTCCATGTCATGTCTGACTTCTTGGTGGTGACGCTCCCTTCAATGTTTTTCAAATATAATACGGTCAATTTGATAATTTGAGGATCAAAAAACGACGAAGTGATAAATGAAAGAGAGGCCATAGTATATTATTCTTGTTCGATATGAAATATGAAAGATTCATTAATCACCTATCCTTTATCTTGGAATTTTTCCCCCAAGGCTGTCTCTCTCTCCCTCCATTCCTTTCTTGGCGTCATTCTTTCGATGGATCTCAATTCAGTTTTTGGGAACCAACATTCTCGACCCTCTTCGCATTATATTATGTAAGTTTGAATTTTATTCCATTGAGAAATCGTCATCTCACTTGAAGGGAAACTCATGAACTCTGTGGTGTGCATTTTTAAAGCTAAAATGGAAAATTGATGGATATGAATTTTTTCAGCAATTGGAAAAAAGAGCTCTAAGAAATTAGTCAGGTATAACGCTTAAGGTCTATTATGATTCCTGTGTCAATGTAATCCATGCAAAATTTGGCACATACAAATCATTTGCCTGAGACAAATATTAATGACTCTTCGTCATTCAAGATAAATAAATAAAAATTAATAACTACGAGTTGATGTGAATGACAAAATTCTATCAGTAATAGTTTCTCTGCAGTTGAATTTATCAATTTGTATCCTATTCCTAAGGTTATTAAAACAGGACATGGCGTTTGAATAGTTAGGAAACAACGCCTACGTCTTAGATTGACTGACAAATGTATTATGAAATTAAAGGTGACAGAATACCACCCGCACCAAGGGATAATTACCCGAAGAAATTAACGAAATCAAGCGAAGGGAGTAAGTCAATTGCGAACCATCCGCGGTTTGCGATACCATAGATGCCACCGTTGTCTCTTTTCTCCTCCCCACCCCAACAGAAAACACTCATTCCCCTCTCCCTACTACCCCCCATCCCCTTTTTTCAATCTCCTCAACTTCCTGCCTCCTCAGACCACTCCCCCCTCCACTTCCCCCTTCCGTCTCACCGTGCTTCATTCCTTTTCCATTCCCTGCACAAATCCCCTCCCCTAACCACCATCCCCTAGCCCTTTCTACTTTCCCCTCGATCCAAACCACCCCCCACCGACCACGCAACCCCCAATCCTCTCTCCACGCTCCCTCCATTCTCGAGCGCCCCCTTCTCTTCCCTCCTCGTTTGTTTCTACCCAAATGCCCTTATCCTTTCGCCTGCTCGCATTCCTATTTGGCTCCCTCTCGCTCGAACTCATTTCGACTCTTTCCCTCCCTCCCCACCCCCGCGGTCTCTCCTTCCCATTGACTCATTCTCTCTCTCTCTCTCCCCTTGAAAACCTCAGATATTTCATTTCTCACTTGCTCCCTATCTCTCTCTCTCTCTCTCTCTCTCTCTCTCTCTCTCTCTCTCTTTCTCTCTCTCTCTCTCCCCAACTTTGCCCCGTGGAATCACTTAAAAATGAAACTGTTTGCGTCTTCGGTTGTCCAAAATGTCTATTTAAATAATTCGGATACGCATGTTGCCTGAAAGCGTTACCCGTATTTCCTTTGTAATTTTTTCTGTGTCCAATGGCAGAATAAACTCTCTTCCTACTCTCGCTTTTTCGTGCGAAGCATTAGCAGTCAGCCTGAGTGAATAATGCTGGGACTGTTTCCACGTTGCAATTCGCAACTAAAAAAATGAGAGTTTTGGTATGGTGATACACCAATGACGATTGCTCTTACTCTGATAAAATAATAAAAAAAAACTAATTTCCACTTCACATTTGATCCCAATTAATGTTGTTTTATAATCCCGATCTTTGAAGTAGAATTAGAACTTAAGCGAGATTATAGTCGATGATTATTTTTTCGCAATCTCACCGCAAATTTCAATTGAAAACCATTACATTATATTTCAAAAAACGATATTTTAATTCCATTAAAGAGGAGAAAACATGAAATGATGTCAGGAATGAGGTTGGGCTCTTTTATCCAACTCCCTTCATTGCCTATTCACGCCCTCTATGATATTTATTGCATGCGACAACTTTTCGTAAGTAATTTTTTCATCAATATTTCCATCCTAATCACTACTAACAATCCATAATCACTACTGATGTCTCCTATCACGAACTGAATTATTGTGCTGCTAGTAGTAGTAGGTAGCTAAACTGGTAAATACCCTGTTAGTTTCATAAATTCTGTGGCGTGGGAGATTCACCCTACTCAGTATATTTATTTAACCAAGCAAAATTTCCACGCCTAGAAAGCCTACATCCCATGTTACATATCTGTGTTTATTTTGCAAACCATCTAGGATGTAAAAAATTTGTAAATTATTTTCCGATGAAGATTACTTGACAATTAGGAACATCCTTCAAATGCACCCTTTTTCGTCTCCGAAGTGGAAATATTTGTATATACGTACTTATGATGGATGACACTTGTTTTTATATATATACACGTTTCATGCCGTATAAACGTGTATAGAAAGGGATATCGAAAGCCGCAAAAGACACTATTGGAACCGTTAACGCTAAAAGGACTAGGAAACCATGGATCACGGATGACATGATTACAAAGATGGATGAACGGAGAAAATTGAAGAATGTAAATACAGAATTAGGCAAAATGAAGTACAATGAATTCAACAATAAATTGAAGCGAGCAACAAATAAAGCAAAAGAAGCATGGTGAAAGACAAATTGCGAGGATATGGAAAGTTTGCAGAGGAAGGGTGAAATTGGTGCGCTGTTTAGCAAAGTTAAATCGTTATCGGGAAGTAAGAAAGGGAGATCTATGCTAACAGTTAGAGATAAAGCGGGTAAGGTAATAGTTGGCACAGGAAAGATCCAAGAGAGATGAATTGAGTATATAGAAGAACTGTATAGTAAAGAACTTCGACCAACAAAGTTAGACATTGAAAAAGAATATGACGTAGAGGAAGATATCTTAGGTCCAAGCATACTAGATGAAGAGATGGAAAGGGCATTAAGGGAGATGAAACTAAATAAGGCCGTGGGGGTGGATAACATTCCCGCGGCACTACCGAAATGCTTAGGCAAATGTGGGAGGATGAGGCCATATGGGCTAATTAGTAGTATCAATAAAGAAGGAATCTGGCCGGATGACTTTGCGAGACCAGTTTTAGTTCCTATTCCGAAAAAGGTAAAGGCTACATCATGTGAGCACTACAGGACGATAAGTTTGATATCCCACGCAGCTAAAGTTGTTCTCAGGATCATAAACAAAAGGATAGAGAGTAGGGCAAATGATTACTTAGGGGATGATCAGTTTGGGTTTAGGAAGGGGAGAGGTATGCGTGATGCCATTGCAGTAATGAGATTATTAATCGAGAGGAATATAGAGCACAACAAGGAGGTATTTGCCTGTTTCGTAGACTTCGAAAAAGCGTTTGATGGAGTGAATTGGGAAAAACTAATGAGTATTTCAAGAAAATGGGAATAGGTTGGAGGGCAAGGAGGCTACTCCGCAACCATTAAATGTCTCAGACAGCTCAGGTGCGGGTGGGGAACGGGAAGTCCAGATGGGCAGTGTTAGGAAGAGGTGTAAGGCAGGGTTGACAATTATCACCGTTGTTGTTTACCTGTATGTAGAGGAAATGATTAAAGAGGCATTGGAAGAACTAGAAGTAGGAATGAAGTTCGGCGGGGAAATCGTAAAATCAGTTAGGTTTGCTGATGACCAAGCTTTATTTTAGGAGATTCTCTCTCCACCACGTTATTCAACTTGGCCCTATATAATGTAATGAAAGAATTGACTTTAAGAGGGACCATATTATTAAATATGGATGGAGGCCGTATTGATATATGTACTTATTATAAATCCCAGCAAGGATTCGTATATGTCGATGAAATAAGCAGACCACACACTTGAAAATGTCATCTCCTTAGAACAAGTGGGACCTGCAAGACATGATGATTGGGAATAATGAGTTTGAGGGTGTCAAGGAGTTTACCTATCTTGGAGTCCGACTTAACAATGAAAATAAGATATCCAGGGAGATCAAACAAAGGGTAACGGAAGGTGATAAGGCATATTTTGCAAACGTAACACTCCTCAAATAAATGTTACTAATTATGGCATATGTTGCTTACATCTTTTCTTAAAAGTATGCACTCTGTTAGGTAAGTGCTCGAATATTTTTGCAGGCAAGGTGTTCCAATCAAAAATGGTTTTATTTAGAAATGAAAATGTTTTTATATTCGTTATTTTTCTTTTTTCCCGGCATTTTACCTTAAATTTGTGTTCTTTTCTCCCTATATAATTTGGGTTCCCCGCCTCCTTAAAATCTGCCCAAGCTTTCTCCCCCATCAGAATACGATACATTCCATAAAGTCTGCTTACTTTCCTTTTAGTTTGTAGAGGTGTAAATGAACTACTAGAAGAAAGGACATAGTTAGATTTTCCAATTTACTGCGGCTGACATGGTTGGGCCTTGTAGAATGGATGGAAATTGACAGAATGCCCAAACTGATACTCAATAGCAAGATGGAAGGGGTCAAATGAAAAGGTAGACCAAGGAAGAGATGGCTACAGGATGTGGAGAATGAATTGAAGGAAATGAGAGTCACAAGGTGTAAGGAAAAAGTAAGAACAAGAACGGGCATATCATATGGCAAATGGAGGCATATCATAGAGGAAGCCAAGGCCCACCTGTCGGACTGTAGAGCCGCAGATGATATATATATATCATCAGCTGCATTATATATGTGTGTGTGTATATTGAATGCCATGCTACTTGTATTAACGGTTTAAAAAAATTTCCCTTTCATTCTTTTAAGCGTATAAATATTTGATATCACCAGGCATTTGATTAAATAAACTACTATCGTGCTCTAATTGAAATATTTTTCCCTGAATATTTGTAAAACCACGGCACAAAAATACAAATATTTTTTTCTATATCTACCGTTAGAGGAAAGGAAAGGAACAGGATAGGGATGTTGGACGGGATGGAGGGAGGAAGAAAGTACTCAGAAATGAAGAGGGACCTGATATAGAGTAGGATGATGGATTTTGTGTTTTGTTAGGAGTAATAAAATGTTTGTTTGGTCCGTTTAAATGAATATACTTTGTAACTTCCACACAATTTTTATTCGTACTACCGGTTTCAACGCAACGGCATCATCATCAGGTACGTTTGTTTGGTAGTTGTATCCATCCAAAAACCTACCTTAACAGGTAGATTACCTTAAAAAAAATATCTACCGTTAAGGGTATCAGTATGACGCAATTTATTGTGGAGATAAGGTTTCGAATTCTACAGTTCTACGTGAATCAAGTCTCATTACGTAAAAGAAGTGTTGATTAAGCATTAAAAAATTGGTTTTTCACAAGATGCAAATAATCGCAGAAAAAAAATTGGACCTAGACCATTAGTAATATGATTTTTCGAATATCTCGGCTTACATTACTTCTGCAATGCACCAGGAAAAATTTGAAGGCAATGAAAAACTGAGTAATGTATTTATAAATGTCATGAGGTGGCGGCAAAATGCTTCTCCATTATGTTCAGTTTTTTGTTTGTGACTTCGGATAACATTTCGAAGAAAATATTGTTACATACTTTCTGTAATAGGAGATTGGAGTCATTCCGATGTATTCGATTTGTTTGGTGTGCTAAAACCTCCCTTTGACCAACAGGGTTTCGACGTTGAAGTAATTGTAGACGTTTGGTGCTAATACAGCAGCGCCAGAGTGAGTTTTATGCAGCAGGTTATAGGACAAAAATAACTCGGTGAAATTAAAGTATCAATGCCGGTGGATATGGCATATGAAAAAAAATACATTTTTAAATACTGACACTTATGCATTTCAAAATCACTTCGTTATCTCAATGCTAACATTTTGTGTGGAGAAAAACTTTCGTCGTGATATAGATCTGAATTGCCAGATAACTGTACTGCTTGCATCATTTACGGAAAAAAAATACACCATTCAAATCTTAAGAAGCACCACAAAATGTTTTGTTTCAATTAACATTTTTAAGGGAGTATTTTTTCAGTAATTTTATCATATTTGAGTTAGGGATTTACATAACCATACAAATGATATTGTTTTGCCACGAAATCGATTGAAAGTATAAAGTGAAATTTATTAGTTGTGTATTCCATAATTGGAAATCAGAAACATTTAGCCAATAAACCGTGTTGTTTATTAAGATTTGGAATAATGTTTCAACTTTTATCCTAACAGGGCAAACGGTTTTTAAATTTTTACTCATATCCACAGCGATAATTTAACTAAAGCTTACTGCATGTATTTGTGCTTAAATGGCTTGCTATGAGTACAACATAAATTGTCAATACGTTTAATTCTTAGAGGTAAATGTTTTATCACAAGATTGATCTGGGTATACAAATCTACTTTCTCCACGTAGTTACCTGACAATTCCTAAACAGAAGGGTATATTCTTACTTTTTCAATAAATTTTTAATTTCCTTCCACTGATTTCTTCGTACAAAATAGCATAGATCAACAAGACCGATTTTTGAAATTCGGAACCTTATCCTTGGTTTCTGTAAAAATTTTTGATTCAGTTGCTCATTCCTAAATTTCACGAAAAATATAGATTCGTTTGACAGATATATTTTTTATAATATATATATGTATATGTATATATATATATATATATATATATATATATATATATATATATATATATATATATATATATATACTCTCACATACAAATATCTCCGTCATTTCATCAGTTATTTGGTTAACCTATCAAATATACTATGAAAAGAGTATGTCCCTGAATGCGAACACATTTATATTTTTCAATTTTCTCAAAATATTGCATGCTGCTATTTTACTGGCCTATAGCTAATTAAAAAACTCCATTTAAAGATCTTCATCGGTACATTTGTACAAGGTTTATATGAAATGTACCGGGAACAATTATTTCCTGACGTGACTGTGCGTTGCAGCACGGAGCACCGTGCAGGCTAAGTGGGGGGGGGGGTCTGACCTTGAAAACGCGCCAAGCACTAATCTTCTGAAAGCGTTCGCTTTGGGTAGATCGCGTTTTTAATGGCACACTGTCGAGTAACTCGGTGCTGAAATCAGGTCATCGGTTTAGTGTGCGCATGATTGGAGATCGTATTGGCATTAATAAAATGACAGTACACATTATCATTGAAATTTTGGTGATCTGAGCTATGCTTGCTTCTGAAATAGAAGAGGAAAGATCTGCGCTAAATTCATCCCGAAGGTCTTGACGGACGACCAAAAGTAGAGTGGAGTTTCTTCTAACGATGACCTTCTGCAACGCGTCGAAGAAGACCCCGATTTTTAGGACAGTCCCTACTCGGGACCAGCAGACTATTTTCTATTCCAATAAGTGAAATCCTCCCTCAAAGGTTACCACCATAGGATCCTAAGTGAGAAGCTTGTACGCGTACCCTTAAGGACTTCCTGGAATCCTCAGCCTACCAGGGAGTCTTCGAGTGGTAGAAAAGCCCCTGGCAAATGTGTGTCGACGCTCAGATTTTTTAGGCATGTAACAATATCTGAAATAAATCTATTTTCCCTAAATTGCTCCCGATAATCTTAATACAAACCTTGTACTATTTCAAAATGATTTTATCTTCCTTCTTGACTGTTTACTTTCTCCCAAAAACACGGAAATATACTTTATTGATTTTTTGTATGAGCAGTGGAATATGTAAGTTGGATTCAGCATTTAATATGCGATTTTTGGTATAAATACTTTTAACTAGATAAAACCATCTACATCTATGAACTACCCAGCAAACCATCTCAAGGACATGTTGCAGGGGGTGCTAGATCACCAGCCATACTACATTTACTTCAATATTTAAACGAACAAAAGGCTAAAGCTAAGGTACGAGGTGCGTGATGCACTGGAAGGGCAAGTGAGTGGTGGTGACTAAACACACCATTCATTTAATATTTCTTTTACACTTATGCGACACTATTACTAACTATCTCACTAATTATACTAAAAGAGAAATAAGGAAACTCAATGTTAAGTGTGGGCTGAGGGCCTCTAATTATGAGGTACCATTCTACTCATGCTACATAGCATAATTAAATTAAATGTGCACCTTTATTAACGCGAGCCTTAATTTAAGAACCTAGGGAAGGTAATTTATTAATCGTAATATTTATCGGTCAATGTTGGGCTTTGGTGTGCGTTAAGACTAAGTAATGCAAAGCATTTTCACTTTTCAATTCTTATCCCTGCCTAAAGTAACACATTTATTCCTAAGACCATGTGCCTAAGACTTATCCATACTGAGTATCTAATCTCTATCTAAGACTTTATCTACACGTATTTGTAAGGCATCTATAGCGCAGCTTCCGTAGTTTGAATAAACTAGTTTTCATCTCCTCGTCTTTACCGCTTTTTGAACGCGCTCATAAGTATTTTTCTTTGGAATTTCTTTTCCCGAATTCTCCGCAAAAGGGTATATTATTATATTTACAGTGAAAATTCGACTCTTCTGAAAGTTGAACTTTGTGTGGTGTATAATGTTTTGGCCGATAAATGTATAAAAACTGTCACAAAACATACCGGGAACTAAAGCACATCATTTAGCATCACTAGGCAAATAATGACATGCATCGTCATGGGTCATGGTAGTCTAGGGATAGAGCTATGGATTACCGACCGAAGGGCTCCGGGTTCGGACAAGCCCCTCTGCGCACATGCAGCTCCATCCATTTTTCCGTACCTGATCTTCCTGGGAAACGGCCCCGGAAGGGCCGCCCTACCAAAGGAACTGGCCCCCCTACCCTGATGTGTGAATTTCACACGCCGTATAAGGCTGACTGGGTGAACTCTACCATCACCTACCAAACCGACCTTCGGGTTGAATACCGTATTATTGGTTTTTTATTACATTATCGATAAATGATTGCTCTTTTTGAGGCATTAAATTTCCCGAATATTTTAATTTTCGGAATTAAGAACTTAATTTTTTTTTATTTAAAAAAGTTAGATTATCACTTTTTGAATATTAAAGGTATTTTCGAAACCCCAATTGAGGATTTAATCATCCCTCAAGTGTAGTCCGTCGTAAGTAATTTTTTTTCATTTTTTATAAAAAAAATCCTCGTCCGGCTATGCAATTTTTACGCCGCCTGCCCTAATCTCGCGAGGATAACGCGGGTGGAAAGAAAACGGTGCAAACTCGCAAACCCAATAAAATAAAGGAGCGAGGGAGAAGGAGAAAGAGAAAAAAACAACAATCTCCCGTGGTTTTATTTTGTGGTAAATGTAATTTGATGGGCACGAGACGAAGAGAAGCACTTCTCTCTCTCTCTCTCTGCCGTCCCTCATCTCATATTGCTTTCTCTCCGTCGCTCCGCACTTCTCATTTCCCGTGCCCATTGCTTCCCCCCTCCCCCTCACCCCTCCATCCCTTCCTCCCTTTCCCCCTCGCTGAATCCTCCCTCATATCCTTGCAGTCACTTTCACTCCACCACTCACTCCAGCTTTTCCACCTGTCACTATTCCCCTCCCCTCTCCCATTCCCAACTGCTTCCCCTTCTTGCTCCGCATCCCATTTATTCCAAACCCCTTTCCATCCCTCGCCCTAAGATTCGCACCAAAACCACACCCTCTTCCCCCTCCCTTCCCCTTGACCGTCCATCCCCTTCGCACTTTGCGATCGTTCCCACCTTCCCACCCGTCCGCTCACGTGCCAGGGAATTCGCATCACCCAGTTGCGCCTCCAAACCCTCACCTCTCTTTTTTTCTTTATTCCATGGCAACCGTTGCCTAATCCCGACGTCGTCGACACCGACTCTCCTCTCCCGTAGTTCAGGGAATAAATAAAAGATTTGTGGTTGGGTCAGGAGATATCGTGAAAGTGTTGGCCAGTTTTTTTTACTGGTTAAAATAAAAACCGGGTACGAATTGCGCTCAAACTCCCGCGATACGTTTCGCGATTCGCTTCTCTCAGCCCATTATAACGAGGACGATCTCTTGGTGATGACATTCCAATTATAGTGCGAATGATTTACGCATTAGCCCTTTCGTCTTCCGAACCTGGGCGAGAGAAGTGCTTTGCAAAGCGTCCTATGTATGTTAGTAACGTGCTTTATGCACGAGAATCCCCGTCAAAACTTAGCATATAAAACATTTATCTCATAGTAATCCTAATTTATAATACGTAAACTATAATAATATAGCCCTATTCGAATTTATATTTGTTATTTATTATTGACTCTCCAACGAAACCCTTACAAAATTCATTTTTTAGCGCTATTTCCGTAATTTCAAAAAATATTTTACTTCTTCGTATTTATCCTCCTCAGTGCCAATTTCTATTGGTTGACATCAATGCAACACTTTTGCAGAAACACACTCGTGTATGATTCGTGTATCCATTGTACGATATGCGCGTACAAATTGATAACAGGTAAAGAGTATATTGTTACAGAACAATTAAAATTATACGTTTTATATCTTTAAAACAGAGGTTCGTAATTAAAAGGAATTAAAAGTTTTTTTTTCTTTCAGCGTAAAGTATGTTATAAATACACTACACTGCAAGCCGCCTCAAGAGTGTTTAGCGGGTGGTAGTCGATAAACACTGCTTGAACAGAATAAAGCCTCGTGCAAACCTGGCACGTTCATGTCAATTCGCACCCACAGAGACGTATTTGTATACGTGCAAAACCTATTTTTACCAACATGCATGCAACTATCAACTATCATACACATGCACATTCATACATAATTGATGCTTACGCAGCGTTTAATCATGTCCTCACTTGTAATTTCATTTCCTTTACTATTTTTATTATAACTTTGATTTCTTACTCTAATAATTCCTGATTGCCCGGAGAAAAAACAAATATTTATACAAATCTGTAATTTAGTCTCTCTCCCTAATCTTTTCTTTGTAACCTATCCAAATAATATGGGACAATTAATAAAACCTTTTGTGTTATTGTAAAACTCGTTTATTGTGACCCTTGCTAAAAGTCTCGCTTGTTCTCTTCGCATCTCAAGTTGCTCCCAGCCTAATCCGTCTGAAAGACTTGTCACTTTCAACTTCTTATCGCCACTGTTTTTGAAGAATCTGAAGGATTTTCTCTGGACTGTATCTAATTCTTTTCACCAAACTTTCCCCCAAGGATCCCAAATACTTGTGGCATAATCCAAATGAGGTCTAACTAGAGCGAAATAACACCTTTCTTTAACTTTCTTATTACATTTTCCCACCAAACGTTAAATGAAATCGAGTTTATTTAAAGCGGATCTGCGTATTGTTTTGGTATGTGCTCCCTATGAAAGACGAATCATTTATATTTATTTTCCGTTTTCATGATTGAATTTAATCCGTGATCCGCTTATCAAAGCTGTCGAAATAGATTAAAGTTCTCTCTCCATACCAGGTTGACGACCTTCTTATATTTAGGTAGTTTAACAAGGGAATTACATTCATTAATGACTTTCGCAAATTATAATTTGCATAGGAACGGAGAGAACGAACACAATTGTGATTAGAGTGACTTCAATTGAGCGTATAATGGTAGGTTGAGTCATTCTTTATTATAGGGGCGCTGTTGAAATTAAAATTTGGAATACTTTTTTCATTCCCTATTTTTGTATTTATCAAAATCCTACGGAATTATTATGCAATAAAATTTATTGACTTTATATACGTTAGCTACCAGTATGTCAGTACTGTAAGCACTGCTAGTTTCTGCACAATATGACGCGTTCGTTGAATGAAGGGCGAAAAATGGGTAAATTAATCGTAAAAGTATAATTGATTTTTCTCGTCAGGCAAATGATGCGGGGAAGCAGCGGTTATGTTTGTCCATAATTTTGTTTATATTGACCAACTTAACCGCGTTATAAAAACTGCTGCAATAGGGTTACCTAATAATAATTCTCTCTATCAATAGTTAACCTGATATCTTTTGCCTTTTCTTGTCTGGTCATATCAAAACTTATGGTGGTATTCTCCCTCGTCTTAGCACCCGTAATAATGTGGAAATCCCTAATTTTCTAACTAAAAACATTGAAAGTATCTGCTTGTATTTTTTTCAACTTCATTCAATTCCTGAGTCGATAATTTCTCCGAACAATTTTACGTAGTAATTCTGAAAATACAGTGGTTAATTAAAAATTTCACGATTACCTTAATGCTCAAGACGGCAAAATGAAAATTTTCCTATTAATCGCATCAGAAAATGTTTTTGCTGTTTTATATCATCGTTTCACATTATGGATGAAAATATTCCCTTACCCTCGTACTAAATAATTATACATTATTCATCCTGATTAATATTTGAAAATGCATTTGTAATTACATTCATGACGATGTCCTCATATTTTCAATGATATTTAAAGTGCAAAATAACCTTTTTTTCAAAAGTTATATATTTCATGTGAACGCCGAGGACGGTGGAATCGTCGTGGCTTATTTTTACGATTCATAATCGATTGAATTCATCTAAATACTCATTTTATCAATTCACATAACTTCAGCTTAAAGAAATATCCAAAGTCCATTTTTTAGACCAAGGCTACGCCGAACTCATGCGTTGAGATGCTTCATAAAATGGCACACCCGTTCCTTAAAGTCAAGCATATTGCTGTTTTGTAAATATAAACATGACAGAATAGCCCATCTTTGGGTTGAGGAAAATGTGTTGCTTTTGCTTATGCAGGCTAGTTGGTCATGCATTATGACTGAGTTGGATAAAATTCATTGTGCCAATTTTTTAACTGGGGTTTTTAGTCCCCTATAAGATTGTAAGTGTTTCAGAAGCTTATTAAGAACTCAATATCTTTTAGTATCATCAATGACTCAGTGAGTTCTATTTCCTCGACACTATCCTTTTTTTTAATCATGTCAGTAGTCAAAACGCAATTTTTTTCCAGTACTAATTGTCAAAATAGAATTGAATTCAGTTCATGAATAAGGTGGGAAAAATCATTGTGTCGTACCCCAAGAGACCCAGAATTCCAAATGATGTTAGTAGTTTTTTATCGTTTCATTTTTCTTCTCCAACCTCCCACGGATTTCCACCCGAGTGACCCCTAGTGGGGCGTCGTGGGAACTTTCGCTCGGCGAGAGAGGGGAAGTTTTCGTTTTTTAGTTTTTGGCGACGCAACCTCCTCATAGCGTCGTGGAAGGGACTGCCCGCCCAGAAACAAAAAAAAATATATTCGCGCGCGCGCCCGAGAATTTGAGCGTTTTAATTGCGGTAAATGATGAAAATCAATCTCCGTGTTGCTCGAAAAAGCGTTTCGCCGGGGCCCTGTTCTCGGGCTGCTACCTCGCACTGACGTCTCGAGCCGATTCATTCCCTCAGTCTCCCTCCATCCTCTCGCTTATTCTTAAGGCCCACCACCTACCCCCTTCACCTTTTGTGAGATTTCTTCAGGGTAGCGAGGTGAGGGGTAGGGCGGGTGGGGGGAGGAGGAGGAAGGAGAGGGGGAGGGGTTGTGCGGGGAAGCGCGGGAGGGGAGGGAGAGAAGCGGTGGGCGACCCTGGGCCCTCGTGAGGCGGAGAGGGATTGGGTGCGAAACATTTTAAAGACGAAGGCGTGGAAGGAACGACTTGAGGCGGTTAAAAAAGCGAGGCGGAGGAGGAAATTATCCGGGGCGGTTAAATTGATGGGATCGAATGAGCGTGGACTGTCCCCGCCAGTCACCACCGACATCACTAACGTAAAGAAAAAGATTTGGTGGGGGTGAGGGGCGGTCGTGATTATTACATATTGATCATTCTTTTATAATGAAATCCCATTTTTGCGTGGTTGAAGTTTTGGCTTTCCATTAAATATCAGTCCAACCCCTCTTATAATCTTCAAGGGTATCAGGATAGTGTGGTGGCTAACGTACAGGCTTCTTACCGAGAGGGCCTGGGTTAAAATCCTGGAGACAACAAATATTTTTCAGCAGTGTCCCGATCCCTACTTGAGGTGGTTTGTGGAGGGCACTTTGTGTAAGTACGCCGTCCGTCGGATGGGACGTTAAGCTGCGGACCCCTTAGCGCCTTTCGTTAACAGTATGCTAATGCCGACGCCGGGTTTCTCTCCACCCTTCATTCTTTCCTGTCCATCCCCTATGGCGCAAATGACCTTAGCTGTCGGTCGCCTCTCCTAAATACGAGGGTCATCCGGAAAGTAGTACCCGTTCGTGCCGCATGAAGTGCTGACGACGCGAGTAGCCGCTGGACGAGGTCAGATAGCTAAGTGGCTTGTCTGCCTTCTCTGAGCCAAGTTGCGTGACGCTAGCATTGCCTGTGTTGTTTCTGTGATTGTTTACAATGTTTAAAAAAATTGAGAACGCCGCCAGTTGTGAAGTGAGGGCAATGATTAAATTCCTCAATGCAAGAAACGTTCGCCCATGTGATATTCATCACCAATTAAAGGAGGTGTATGGAGACAATGTAATGGACGAGTCGTCTGTTCGGCGGTGGTGTCGCAACTTCAACATGGGGAGGGGGAACACACACGACGATGAGCGTTCGGAGAGACCGTCTGTCATTACAGACCAACTGGTGAGCTCAGTTGACGAATTCGTGAGGAACGATCGGCGCGTCACAATTGATGACATCTGTGAGCATTTTCCCAATGTTTCTCGAACAATTGTTAATGAAATTGTTAAACACCATCTGCATTATGCAAAAATTTGTGCAAGATGGGTCCCTCGCGTATCTCAATGAGCTGGCGGCGAAGGACTATGCAGCAGGAATACAGAAACTTGTCACACGTTATGACAAATGCCTTAATTTGCTTGGAGATTATGTTGAGAAGTAGTTTAAAGTATCCTCTTTCAAATAAAATTTTTTATGTTTGTTAATATTTACTTTTGTGTCTTTATTTCACGAACGGGTACTACTTTCCGTATGACCCTCGTACTACTACTCTTGTAATCTTTAATGGTATGTTGAATTAGAAAAAACAAGTTAAATTATCTTAATATTATCCCCCTATCTTTATCTTCACCACTCCAGTCAATCCTAATGTAACTGCTGTATTCGTGGAAACAAGGACGTTGAGTCCCGAAAGAAATTCAAATTTTGATGACGCTGACGTATTTATGTCTCTATAATGCATTTGGGAACATGAATTCTTGCGTGGATTTTTATTGTAATTTTGTTCGCCCGTAAAATAATTAAGAATTAATTGAAATGCAGGACGTGACATCTTACATTTATTATTAAATTAAAATTAATCACAATGGAATTAATTTTTTTTTCGTTCTTGTTTTCCTTTATGTTTTTTCCTCGCTCTCTTTTTGATTGTTCCTCGAAAAAACTATTTTCACATGCAATATTATTTCTTTTATTTAATTACAAAACTCTTTGCATTTCACTGCTTCTAATTCATTAAAATAATAGGACTAAAAGTATTCTAAAAGTAATTGGACTGAGTCGATTAAAAGAAATTTATTGCAAGAATTGCGTTCACTCAAAAATCTTTGAAATCGGACTCAAGTGCGTCCACACATCGCTGCCAGCGGGTTTTTGACGCCTCGTACGTCTTCTGGAAGGCGACGCCCGGAAATATGCTACGCTTCCTGACCACGGCTTGTGGTGATGCTTCCACCGAGCCGTGGTGACGTCCTTTCAGCACAAATTTGAGGCGGGGGCAGAGGAAGTGCAAAGAGGTAGAGGCAAAGTCATGGCTGTAGGGTGGCTGAGGCATTGTCGAGGACCTCTTGACGGATCCGCGTGCGAGTTCCCTGTCGTCCGAGAGCACTCGCGGCACCAACTTCGCCCGCATCTTTCTCATGCCCATGTTTTCGATTAAAAATTGATGCAAATCACTTTTTAGAATGCCAAGTTCATCAGAAACCGTGCAAAGGCTTAATTTTAATTTAATTCCAACAAGTCTTTCACTCTTGCAAGACGTTCGTCACTTTTTGAGATCGATGACCATCCTTAACGTTCGGCGTCTTCAATATCTTCTCTACCCACCCGAAACAACTCGTGTCACTCAAAAACACCGATCTTCCTATGGCGTTTCCACCATAAGCTGCCTCGGGCATGCCATGAGTCTCCTTACCGGTTTTTTCTAGTTTCATGCAAGATGGTGTAGCGCTGTTCCAATAACCGGCTCATTACAGAGCGTAACGAGGTCATGAACCGGCTGTAGAAGTTTCACAAACAAACGATCCGCACTCCGCAAAGGTTGGGAGCTAACTGTCATCGGCCTCCAGCCTTTCCTGAGACTCTCTTCCCACGAACCCAGCAAGAGAAACCTCCATTCGCCGTCTTTCCGTCTATCGGGAAAAAACCTATGTCCTACTAGAGTTGGAATAGACATTATATATTGTTCAAACTGTTTCATTTTCTTAGATATCTGTTATTTTGATCTTTATAGTGCGAAAGCTTTATGGCTCTCCGTCCAAGCATTATCTCTCGACAAAATGATAGTTATCAGGATCTACTTGGGACAACTTTCTGTAACTATTTATTAATCCGATTCTGAGGACGGATAATTTAAACGATTAGATTAGAAGATATAAAAAATAAGGTAGAACAGTTTACCTGCTAAGGTGTCTTGGATCAAAATTAGCTGAGACGGAAGAATAATAGGGATAGGCAGAGAAGCTTTCATAAGGAGGAGAGAGTTCATGACGAAGAGTTTGAGTGAAGATGATAAGAAAAGAATTTGAAAACTTTGATAGAAAGCATGGAAGTAACATTGGGAAACGTAAGTCTTTGAAGCAAGATAATAAGAGTGGATTGGAGTCTCTTGATATACGAGTTTGGGTACGGATAGAAAAGGTAAAATAGGCGGAGCCATGATGGGTGAGGAGAGAGGGTTGTCGAGAGAAACCCTAAGGAAACAAGAGAGGTGAATGAAGAGCTTTTTGATAGAGATGGAATTTTGTGGGAGGAGAGAACTTAAGGAAAGCGAGGTGGCGAGAGGAAAGGAGTTGGCTTGTTGGGCGAAATGAATGGAGCAATGAAGTATGCAAATTCGAAAAAGTTTATATTGTAGTGTTAGATGTCAGGTTGTGTTTTGTTATGTCAGTCTTGGAAGTGGAACCTACCCAAAACTATAGGCTCATAAAAGAATGCATTTAAAAATAGAATTAAGTTTTTATACATTTAAATGTGAAGCACTTCAAATTGAAAGACAGACTTTTTACAGTCGAGGAAGATTATAAACAGTTTTCCAGTAAAATGTGCAGTTTTTTTGCCTGTGAAATAAATTTATTTATCTTGCACAATAATAAATTTTTATATAAAAGACATTTGGCGAACAATCTTCATCATGTGCAATAGCATTATAAATTGAGAGACGTACAAATTGATACTCATTCTGGTCCTGCTAAAACAGTAATTTCTGGCTTTTCAGCATGTATCACGTGTACAAAAAAATATTGCAAAAGGTTGCCAGTTATGCGTCTATATTATGTATCTAAATTTATTTCAAAATTAATTGTTGTCGCTCCCATATAACAACCAGTCTTTGATCTTCCTTCTCACTTCATTTAATGACTCTAATTGCCTTAATCCTTTCGTATTTAATTGAAAATTCGAGGTAGAGTCCCCTACAAATTTCTTTTACCTTGATTTGTACCGTATGTGTTTGTTATAAACTTCATATTGTCTCTGAATAGTAATTACTTTTTTTACCTCAAGTATTTCGAGTCCGTCAGTAATATAGTTTTCTATAATTTCGACGTATCTAAACAGCCTGTGAGCAGGTAGAATTCCACAATTGGAATTATTTTTTTTTCCTTTGATTTAGCCTCTGACATTTTCCTCTGGTTTTTATGTGTTTGTTTTTTAGCACATTGATTTTTGTTGAACCAGTAATTCCCCATATTGTTTTACCACATCTTAAAATACTCTAAATCAGTGCAAAATACTGGACCTTGATCGCGTTCAAACTTAGAAAACTAGTAATGTAGCGAACTTGACGAAGGATTTTATTTAACATTTCATTATTTATTTTTAAAATATTTCACAAAAGGCAATATTTTGATGAGTAATTACCCCTTAGAAATTCTATGTTTATAGGTCTGGCAGAATGGGATAGTTACAGTTGTGAGTGGGGCATTGCAGACAGTTGAAATGAATCACATGAAAAATGAATCTGTAGTATAATATCTATCATGACAGCGGTTTTGTGTTGAACATGACTCAAGTATTCTCATCACCTACTTTAGGAATGTGCAGGTTATTAACCACTAGGAAAGAAAAAAAAATGAATTCGCGTATGATATTTGAGTGAATAAAATAAAAATTATTACGCCACCAGTGGTTTTAGCTTCAAGTCCATCACTGTTGGTCCAGTTGTATGCCCCTAAGTTTAGTGGTAGGTAAATATAATTACATCCTGAATTCAATTATAATTCATTATCTTGGATAGTTTTATAAATTATTAATCACACGATGCCACCTTTTTCTTCTTTAATTAGTCTCGTGGTCTTTCCGATACGACTTAATGTTTTTTTTTCATTGTCAAATGATGTCTAAATCAATCATATTTTTCAGCAGCATTTGTTACTTTTGCTCCTTAAAAAAATGTAGGTGAATGCACTTTCGTCACAGTTCATTACTCTACCATGCATTAATGCGTGGGTTACCTGGCGTTTCTTTTATCCCGATTCTTTGTCGCGGTAATGCCCTCTCTGTTCCCCAGAAGAATGGAACTTATGGAAGTTCTGTGTTACGCCTACTGGAGCGAGAATTTCCACTTTTGTTTATTCTGCGAAAGGAGCCCGGCGGCTGCAACAGACCTTCCTGCTCTTTGGGGGGTGGGGGGCTACTTTTAGGATTGGCTAATGCCCTTATCAAGAAGGGAGAACCCTCCGCCTGGAACGGGAGACTCTGCGCTGCCTCTTCACGGATCATAAGTTGGGGGCGTTTTAAATCAGGGCCTGAAAATATGTGCGTGGGGAAGAAAACAAAGGAAAAAATAAGTCATTTTCATGGAGGACCTGCGCTATTTCTGTGTTCCTTTTCGAGGAGAAAAACACGAGTGGGTGGGGTGTGGAATGGCGCCGGGCCGCGGTTTCCAGCGTTGGCGGAAACACTTCCTCCCCCTCCCCATTCCTCCCCTCCTCACCCCCGCCGCGCGAGAGGGGTTACTTTTTATGAGGGAGGACCCTCGCGATATGGGCGTCGGGGGCGTCGGGGGCGTGGGGGGGGGGGGAGAATGAGGGAGTTGGGAAAGAGGTGAGGATTGAAGAAAATGACGCTGTTTGGTGTTAATATTTGGTTCTATACGATGCGGATTGTTGGGGGACGGAATATTCACTCCACGCACTTCAGCGAAAGGAACTTTTAAGGCCCAAATAATTTCGCAAACATGTGGGTAAATGTCATGTCCTGGGAGAAACCCTATGTTCGTGTAGAGATTCCGTAATTCGCAATAATGTTTGTTGTTATTTCTCTTGTTAACTATATGTCGTAATTTAATTTTATATCAACCAAAATTTCAGAAAACATGATATGCAATTCAAGACACAATGTACCAAGACCGAAGGCGGCAGACCGTGAATTTTTGTATAAGATTTTCTTTCACTTTTTTTGGCACTTTTGAAAGTTTTAGTCAGAATTTTGTTCTTAAGCATGGATAAAAATATGGGAATCAATCAATTTAAATGTTTTAGAACCAAATAATGAACGCTTTCGACTTGAATGAACACGCAGTTATTTTTATCGAAGTAGGAATAACTTAAGGTGCATTAGTTTTTGATTTTTCAAGTAGGTTATGGTGACGTCTATTTACAAGAATAAGACCAATGAAATCTTTCCTAATAGTTTTTTTTGATATAGATGAAAACAGTGATAGGTGTGGCTTTTAGCAATAACCGAACGGATGACTCTGTTAAAGGTACTCTCACAGCATCCATCCCCCGTCGTTCTTTGAAAAGCCTTATTCTATCGCTCCACGATGTGCATCCAGGTTGCCCAATTATTTCTATCTTCCTTTATTTTCTTATTCACTTTCTTCGAAATTGAGTCTCAATTTGATCCATTTTATGCCCAATATCATTATTTCACGAGGTCCGCTTCTAAATAATACCCCTTAAGCCGTCCGGAAGGTGTGTGGCAGGGGGTGTATCCACGCCAGGCATGTACAGCACACGAACAGACAAAGTCACGCGCCATACGTGAGACTCAGCACATGTTATTGAACACTAATTGGACTCAAGAAAAATGTACATTGCACTACCACCATTTCTAGTGAAGTCATGCAACAAGAGTGATATGTTTGTTGTTAAACATAGCCTCGACTGCATTAAATATATCCACGCATACATGCGTATGCGTGGATTCATACACACATATGCAAACGTGCTCACTCATGCACGAAAATATGTAAGCACATGCACAAACATACGTACGCAAACATATATGTAATGATGATTCTACATGTATTTAATCCTTAGTTGAAAAGGGTGGCAGCTGATACTGTTTCTTATTGTTTTCGGTAAAAGTATCTTAAACCTATCCGTCCTACAGTCCATCTCACCAATCTTGAATGAATGATCATGTCTACCATAATATGTACGACAAAGGTATGCTTCATACTTCACGCTGCTTTACACATAAACAGTCACTACTATTTTCGGTTCGTAATTAAACGTTTTCAAACTCGCTATTGTTTTTTTATCTTCTTTCGCTTCCACAATGCTTCTCCTAAGGTTATTGGTATTATTTCCACTTTCACCTAAAATCATTATCATATCCATTAAATCCTCCATCTATTTTAACGTACGCTCCAAACCTTAATATTTAACCTCCCCTTTCATTTTTGAGAATCTAATCGCCTTCGGTTTCATAATATTAATCTTCCATCCCATGCCTCTCGCGCTGATTTCTTAATGTGCCCTCGGCCGAATGGCTAATTAAAGCTTCCTCATCTGAAAATCTATTGGCCTTAACCAAACCTCCCTCTCTTCTTCATTTCCAAATCCCCCGACCTTCCGACGGTACACTTATTTCTTCTGAGTGTATGCTAACAATCACGTGAGATACCGCGCCATCCTGGTTACTCACCAGCCCGCTTCGATTCTCCATTCAATCCCTTTATTCATCCAGTGGGATTCGTGTGCATAATTTATTACAAGAGTCCTATTCCTTCCTCATCCCTGTATTTCGGCGCACAATAAAAAAATAATTCGATGCCCATGATCCTTTCAAGTTCCAAGGTATGAAGGTGTCTTCTGCTATGCCTTGCACTGCATGGATCCATGAATGTACTCTTTATCATGACGGCCTGAAAAGGTGCACTCTCGGAAACCCTTAAATGATTTTTGCTAAAGTATACATACTTCTAATTTTTCCTCCATTTTGCGAATAGTTTTAAATTCTAGTCCGTATTTTAATACGACTTAAGGTTCAATATTCATGTCTTTTCGATGCTCCGTTTAACTGTAAATAGGCCAAACAGTCATTTTGCCAGCTCGTCTTCATGATAGTAGAGGCACAGGAATAACAATTTTAACAAACTATTGTAACGGACTTGGGGACTATTAAAATAAAAACTATTTACAAAAATTCTTAGTAAAAACCCAAATCAAAAAGAAAGAATCCTTGCAAGTATTTCTTCAATACTTTGCGTTTATTTATTACAATATATATTGAAGGAATGGAGACTTACGTTCCTTTCAAACTTACATGCGATAGTAAGGAAACAAGCTGGTACAACGGAGAAACCAGAGCGGGTTTAAGAAAGCAAAGAAGGGTTCATTCAGAGACGGTTTAAAAAGTAATTTAGCACTTTTCTTTAATACATCTAAACTGAAACTAACAAATTTCGCAGGAAAACAAAAAGCGTCACGGCCGAAGTCCTAAACTCCTTCAAAACCAAAATGCTATGGGAATATCTTGAGGTAAATTCAAAGTCATTCTGGTCTTACGTAAGTTACAGTCTGATCTTACATATGCTTCTTCGAAGGGAGAAAACGGAGAACTTATTTGGAACAGCGTGAGAAACATTTTTTTCCAGAGCGTCAAAAATAAAAATACCAACGCACTACACGACCTTTCTCAGTCAGGATTCACCTGAGATCAAGTATCACATAACACTATCCAAAATCTTAAGCAATTGCGCAGTTTCAAAATTTTGGAGCAAAAGAAGTGATGAGTAGGACATGAATTATGAAATAGGGAGTTCTGTACTAACTATAGCAGATCAAGGTAAATATTGTAGGTAGTTTTGACACAACGACTTTCATGGGAAGCACTATTCGCATTCGCCTCAGAGATACTCGGCTTTATGAAATGGCTGTTTGGCAAATGTAATGCAATAAAAGATAAAGAGAGGTCTTGTTTCTCTTTAGGGAGACCACATTTAGAATACGCCGCAAGTATTTGGGATTCTCGGGAGGACTTGTGGATAAAATATTTAGGACGGGTAATACGATTATAGGACACCACCCATTAAATGGAATGCAACCACATGCGAAAAAAGCAAAAACATCGCAAAACATGCACATCCACACAGACGAACACATTCATGCGAACCCCATTTTAACTTACACATGTACAAATAAATATACTAGAAACTGACATACGGAAGCGCATGCATCTAGGAATACGCGAGATGCCAGCGCAGTGCTTAATCCTCTCGTCACTTGTAATTCGTCGCACGCCGGGTAGATGTGCATTTTTTTGTTTGTTTTCACGTAGTTGTATTCTACGATGACTGTCCAAAAATTAACCTCCGATTGCGTGTTGCGAGCGAAGTAGTGGGGGCATACGAATGTTTGTTGTATTTCCACACACACTCTAGGGCAGTGCGCCTTGAGCTGCAGTGTTTTGCAATGCCGCGACTCTTGTCGTTTCTTTACAATAGCGAGTCAAAATGAATAATAGAATTAGGAATCCCACCAAATATAAAAGCACTTAGTGGTTGAGCAACATTAATAGTTTTCTCTTTTGCCTAAAATGTCTCGTAAAAAACGCTGAAAAGCGCAGGGTCGAAAATGCATTCCACTGCGTCTTTGAACATTACTGAAATCTTTTTGAAGTGTTTCGTTATTTTTTTTATAATCCTTAATTTTGATTTATTCGTAATAATATTCTTTAATGTTGAAGTGCAGCATCGGTAGCATAAAGGTTACCCCAATCGCTTTCTATATCAATTTTCAAAACTCCGTATGGACTCTTTCACTTTTTGTTACTAGTAGACCTTCGGAAATAAAGAGTTATCTTGGCTTTATCCTGTAGATGTCCAGACTTTAGTAAATGGTAATCCAAGGGGAATGATACTTGAATTATTGCATTGCGGTATGAACCCTGTGGTCCGCACTGACGAGCAGACAAGTGAAGTTCCAATTGCTTCTGGGCGACACCGTCACATTGTAGACAGAGACACAGAAAACTTCACAGTTCGTCGGAAGGAGTTGAAAAATAATAGCGACGCTAAAGGGAATTTATGAGGGGTTTAAAGCTTCGACTTTGACCTCGAATGAAATGAGTGGAGTGAGTGGCTTGAGTGAAGGTATGGGTCGCTCGGAGTGTGGGTCGGTGGGGTGAGGATTGAGGGGGGCGCGGTGAGGAAAAGGGATCGAAGAGGTGTGTGTTTTGGAGGGAGACTTATGTGCGGAGGTTAGAATGCTTCAAGGACTCACGGTCGGAAAAGGGAATGATGGTTTTTCACGAGCGGGGTGCGAAATGCCTCCTGGGGGGGGGGGAGCAAATAAACCCCAGAGTCCGAATAGATCATTATTCCTCTTTTATGATGACGCTGCCATGTGAAACAGTCTCTCTCTCCTCTCATCTCTCTCTCTCTCCTCTCATCTCTCTCTCTCTTTCCTTCCCCAAGCCGCGAGTGTTCGCGGGTGAAGTTCACTCGTTTAACCGCTTTCCCGGGTTCGGTTCGTCCTGTATCTAATTGAGCGATTTTCCGATCCTCCTCCCAACCCCCCTGTCCATCCAAACGCTTCGCCGACCGTGTAAATTAATCGTTATTCGCCAAAAAGCACACTCAGTTTTTCGCACAGCCTCACTCATCCTTACTATTTTCTCTCTCCCACTCGTAACCCCCGTCCGATTTTTCGTCCGTGTTGCACTCCCTCCCTCCCTCCACACAATCCGCGAGAAATGATGGAGGAGTTTTTCCCGTCTCCTTGGTTTTCCCTTTCCTCCTCGGTCAATCCGAGAGTGATTTCCAACTCCCACGGTACCAATCGGTAGATCCATAGCTGTCTCCGACGTCCATATTTACGGTAATTGTATCGATACATCGTACTATTGGAAGTTTTTCTCATTGATCTCTCGGTCAAGGGAGACGCGTTACTTTTTATTTGCTTTCGCGATAGCGTATGGAAGTGAAATACGATATTTCATGGGTGTCGATTGGCGATTCTCTCATACCAAATTGCGAACATCTAATGGAGCGTGCGTTCGGAAGTACTATCTACAGTTAAATTTATTGCAGCGCAGCTTCAGCGGCTCAGGTCAAAGGACGAGTAATTATGACTTCGTGCATCATTAAGAGCAAGTCTACTTTCGGAGATCTTTGAAATAAAAATAACTGACCTAATGAATGAAATTAAAAGCTGAAAGCTTGATATTGCTAAGGGTGATCCTACGACATTTAATCTGAGATTATGGTTTTAAGAGGTTCAAATCCGTCCTGGGAACCAAACAATTACTTCAATTATATATTCCATCCGCTTTTGAAATACGGGTGTTCATACTCGTTATTTCAACTAAATCGGCGTTCAATGAATCCCCTAAACAGCTTACCCCACGGGGACGTATTGCAAGATCTGCGGTATAACAAATTCCTTCATAACTATTTCAATTCATCACATTTTTGCATTGGCGTCTTCCAAAAGTTTCCTCGTAATTTTTCGTTGACCTAACACCGTAGTTCTGCTTCTACGGTTCCATTTTGTCTTCTGGTTGATGTTCATCTGTCTACTATTGTATCTTAGAATTTGCCCAATCACTTTCACTTGCTTTCTTGTCCTCTTGTTCCATACACGTCATGTGTTCCACCACATTAAACTTTCTCTCTCCGTTGTGGGAAGTAATGATGTGCAGATATATGAATATTCGATTGATGCAATACACTAAGTAAATATAAAAATTAAGCATTAAAAAACAAATTATTGGCACCAGTATACACATAAACACACAAATAGGCGTATGCATAGTATTTATAATATTGAGGTTTTTCGTCGTCAAAATAAACCCCATGAATGGATTTCCTAAGAGAATTTTTTTCAGGATTCCTCCTCCTTTAAATACAGCTCTTACTGTCGTCTCATTCGTCGTAAAAATGAAAAAGTAATTCACATCAAAAGCGGCGCATAAAAGTAACGGCTGAGGGTTTTCCTCCGGAAGAAGAGCGAACTTTACGTCTTTAAAAGCTCGGATAACTGAGGACCGCGTGGATCGTATACTCATTCGATTCCCCCTGGGGTCGGAGGCGTTAAATGACCTCGACGCCTTCCGCTCGTAAAATATCCCTGCCTTGGAAAAGGGGCGCTCCAGTATTTGTGTTGACATTTTATTCTATGCGGCCTCATGCATAGTTTTTGGGAAATATTTAAGAAAAAAACATGTATTTGGAGAAGGGAAGGAGTTTGACCAGAGGATTAGAGGGAATCCTGAGCTTTCGAGTCGGTATACTTTTATCATTTCCTCTCTGTTTAAGAAGGGGCTGGTTTTCGAGATTTCAATGCTTGAGCGGCGCGGCTATTACGCGGGTACGTGGAGGGAGTTTACAACGAGGTGAGTTTATTGGGGAGGAAAAAAAACTTTCGGCCCATCTCAATATAGGTCAGACTCCACGGTGAAACTAGGCGTTGTAATCTTTCTGGGACGAAAATGAGACATATTTCTCGCGTCCTTCTCTTAAGGAAGAGGTAAAAAAAAGAATTGCCCTCTTATCGGCGTAATTTTTAAGCTTCAGTTAAGATAAGAAAGCATATTTCATTCGCTTGGGAATATTACTGAACTTACTTATCTTTCAATTTCCAGTTGCAAAACTTTATTTTCCCTTTGTTTGATATTTTGGATAGAGTTCAGGGAATGGCACACTTCTGCGAGCTTAGATTTTTCCTTTTTTTCCAAATTGGAAAATACTCTGCGAAGATTAAAATGCCTCCCAAAAGGTTTTCCTATATTTGCTTCGTGCCGCAATTTAATGGGAAAAATAATATGTGATGGCTGTACTTTTTGCAAAAAAATTAAAAGGCAATTGAATTAAACATGAAACCAAAAGTGGAATTTTAACAGCATTATTATCCACAGGTGTCCCATAGCTGAGCGAGAAAAAACTATTTTATTTACGAAATATTTGTAAATGATTCGCGTAATTATTCTCTTGGCACCCAAAATTAATCCGAGAATCTCGCGTTAGTTTGGAATACAAAATTGATGAATATTACTCACAATTGTTTTGGATATCCTGTGGGATGATCTTTTTCCATGCCATCTTATTGGAGATTAGTTTTTCATTGCGTCATTAATGTTAAATCCACGCGTCATCGGCCCACTGCAGGTATATTTCGTCAGTTTCCGAATACAGTGCGTCAATTTATTGAAACCTCGATTCAACACAGTGGTTTTTTCACAGTGAAATAATTCGGACTTGGATACCGTAGTTAATGCCCCTGTTGTTAGAATTGTTTTCATCATTTTAACTTTTTACATTTCTTTTGTTGCTTTAATTTAGTAGAATTCTTGATTGTTACCGTTCATGGGTGCTCAGTAATTCGGTCGATAGAGCCTAGAATTCGAAGGCTCCCAGAGAAATTGCAATGTCAATATGGGTAATTTCAAAAGTGCGGCATCCAGACATCACGAAGTTAATTATTAGCTGTTTGAGGTGTTGGATTATTTTATGGTCTCTAACATGTGACCTGGTTATACTTCCGTATTGACCGTTGTGGATCCCTTTTAATGGCCAACCTTATAAAAGCTCCCAATAAAAATGTTCCGAGCTTGAGAGGGAGAAAGCCGTAACTCAACGCAATTTCCAGCGTGGGCCGCCCCGTAGTCGCCCCCGCAACCACACCCTATATATTCTATATATACACACACATTAAAGTCCTTTGATCTGTTCGACCCCAACTGGCCCTGTCGCACCCCGTCCCTAACCCACTGCTCAACCTGTCATCCAGTGTACGGCCACCACTCTTTCCATTCGCCCTCTCTTCCTCTCTGCCTCCACCTCTTCCTATCTCCTCTCTCTCTCTCTCCTTTTCTTCCCTTTCTCTCCAGTCTGAAAATGGCATTCTCCAAGCACTCACCCCCATACCCGCCTCTTTATCTCCTTCGTCAATCCTCCCCTCATCTTCCACTTCACCTCTTTCTCACGCCAATCAATGTCTAATCCCTTCCAGTGGTTGGGCACTACTCCCCCTCCACCCTCCATCGCCATTACCCCTGCCTCCTTTTCAGTAATTTTTGCGACTCAATCGGCCGTAAACGGCTGCGCTCCCACAAGTAATCCCACTTGTTTCACAACGCCCTCAAACGACTTTCACTCACGATGATCTTTAACCGATAGAAAAGAAGACGAGAAGACTCTAAATTTTCTGCACTCTCTCTCTCACCTGATTATTATTGCTAACGTGGCTCATCATACTGCCCACGATCGTCTGCTAAACTAACTCCATCTGTTTGTCATCATAGAGCTGCTACTGGCATCGCCACCAAGGACTCGTTTCGAAATTTCGGTACGCAACGTTACATTGATGGCGATGGCGTTCGTAAATCCATCGGATTCATGTTAAAATGTGGCTGCAGTTAATATCTAGCATGTTATGTGCATGCATATTGATATCATTGCAATATTTGGATGGTTTATTTTTCTTTGGAGTATTTAGTTCAATTCGAATTTATTTCGATTTTTCAGTTAACGGCATGAACTAACCTTATTATAGAGATTTTGCAAATTATGACTAAATGCATAAGATTTAGACTGACTGTTTTGAATATTATTTTCTTTGGCGGTAAAGGTTTTTTTACACTACTGTAAAAGTAAAAAAATTGGTATCGATGCGGTGATTTACGAGGAAAGTTAACCCCTCACCAGTGATTAGGACAAACATTCAAAAAATTAGAACGTCCCAATTTACACGGGGGAGGGGGAGGGGTAGGTTATTTCCCGAAATGGTTTTGCAAGGAAATAAATCCTATACCAGGAACATTACCAAATACACACGCGGTTACACTGGTTAGCTTAAAGCGATTTATGGGGAAGTTTTTTCCCTCGCCAGGGACCGACTCTGGGCTACATTAACAACTTACGTGTTAACAAGGAAGAGACCGGCTTGGATTCAAGCAAGGCACATCCTTTAAAAAGAGTCAGTTTGACTCATAGATTTAAACCAATACATTTTGAATTACACTTTATTTTATTTATTATCATTTATGACGTTAACTTTGATAGCTGGGTCGTGTCTAAATAAAATACTGTCAAATAACAAGGTTATAGTTCTTCATTCTAGCTCTAATTCTAAATAGTGATTTTAAATATATTTAAGAGTTATAATTCGATTTTGTAGCTTTTGTAGCTTGTAGTACTAGTAAGCAACTCACTCTTCGAAAGGGTTCAACCTACGCTATTAATTTAAATGTTTTAGCGGGGTTTTTGTATGCATAATATAGCAAAGTAGAAAAATAAAAATGATATGTAAACCATACAAATATTTACTCAAAGACCAAGGACGGCTCTATCAATATTTTCATGAACAATCCATTACTACCCACAGGTACCACAAAGAAAAATTGTCGTTCTTAAAATAATGCCGTGTTCACATGGCTCATTGCTCGCCCAAGTATAAAGTAAACGCAGGCTTAATGCGATCTGTTAATGTTTTTGGACATCACAGCACTTATTTCTTATAAGTAAGAATTTACCGCGACTTAAATCAATGATAAAACATGTATTTTATACATCCGCATTATTTTAAAACTCATTTTAATCTCAACAATGCGTATTTTTAAATACAAAAATACGCGTCACTCATTCAAAATTATCATCAAATATGCTTACTGAATTTTTGGGTATGTACGTTTCAGATAACGATTTTTGTATCACAACTCATTGGGTCTAAAATTATGGGCGAATGCAGCCCTTAAAGCTTAGTACGCGCTCTGTATGTTAAACGGTCTGTATTCCTGGGCATCGGATACACGAAGTAGGGCATTGAGAAGCCTGCCATCTCACAAAGCGATTTATGAATACGTAATATCTCATTGAGAGTTCGGAGCAATTGAATGCATGCCTATTCCTTATTAATTGATGATTTCGTCGGGTAATTTTATTAATCGACAGCTCAAAACTGTATTCCTTTCGTAGAGATAGGGTAACCTATATTCCTGTTTAGCACACAAGGTACTAGTGACTAATTATTACGTAGTATGGATGTTTTTCTCGCAAAACAGTGTTGCCTAGCCTCGTACGAGGCGGGGAGTACCACAAAAACGCTTCCCAATTTATCGATTGGACGGATGCAGGGTTCCGCGATGGAAATGTTTGGTCTCGCTGTATTCACGGTGGACTTGCTCACGGTGAATTGACGTGAATAATGGACAGTTTTAAACATATGACATTTTTTCCGGTTGGTTAATTTATTACAATTCATAAAATGTTTCAATTCCTTTATGCTCTGAAAGCTTTTTCGTCAAATATCGCCCTTCACATGATCCCATACATGTGTCTATTGTATTATTCCCAGTGTCTTTATATCTAATACGTTCATAAATAAATTCTATTTTTAATCAATGTGTGCCCAAACAATATTTTTATTTTCGTTATCTACATCTGCGCATTACCCCGCAAGGGCGTGTGGCGGGGGGTGTTAGGTCACCAGCCATACCTGTACAATCCCAATCATGTCAAATCTACACGAACATAGGCTCGATCATGCACTCAAAAAATTTTAATCACATGAAAGAACATTTGTGTTGCAGCAAAATGCAACAAAAGGATACGCACGTCCAAATCATGCTTTAAAAATGTTAAAAAAGGAGTCTATTAAAAAAAAGTAATGATAGGAAAGAACATGCAGGATGTTGGTAAAATAAAAGTACACTACTTATTCAAACTATCTCTTTCACGCCTGCAGTCGTATCTATATTAATCTTTAATCGCATGAGTCAAAAACGACATTTAAAATATATCCGTTCTACTATATATTTCCCTGATTTAACGTCGGTGATCTGATCTATCGCAGTAATTCGAGGCCTGTAATATGTCCTTAACATCCTCAGATAAGTAACTTGCCTCAAATTTACGCAGTAAGTTTAATCTACATTTAAGCCTATGACCAACTATTGGCTCCCATTCTAATTCAAACAATAGCATCGTGACACTGTTACCTTGCCCATAAAAACTTTTCACGCTGCTCTACGTTGCATTGTATCTAGCTGCATACAGGGTTCGTCCGGAAAATAAGTGTACTGACTCCTGGGCTGGGCGCGCCGCTCCAGGCGCGCCCAGCACCGCTCTGACGGGCTGCGATTGGAGGGGGGTACGTTGGCAAGCGACGCTGAAAAAGACAGTCGGCTCTGAGCTGTGGTGTAGTGAGGAGCTCTGTTAACGCGAACCTCCACGCTTCGACCCACGTCACGGAACGCGATGCCGAAGCAGCGTTATTCCATCAAATTTGCGGTAAAGCTTGGGAAATCGTCTACCGAAACTGTCGGTATGATTAACCAGGCTTACGGGGAGTCAGCCATGTCCAGAAACATGATCTTTCGGTGGCACAAGATGTTCGTGGAGGGCAGAGAAGAGGTCGACGACGAGTCTTCGAGAGGTTCCCGATGATGCCTTCGCGGGAGCGTTCCAGGAATGGGAACGCCGCTGGAACATGTGTATCGACTCACAATGGTCCTATTTTGAGGAATTATAGCTTAAGATATGTAAAAGTGTAATAATTTTTTTTCCTGAGCTCAGTACACTTATTTTCCGGACGAACCCTGCAATTAAGCTTAAATCATGAGGATCCTGTATACCTGCAATATTCTCAAGGTGGGGCCTAACTAATGTCTTATAACGAATCTCCTTGACCCTCTCCTTACAATTCCCAAGTACTATTTTTATCAATCCTAACTTTTCATTTGCTATTTCGGAAATTTCACGAATTCGTTTTTCCTTAGTTATTGTTACACCCAAGTATTTTACCGATTTCACGTTTTTTATGCTGGCTCTCAGTATAATGTAAGTGTTTCTCTATGTAATGCTAAAAAATTTATCATAACACATTTATTCAAATGAGAATTGCATAATAGTCACACAGATATCCGGTCCAACTGACTTATTTTTCCTCATCTTCCTTCTTTTTTTCATAAAATAAATAAAAATCCCTCACGATAATACCGTTTGTCGAGGGAAGTGAGCTGTTTTGTGCTGTTACGCTTTCTGTCGTTTCTGAGCTATTTAGGCAAGCCTCATTTTCATTTTTGTTTTCTATTCCCCGAAAAACATCCGTAAAGAAGTAGTTAAAAATATTTTCTATTTCTACAGTGTCGGTTATGATACCATTAGCCTTAGGTTTTAAGATGTCCACGCGTTCCCTGTTGTCTTTCCTCGTTCTCGTATATCTATAGGATTTCGTTGCATTGTCCTTCGAAATTGCATTAAAAAGACATTTTTCCTTTTCCTTCTTCTTTTTTCTATTTAGGTTCCGGACCAAGGAGCTGTAATGGTATGACATTTCTTTAATCTGTGTGCCTTTCTTGCCGCTCTATTGAGGTTTTTATGGTTTTGTTGTAGTGCTCCGGATACGTATTTTGTTTCAAATTTTTTATGGGGGCTGACTTTATTTGCCCGTCAAGAATTATTTCTTTGAATATTTCCCATATTTTCTCCACGGTCGCTCCACTTATCTTATCTTTGTGGTTTAACCTAAGTAAATATTTGGAGCCATTATAACCCCGTGTGCCGTAGAAAAACTCGTTTTTTCTGAACATTGCTAAATGTCCAAGTCTCACTTTTCCCTTCGTATTTCAAGCGGCGGCTCCCAGCCTAATTCCTCTAAAAGTCCAGTGGCGAGATTCTCCACCATGGCACATATAGGTAAACTTTTATGCTCTTGGTTATTCTAAAAAGTTTTAATTTTGGCAATAATTAATTAACGATCCCTTTCTATCAAAATAAATTTTTCCATTTTCAAATTATTCCTGTTCTACAAGATTGCACTTATATTCAGGACGCCGATTCCTTTTCTCAAGCTTTGTGTGGAATTCATTATTAATTGAAAATTAGACCATATTCTTCAACCATCAGCAATATCTGAATGCAATGAAAACGTGTGAACGTCAACAAATTACCCTGCAAGCCACCGGAGGGGCGTGTGGCGGGGAAGGTACTCGTGGGACAGCTAGGTAATCTCGAATTGGTTTCATTATGGATGGAGCTATGCCCGAAGAATTTCATCTTTTATGAAACGGATTTTTTATGCATGCTTGGCTGCATTCATTCTTCAAAGTTATTTAATATTGAATTATTATTTAATTTATAAAAATGAATGGTATTATTTAATTATTCAAGGAGTGAAAATCTTATACCAATGAGGGAAAAGATTCTTAAACCCAGCGGCGCTATTGTCAAGTGACTCTGAATTCCTCAATGGCCCTCCTTTTGGCGTCAGAGGAAAAATATGGCAGGCGCCTCGACAATATTTTCCGGAATTAATTTCTCTCTTCTTCTCGTTATAGGCTCAAGCCAAAAAAACAGACCGATTTCCTAACAAATGACATTTTTTATTAAATATATTTTACTGTTACTCGCTTAATTCAACTTTAAATGGGTACCTGAATTTTTCACTCCCTCATAGAAATGAATTGAATAGAAAAGTCATTCTTTTCAATTTCTTGGACTATATTCATTTGGCGTCTTGTATTAAATATGTATGATGCTTTTTTATATATAATTCATTTCACTCGGTAATCAACTCATATTTAATTTGGAGACATTTTTATAAGGTTTAAAATGATGTTGTGCAAATTGGCAGGGGATATATACTAGTCATGAATCCGAAGATATCTTGAGAATACTTTCTTTGTCTATAAGACATTTTGGCGGGATTTAAACCTTAGAAATATGGAACAAAATGGTTAGATAAGACTAAATTCCGTTGGTAATATCCATGGCTAATTGTATGTATATACTCTTAATATAGCTAATTGATTTATTCAAGATATTCCACATACCAAAGGTAGGGTTCGGACAGTTCAACATTAAGGTTACTCCAAAATACGAGAATATGCCTCTCTTGTAACGAACTTCAACATACCATTGATATCAACATCAGTGCATTATTCCACGCTCAAAATTGTACATACACCAAATAACACGGATTCAAAATAACAAATCTTGTGAAACACAGCTGGAAACAAAATTATGCCAATTTCATCAATATATGGTTCTCCTATTGGACCCTACTACGAAAATAATACACCACTGAATACAAAGACATAATTCTACGTACGATTTGGCAAGATGTTAAATAGTGCTATGCATGTAGTTGACTAGCCTGTTATTGGCTGAAAAATTCGTTTAAGAACCTACCGTAGTATGTTTATAATATTCCAGCTTAATTTCATCATCTTTAATGACGGATTGACTTGTTAATAAACATGGGGAAAATATATACAAGGACAGCGTGAATTCCGGGTAAGCTTTCTTTGCTTATTTTTAGATTAATTTTAGTCATCCTTCTCAACATAAAGTAGAACTAGTAGAGTTTGTGCTTGGGGTTGAAATACCAAAGTAAATAAATTGCGGCTAAGCCTCTGGCCAGTGGGTTTGAATCTTTGTCCATGGAGAGTGTAAATGTTGGTGTTGTTTACCGTCTAGACAGTGCCCTGTGCTTTGAAAACAAACTTTGACTTTCCTTGAGAGAAATTCCTATTGGGACAGAATATAAATAACTTACATATACTGTAACCCTTCTCCTTTTGGTAGGATATGGGTGAATTGTTTTCATTTCTTAGTCGGAGAATGATTCTCGTTGCCTCATTTTGCGCTCATGAAATGACTACCAACTGTCGTAAAACAAAAGAAAATCGTAAATACCTTCACACGATGTTTCTCCAACAACCACATCCTTTGGGTAGAACTGTCAAGTCAACCCTTTCGTGAGAATGGTCGGGCGGGTCGTTTCGTCTCGCCACTTTTCGCCGTATCCTAGAATACCGCCACCACTCACGCCTTTGTTTTGCACCCCAAAAAGAACTCAAACATCGCCCTATTGCTTTTATCTCGAAAATAGTTTACAAGAGATATATTATGATTGATTTTTAAGCTGAGGCGAGCGGTTTATGCACCTTATTTTTCACAAAATTGAGTCTGCATACAAACAGCCATCCGTTTAAAGGGTAGCAATGTGATTGGAAAAAATACAGTATTCATATTTATTTTCCCTAGTAATGAGAATTTAAAGTGGAGTATTCATTGAGACCACCGTGAGAAGAATTTCTGTTGAGATATTCAGGAAATACATACGTTTAAATTAACAATATTTGCTCCGAGTGTTGCAACCTGAATAACCACGGCATTCCTACTACGCTACATTACTTGTGCAATTAATTTGGTTTAACACGCTCATTAGATATACATGCGCATTGAAAACTAAAAGAGACAATTTTATAAAAAAAAGTGAATGCTGAGGCGTTGAATTTCGTCAGCAAGCAATGCAAGAGAGTCTGGAGTTGAAATTTCCCGTAATATATTAATATCGTTCAATGTTTTAGCAGTCAAAGACCAATTAAAGCCGAAGAATTTTTTCCGAAATTTAAAATTCATTGACGCATTAAATGTTTTTTTCTTCGACAGAGTAATATACGTAGACTATTGCAAACCACTTTTGACACATTAAGGGCAAGTGTTATGGGTGATAGTTCCTAGTTTTTAAGTTTTTCCTTCTCGCAAACCACACTTACGCTTCGGCCTTGTTTCTTTCTTTCAATGCCATGCGTTTCATATATGCAATGACCGGTAAAGGTGAGACTTGAGGTGCTTTGTGGAGGGCACTGTGAGTGAGTACGCCGTCCGTCGGATGGGACGTTCAGCTGCGGACCCCTTGGCACCTTTCGTTAAGAGTAGGCTAATGCTGACGCTGGGTTTATCTCCACCCTTCATCCTTTCCTGTCCATCCCCTATGGCGCAAATGACCTCAGCTGTCGGGCGCCTCCCCTAAAAACTACTACTACCATGAATATTTCGGGGCGAGAGAAATATCCAAGTAGGCACAACTATTAGTTTTGCATCAAATATATTTTATATGAATCCAAATTAGAAATGGTGAAACATTGTCGAAAAACACATCACTTCGTCCTCGTCAGATAATCGAATTACGCACACTATCTGCTTCGGTGACAACAGTGTCAATGTCAAGAAGGAGTGGTTTCATAATTGTATTGAATGAAACATCTCCGAAAGTTGCAAAAATTGCTTGGAAAACAACAATTGGCTAATAGTCACTTATGCGTCAGAATATGTCTAATCAATGCTATCTTTCCTCTTTGCGTATGATTTACCTGAATTATTTGAAACCCAATGTGTATCTATGTAAATAAACGCCTTAAAAGAGTATCGCTCTCAAAGAATGAGTGATACGGTGAACTGAAGAATTTGACATATGAATGATTTTATCGCTGGGTAAACAATCCTGGCTAATATTCATTCAAGGGCTTTCTTTACACGCATTCCTCCTCCTTGTATCCGAAAAAAATCTTGAATGGTATTCGGTAACCTAAAAATAAAAGAGGAAGACCCGTATATTCAAAACCAATTATTTAAGAAAATCTTTCTCAATAAATTCTTTACCTAATCCCTCCAAATTGTTTCCTCACCCAGAATACGTATTTTATAATTCCTTTATAGAATCTAATTGAATTTCTTGGTATTCAGTTAAATCAGTTGGTCTCTTCGAAATGATTTTATGAAAACATATCCGTCCATTCATCAGGGAAATTAAGAAATTTGATTTAACTTTTGGCATCACTCATCTGATTAGAAAGGTATAATATTATGACAAAATCAATTTCTATTTTTTCAAATATTGAATTTTTGAATATCGAAGGAGAAGGAAAATACCTCAGTGTTTAAACGTTGGCTTTAACATCGCGAACAGTGACGCATCACGGACGACTATTTTTACTTTTTCATACACGGTCTTTTATCGTAAAATCGTGTGCCTCAAAGCCTTTAGAAAATCATAGTAGATACTGCTGCAAAGACTCGAAATTCTTCAAATTACATGCCGTGGGCATCGACACACTTGTTAGCGGATTCTCCACGAATCAAAGGCTCCCTGGCAGGCGGAGGATTCTGAAAGATCATTAAGGTTACACGTACAAGCTTCTTTGACGGCACTTATGATTCCATGGTGGTGACTTTAGGGGAATAATTTCAATTTTCGGGAATAGGAAATAGTCTGCTGGTGCCGATTTGGGACTGGCAGTGAGTTAGGGAATCGTCGCGATGCCTTCGCAAGCAATTACTCGACTCGGCTTTTGGTCACTCGATATCACCAGCGGGACGAGTTTAGCGCAGATTTTGAATTGCCAAAATTTCAGTGATAATGTTGTCCACTGTCATGTTATCGGTTACGATCCGCGACCATGGGCCCACATAACCGACGATTTGAAATCATGACTTCACGCCCAAGCCAGGACAAAATTACTATCAATACTTTTTCTCCAACTCTTGTGTGAAATACTAGTTCATAGAGTATCCGCCAACGCCATCCCTTGGCCAAAGAATGGGGGCGCATGGTTGCCTAAAGGACCCGCAGATTTCAGCGCAAATTACGTTTCCTCGATAGCTCAAGTGGTTAGAGCATATTCTCGGCGAGTCAGAAGTCAAGAAAATATATTTTCACTGATGATTTGCTCGATTCCACCTTCCCCACTTCTCCTGTGTTCGACCTTTATATGTGTTCTCAAGCCTTTTCCTTATTTCTAAGTTCATATGAATAAATATATGTTCGCCATATGTTGGGTTTTCGTGTTTGAATGTATATATATATATATATATATATATATATATATATATATATATATATATATATATATATATATATATATATATATATATATATATATATTCAAATTGTTCGTCCGGAAAATAAGTGTACTGATTTTTTCCCGCCGCTCCAGGCGCGCCCAGCACCGCTATGACGGGCTGCGATTGGAGGGGGATATGTTGGCAAGCGACGCTGAAAAAGGCAGTCGGCTCTGAGCTGTGGTGTGGAGTGAGGAGCTCTGTTAACGCGAACCTCCACGCTCGACCCACGTCACGGAACGCGATGCCGAAGTTTTTGGAGCAGCGTTATTCCATCAAATTTGTGGCAAAGCTTGGCAAATCGTCTACCGAAACTGTCGGTATGATTAACCAGGCTTACGGGGAGTCAGCCATGTCCAGAAACATGATCTTTCGGTGGCACAAGATGTTCGTGGAGGGCAGAGAAGAGGTCGACGACGAACCACGGCCTGGACGCCCATCAACGGCACTCACCGACGAAAATGTGTGAAAAGTTCGCGATGTACTGAACTCTGATCGTCGTCTTAGTGTTCGGATGATAGCAGAGCAGTGTAATCTTCGAAAACGAGTCGCCCGCGTCCGGCCAGCGATCAAAAACATCTGGCGACTGCATCACGAGAATGCGCCGTCTCACACCGCGCTTATCGTGTCGGACGTCTTGGCCAAGCACGGCGTGGCAACGCTGCCGCACCCGCCCTACAGCCCGGACTAGGCACCACGGGACTTCTTTCTGTTCCCGAAGATAAAGAGGTGTTTGAAAGGAACGCGATACGGGACTTTGGACGCCGTCAAAGAGGCCGTGACGACGTGTCTTCGAGAGGTTCCCGATGATGCCTTCGCGGGAGCGTTCCAGGAATGGGAACGCCGCTGGAACAAGTGTATCGACTATATATATGTAAAGAGAGATGATTTCGTCGAAGTAACACGGAAGTGTTGAATAACAAACTTGGAAATCAAAAAACATAATACAAACATAAAAAGATCACTCACACCTTATTTCTTGATCATTTCAACCAAATTCAACTCCATCTTCATCGGCAGATATAGAAATAATGACTCAGAGTTAGTCATTAAGAAGTGAAGCAATGTGTCCTTACTCTATCTCTTCCGATGAAGACGGAGCTGTATTCCGTCGAAATGATCAAGATATTCAAGATCAAGACTTTCGATAACCCTCTCTGGATACTTTCCCATTTTTCTTCGATAGTACTTAGCTCTTTATATGATCCTCCATGATTTCCTCTACTATTATTCCCCTAATTATCTTTTTTAATTGTAGGCTACATTCTATAACAACTGAATTGTGTTCAGAGTCCGCATCAGCTCCCGGGAAGCTGTGCGAATTTATCATACTGTTCCTAAACCTTTGTCTAAACAGAATATATTCTAGCTGATACCATCCTGGAACCTGTCAGCTGGCATTTTCCATGTATACCCGCGTACTTTGTGTAGTCTAAACCATGTGTTAATGTAAGAAACCTCTTTCACTAGCAGAACTCAACTGCTTTCTCCTCGCGGTCATTCCTCGTGCCTAAACCGTGGTCCCCCACCTCATCACTATCTCTTCCCTCGCCTACCGTCGCATTCCAATTCCCCATCACTACCATATGTTTCCCTGAAGTAACAAACGCGATTATGTCCTCTAACTGATCGTATATCCTATCGAACTCTTCTTCCTTATGGTTGCTCGGTGGCATGGTTACCTGAATAACAACCAAGTTCATCGGTTCTGCTTTTATCTCTTCTAGTAATAATTTATCCGTTACCTGCTCTTTGCTGACTACGCTTCTTCCTACCTCTTTATTTAATACTATAGCAAACCCTCGTTAGCTCTGGTCCCAGCCGCTGTATATTATTCTATAATTATTACTCCAGTAATCCCCGCTATCCAAAATCTTTCCTCGCATAGATCTAAAGGATTTAATTTTCCGCTTTCCATCTCTCGTTTAACATTCTCCAGTTTCCCTGTCCTCATCATTGTCCTCATATTCAAATTTCCTATTCTAACTAATTTGGTCTTCTTCTCCTGCGTCTTATGTCTCACTGCTGCCGGTTTTCCCTTGCAACGGTGTCGTGGGATGATGTCCGCGGAAGTCTTGCCTCCCCCGCTGCCGGGTACGGCACACGGCCGACTGGGTCGAGCCCCGTAATTGCCAGGACTGAAATACAGGGTTCGCCGGAAAATAAGTGTACTGAGCTCAGGAAAAAAAATTTATTACACTTCTACATATCTTAAGCTAATATTCCTCAAAATAGGACCTTTGTGAGTCGATACACTTGTTCCAGCGGCGTTCCCATTCCTGGAACGCTCCCGCGAAGGCATCATCGGGAACCTCTCGAAGACACGTCGTCACGGCCTCTTTGACGGCGTCCAAAGTCCCGTATCGCGTTCCTTTCAAACACCTCTTTATCTTCGGGAACAGAAAGAAGTCCCGTGGTGCCTAGTCCGGGCTGTAGGGCGGGTGCGGCAGCGTTGCCACGCCGTGCTTGGCCAAGACGTCCGACACGATAAGCGCGGTGTGAGACGGCGCATTCTCGTGATGCAGTCGCCAGATGTTTTTGATCGCTGGCCGGACGCGGGCGACTCGTTTTCGAAGATTACACTGCTCTGCTATCATCCGAACACTAAGACGACGATCAGAGTTCAGTACATCGCGAACTTTTCACACATTTTCGTCGGTGAGTGCCGTTGATGGGCGTCCAGGCCGTGGTTCGTCGTCGACCTCTTCTCTGCCCTCCACGAACATCTTGTGCCACCGAAAGATCATGTTTCTGGACATGGCTGACTCCCCGTAAGCCTGGTTAATCATACCGACAGTTTCGGTAGACGATTTGCCAAGCTTTGCCACAAATTTGATGGAATAACGCTGCTCCAAAAACTTCGGCATCGCGTTCCGTGACGTGGGTCGAGCGTGGAGGTTCGCGTTAACAGAGCTCCTCACTCCACACCACAGCTCAGAGCCGACTGCCTTTTTCAGCGTCGCTTGCCAACATATCCCCCTCCAATCGCAGCCCGTCATAGCGGTGCTGGGCGCGCCTGGAGCGGCGGGAAAAAATCAGTACACTTATTTTCCGGACGAACCCTGTATCCGTAGTGACCATCATATTTTTATTGGGTGGTTTCCCGTTGCCTTCCTCAATAGTGTTTTTAACATGACACCATCACTTACTGGCCGCCCCACTGGGGTCAGACGCCATTGCATCCGCCTCACTGAGGAACAGGCGCTGCGTGGACTACCTTTCGTCTGGCTCCAAACGTTTGACCTATCTGGCATGGGTGACCCTACCAGGAGGAATTAATATTACTCCCGCCGGCACAGCTCTAGGGGTCATCGAAACGCGCAAGCCCTTCCACCACGTCAAGGTTTTAGTCCGGGGAGGGATATATATTAAAAAAGAAACCTTTAAATTTTCATTATGTACCGTTATTCTACCTTATGGTTAGTGTTTACTTCGCAATTTTTTCCATAACCTTTGCTGAATTTCCATCCCCTCTACTGAACCAGAGATATGAATTTGTAATTTATTCTGAAGCAGAAGGAACACGGAGATAGAAAGAATAGCCTTTTCTTCCAAAACCAGTTATTATTGAAGCCATCTCACAGGATACATTCTTATCTCTCGCCCATCCCAAATGTATTCCTCTCCCATCTCGGCCTTCCTCTGCCTTGATATTTCCCAATGAAATGCCGCCCTCCCGCCCCTCTCGCTTCCCTTCTGTGCCCAACCGTCGCCTACATTCATCTCCTTTCAACCTGAACATCCTCCTCCGAACGAACACATTTATAGATTAAAACTAAAGTTGGTCGTCGTTGGCCGTTGAAGGGGAGAGATCAGGATGCCCTCCTGCTCGCTCGTCGTGTTTCCCCTTACCTATACCCTCCGCCCACGTTGCTTAGAAATTCCACGGCCACCCTCATCGGACCACCGCTTCCACCGCTCACTAACACTACGGCGGCCCTCCCTTTCCCTCTCGGCGCTTCATTCCGTGGTGCCCTTCGATCGGTCGCGACAAAACGCAAGGATCTCCGAGTTGCCCGCTAACCTTTCTCCTCCGGCGTCAATAATTTATGCGTCCCACAACCTTTTACTGCGCCGAATCTAATGTTTCCTCGGATACGGCGAGAGAAGAAAGGTGATTGGGAAGAGTTGTGTTGGTCGGGAGATCGCGTAAATGTTGTATTTATCCGCCGATGTCCTCCTCGTTCGCGTAAAAGAGAGAGAGCAAGAGGGGTTCAGGGTCGAAACGTTGTCCTCGCCGCCTCGACGATGTTGCACCGCTGGTGACGCCATCTGGCGACTATGGGGATAGCTGGCGCCTCACGCTCGAGGAAGTTTGGCCTTCCCCCACCCCGCCGCGGCCACAACGCCGAGTGGAAGGAATACCACGTCGAAGTTACACTCGGCGACGATGCCCTCGCGATAATTAAATTCGGAGCCCTCCCCTCTCCCCGCTCCCTTTTCCCAAATCCTCAAAACTCTCCCCCGCTTAAACCGGTCCATCCAGGGAGCAGTACTTGTCTGGACGGCTCTCTTTTTTTCAATTCATTTTATTTTTAATGCGGACGAAGTCTTTAGGTCACGTTTGAGTCGGGATCTCTGCAATTTCTGAAATACCCCGATTAATTAGGTCGTTCGGGGTTTCACTTTTGTGCGATTGAAGACTATTCGCGGATTACATATTCCTAAGCTTATGCTCTAATGCATGCATGTCAGTATTAGAACGATCCGGACCCGTCTACTACAAAATCCAATACTGCGAATTAGTGAGGCAAAGGTTTAATAAACATCTTCGTATTAAACTTCTCGGAACCTAGTACAAGTTCATGATTGCTTGGGAGTCTAAAAATCGATTGGAGAAAAACAAAATTACGACATTAATGCATGTGAAAATAGATGTATTTTGAATTGTTTCACTTAAATCTTCAGTTTTGTGCTTTAAAGTCCTTTGTTGCGTGCTGTTAATTGGGAAAGATAAATATCATTTATGTTTTTGGCGGAATATTCAACACCAAGTTTCTAATATAATTTCTGGGAAACGAGAACGAGGGGGGAAAAGGGTTTCCATGCTAAATGGAATGAAGGGAGTTTAGAATACTTAGTTGAACAAATGTTTGTTATAAAGCTGTAAGGGTGTTTAGGGTCGCGTTATGCGTGACTCAGACGTTTAGCCCTGCGTAGTCACAGTGTATCTTATTCTGTATCAATCGGTTAACTCCTTTTAATAATTTAACATTAAAACCTTAGAATTTCGTAAAGTGACACATAGTGTTTGCATTAGCCTCGAAAGTACCCGCGGCACCTGGAGCAGGGAGACTGCGTTCCGAATCTTCACACATCTCATGCGCTCTACATTTGCTTGCTGTCCATGTACCAAATAGCGAATATTGATACTAATATGTCCTCTTTAAAGAAAATTTAAGATTATTCTTCCTCTTATCAATATGAGTCACTGAGGTAAAGTCATGCATAAATTCCGGGAAGAAAGATGATTATTTCGGAGCTGTGTTTCAATAAGTGCGGGGAATCGGTATCAGTGAAGAAAAGACATCAATAACTTCGCCCCTTGCATTGAGCAGACACAGTGCAAATCATTGTGTATCCGAGGTGACGGTGATTGCTCCTCATACTTTGGGTTCGGGCGGGGATTCTGAATTTCCAATGCCTCTGGAAAGTGGCGAATGGGTTTTAATAAAAGGAATCGTGCCATATGTGAAAGGACAGGAATAAATCGTTGTGCAGATATAATTTGTCTCGGCTTTCATGGAGGGCTTCGACCCAATTAAATTGACCATATATCCAGAGGGGCTCTCCGCGAAGGTGACGGGTTTTTAGCCGAGAAAGAGATGAGTGATCGGTTGCATAACTCTCTCAGGAAAATAACTCTGGTTTCTTATCCTTTTTTATTAGTTCGCCGTTTGTAATACTTCCAAAGAAAAGATTCATCTCATGAAGTTGTTGAGCATTGATCTCATACCATTCTAAGATAAGAATAAGAATCTCATACTATGCTAAGATAAAATAGTTTGAATGCGAAACGTTAAATTAGATAAAAATCTCACAAAACATTTTCCCATTCAAATACCTTTTAAATTAGTTGATTAGATACCGAGAAAAACGAATGTTTTCTGTGCATCAAATATTGTTTACGAATACATTTAAAATACTTTGTGCGTTTTTTGCAACTATCATAGTGATAGCATGCATTTTTTCTTCCGATTTAATCATTTTAATCATCAAATTGTATAAAGAAAAGATACTTTGGAAGACATGACGGGCCCTCAGGTTAATTTGCTTGTAAGCTGTCTGAATAAGTCAGTAAGCCCCGAGAATCGGAATAATTGCATTCATATTGCACTATATCATAAATGACCCTTGAATCATTTATTAACTTGATAATCATTTGTATAAAATTAATAAGGTTATTATTTTTTTTTTGATTATGCCATAATAAAATACTCTACATATAGTGGAGGAAAATATAGTCCCACCAGGTATAAGGCTAAAGTAATATAAAAAAAAGATAATTTCCTACAATTTTTTATAAATTTTGCTAGCATCACCGCCTTGTAATTCTTTTAGCACATAAATTCATCGGCAGGTTCGCATAATTATTAAAACTTAAAATAGATATTTCAGCATTGGCATAAGCTAGACGTAAATAAAATGACATTTTATCAGATTTCACTCAGAATTTTTGAAGAATCAATTTTCATTTATATAATAATTAAAAGTTGAATTAACAATGTGAATTTCTAGTGAAATGTTAAAAAATAACTAATTATTACTAGACAGAAATTATAACAAGAAAGTTTTTATTGAGGATATCAAAATGGAACTTGCGTTTTTTCTGCAAAACATTTTTTTTCTCATCCGTTAGTCTTCCAGTCCGATGGCTTTATTCCACATGGCCGTTTAAACAACAGTCGCGGTTTCCACCCGTGCGGGAAAATCGAGTCGCGGCTTCAGTGTCCGAAACTAAAAAAAATGTATTGAAACAAGCGGGAGTTTGACATTTTTTTATGCACTGCCCGTCCCTACAAAAGAAGAGCCAACCTGAATAGCAGCAAACTTAAGCACGCGGTAGCCTAGTGCTAGAAAGTCTGTCAGTGAAAAAAAGTTATCAAGCTGCATGCCCAAATTTATGGGAGAATTCCGGCTGACGGAACCGCCACAAAGAATGAAACAATTGAAACAAAGATAATTTAAGGAACAATGAAGACATTTATTCATTTTTAAGAATTTATATCGTTGCAATTAGGCAATTGTCCTGGTGACCATCGACCAGACTTGGCAACGGTCAAGTCTGGTCGATGGTCACTCTTACAATGGAAAAATATACATACACAAGAAGAACAGATATGGGACAAAATGCTCGAATATACAATGACACTTTAAGATTACCAACCGCACCTTTACGATCACACAAGGACTAGGTTCACACCATACTTGCTACAACGCTCCGTCAATCGCCGCACTCCGTCCATAATCACGCACTCTTCAATTTCACAAACCGTTCAAAATCACTCCTCGTTAACACATCATTCACTTTTGCAATACAACTTCTCACGTCGTCCACATCACGTACAAATCAATATTGTAATTAGTACATTAGTATAATAATCTTTAAACAATAAAGTTTATCATCCTGATCGATGAAGTTTATCACCCAGTGGCTGATTTACACTTATTCTTAAAACTCCTAAAATTGGATATAAAGGGCTCAAACAAAACTTCAGGCAGCTGGTTCCATTCAACAATAGTTCTGTTTAAAAAACAGAATATTTTTTCTTATTTTTTTGTGTATTTTTATTTTAAGTCAAAATCTGTGGTCGTCTTTTCCCTTTAAGTTAGGTTTTTCTATGTCTTTCCATATTTCTTCCCACGCTTCTTCATTTTTAACAATTCTTTACATCGTGCCTAACCTACTCCCTTTTCTTCTCTTTTTCAAACTCTTCCATTCCAGTATATCCAACATTTCCGTGACAGTTCATTTGACTGACCTAGGGTTGGAATATTTGTTATGACGATGCTGCTTGACTTGTATACCAAGAGCTACAAAAATAAAACAGGGGAAAACCAAGTTTTTTGTGTCCTCTCGATATACCACAACATTGACGAATTCGTGCTTAGGACAAACCTCTGCAGAATTACGCGATACTTGATTTCCATGTACTTTTTCATCAATTTACCAAAGTTTCCCGAATGTTTTAATTCACAGGCGTGACTCGACAGGCTCATGACTCGAAGAGATGTTAAAATAAGACAAACAGAAGAAGAGGCAAGAGTTTCTAATTTAATTTAGAGATATACAAGTGTAAATATATGTAAAGTAATTGAAACAAGGGTCAAATGGGAGTTTACAGATTACCAATGGTAACGGAGAGAAGTAACTAATAGTAAAATGTTTTAACTGCAAACACTTTTGCCTATAAGGGTGTTGCATTGTTTACTCTCTTTCACAGCTTTTATTGTTAAGGGTTATTTGTCAAGGGCTGATAATAGGTTTTTGAGCTTCTAAGCAATATGATTGACACTACAATTCATCGATTTCAGGGTGTAAAAACCACTCGCCTGGACTGGAATCTCTACTGTTGCCAAATGAATGACACGTAAAAGCAAACATTAATGTATGAATTTATCAGTTCTGCAGGAATGCCATCAAACTACATTCTTCCCTTTTAAGCAAGAATAGCAATACCCAAGGAGTATTTTTCCCCGAGACACCTCCGAAGCGAAACCAATTCCTTATCTTCAGCATAGAAAGAGGGAGAGAGAGAGAGAGAAAGACTCCGATCGACAGAATTGACTTGAGTGGCGTGTAGTATGCATGAGCGTGCAATCCTCTTCCTGGAGGATTTTACCGCGTCCTAAATAGTATGCGTTCAGGGTGCTATGGTGGAGGGAATATCGGATGAGCGGCTCCAGTTGGCCCGCTCCAGACGGGCGCATGCATCACGAACGGTGGACGGGGCACGGAGAAGGGCGCAAAGGGTGAATGGAAAAAAATTGTTGCCAGGATAATATACCAAGAAGCACTTCTCCGGAGAGGCCAACATTGCAGGGCCATCCCTCTGGAAGGGAGCTCTCTTCTTGTCCAGTCTTGACTCCTGCCTTGTGTTATCATTGAGAATCATGCCGCTCCTCTACCTTCGGCGCCACGAGACACGAATATCTCTGTATTCTACGCTCAGCCTTTCTTCGCACATACGTGCGTATACATATCTCGCAAATATTTCCCTCTACCCGTTTCATCTTTATATCATCCCCCGCTCCTTTTATTTCGCAAGAATTCAATGCTCCTAATCTCGTTTGGATATACGTGTCTGTACAATAAATACGCAAACTGGTGCAATCTGGCGACCATGATGCGGACTATAGCCCCGCCCACTAGCGGCGCTAGTTGCCTGAGACCCAATGAGCCGTCTGTGCTTGGCGGATCGTCGAGCTGTACGTATGGTGTCAGTTGTGTAAGTTTCTGTTGCCCTTGCTTTTATTGTTTGTCGAAAATGGAAATTGACAAAGTCATGGAGCAACGAATCAAAATTAAGTGTTTTGGTGATGTGCGGTAAAAATTATCCAGAAATTACTGAATGTTGATAGCTGTTTACGGTGATAATGCTCTATTAAGAAAACATCCGATTTTAAGTGGATTAAGCGTTTTAAAGATGGCCGACAAGACTCCACGGATGATGATGCAAGGCCGGGACGACCTTCAACCAACTGCGCTGACGACAACATTGATCGTGTGCGGTCCCTTGTCCATACCGACCGTCGAAAAACTGTCCGAATGATAGTCGATGAACAGAAATTAAGAAAATCAACAGTGCACACTATTTTAACCGAACAGCTAGGTTTTAAAAAAATGTCTGCAAAAATCGTGCACATTCAGCATTGATTGCTCGCAAGTTTATGGCAAAAAATTCAATCACCATCCATGATTATCCTCCTTATTCTCCAGTTCTCGCCCCCTGCGACTTTTTCCTTTTCCTGAAATGCAAGACTCGAATTAGGGGACATCACTGAGAAGATGTGGACACGATAAAGCACGAAACGAGGGGTTAACTTAAAAAGCCTAACTTTTTCAGGGGACTTCCAAGGGTGCCATAAACAGGAGTACAAAAGAAGATGGAATAAGTGCATAGCATTAAATGGAGAGTACTTTGAAGAGGACAAAATGGATGTAGACTAAATTTTGAAAAATAAAGTTTTTATGGCCTCAGTTCGCGTATTCATTACACATACCTCTGATTCAGTGGCCACGGGAATCATACTATGTCGTTTCCCAATGATATTTTTTACATAAAATAAAATTCCGGAGTCATTTTTGTGATAGGGCCCTATTTTTAACTTTGCCAGAGCTAACAGGGGCATCGGATTATGTCAACTCACGCTTAGATCGACGGGTGAGAAATGGTTGGACAACAGGCAGCATTTTTTTCGATAATCGTTTTATTTCGAATTTACATTTATGATTTCATGTGAATCGAATTAGAGTGCTTGTTGAAATGGAGTTCGTTTTAGGAAGATAGAGCTTTAATTGCGTCCATATTGTTGTCAGTTGTACGTAAATGAAAGAATTTTTCGGTAATCGAAACAAATGAAGCTCAAAGGAGCCATTTTATTCATTGTTATTTTTTTTAAATATTGTATTAGAGATGATTGCTTTGGATATTATTATTATTATTTTTGCCCATTGCATTGGAAAAAATTTCTGAAACCATTTATCAATGATTATTTTTACGCGGATTCTGGTTTTACTTTTTCATTTATTTCGCTATCTTACTCTTTAAAGGATTCGTATTTTTTTACGCAAAATGATTAACCTGAGTGCATGCAAATTATGCACACTAAAGCAGAAAACCTACATGACAATCTGTTGGATCTAGCATCCAGGCGTTCTGGTGGGGTTCGGTATAGGAAATGAACGGATCTCAAAGGAGCCATTTTAGGCATTGTCTATTTTTTATAATTCATTTTATTCAATGGAAGTGATAGCTTTTACTAAATTACTAAATTCTTCCACGCCCCCTTTCAATTTCGCTGTTATTTTTACTCTGCCACATCCACATATTTTTTTAAGGTTGCTCTTCAATTCCATAGGTCTCTAAAACAATTCATTTTGAGAGCTCTTTCAACTGCGCTCACCGTAGAGTTCCTCGGTCTACCCGTTATAAGTGCTGTTCTCTCGTCTATCTCTTTGACGGTTTTCCTTTCGTCCATTCTTTCAGCGTCACCCAAACAGCGCAGCACTGTGCTTACGTGTTTGTAATCCGATCCTTCTAGATTGGCGGAAGAGGGTCCATGTTCCCATTTCAGGCTTGGCAAAACAAATAATTTCATATAACACATAATATGGTGATAATTCAATCGAAGCGTGGGGGGGGGGCGGAAAAAAAGGAAAAGGCATATCTGATTCCCTCTCCGCCGGTGTGCTCCCAAAAAAATGCTTCCTTCAGCTGAAATTTTCACGTGTGTTCCCGAGGGAGTTCTCCTGACCGCACCTGACGTATTTCTTTCCCCCTTCACCCCCCTTCCCCTCCTCGCCCGAGACTTCACTCGGACAACATCACCCGGAGCATGATCTCTAGAGCGTCTTCCCATCTTCTCCACGTCTCCTCCCCCTCTGCCAATACCTTTTGTTCCATCCTCTAAACCATGTTCCACTTTACTCCTTCGCCCCAACACCCCCTCACCTCCTTTCCCCACCCTGCAGGAGCCCTCTCCACGTTTCCTTGCACGTCTCCGCTGTCAATTCCTGCAAACTCCGCCGGATCTTTGTCACTCCTGGTCCCACTCTCAACTCCCACCTCCCCTTTGCTATTATGGATAAACCTCCTCTCGTCATTCCTTTTTATTTTTAACCTTCCCTTTCCCTTTCCTCCCCTACTGTCGAACCAACCACCTATATTTTTGGGTCACTCGTTTCATCTTTCATCCGTTTCGCCTCTCCTATCTCTTTCTCTCTCTCTCCCCGTCTTACCTCGGAATCTTTTCTGTCGCCCTTCGGAAATCTCTCCCTCCATCTCTCTCTCTTTTTCCTAATCTTTTTGCCTTGGAAACCATATCCACTCTTTCCCCATCCGCCCCCCACCCATGCAAAAGTCTCTTGCTTTTTCATATCGTCTCTCACTCTCCCCGATCTCTCAATCTTTTGGGATCTCTCTCCCTCCCTCGCGCCAAACCCTCCCACCCCATGGAATTCCCCTTGCCACTTCTCGTCCCCAGCCAATCCCCAACCCTTCCAGATTCTTTACAGTTTCCATTCCGTTTCCGAAAACTCGCGCCTGTGTCTCAATTTCGAATATTCTTTATATCCATCTACGGTTCTGGGAATCACACCCCTTTTTTCCTCTTTTCCCCCTTCCACCTCCCTCTCACACTCTCCCCTCCACCCCACACACTCTCTATCGACTACGTCTCCTTCCGTTGGACCTTTGCGTCTTGTTATCTTGCTTGCAGCCTCTACAGCTTTAACGAATGCAGGCTTTGGGTAAGTTCCGCCGTCCATCAGCGCAGTTTCCCGTTGTGAAAGTGAAAATATGAGAGCAACGGAAGAATGAATATAACAATATACGGATTCAGTCATAATATATTCTTTAATACTACACTAGTTTAATAAGTGAAATTAGATAATAGCGAAGTTCTTAAACCGAACTCAAGCTATTTTTGTTTGAAATGCATATATCATAATAGCGGGTTGTTCACAATCGCTTTCTTTTTCTAATGTGGCAACTCGTACTTAACATTACGGCCTCGTGTGTAGCACGCTGTTTGATGCTAATAGCCGATCATTGACGAGGCTTTGCAAAAATATTTGGAAATAGAATGTAAATTAATGTATTGGAGGTGTATGCTTGTGCGCGGAAATTAAATGTTATACGTATTTGTTTGGTTCACACTTATCACATTTTTCAGCAGTTTTATTGATTGTACCGGCTTGAGTTACGAAGCGTGGTTTGCCTGAATGTGGAACGTATGATAACCAAATACGAATCTTTATATCACTTTTGTGTGGGATTGTATTAAACCACTTTTGAGTGGGGTGAAAAATTATTCTGCCTTATTAAATTAATTAAAAAAAATTCATGTTGCAACAATTTAGGCGTTATATGTTTCATTATATGTAGTTTTTGTTTCCATCGGCTATGACTTATTTTTATAGCGATAGTCATGTTTCAAATTCGATAAGTCTGCTTTGAAATATTACATGACTACATCTTAAAAGCATATACATGCATAATTTAATTTATTGTAGTTTATATCTTATAGGGCTCCTTAAGGTTATCACTTCCTATAGGTTCCTATAGGTTATTCCTTAAGGTGTATCACAATAGAACCCATATATTAGCGAGAGAAAGAAAACCATAAACACAGTGATCAAGCCAAAGCTCGGTTTGGCAAGTGATGGCAGAGTTCACCCAGTACTAAGCCCTATACGGCGTGTGAAATTGACACATTAGGGTAGGGGGGCCAGTTCCTTTCCCTGTGCCGGTTATGGTTTCCCAGGAAGACCTGGTACCCGAAAAATCACAAAGCTTGGGTGGAGCTGAGGGTGTGCAAAGTGGCGTGCCCGGGAATCGAACCTAGGCCCTTCCATCAGAAGTCAAACGCTCTTCCCCTGGACTACCATATTTACATTACATGGCATATAGTATTGAGTCCGAGGACAAGGAGCTGCATGACTAGGAAGTGCGACCCTTGGATAGAATGAGGACAATTTGTCATTTGAAATTTAGTATCTTTAGTGTACCCGAAATACGAATACACTTGATTCTCGGGACGTCATTTTGACTCCTTAGAAATCTATAATTAGCATTTAATGAGGTATTATACGCAGATAAAATATCTATCTGCAATATATCACGTTATGAGCATAGGCATTTGAAAACTGCTCACATGACGTGAATGGTATGTTCCTAATTATGTTTAAAGGTTTTATTGGCTCACAGGGCTTAGAACGAATAATGAAATACAATTAAGCTAAAATTAAGTTAAAGCTAGTAAATTATGATGTGCAAAGCGGCACAGTTACCGCTAAAAGGCGATAAATACTACGGGGTTCTATAAACTCCACATGGATATTATTAGGGCCTAAGTTAAACTATAGCGCAACAACAGTAAGTAGAAAAAAGTTTAAAGAATATATTCTTTAAGTTCCCAGACATTTACATGGGAATCAAAATATAGATGGGACAAAAAACTCATAACTGGTGAAATAATTGGGTGTCATACTGTCGTCAAAAGATTTATGCAGTTTACACATTAAATGAATATGCAGTTCAACCATAAAGAAATCAGGTTTCCATTAGACGGGTTGAATGAAAATCCAATGCAAAAAGGGTGAAAGAGAGGACATTCCTCTCTGATTCGGCCACATCTAGAAGATACATTTCAAATCTATGGGAAAAAAACATTGATTAAGAAATTGGAAAAGGTTGATGGAAAATATGCTGAATTTGTGAAAAAATTTGCTCCGCGGAGAGAGTAAACGAGACAAGTGTGTTTTGGAGAATTAGGTTAAGAGTCTCTTGTTTCGCAGAGAGAGCAGGCAAAGCTAAAGGATTTAATAAGGCACGGGTATTCTTTGCGACACAGCGGGCATTATTGTTGCCCTCAATTACAAGGTTTGTATAAAAAGTATTGGTAACAACTTTTTCCTGAAGTGCATTGCGTGAAATGATGAATTCAGACCGTCGGTTGAGTCTGTGCATGACCGCAGATCGTATTATTGGCATTGATAAGATGACAGTGCACACCATAATCACTGAAAATTGGGCGATACGGAACATCTGGATCTAAACTCGTCCCCAAGGTCTTTTGGACGGATAACCAGGAGCAGAGTTGAGTGTCTACTTGGGAAGACCTTCTACAACGACATCGCGACGATTTCCCAACCCCCTTACAGTCCCGACATGGCAATATCAGACTATTTCATGTTCCCAAAAGTAAAAGTCTCCCTCAAAGGATACCACCTGGGGACCCTAAGCGCCGTCAAAGAAGCTTGCACGCGTACCCTTAAGAAGCTCCCAGAATCTACCTACCAGGGAGCCTTCGAGTCGTGAAACAGCCGACGCTCAAGGGATGAACTTAGAAGAATTCTAAGGCATCATAGCGATATCTGAAATAAATCTACTTTTCCTCAAATTTTCCTGATAATTTTTATATAAAACATGCCTACATATCGGTAGATTCGACCACCGAGATAAACTAAGGGACACAATCACCGACAGAGTACATACTCCATCTGCGATCTCCTAGTGCGATACGAAAATATAGCAATATTGATTGCAAGTACCGGAACACATTTGATTTGAATGTTCTACATTCAATAGTTTGCACGTAGTTGAACACGCCTTTTCTCGCATGATGTATACGCACAGTAATATGCATATTTGTGCGATAATTAGTATGCAGCTTCCGGAGTATTGCGTGGGTTGAGATGAAAACATCGTGTGCTAATGAAAAACACAAAAAGGTGGCATTAATTAGTTCAGGTAATATGCCATCGATTTTAAATTTCTTCATTGCAAATGCAATGCTATGCAATCGGTCGTCACAAAATCAAAATTATATCCGATTCATATCCGAATTATATTCGAAACAATGTAGACGTTCTCTACGCTGGATCAGAAGGATATGAATGCTTCCATAAATAATGAGGACAACAATCGAAATCAAACACATTAATTATAACTAAATTCTCTGATACAAGATAAATATTTCTATCGCGACACACCAAACGCCTATCCACGAAGCATTTTTAATATCTCTCTTTTCTTTCGTATTTACTGGATGAGACACAAAAGTTATCGTACAATACATTGATTTCATTGAATCCTCTTCTCTATCATTTTTAACCGGCGTTTGGTTTTTTGTAATTGGACCAAAAACTAATGTAATTTATTATGCCACGTTATTTTATATTTTGAGATCTTTGATTTATATACAATATTTTCTGGCATAGCAGTTTCGTTTAATTATTGCCTGCTGTTTTTGATACAATTCTACTACTTTAACTTTAGCGAATGTAAAATTTGAAGATCAAACCAGAAAAAATCCTCATTTAAATTAAATTCTGGAATTTAAAAAGAAAATTACCTTGTTTTAGAATAAAAATAAATGTATTGGTCAGTGATTTTAATTGGTAGTAGCGTGGGTGAATAATGTAGATCAAAATTTTGGAATGATTTTTATGAAATACATGGAAATAATCAAATATTACGTGCTTAAAAATATTTTATTTTGCATACCTTTCAAAGATATTTTAGGACAACTGTTGTTGTTATATTGTCCCATAAAAAATAGAATGAACATTTGTTTATGCCCGCAATAAAATGAAGCACGTGAGCGTATGCTATATGGCACTTATCCCCATCTCCATTTCAACTAGGACAATATAACAACTTTATGCATACACTACTGATGTTTTTTCCAAAGTACAGTGAACAAAAAATTATATTAGTAAATGTATAAGAAAAAGACGTGAAAAATATACATGCGACGGCTGCATTTATTCTCTTCAATTGGGCTTGCAATCTCCTGCATCACAATGCTCTATTTCCGTCCTTCCTTCTACTTACGTAACCCGACGAGAGGGCGGGAAGGACGCCATAGTCTCATGTTTTTTCAGCCGAGTTTTGAGAGATGCGCTGCGAGGTGCAGCACTCGTCCCAGTCCCACACCCTCGATGACTCTCTCCAGACAGGCGACTCACCCAACAGACAAAAGAGGGATCAGCTGGGGGTGGGAGGGGTGGAGAAAAATAACGAATGGGCGAGGGCGAGCGAAAGAAAAATCCTTTAAGGAGACACCAACCACCCCTCGATCGATAAATCAATCGGCATTACGCCCGCACCTCCTCAATCCCGCTTCTCGTTTCCTCGCCCCGCACTTTCAGTCCTCCTAATTCATCGCCCTGTGCCCAGATCCTCTTATTCCCCATCCCCTCTTTTATTTCCTCTATTTGTTGTCGCATGAATTTTGATTGGTTAAAGGGGAAGCGAGGTTGAATCAAACGCCCTTTGGTCTCACTGCTCTTTTATATGACTCCCCCCGCCCTCCCAAACCGAGCTGCGAATTAATGCAACGCTTAACGCATCTTACAGTACGCGTGAAGACCGCTGACCTTGGTCTCCCTGCGGATGATTTTAAATCAGAGGGAAGAAATCATTAATGTGAAAGTTTTTCTTATTCTCCTTACATTAAAGCCGATCAAGCGGCGTTCAAAGTTGGTGATGAAAGCTCTTGCTAATGGAGCCAATGCCCTGAGCCACCATTTCGAACGAATTTTCTTAATTTTCGTGATGCGTAGATATGACGGATTAGCTTGCTTTACCACATTATTAAACCTGAAGGTTGTTTGGAAAGGTGAGGGTAGAGTTAACGTCGCACTTACCTGTATGGCATGTAAAATTCTCTCGCCAGAGAATGGAGGCTGTTCCTTTTCCCTTGCCGATTGCATTTTCCCATTAATACACTGTAGGCGAGATGATCTAGTTGGCAGAGCGCTTGATTACCCAGTAAGTATATTAGGTAGCTCTAATGTCCGGCGTATAATGTATCCGCTGCGCCGCTGAGTCCAACGGGAGGAAGATGTTGGATTCTGGTCGTCCTGATGTATACCAGGCAGGCGTCGCAGGCGGGGAAGGCGGCCGTCAGTGATACAGGCTGCTCTAAGTTATGCTTTGTGGCTCATGTGAAGGCAAACGAATCCCCGGCACGTGGATCTGAGGAGATCCTGCGCTCCTTTAAGGAAATGCACTCGGAGTTGAAACGGGTCGAGGTGTTTTGTTTGTTCGTGTTTTTTTAAATAGAGTGTGTGGAATTACAACGTAAATTATTTCATTTCATTTCATTATGTGATGCCAATTCCATAAAGTTACGCCTGAGACAACAAATTTTAAAACAAAAATTTATGCAGTATTTCTAGATTTTAAGAAAACCTTCGATAAAATACCTCATAGTAAATTGTTGCAAAAAATTAAATGTTATGGTAGCAATGAGAAAATAATAAATTAGGAGTAGAGACTGCTCAAATGGCAAACAAATAGTAGCCATCGATGGGTTGTGCTCAGCGGATGGATGTAACTTCGGGCGTCCCCCATGGAAGTGTAATCGGGCCGCTTCTATTCTTAATATACATTAATGACTTAAGCTAACACGTCAGTAGCAATCTTAGGCTATTTGCCGACGATACGGTGGTATAAAGGGAGATGAGGTGCCAATCAGATTGCGAGCTACTCACTAGAGACTAGACACAATAACGGATTAGTGCAAGGAATGGGGAATACAGTTCAATATATAGGCTAATGCAATTTTTTTAAATTTTGGAACAAAGAAAGTGGGGATCAGGGTATAAATTTCGAAACGGAGGGTTGAGTGCTAACTGACCGAGCAAGTTAAATATTTGGGGGTTGTTATAGCACCACGTCTTTCGCTGGGAGCACATATCAGTACAATGCAATATGCGGATCCGCTTTAAAGAAACTCGGCTTCATTAAACGGGTGGTGAGGAAATTTAATGAGAAAGTTTAAGAGAGGTGTTATTTTACTTCCATTTTACTTTATTATACCTCATTGGTTTATGTCGCAAGTTTTTGGGATCCTTGGGAAAAAATTGGTCAAAAGAGTTAGAAGAAAGTGCAGAGAAAATCTTCCCGATTCGTGAAAAATTATTATAATTAGGAGGCGAGTGTGATACGCCTTTAAGATTAGTTCGGCTGGAACCACTTGAGATGCAAAGAGAACAAACGAGGCTGAGAATTTGAGAATGGTTCGGAACAAACGAGTTTAAGAATGACTCGAAAGGAATTATTATGCCCCCACACTACTCAGGTAGATTCGACCGTAGTGATGAGTGAAGGGAGATACATTGCAATACAGATAGATACAAATACTCGTTCTTTTCCCGGACAATCAGCAATCATAATAGTAAGTAACCAAAATCACTATAGACATTTTTAAGGCATTTAATTTACAAGTCAGGACACGATTAAACGTTGCCTAGACATAAAGTATATTCGTGTATGTGTGTGACCGTTAATAGTATATTTATCTGCATGTATGTGGGTTGTAAGGTTTTTTGCATGAATGCATACCATGTATTGTTTGTGGATTGTATTAATTTGTGGCTTTCGCATGTGGTTTTATTCTCTTTTACGGATGGTGACCTAAAACCCCACGCCACACGTCCTCTCAGCGCCTTGCCGGGCACTATGTAGATATAGATTACTGAACGGAGGATCCGGGTTCGATTCCAGGCACGCCTCTCGGAGCTCCCACAGTTCAATCCAGGCTGTATGATTTTTCGGGTACCAGGACTTTCTGGGATACCGTAGCCAGGACCTTTTCCTCAGGGAAAGGGTTTGGCCCCCCACCCTGGTGTGTGACTTTCACGCGCTGTTACGCTCAGTATTGAATGAACTCTATCATTAAATAGCAAATCAACCTTCCGATTGATAACTTTAGTTAATAGTATCATTGTTATTCTACCGTTTAAGGTAGGATTTTAAGTGAAAAATACGTTATATAATGTTTTTCAGATTTCTCTAAAATGATAAACATTCTAACCCCAAACTATTCTTCGATTCCTCATATTTTTTACCTCTTTTCATTCCATCTATTAGGTTTTCCCTTTTTCTACCTCTACGTTGACTTCCTTCTGTTCCTCCTCTTAAAGTGTTGAACACCCCATCGAAAATAAACATAACTGCATCCCTTTATCCTAATCCCTTTGGATTTCTCCCAACAATATCTCTCCCCACCCCCACCTTGCCATATACTTCGTTTGTTTTCCTTTCCGTCCGGTTACCTTTTCCACACCCACATTTCAATTGCCTTGAATCTACGCCTGTCATTTTGCTTTTACGACTGTTTTCTCACCGTATATCGTAAACTTATGCTCAATTTCAAAGTTTTAGCGAGTATTTTGTTAACATCATTACTTTACGTCTCTGTCATTAATTTTCTTCCCTTTTTGAACGCTTCTTTGCCGAAGAACATTTTTTTCTTATGTCTCTGCTGCTTTTACCATTTTGATCCAAAATAATTTCGGGAAAAAACAAATTCGGAAATAAACATTTCCTTCTACAAAAGTTTTTGCCATCCTTTTTTAAGGTTCACCATATCCTTCCTCAAAAACTATGTTTGTTTTTTATTGACTCTCATGCCAATTCTCCTTTGGGGTGAATTCGTATCCTTCCGACTTTTGTTTTCTCATTGTATATGACACATACGCGTATTATTCTACCGTTTGAAGTAGATTGAGTTGATTTCCCACCGAAATATGGTAAACAATGGAATCATGAAGATAGTGCCTTCATGTATCGCACAAAATTGACGAAAATTAGGTTAGGTATCAGTAAAATGAAAGAATTTGGGCTAAACTGGGATCATAGAAGTTTAATGGGAGTCACATCCATGCTTCCAATAGTAGCAAAATGTTCTATTACTAGACTTAATAGATCTAAAAAATGTTCTGCTCGGTGAAGTAGGTCTGAGTGTCAAATTTGTTGTTAGTAAAAAGTTCCTTATTTTACTGATCTACTTCCAGAGTTTTATAAGGAGTCAAATTCATCTACATTTGAAATTCAAAATAAATTAGAGACAAATTAAGATCCAGCTTTGAAATGATATGAGTAAGCAATATTATCTTGCTTGCATTGGAGGTAAAGCCTGCTTCTCAAAGTATCGCATACCGTTTGTATAGTCATTATCAGAAACCCAATAATGGTATTCTTCAAGTCTTTAAGCTAATTCATTTATTCCTTAAGATAATCCTAAAAATAGACTTCCTAAGCGTCTTTTATATAATACATCGCATACTAAAAAATCGGTCTTTGAAAGATCGTCTGCCTGCGCTTCAACAGAACGAATTATGCGAGATTCCCGCCAGTCGTGGTGCAATTACATCGGAAAATTTGAAAGAGTCATTCCCCAGAGAATAGAGGAAGCTAGAAGGGCAATAGAGCGAAGGTACTGGGAGTAATCAGCTGTTGACGAGTATTCCATATCAAGGCCCGGGCACAAAATTTTCCGTGATACAATGAAGTTTTTAGCCCCGAATCATAACTTCGTCGGAACGTTTATCGAAAACCAATAGAAATAGCCGTAAAGGATACTGGTTGTAGACGGTTACAGCCTTTGCCAAAGGTTATGCATTATTATAAAGCGCCCAACAGCAATAGAGGAATGATTATGAGATCCTGAGCAAAAAACAAGGGAATTTTGTATTCTTTTCATTCTCTTGTTGATGGTCACGGCAAAAGGAGCAAATGTGGTGTTTTTAATTACTATCCCTGCTATTCCCTAAAATATGGGCGGTATTTTCTCATAGGGATTGCCATGCGAATTGACGAAATAATTAAATTCTTTCGTATTTATTCAAATAAAAAACATTAACCACAATTGTTTTCATGTATTCTAGATCCCTTCTGTAAATTGTTCCAAAATCGACACCAAGATATATCGCCCTCCGATAACTTTTTAAAGACATTTTAGCCGAAATTCATCTTAACAATCTCGTTTTTGGAGGTAAAATGGAAATTACAGTTGCGTTTCCTCCATAGGATGGAGTGACCTCTATTCAGATATTATAATATTTTAGTACGGGTATATTAGAGGCTATTTCGTCGTTTTTTTGTGCTTCAAAATTTAATTTTCTCAGCAATACAATTTATAATTAAAAGTCGACCTGATATTAATATTATCTAAACAATTTTAAGCAATCATTCAAGTTCCACATAAAAGTTGATCGATGTGCAGTATCTTCGACTTCACATCGCAGTGCAGTTTGAAGGTCGAATTGTAAGTGAATCACAATGGACATTCAAAGATGATTGTGTTCTTAATTTTGGGTTAATTTACTTATGTCAGAGTGGACGATTGCCGACCAATCATATACTCCTCGTCGGTAAAAATCATTTTTTCCCTGGACCAGCCTTTAAAATACATTTTTTCAGACACGGTGCATCACGCGAGGCTTAATTAAATCAATATCATTATTACTTACCTCACGGAAACTTTACTTTTTAAAATTCATTTAATGATTACCAGAAATCTAAGCCAATACAGTTGGCGATGAAAATCGCTCCACCGCATTCAAGGCCTGCCGCAGCACTCTTTTTCTTTGCCATAGAGGCTTTACATCTTAGGTGTAACATCTACATAATACCCCGCAAGCCGCCGCAAGGGCGTGTGGCGGGGGGTGTTAGGTCACCAACCGTAAAAAGGAAAAATACCACATGCAAAAGAACAACACGGAAAATTACACCTACAGTAGCGAACACAGAACCTTGAAACAAGTAACCTTGAAACAGATGATGTTTCCGTCAAAATGAAATGATTTGTACTTTATTACTCTCATATTTGTAAATTTTGTTCCTCCGTTCACAGCCGAGGCATGAAGCGATGCTCATAGGTTTCACGACTGATGTTTTTTCATTTTACATTTTCTGTTTCGATAGATGCATTTTTTATTTTTCTTCTTCATAAAAATATAAGCATTAAATTCTGTCTATTTGTTGAGATTTTTTAAGTCATTGAATTCTTAATTATTTGCCCTGACATTCTCCGTACACTGAAGAGGTATTTTAATTTCGCATCATATTTCTCACGATTTCATTGCTTTTCGTCTCATGTTGAAACTGTGCATTGGAATGTTGGATCGTAGTCCAACCAATCACAACGCAGCAGCGAGAGAGCGAGGGCTATATAAGCGCAGCCAAAATGATATCGGCACTTCGACCTGAAGACGCCTGGTGGAATCCAGGCGAAACTGTCGTCAACCATGACAACCAACGCGGCGGGAACCCGGAAAATGGAGACATCCACGAATCCTGTGCATTGGAACTTCATGCGTCTCATCCGCACACTTTATTTCAGTTGGCTGAAGTACTTAATAGTACTCCCTTTTCAGCCTCGCCATTTTTTTCGCAAGTTTTGTCATTAAACTCTTGAGAAAGGTCTTTTATTACACGAATTGAGCGGAAATATAGAAGCCGCCAACGAAAATTTACTCATGGGCATTAATGGCTGCAAGGAAAATGACATTCACTGCAACTCAAATCGGAATATCAGTGCAATTACTTCAAGAAAAATAAAACCCATTTATTGCTTGATAAATTCATTATTTACTCCTATAATTTATGTGAGGAAAGTAGTTTTCTATCTTAGAATATTTAATGAACCAGTCAGTAACAATCATGACCTTCAAAAGCACTCCTGGTTGCATGTGGAAGTAGCATCGCACATAGAACTGCGACACAGCGCTAGAACACGTCTCAATACTTCCGCTTCTCTAAATGCACTGGATGAATGTAACAACCTCAAACCTGCGCATGCGTGTGTTGAGGGGGAATGCTACTTCCACATGCCACCAGGAGTGCTTCTTAAGGTCATTATTTTTGTATATTCTACAAGCATGCGTGCATTAGTTTTCAGCCTACCCTCGTTTATTACATATCAATGGAATAAGGCACATTGGGAGGATTTTAAATTAGCGTATTTTTATGATTTACTTGATAAAAAACATATGAATCGTAGGTTGGTTTCTCGAGGACATTTTACAGTATTGTTTGGTTTTCAGCGTTCAGCCAAAGCCAACATTTGATAGTGAGAGATGCCGTTAACATTGAAACAAATGAAGAGATATCAAGATAAAATCATTCTGTATTATTTTTTATTTTCATCTTAAACCTGTAGAATCGGGAAAAAATACACGCCACATGCTTTAGTAATTGATTTCCCTTGAATGTGCATCCTCTTAGGGTGCGTGTCGAGAATTTTCGAAAAAATAGTCTCAACGATCTCTCTCTGATAACCGACCCCGGTTTATCTACACGTGTCTTGGTTGCTAATTGCTCAGAATTTATATCGATAATTCATCGCGACAAAAAATGTATTATATACGGTGGGAGAAATGAAACGACCACTATGGCTTCATATTCCTGAATCCAAGGAGCGCCCTATAATGATGCCGAATCCTGATAATCACTGTTGGTCATCACATTACGGAGAGTCCCTCAATTTCAAGTAAGTGTGCTCCTCGAGTAGTGGGTTCATGGAGGGTATTCATCGTAATAAGAATGCCAAATTCTATGAACACCAAAGGAATTCTCGCAAATCTACTGGCGATTGCCCAAAGATGTTTATTGTATACATTTGAAAGACCTAGGTTGCATTTCACTCTGAGTTACACCATTTTGCATCCCTGGGGTTCAGAATTATTCAGTTCAGATTATGAGGTTAATTTAATTTCCATTCTTTACATCCTCGTCCATTTGTGAATACCTTTATTACCAGAAAGCATGAATTGTATTCCAAAATCCAATTCGGTGTAATTGCTTTAGGGCCAAGACTAACGTTATACGAGAGGTCATAAATCAGTCCAGCCAGAAAATGAGATGACATTTAATCCAAACATGCATGAAATAAATGATAACTATCTGCAGTTCAAGCATCTTCTTCGAGCCAATGAAAGAAGTGGACCTGATCATTTCGGCACTGGTAACTAATTTGATTTAAAATTTGAACGGCGATAAGAATGCTAAAAATGTAAAAATGTGTGCGTAACATCCACTTTTGGGTGTCTTTCGCACATATATTTCTGGTACTGTTTTGGAAAATAAATAAATATATTTTTTAGATCTCTGCTAGGGGTCACTAGGTACCCCTGAAGAATTAATTTTTGCATGGTCATGCCACTGACCTTCCCCATCTGTGTTCATGTATCGAGTGTGTGTGCAATTTAAAATGAATGACATCATTATGGGAAAATAATAATTTCTCATTTTAATAAATGATACTGACGGGTGTGAATAAAAATTATAGTGTAAAAAATTTTAAACATAACGAAAGAAATACTAGTAAACAAAGGAATGTAGAGCGGAAAACTTTCTATTTGCAAAGAAACACTTAGCAATTTAGTTCCACATTCGTAAAGGATGCGTCTCATCTGCCCCAGCGGCTGCACAAATAAACCAGGAGGAACAATCATCAGGAAGGCATACGTAAGCATTCGTCTAAACTGGTGAGAGAACGAAGATGTTACAATATTTGTAGCCACATAATTAGGCTCTATTGAAGAATATAATGATTTGAGGCGTCACTTTTTGGAAGCGATTCATATCGGAAAAGAAAATACTTTGTTCTTACGCATATATTTTATTATTCCCGACCTAGGTTTCGACTTACACAGTCTGATGAACTTGATGATTATGTGAAGTATTTTCTTTTCTGACGGCCTCTCATGAAGTTACCTCTGCGTCCTTGCACGAATCATCGTCAAACTTTTAAGTAAAGAAGAAGTAAATCCCTTACCATGAATTATTAACTGAAAAAATGTCCAGGTAAACATACTATATGAAGAGCGTATTACTTATCTAAGGTCATATACGGCATATGTCATAACATCTTGTTCCCCTTAAGTCCCTAGACACTCTCCTTGGTAGCTTTATTGACTAAAGCACTATGCCGGATAGAGGGATCGGGTGTCAAAGTCCGGTTGAAGGGAATGTTTTTTTTACTTTAAAATGTTGGATTTTTCGCCTTTAAATCACAACGATTGATTAATGGACGCCTGAGTTGTCTGTAATTCAAAATATACTATATATTTGTTTTCGAATCAATACTAATATAGTTGTATCAATATATATTTATATTTAAATTTTACGAAATGCGTATAAAATACTTAAGAGCAGAGGTCCTATGTCTATACGACTGCTTCGAGGAAAGTACTGTCATTTCGGACGAGACCGCGACCATCTCATCAGGAGATGAGAGATGAGTTGAACGGATAAGATCACGGAGAAGGCAGCCCTCACGAAGCACGGACCGTGATCAAGTACGCCACTTGATCATGATCCGTGTTTCGTGACGGGTGCCTTCTAAGCCATCTTTTCCATTTAAGCATATCTCTCATCTCCGCTGATGGTCGCCGTTTTGACCTAAATAACGCCGTCGGAGCTCGCTTCTTTCGATGCAAACCTATTGCCTTAGGATTTTTCTTCGAAAAATATTGTGCCAATCCTTCACATTATCAGTTACACGTATCAAATGTTACCATTACCACTTATTTCAACGTTATTCGTAAATACATTTTAATGAATGACCATGTTTCATGCTCTTTTGGAACATTGCTTTGGTCAATCGTCAGTGAATCGCTCCATAAAAATAATTTTAAAATATTTTGATGATGAAAAAACATTAAATTTACGGTCTATTTCACTGGCTTACATTGCATTTTACAGTGTATCTGGTGGAATTTACGTTTATGTGAAAATTTGGCTGGTTAAGTGATGAAAATACGTTTAAAAAAATACATTTTTACGATGCAGCGAATTTAGCTTACGTGAGCAGTTAAAATTTTACATACGCGCTCCCAAAAATTCATTGGGAAAAAGATTTCTGCGTTGGTGTGAGAAGGTGAAAATTACGTGAGCTTTAGAAATTTACTTTTTCATTCAATTTTGAAAAAAATTCAAACATAGGAGCGTCCAAAGAACACGCTCCATTTACCATGGAGTTCCGTGCATCACCACGCTCAGAAATCACACATTCAGGTGGAATCAGTTCTCTGCCGAGTAAAAACTGCTGCGTACTTGGTATTCTTCCTTCGCTTCCTGACCCCGTTTCCGCCGTGTCCTCCCGCCCGCCCTCATGGAATCATTCATGCTCACCCGTAAGATGTACTTTTCAGACTCAATATTTCCGCGTGGTCCACCCATTCTCCTCTCGCCCCACCCTCCCTTCTTCATCGCCCCAGCACCCGACTCGCCCACGCCTCCCCCAACCCTCCCCCCGACTCAACTCTGACTTTCTCCCCTTTCCTTTTTTCACAATCACTTTTCTTCCTCTCCCCTCCGCCGATTCCTCCCCCCCCCCCATCTCACCCTCGATTCTCGGAACTCGCCTCGAAAAGCACCGACCGTGGACCTCCTCCCTTCCCCCACTTGCTTCGGGGAAAGAGAGGAGGGGGAGGGGGGGGGTGGCGATGGGGTAGAGTTTTGGACGAAAAAAAGTGGGAAAGTGGGAAATACACAGTCTCTCACACCCACGTGCGCGTTAGGGTGCTGACGTTGATTCGTCATTTTTCATCTTCGCGGATATCGCAATTCCATCGTCGGGTCAAAGGGGCGATGGACGTGAAGGGATGACGGCCAAATCCCCTTCCTTTCCCCCTCACGCTCCCCTTCTCTCGGGTCCCTCCTCGCGCAACCCTCTCGGTCCTCCTCCGCGTAAATATATATTTGAGTCTGGCAAAATTGTTTGCGACATTTGTGTCGTGTCTGAAGACGCGATAAAAGTTAGTTCGAGAAATGGACGGATGCAAGCTAACTAAATATCCATTAGGCCCTATTATTTTTAGTAGAAATTATATTACTTTTTTATTACCCCAGCAATCTTGTGGATTTCATTAATATTTATCAGGGCATCCTTCCATTTCAATATTTTAACCAGTGACATTAAACTAACTGTAGGACGAAACTCATTTTATCTGAATGAGTTTTGATGTAATTCAAATGATTCAAATCAAATTAATAATAAAAAGTAGTAAATTTGAGAATAAATATTACTGAACGCAATGTTTCGGGTGAAGCATTTGTCACTTAAACTAATAGGAGTCAAGTGTAGCTGCTCATTTTAGAGAATGCACTCGCCAAGATAATGATGTAGTAATTGCGGCTACAACCATTTCCAGAACCAAAATTCAAAATGGCATTTTTTAAGTTTAGGTGACTTAATAATCGTTTCATTCATTCAAATATGTTCTATTGTTCTATGTATTCGGTTATTTGTGCAGTGTTAAAGCAAGTAAATTGCTGTATAAGTACGTGTAAATGACCCCAGATTTAATTTCACAATTTAGCTTTATAAAATATTCACTAAAGCATGAGTCTTGTGATATTATCAAATACTTTCTAGCCTTGAAAGACTACGGAGGTAATAGTCACGATTGACTCTCGGTGCACGTGTTTCTTTCATTTGCAATACCTCTTTACGCATGATGAAATATCAACGATGAATTGAAAATCCGTACCGAGTACATACCAATTGTAAAAATTAAATTCATTTTTTTTCTCTTTCGTGCATTTCTCTTATGTGGCCATGGATTTCCGACGTAGAGTGTATCGGTTAGCCTTAAACCGAATTTGACCGTATTTTCATGTTCCACATGCTTTTTATTTACATTAAAAACTATCAAACGAAAAATCAAAGTCGGTTTAGGACCTCGTAAAAATAAGGAGTAGATCAGAAAGAAAAGAACGGAAGCTTTCGCCGTTCGAGGAAGATAATTTCGGAAAATGTTCCCAAATTCAACCGTGGTTATGATTCAAAGTTTCAAGTTTAAACTTTTTCTGTCCGTTATTTTCGCACCAATTTTTTCCCACTCTTAAGTAAAGCCTAGTATTTTAACTCCGTCTGACTCTTTGATGTAGTAGACACACACTCCTATCGGAAGTTATATTTTGGCGCATACCTTAGTTTCCACAACAGAATTATTGTAGAAGGAAACACCAACGTTAGGAAGTTTGGCGAAAGTGCGATTTGATTAAGAATGGATTTCCTGAAAGTTCATGCATGTAATTTGAACAACCAAGCATTAGATTACGTGGTAATGCACATTACAACCCACAAGAAATCGTAGTAATTGAACTTAAGCCGTGGACTGATCGAGATTTCTGGCTTTAAGTGATATCGGTTGCCCTTGACAAGACCTTAAAGAGGAAATAGCATTACAGTTCCACAAATCCGTCGCCTTAAGATCCCGGAAAAAGTTAAAAAATATTTAATTCATACATAAATAGTAAATCAAAAAAATATCGCATTCATACATAAATAGTAAATCTTTTCAAACTATTTTACCTAATCTGTTCCATTCCTTGATGCGATTGAGGAGCGCGATGCACCACCCAGACCGATCTAGGCACAAACCTAGGTCGGCAAAGCAAATTTAATGGCCATTTTTGTTTCATTGCAAAGATAAAAAATATGCCTGCTTATAATTAAATCCATTGAACTTACATAAGCAGTTCCACCTTTTAACATTTCTCATTTTCCGAGGATCTAGTCACATGAATCCCATTGCACGGTTATTTTGTGTTCATATTTTTTGTAGAAGGGACTGGGGTAGACCAGAGGTAGCGAGTCTGCTAATGGAGTCAAAGGTTGCCGGTTCGATTCCCGTGACCGGGAAAAATATTTCTGCCTAGAAAAGTTTGTGAAAGGTTTTTCGTAACGAATTAATGCTACATTAACAGAAAAATACTATAATGGTATTTCAAAACGAGGCAACAAGAAAAATAAGATTCCAACTAGAAAGCTACGCTGAACCCATGGTGAAAGGCAGACGTTTCACCATTAGGCACTGTTGGCGCAGACCGAGTGGGTCGGCTCGGCAGCAGCTGCCAGAGCTGCGGGCGAGGTTGTTGAGGGCATGGTATCACCCGCAGTGCTGCGATTTAAAACGCAACGGGAAACCACCACATTATATTCCATAGAATATGCAGCCTTGCATTCAAACGCAGTGGAAAGGAGGGCTGCCGTGAAAATCATTTTTTTTTTTAAATTTATGTGGACCATTTTTTATCCATACTCTAGCTCATACAATTGACCATTAGGGATGTGGAAATATGGAAATATAACACGCGCACAGCCACCAAAGAAATATGAATTTCTCGCCGATCCAATTTTTTGCCCCAAAGGCACTCGCCTTCTCCTCTTCAAATCTCTCTTCGTCCATCTTCCTCTTCCATCCCAGCCATCTACACGTCTTAACCTTCCACATTCACGCCATCTTCCTCCTCATTCTCGACCCCAAACGGTTATCGTAAGCCAAAGCCTTAGGGCTTTTTCCGTTCTGACGAGTACCACACTAAAATCTCTCGCATCGAATTCCGCGCATTTCCACTCGAACCCCGTCCCACTCCACTCCGACACCTCTGAACCCAATTAATCCCTCGGAACTCGCTCTCCTCCTCAGCCTTATTCATCCGCGATCTGTACTCTCGGAGAAATCGGAACCCACTCGGCTCGAGGGTTCTAGCAACCGCGACGCCGTTTGGGTAGTCGCGGCGACGGAGCATTTCACACGGCGGTTTTTTATTTGGCGTAGGCAACATGTAAGGAGTTCTTTTTCCGCCACCAGAAGACGCAGGTCATGCCCGATTCCTCAATTATCGCCGCTGACGTCTGTCCTCTGATTGGGAGTGGGGAAGGGATGATGGGAGCAGAGCGCTCGCTGCTTCTGGAGAACAGTGGTGGTTGAAATGACATGTCACGGCTCTCCTTCCACCCCCCATCCCCTCCCCCCCATTTCACCCCCCACTACCCCCGCCTCCGCTCTTTCTCCTCACGTCAAAGTGGAAATGACGGAGTTCCCGTTTCCTTCATTTTTTTTCCTCACGCTCTACCAAGATTTCCTTCCAAGGTAGCACTTAGACGTCGCCTCTGCCAGCATTTCCGGTTGTGCGCTGCGTCTCTCATGCCTCGTTAATGCTCCTGAGCTTTCAGGATGTCGAGGGGAGGTGATAATGCAATTTGATATATCCGGGCCAACATTTGTCCTTAGTACGCGCGCAGGCTGCGGTCGTCTGACGCTTTGGTTGATGGCGTACCTGCCGATTAGCCAAAATGTTCGAATGGCCTCAATATGATCATTATTCTTAATAACAGCTCCGTGGCTATTATAATGAAATGATTCAAGATCAAAAACGATCTTTCCAAACGTTGCGACATGAATTTAAAGTCGCAGGAAAATTGCATTGATTTCATAGACGAATTTTAACTTGCAGCTTACTTACTACGTAAATACTAGTATACTTCATTAGGAATGGAAAGTCCTAATTACAGACAAAATATTTTTGATGAAAAGATGCGGTTTAACTATTTTATTGGATAATTAAAAAGTCTTATCAGTGGAATGATTTTGATTACTTTTTATTAAATAATACTACACGTATTTAAAACTTACATGGTGTAAATTCAGTTGTAGTAGCGCATGTTCGTAATGCTGTGTTCACATGATTACCTTTTATTAGAATAGAAAGTGAAGTGACTCGTTAACAAAATTCACGCTACCCAAGAATTTAGTAGCAGTATAATTTCAGCTCATATGGCTGGCATAGTTTTATTCTTTGGATTCATATATCTTGAAATATTCTCATCACCCCTTCTGATTGCCAAAATTATCAAGAAGAAGTAACGATCCAGTCCTTTTAAATTATTGTAACTATGAGAGACGGCATTGTATATTGCTTGTCCTTATGGTTATTTAACCGCAATGACCTCAGTATATCCAAAGAGACATTATTCTGACATACATGTACATGTATCACATCATTTCCTTGTTAAACCTCCATATTTATTTTTCAACTTTGACAATTGTCACCCCTGTGCGAAGAATAGGGGTGCTCAAACTCTAGGGGTGCGAAGGATGGGGGATCAGCCATCCATCAATACAGCATACGTACATGATCCGTGCAATAAATGCAAGAACTGGTGCAATCTGGCGGGTAGGACGCGAACTATAGACCCGCCCACTTGCGGTGCTTGTTGCCTGAGACCGGAAGAGCCGTCTGTGCTTGGCGGATCGTCGCGCTATGCGTATGGTGCCAGTTATATTAGTTTCTGTTGTCTTTGTTTTTCGAAAATGGAAATTGACGAAATCACGGAGCAACGACTAAATATATCAGGTTTTTGGTACGGTAAAATTTACCAAGAAATTACTGAAATGTTGACAGCTGTTTAGGGTGGTAATTATCTGAAGAAAACATCCGTTTTCAAGTGGATTAAGCGATTTAAAGTTGGCCGGCAAGACGCCATGGAAGACGCAAGGCCGGGACGACCTTCAACCACTTGTGTTGACGACAACGTTGATCGTGTGCGGTTCCTTGTACTTACCGATCGGCAAAAATTGTCCGAATGATAGCTGATAAACTTTACTCTGGAAAATCAACAGTTCACACTATCTTAACCGAATATGATGTGTGGATCCATCACCATGGCAAAGCATCGGCACATTCAGCATTGATTGTTCGCCAGTTTCAAGCAAAATATTTAATTGCCATCCTTGATCATCCTCATGAGGGGACATTACTGGGAAGATGTGGACACAATAAAGCAAGAAACGACGAGAAAACTACAAAGCCCAACTGCCGAGGACTCCCAAGGATGCTTAAAACAGTGCAAAAGAAGATGAAATAATTGCATAGCAACGAATGGGGAGTACTTTGAACGGGACAAAATCGACGTGGACTAAATTTTGCAAAGGTAGTTGTTATGGCGTCAGTTCGCGTATTTATTGGACTTATCGCGTATTTATTGGATTTATTTCCAATGGGAGAAGCACAAAGGATGAGTCGCTCTCATCGTGAAATTTTCGCTATCTTCAACCCCATGAGAGGTGTAATAGGGCACTTCCTAACAGGCGCTGGCTAATCGGGCTAGAGTATAACTGTTACATAAAGTACAGATGATAGCACGATAGCTTGAGATGGGCGGAGCAGTAGGCAAATGGACTCAGGGTCATATCCAACGGCTGAATCCGAACAAACAAACAGTGCAAATGCCTTGGCCATTACCCTGGAGCACATTCCGTTGCGAAGGAGTTGAGGCTTGTATCGATCACGGGCGGCAGTGTCCTCGGAACTCTAATCTGGAAAGCCATCCATCGCTCATGTGAAGTTGGTGTGAACCCTGACGGTCTTGGACACGCACACTTCCACGATGCCTCTCCATGGGACCGCGGTGATCGAAAAATATAGTCATGTCCGCCCACAATGCATTCGGCGAAATTTTCCACAGTTCCTCACCATCCGAATATCGCGACGACCATGTTGTGCTTGCCTTTTTTTTGATTGGGTCACCTCGTTGCAGTTATAAATGTTTGTTTTATTTTAATAAACCTATGTATTTTAGTTTTATACTTTGCAATAATAACGTGAAAATTAAATTTATCTCCGATTGAACTTTAAATCGTTTTTTCTACTAATTGCTGTTTTTTTCACTTTGATTTGAATTGAAATATTTTGGAGCACTTATCCAAATAGATTTTGATATTTATATTTTGTATCTTTTTCCAGAATTCCATGAAACCAGGAGCGTGTCAAAATTCTATGGCTAACCGCTAAAAGTAGAAGTAAACTTCGTTTTGTTTCCTGAGCATTGAGGTCAAACTTGATAACAATTTTAAAATGGATTATTAAAAGAGACCTCTTTAATCGCTTTACGTATTTCTGAATTCATCTTCTGCCATTTCTTTCTTTTTCATATATATATATGCACACATAATATTTGTACGGCACAATAGAACACAAATAAAATAGATAATACCTAAAAGGACACTCGCGTTGTAGATTGTTTGCGCTTTCGGCCTTCTCCGAGGCCTTCTTCTAGAAAGACTCTAGAAAGCTCAAACAATCCTGAATGTGTGAAGTGTGATCTATTTTATTTGTATTTTACTGTGCCGCCCAAAATGTTATATTGCTCTTGCTATTGAGTGTTTCTACATTATCGATATATATATATATATATATATATATATATATATATATATATATACTATATATATATATATATACACTCCTTCATTACATTTATTAGGATTATCATATAATATCATTCTATGGTAACAGTTTTGTGTACATCGTTTAGACGAAATGCCTTCCTTCTGCCCTACTGTCTGTACACGTTGACTTATTTGAACATCTTTTTTCATAAAACGATATATAATATCTCTTATAAATATAGTATTTCACGCTTGAAAATGTCTGTGCACGTTGGGGTGATAGTTTCTTCTTTTTATGTGGGTTTGGACTAGAGAAAAAAAACAGCCCGCGGTCTCTTATGTTATTTCGGAGAATTTCATTATTTATTCCCAGCATGTTCCTCTTCGGGGTCTTCGCCTTTTGTGTTTCGAGTCCCTCGGGCCAGAGTCGGGAACTTCTGTCTCATGCGATCGTTGCTTCTCTTAGTATTCCTCTCTCCTGGTTACTCTAAATTTTTCTTCTACTTCTGCTGCCTTTTACAAGTTTATGTTTTTCTTCACTGAACGTTTTATTTTTAGCTATTTTATGCATTATAATTTTAATTTTATTCTTGCCAAGAGTTATGTCTAAGTACATAGAATAATTTTAAAGCAAATCTCAATCAAGTGGGTCTACAGAAGAGGTTGGCGTGAACACATGATTTTAGAGTTCATGTGTTCGTACCTACTCCATGGAATTTCAATGAAAATGCGCACACTATTGAAATTGTGAATATATAACATGGTTATGTTCCATTTTAGTATGCATCGGCATGGTTAAGGAATCAGGTATTTTTAAAAATGTAATTTAAAATACACGGTGTAAAGATTTCCTACCGAATAGGCCAATTTCATGGCATCGCAAGAAAACACGCGTTTCATTGCTGCAAATCACCTTAGAAATATTTCACATTAGATTGTCTTTCTCTCCTCGTGGTAGTTTTGCATGCTGCATTCTTCTTCGGGGTGAACTTGGTCCCCTTGTAATAATTTTAAGAAACTGTAACTGTAAATATCTTTGCTGAATTCACTATACTTATCGGCAATTATTAAGGAAGGGGAGGGGATGTTTTGATTTCCCATCGAAGTGCCTTTGGTCTGTGGCGACCCGACCTTGTGCATTGTAAAAATCTAATTGCATATACATGCATTTGTTAGCAGGCTGGATTTATGGAAATGTGCATCAACTCTTCAAAATATCTATGCTAGTTTTATGCAGTGCAAGAAAACAAATTAACAACATATATCCTCAAGTGCAGAATTATCGAAGGGCCCCCGTTCCATGAATAACTTTACAGTCTCCTCATTGATTATCTTCTTACTCGACGAAGGAAGTGTGTGTCAGACGTGGTTTATGAAGCTCGGAGAATTATGCCGAACGATTTATGAGTTTGACAGCATCCATAGGGCAAAATGTCTTCGCTGAGAGTGCGGTTGTGTCGAACGAGAGTGGTACGCAAAAATGCCTTAAATCGGAATCTTGATTCTCTGGATGTTTCTCATACTATTATCATGCTCTCTCCTAGTGTAGTACGAAGGGGCTATTAACACAATTTTGGTACACATAAAATTGACCCTTTTACCGACAAAATAATGAAATAGATTTAATTTACAATAAATAACTATTGCCGCGAGTGATTCCCAACCTGATACATCTAACCATCAAAATGTGCTGACAGCTTTATCGTATCATTGGTTTCAGATTCAAGCGGACTCCGTTCTCTTAAGATGATAAAGTTATGAAATAAACTATAAATCGTCACGATATTGATGCATCATGAGTTTTTTCCCTAGTCAATAATATTATTACTACTTATGTGGCTATTATCAACGCCATAAGAATTTAAAATCTTGGAAAATAGTATTGCAATATTAATTACGAGGGTCATCCGGAAAGTAGTACCCGTTCGTGAAATAAAGACACAAAAGTAAATATTAACAAACATAAAAAATTTTATTTGAAAGAGGATACTTTAAACTACTTCTCAACATAATCTCCAAGCAAATTAAGGCATTTGTCATAACGTGTGACAAGTTTCTGTATTCCTGCTGCATAGTCCTTCGCCGCCAGCTCATTGAGATACGCGAGGGACCCATCTTGCACAAATTTTTGCATAATGCAGATGGTGTTTAACAATTTCATGAACAATTGTTCGAGAAACATTGGGAAAATGCTCACAGATGTCATCAATTGTGACGCGCCGATCGTTCCTCACGAATTCGTCAACTGAGCTCACCAGTTGGTCTGTAATGACAGACGGTCTCTCCGAACGCTCATCGTCGTGTGTGTTCCCCCTCCCCATGTTGAAGTTGCGACACCACCGCCGAACAGACGACTCGTCCATTACATTGTCTCCATACACCTCCTTTAATTGGCGATGAATATCACATGGGCGAACGTTTCTTGCATTGAGGAATTTAATCACTGCCCTCTCTTCACAACTGGCGGCGTTCTCAATTTTTTTAAACATTGTAAACAATCACAGAAACAACACAGGCAATGCTAGCGTCACGCAACTTGGCTCAGAGAAGGCAGACAAGCCACTGAAGCTATCTGACCTCGTCCAGCGGCTACTCGCGTCGTCAGCACTTCATGCGGCACGAACGGGTACTACTTTCCGGATGACCCTCTTATATCAATAGATCGAGTGAGATTAATCGGAACTTATACTGAATTGAATGAAAATGCGTCTTATAGTACAAGCTTAAGGTCGATTCATGACCTGGACTTCCGAGGAACTTCAGGCAGTAAATAACATGTGCCACTGGCTACTGAGGGTGAGCTGAGATTGTTTGCCAATAGTAAACTCGAAGTTGTGCCGTCAACGTTTCTTCGCCGCCTTTGTCGTCAGGATGTGAAGCCGCTGCAAGTCTCCGAGGAAAGCGACGCCTCGCCCCGCCTCCACACACCTCTCCCAGTTAGTTGGTGATGCCTGACGTTCTCGACGGGGGAGGGCAAATGTCAAGGTGGGACGAGCGGGGTTCACTCCCTCCTACGACCGGAAGTTCCGTTCCATTTCAAGTGTTCCGTTTCGACGCGGCAAGTCAAAATATCCATATTTCAAGTTCCGGTCAAGGAAATATTTTTACACTTGTGATATGCTCGATTCCGCCTTCCCCACTTCTCATGTGTTTGTTCCTATCCATTTTCCTAATAAATTTTCCATGTGAATGAATATTTGTTCGCTCTATGGCAAGTTTTTGTGTTTGAATGTGTACTTGTCCAATGTGGCTCGTCTCTTTCTTCTGGCTGTGCGTGCTACGAAACACACTGCTCCTATCCTTTATGACGTTTTATGATTGCTTATCTACTTTAATATCCCATTGTCGTTGTCCATTTATCCTTTGGTGGGTGAAACAGCCCCCTATCGTCATCCCCTGGCCAGAGAATCGGGGCACTTGGTTGCATAAACCCTCCGCAAATTTCAGTATAAATTACGTTTCCTCGAAGCACTACTCGCCTAGGTTCGAGCCGCGACCGGAGCGACGTAAGCCACGACCAGAACTCTGGTAATTGACGTCCAGTGCCCATCCTACCCTTTCACCGATGAATATTATATCGCTAAATATTTCCGGCGTTTATAAAACACCTTAAAAATTAGTTTTCCGACGTTATTCCGTGATCTCAGGGCTGATGCAAACCTCCTTCAAGAGTTAAAGGAGTCTTATTTTAATGGCCTTCTCCTCCCCTACCTGTATTCCTTCTCGGGGAAGGTTATCTTGGGTAGGGATTTAAAATCCACCTACCGCCCACAGGGTAGTACCTCGAAAAGGGACAGGGTGACCTACTATCCAAGCCGGGCACTCTCACTAATGCTCGACTCCATTGGAGCGATTGACCCTTCCAGTATCCTTCTCTGATCACTGTGCGCTGATCATGAGAGTTACGTGCCCGGACACAACCCCGGCCGCGCGTGTCCACTGCTGCGGCTATGTGCGGCACATGGACCTCCGCGTGGTGGAGGACGCGACTCGCCGCGATTCCATCCGCACCCGGGTGTGCGAACTGAACGCGGCCATCCTCTCGGTGGGACGACGTTTTCCAACCACGCATTGCCACCCACATCAAAAGGCAAACTTTTGAGTGGCACAGAGAAACAAATTTCACCATTTCCTACCGCCGGGCGCTGGAAGAGCTCCTGTATAAGGATACTGCATCCCCAGTGTTGTCCCTAAAAAAAGTACACTCGGCCATAGCTGCAAATGTATGCTCCCCAAAAGTTAAAAAAAACACGGATATAGGGGGCCCCCTAACGCTATCCGAGCTTCGGCGCTGCATGAAATCCTACTCCGGCTCCGTCACAGACAGAATCCCTGCTAGAAAATCTGCCGCCGAGGTCACCAATCTCTTAAGAGAAGCGACCCGGCACTTTCAAAATATTTTTAACAGGTATCCTCCGTGAAAGGAAGGAGAAAAATCCCTCTTCCCACACTACATTTCCTGTCCTCAGTTCAAAAAGACGATTTAGGCCGAGACACAAGCTCAGACGAACTGGACGGAGTATCGACTGTGGGTTCCTATCACTTTTCCTTATATCTATTACCATGAATATTTGTTCGCTCTATGGCGAGTTTTCGTGTTTATATATATATATATATATATATATATATATATATATATATATATATATATAACTTATGTGAAAGTCTCACGGATGTGAATAATAATATATTTGAAGTTGGCTCTTGCGAACAAAAACAGAAACACACAAATAAGAAAAGGAACTCACACGCTTTTGAATTTTCGGTGGTCCAGCCACCTTTCTCAAGGAAGAGAAGGAAGGAACTGTTCCTGGCTAGCGTTATCCCACTACTCCATTTATATTATTATTCAAATCCCTGAGGCTTTACTTCAAGATATAGTATTTGTATATATATATATATATATATATATATATATATATATATATATATATATATATATATATATACACACACATTCAAACACAAAATCCAGCCAAACGGCGAACAGATACTCATTCACATAGAAATAGATATAAGAGAAAGGGATAGGGACACGCATAAAGAACGAACACAGCAGAGGTGGGGAAGGCGGAATCAGACAAATCACGAGTGTAAAAATATCTCCTAGACTGGGACTTGCACTCCGGATCTTTCCAATTGCCGGATAGGCGGATGCTGTTAACCACTTGAGCTATCAAGGACACGTAATTTACAAAGAGATGTGCGATGCTTAAGCAACCAAGCTTCCCCACCTCTACTGTGTTCGTCCTTTACATGTGTTCCTATCACTTTTCCTTATATTTATTTCTAAGTGCATGAGCATGTATATAAATTCCCACAGCTTCCCGGGAGCGGATGCGGACTCAGACCACAATTTAGTTGTTATGAAATGTAGCGTACGTTTTAAAAAGATAAGGCAGGGGCGGCGAGTTAGAAAATGGAATGTAGAAGCATTAAATGGATTGAAAAGAAAGGAATACAAACAGGCGGTAGAGAAAATCATGCAGGACGGTAAAGAGCTAAGTACTATTGAAGAAAAATGGGAATGTATCAAAAAAGGGTTGTCTAAAGCGGCAAAAGACACTATTGGAACCGTTAACGCTAAAAGGACTCGTAAACCATGGATCACGGATGAGATGATTACAAAAATGGATGAGCGGCGAAAATGGAAGAATATAAATACAGAATTAGGCAAAATGAAGTACAAAGAATTGAACAATAAATTGAGGCGGGCAACAAATAAAGCAAAGGAAGCATGGTGGAAGACGCAGTGCGAGAATATGGAAAGTCTGCAGAGGAAGGGGGAAATCGGTGCGCTTTACAGCATAGTTAAATCTTTATCGGGAAGTAAGAAAGGGAGATCAACGATAGCAGTTAGAGATAAGGCCGGTAAGGTAATAGTTGACGCAGGAAAGATCCAAGAGAGATGAAAGGAGTATATAGAAGAACTGTATAGTAAAGAACTCAGACCAACAAAGTTAGACGTTGAAGAAGAAAGTACTCATAGATGAAGAGGGACCTGATATAGAGTAGGATGATTGATTTTGTGTTTTGTTAGGAGTAATAAAATATTTGTATGGTAGTTGTGTCAGTCCAAAAACCTACCTTAACCGGTAGATTACTTTAAAAAAATATATATATATATATATATATACGTAGAAACACAAAAAAAGAGAACACTCACACGTATTTTCTTGATATTTCGACGGAAAATATCCGTCTTCCTCTGAAGATATAGAAGTAACGGTAAATTGTTCTAGCTTTCGATCCTCTCAGAGGCCTTCTTCAAGAGAGACTCTGACTTGAAGTCTCACAGTCTCACTTGAAGAAGGCCTCTGAGATGGCCGAAAGCTCGAACAATTTACCGTGTGAGTGTCCTTTTAAATGTTGCTATTCTATTCTATTTGTGCTATATTGTGTCTGCCCATTATATATATACATAAATAAATAAATAAATAAATATATATATATATATATGTATATATATTGTCCCTCCCCGGACTACAACCTTGACGTGGTGGAAGGGCTTGTCCGTTCCGATGACCCCTAGAGCTATGCTGGCGGGAGTAATAAAAATTGCTCCTTGTAGGGTCAACCATGCCAGATAGGTCAAAGGTTAGGGGCCGGAGGAAAGGTAGTCCACGCAGCGTCTGTTCCTCAGTGAGGCGGCTGCAATGGCGTCTGACCCCAGTGGGGCGGCCAGAAGGTGATGGTGTCACGTTAAAAGCACTAATGAGGAAGGCAACGGGAAACCACCTCAATTATCATTCCCAAGAAAAATATGATGGACAATAGAGATATTTTGAGTCCTGGCAACCACGAGGTTCGGCCCAATCGGCCGTGTGTCCTGCCCGGCAGTGGGGGAGGCAAGGCTTCCGCGGTCGTCATCACACGAAACCCTTGCAAGGGAAAACCAGCAGCAGCAGGAAAGAAGACGCAGGAGAAGAAGACCACATTAGTTAGAATAGAAACGTGGAATGTTAGGACGATGATGAGGAGAGGGAAATTGGAGAATGTTAAGCGAGAGATGGAAAAGGGAAATATAGATATTTTAGGTCAATGCGAGGTGAGATGGAAAGATAGCGGGGATTACTGGAGTGATAAGTATAGAATAATATACAGCGGTGGGGACGAGAGCCAACGAGGGGTTGCCATAGTATTAAATGAAGAGGTAGGAAGAAGCGTAGTCAACATAGAGCAGGTAACGGATAGAATACTACTAGTGGAGATAAAAGCAGAACCGACGAACTTAGTTATTATTCAGGTATACATGCCACCGAGCAACCATAAGGAAGAAGAGGTCGATTGGATATACGATCAGTTAGAGGACATGATCGCGTGTGTTCCTGCAGGGAAACATTTGATAGTGATGGGGGATTGGAATGCGACGGTAGGCGAAGGAAGAGATGGTGACGAGGTCGGGGACTACGGTTTAGGCACGAGGAATGACCGCGGGGAGAAAGCAGTTGAGTTCTGCAGACGACAGGGGTTAGTCATCACCAACACTTGGTTTAGACAACACAAAAGACGCAGGTATAGATGGAAAATGTGAGGTTACTCAGGAAGGTATCAGCTAGATTATATCCTGGTTAGACACAGATTTAGGCACAGTGTGATAAATTCCCACGGCTTCCCGGGAGCGGATGAGGACTCAGACCACAATTTAGTTGTTATGAAATGTAGCGTACGTTTCAAAAAGATAAGGCAGGGGCGGCGAGTTAGAAAATGGAATGTAGAAGCATTAAATGGTTTGAAAAGGAAGGAATACAAACAGACGGTAGAGAAAATCATGGAGGATGGCAAAGGGCTTAGTACTATCGAAGAAAAATGGAAAATGATCCAGAAAGGGTTGTCTAAAGCCGCAAAAGACACTTTTGGAACCGTAAACGCTAAAAGGACTAGGAAACCATGGATCACGGATGAGATGATTACAAAGATGGATGAACGGCGAAAATGGAAGAATGTAAATACAGAATTAGGCAAAATGAAGTACAAAGAATTGAACAATAAATTGAGGCGGGCAACAAATAAAGCAAAGGAAGCATGGTGGAAGACGCATTGCGAAGATATGGAAAGTCTGCAGAGGAAGGGTGAAATCGTTGCGTTGTACATCAAAGTTAAATCGTTATCGGGAAGTAAGAAAGGAAGAGCTATGCTAACAGTTAGAGATAAGGCGGGTAAGGTAATAGTTGACGCAGGAAAGATCCAAGAGAGATGAAAGGAGTATATAGAAGAACTATATAGTAAAGAACTCAGACCAACAAAGTTAGACGTTGAAAAAGAAAATGACGTAGAGGAGGACAGCTTAGGTCCAGGCATACTAGACAATGAGATAGAAAGGGCATTAAGGGAGATGAAACTAAATAAGGCCGCGGGGGTAGATAACATTCCCGTGGAACTTTTGAAATGCTTAGGACAATGTGGGAGGAAGAGGCTATATGGGCTGATCCGTAGTATTTATGAGGAGGGAATCTGGCCGGAAGACTTTGTGAGATCAGTTTTAGTTCCTATTCCGAAAAAGGTAAAGGCCTTGTCATGTGAGGACTATAGGACAATTAGTTTGATATCCCACGCAGCTAAAGTTGTTCTCAGGATCATAAGCAAAAGGATAGAGATTAGGGCAAATGATTACTTAGGGAATGATCAGTTTGGGTTTAGGAAGGGGAGAGGTACGCGTGATGCCATTGCAGTAATGAGATTATTAATCGAGAGGAATATAGAACACAACCAGGAGGTATTTGCCTGTTTCGTAGATTTCGAAAAAGCGTTTGATAGAGTGAATTGGGAAAAACTAATGAGTATTCTGCAGAAAATAGGAATAGATTGGAGGGAAAGGAGGCTAATCCGCAACCTGTACATGTCTCAGACTGCTCAGGTGGGGGTGGGAAACGGGGAGTCAGGATGGGCAGTGTTAGGAAGGGGTGTAAGGCAGGGTTGCCCATTATCACCGTTGCTGTTCAACCTGTACGCAGAAGAAATGATCAAAGAGGCATGGGAAGAACTCGAGGTAGGAATGAAAGTGGGCGGGGAATTCGTAAAATCAGTTAGGTTTGCTGATGACCGAGCTTTAGTTTGTCAGTCAGCCAAGGGGCTGCAAGCATTGCTTAGTGAATTGGAAATTCAGTGCGACAGGTATGGGATGAGAATCAATATTAATAAAACAAAGGTTATGCGATTTTCTAGAAAGAAAAAGGCCAAGCTTAACATTAAAATAGGAGGGCAAAAACTAGAGCAGGTAGAACAGTTTACGTATCTCGGTAGTGTTTTGGACAAACACGGTCAAAGTAGTAGGGACGTAAGGATAAGAATTGCGCTAGGCAAAGAGGCTTTCACAAGGAGGAGGGAGTTGATGACAGGGACTTTGAGTAAGGATGTTAAGAAAAGACTCGTAAAAACTTTGATATGGAGCGTAGCTATGTACGGTGTGGAAACGTGGTCATTGACACAGGAGGATAGACGTAGATTTGAGGTTTTTGAAATGTGGGTGTTGAGAAGAATGGAGAAGGTGAAATGGACAGAGAAGAAAACAAACGAGGAAGTACTTGGTATGGTGGGCGAAGAGAGGGGTTTGTTGGGAGCAATCCTATGGAGGCAGGAAAAGTGGATGAAGGGGGTGTTGACCGGGAGTGGGATGTTGAAGACTGTGATAGAGGGTAGAATGTTGGGCAAAAGAGGAAAGGGAAGGAACAGGATAGGGATGTTGGACGGGATGAAGGGAGGAAGAAAGTACTCATAGATGAAGAGGGACCTGATATAGAGTAGGATGATGGATTTTGTTTTTTTTTGTGTTTAGTTTGGAGTAATAAAATATTTGTTTGGTAGTTGTTTCCATCCAAAAACCTACCTTAACCAGTAGATTACCTTTATAAAATATATATATATATATATATATATATATATATATATATATATATATATATATATATACTATATATATATATATATATATATATATATATATATATATATATATATATATATATATGTATATATGTGTGTGTGTGTTTGTCGGTATATATATTTATGCAAACACACACATACACACATGTGTGTGTATACACTTTGACGGTCACCCATAAAATAGAAACACTATTATACTTTGAATGTTGATTTTTTGCACCGTCTTAAGAATGAAGGGTGTAAATGAGGAACGATTAAAAATTTTAAATTAATTTTTATGTTTAAAATGTGCTTGAGAGACACAGTTAACCCTAACAAATTTATTTCTGTGTGTTCGTGCTTGAATGTATGCAGACTGACTCCTCCTTCCTCCTTTACTCTCTCCGTCCCTTCCGTCCATCCCACAGCTTCCAGCAGAAAGCTCCATCCTTCCGCCGTACCCTTGTCTCAGCAGAACAGACTTCCTTTCCTCCCTTGTCCTCCACCTTCCTGCATACCCTTTCCTTAGCTGCTTCCTATGTTTGCCGGTGTTCTCTAAATATCTCAGTGAGGCAAGTTGGCGAATGTATCGGAATCGCGGCGTCATACCCCTAAATGGCTGCACAACGTTTCGTGCACCGCAGAGGCTCTGCAGGTTACATTCGCTCTGAATGGCGTTCTTTAATGCTGCGGTGATTCGCGGCAAATCTTTCAAAGCGACAACTTGAGAATTCATTCACTCACCCCTCCTTCCGTTCTTTAGATTAGGATATCCGTAGGTCCCTTCAGGAAGCGTGTGAACTACCATGTTCGATTAACATATTATATATTGAAATCAGCGTGAAGTCTGTAACTAATTTTAAATAATTAATACTGAAATAGCTAGGTTTCTATAACGCTTTATTTTTAGTCATAACAATGATATACTTTATTTCATTTAGTAATCAAATAAAATGACGCTGCTTTTTTGAGATCGATGACAAATAGTCAGCATTTAATGGTAATGTACATGGTTCATGATGAAAGTAATGCGCACGATTTTAATGTGACGCGACTATCCTTGTCAGCGCGATTAACTGGTCGGGAAATATGGTTGGTGGTCTGCCCTTTCAACACCAGCCGCCAGTTCGCTCCGAGCCGTCTGAGGGGAAAGATATGGCTCCTCTGGAAGTGTTTTTCGACTTTGCAAACCCGGCGCGATGGAGTGCCTACCCACATGCTACATGCCCCAGGCCACACGTCCTTCATCGTTACCAATTTACTCCCCCAAGAGCACCGTACGACTTTTTTTGTTTCCCCGACTTAAGAGAGAGCTGAAAGGAAAGCATTGGGAGACCGTGGGAAACATCCAACAAGCATATTAAAACCTTCCTGACAGACATTCCCGTCGAGGAGTTTAAGAATGCCTTGCAGACACGTCCCCGAAAGCGTATTGATACAGGGGAAGATTTGAAGAATTTCAGGCATTTGCATAAGTACGATCAATACATTTTCTTTTCCCAGATAATGCCCATTACTTTTATGATTGACCCTGTGATTTAGAGAATGGCTAAATATCATCATAGACTATTCGATTTAGTTGAGATTTCTACCCAAACTTTTTATTTGTGTGACATTAATTTTCTTGTTTCGATAAGGTTTCATGTCACTTGATATTTATCTTAAATACTTAAATGATTGATATGAGTAAATATTTATCCGTGCACATCAAAGTTGAAAAAAATTTTAATTATTCCACAACCCCATAAAAATTTAGATATTTCCATATTTCAAATATTTATGAAAATAAATGAAACTCATGCTAAGATTTTAACTCCGATCCCAGGATTAAAGAGATTATCTCAAAAAATCCATCTCATAAACTCCAAGGGATTGAAATTTATTTTATTTATGGAAAAAAATACTCTTGTGTATTTACGGAGAAAATTCATGACAAAAATTGTAAAACTCGAAGAGTCCCGTTCCGTTCCTTTACAAGTGCAATTAAGAGTTTTGATGGATCATAAACTTAGTAGCGTAACCAAAATATTAGAGCAGCAAGGCTGGGAATCACTCACGGAGAGGAGGTGAAATTACACATTGAAGCTCTTGCATAAATTGGAAGACCGTCTCTTTAACGGTGATGTTGAAAATGTATTATTATCCCCATCGTACTACGGTAGGCGTGATCATGTGAATAAAATTAGAGAGATTAAGTGTAGAACAGACAAATTTAAGATGTCACTTTTCCCACAAACGATAAGGGATTGTGATAGCACTGTCCGACCGCGGTAGGGTCATTTTCGGGTAAAAATTGCTCTGGTGTGTATTCACACCCTGCCACATTCCCTAGCGGTGGCTTGCAGGGTATATAAAACAATAAAAAATGAAAAAATAATTTTAGGTTTGTCTTCAATGGTAAGATAGGTTTCCTGGCAAACTACCTAGCTGAATTATTTTTAAAAAAGATTTAACAATATCAATTTATGGATTTGGCTATGAAATATCAAAATTCAAAATCATGTAACTTTCTATTGGTTCATAAAGTCCTTAATTATGTTATTTTAAAATAGTTCATTGGTTTATCTGCAACGGAATTGTGTTCCCTCTGCCTGCCATGTCATTCCCTTCGAAGACATTAAATATGAGGCACGTTAAAGTATTGTGTAGCACTATAGCCGAGAGGATAGGACTCTAAAAGCCTCTTTCATCGCTTCCATTCAAGCAGCATGCGTTCGGTTCGACACTCGCGGCTCACTGAAGAATTCGTCTGCTCCCTCATGACTAGTGGTGATATCCCGAGCTGAGCCAACTCGTCTTTTAGGTAGGAGAAATAATTATTAGCTTTCTTTGAACCTCTCAATTTATCCACAGTAGCGTCTTCTGCCTTTGGCTTTCATTTATTCATGATTGCCAGGAAATGTAGATCCCCGTCTCCACGGCAGCAGCGGAGTTCAAGTCAAACGTCCAATATCAGAAGGCACGTCAAGTGTCGTTATCCCACAAGACGCATCCAACCGTCAGTGAGTCGATTCTCTTTCGTACGCGCAACCTCCTTCCCCTCCAGCCTCTACCTCTCTGCCCCTCGTCACCCGGACAACAACGGTTCCGTAAGAGCTTGATTGGGTTCCAGGATATGTTTATCACGCACGATCCGTGGATCCGGAAAGTTTGAAAGCCCCTGCGGGAAAACCGTAGGAGTTTGGAAATCCAACTCCCCCCCGCGTGCCTTCCCAATACATCCTGTCGTATTTAATTCTGTTCAAGCATGTCGAGGAAGTTTTGACAGTCAAAGAATTGCCTCCTTACTGGGAGAATGGAGGGTGGGACTCGGGGGTGGCTCTTTGTTTGTCCGGCCATCGCTCAGATTCATTGTGTGCTCAAGTTAAACAGCCACTGTAGATGCCGGATGAGGTGGAAATCACCCTCATCCTGAGGATAGCACATTCCTATACTATAGTATTCGGATTGATGTCCAAGGCGTGGTTGTTTTATGGAATATAAACCCTTGTTTTATCAGAAATATTCTTGAAAATTGGCATAGAGCGGAAGAGGTGAATGGGGGTAAGAGAGTCCGATAGTGAAATTGAGGTTCCCTTGTTTACAGACCTCAAGAAATTATACTTACTTTTCATTGACGGAATAACGTTAGGTTATTTTTCTTAATTGATTGACGAAGAAACTAATCCAATAACTCCACTACACTGCATTTTAGCGAGGTTAAACTAATTGTCAGATGAACGTAATCGCCTGCAGAAATTCAATGAGGAAGCGGGAAATCACGTAGATGACGCAGCAGAATTGCGTTCGCTAATGTGACGTAATCATATTCCTCGGGAAAATATTTCGGGAGCTCTTAATTCTGCATTGATTTTACTCCCAAGTGATGATTCCTGTGATGAAAACAGAAAGAAAAATGAGTGAAATTAAATTAATAATAAACGTCAAATCCTTGGCAATAAGTGCAATCTATGTGAAGATACACGTGAACGTGACTTGTGTAACATGAGACGTCCTTGGATCAAGGAGATAGCACAAGTTGGCATCATACGAGGGTAGTTTAAAAGGTTCTCTTGATTCGCCAGCAGATGTCAGCGCAACGAGTTTCCTGCGTAGTAATAGGCATTTATTTATGAATAAACGATTACCTCGTCGGTGCTCTGGGAAGAGATCTATGACGCAGACGTCTCTCTGTTGTTGTACCCGTCTAGTGATTTGTAAAGATGGAAAAAATTAAGATGCGAGCGGAAATTAAATACTTTTTTATTAATAATGGACTTGAATGAAATGGTTCTGGAGGACAAAGGAGAGAAAAAGGTAAGCGAAGGGAGCCATGTGATGTCTAATTCTATGATGAAGGAAGAGACTGATGGGGTTGGTATTCGTGAATGGTGGTAGCGATCACATTCCCAAATGTGGTATTCCCCAATATAAATGAACATAAATGGCGCTAGAAATACAATCCGGTTTGTAATCGGTAATGGCTTGCCTTTTGAATAAATGTAATAGAAACAATGAAGCATTGTAGCATTACACGTATATTTATTCATATATAGACATTATTTATCTTTTGCCATGCAAACAATGCACTTCCTTTTACATAGGCGAATGCATTACCCCCTTCGAATAAACAATCACCGCTACTCATGCAATTCTGCCTCACTCTCTTCTCTTCCTATCCCTTCACACGCCAATTCCCACAACCTTTCATTCGACCAGTGTTTTGCTTTCAGCATCCTAGAATCCCTACCCGATTCAGCCACCAATATAGAGGTGAGAATTCGAGAATCCGCATATATACCAGCTTTCCGATCTTTTAAAATTACTACCCTTAACCGCCTTCTTTAATTCCCCTCCCAGCATTCCCTGCACCTTCCCCTTTTCGCCCCCAGAACGCTAACTTCCCTCCGAAAATTTTCAGTCTTACTTGAAAAATGCCTCGGAGAAGGCCGAAACAAACTACAATATCCTTTTTAAATATTACTGTTTTATTTGTGTTCTATTGTGCCGTCCAAATATTATACTGCTTGTATGAGTGTTTCCATATATATATATATATATATATATATATATATATATATATATATATATATATATATATATATATTCTCCTTTGGTGGGTGAAACATCCCCCTGACGCCATCTCTTGGCTAAAGAATCGGGGCGCTTGGCGACATATAAGACCCACGGATCTCTGGGTAAATTACATATCCTCGATAGCTGCCTTGATAGCAGGACGTGCCTGTGTTCACCGAGTGTCTAAAATCGCCGGCGTCCGAGGCTTCGGTCGCCGGGGTTTGGAGAGCGGCACTGCCGGACTCTCTCGGAAATCGAGGTTCCGATCGTGTTTTGTTTCGAGCGGCGGTTGACCGCCTAGTTCATCAAGAAGCGCGCAGTTTGACTCTCGACTTCTTCCGCCGGGAAGGCCGTACTTTTGTTTTGTTTAGTGGATCAAGACTGACCTTGACGGCTGGTGTAGAGCTTAGGCTCCTTTTGTTTGCTACCGCCGGGTGCTTGTGGCGGGGAGGGAGCGTTCGTGAGTGTTTTATTTCCCTTTAAAGTGCTCGTTTTTTTTTGTTGCGCTTTCCTTCTTCATGCTAGTGTGCTGAATTTGATTTCTTCAAATGGCTGTGCGCCGTTTAAACACGCTCGCCTTGCAAGTTGACGAGAAGGCGAAGCCCCCTACCCCGTTGGAGGTCCACCTCTTCACGTTAGAGTCGCTGGGCCTCACACCCGAAGAGATAGTGGCGATCCAATTTGGATACAATCGCCATTTGATATTCCTGAAGTTGGCAACCGAAGCTACAATGACTAGGATTTTAGACAATACTCCGCGGAAACTACCGTTTCCGTCTTTAAGTGACCAGAGGACGACAATAACAATTGACGAGACTTCCGGCAGCCCGTGTAATGTCAGGGTTCTTTGTCTCCCCGTCGAGACCCCATTGGAAGACATAACAGGCGAGCTCCAACGCTTTGGTAAAATACATCGCTCGTGGGAGAACAGGTGGGAGGGAGAAAATATGGCGCGGGTGCTTACTGGCACCAGGGTTGTGCGGATGACGGTCGAGAGAAATATCCCCTCGTACCTCCACATCGGCGGCAACCGGGCCATCATCATCTATGAGGGTCAGCGCCGCACTTGCGCCCGCTGTAATCAAGAAGGCCACGAGCGCAAGACCTGCCCTCGGAACCAGGGAGGTAAGAGCTATGTGGAGGCAATGATGATGCCCTCCAACCCTAACGCCGCCGTGGAGATGGATCAGCCCGAAGTGGCTGTGGAGGAGAGAGCGCGGTCGCTTCTACTCATCGAGGGTGCGGTCCCGGCTGCTCCCGTTGGTCCCCCGCATCTCCCTTCAATTGGAGGGAAATGTCAGCGGGAGCGAAAATCGTCAACGGAGGAAAGGGAACCGAAAAAGAAGAGGACAGACAAACCCAAACTCCTGGTCTCGAATACCGTTCTACAAATGGTTCACATACCTACCACCTCGCCTAATATCACACGACCTCCAGCCCCCGTCTCCTTGAGCTCGTCAAATGAGGAGGGATGGTCTTTCGCCCCCCCCTCCCCCCGCTCTCGCCATCGACGCCCTCGCTACGCAATCCTTGCATCACGGGTTTCAAACACCCCAAGAACCTCTGGTGACAGGTGAGGAGGATGCATCTGATTGCGATGTTTTCCAGTCCCCAACAGCTCATCCCTCGACCCCTTTATCATTGACTGTAAAGGAAGCGTCACCGGCCCCGGAAGTCGACCCGCATACAAGTTTCCCAAAGTCAAAAATCCCACATACCCCATCTTCTTTCCCCATTAAGGACAGTCAATGTGTCGACGATCTTCCCAGCGCTTCTCAAGATACGGACCACAAGCAACTATCTCCCCTGATTTTTCCCGACCACAACCCTTCCGCAGATGAGCCCCAGTCCGCCACTCCGACCCTCCCCGAGGGTGCGTCCTGCCCCTTGGCGGCCCCCAGCGGTGCTCCTTCGAAGAGGGCCCCCTGTGGAACGCTGCCGAGTTACCCGCTCTACGTGGAGACCACGGCTGGCTCTTCCTCTTCGGACGAGGCCGGGGGGGAGGGATGCGGCGAAATGCCGCGTCCTCGCTCGTCGACCCGTTGGACGAGGCGTCCCGGGAAACGGCGAAGCACTCGTCGCCCGGGGTCGAGTCGCGACCGGAGCGACGCTAGCCACGATCAGAACTCTGGGAAGTGATGTCCGGTAGCCACCCGGTGCCGGACACACTTCGTCCATCGTTGAAGAGTTTTTTTTTTGCTGAATGACTGATTGAATCGATAATTTCAACCCTGCCATTGATAATTTCTTACAATACATAATTTTCCATTGCTAGCTAAAATCTCCCTCCTAATATCTGTGGACCTTGTCTTCCTTTCTTTTTTTTTCTTTCTAAATGTTAATGGTCAAATTCACGAGTATGCGCCTGTATGCATATGCTTATGTATGTGCGTGTGGATATGCATGTGTGCGTATGTATGTACAAGTGGATATGTATGTGGTATATGTATCATATATGTATCCATGTATACACTTATACTAAAGAAAAACATGATGTACCCATAATCTGTGACCTGATATTATGCATAATGCTAACAAACTCTGTAATATTCTGAACCGAATAAAATAATTTATATCATAGCTCAAGTGGTTAAGAGCATCCGCCCGGCAAGTGGAAAGATCCGGTGTTCGAGTCCCGGTTGAGGAGATATTTTTACTCTTGTGATCCGTTCGATTCCGCCTTCCCCACCTCTATTGTGTTCGTCCTTTATACGTGTTCCTATCCCTTTTCCTTATATATGTTTCTGTATATATGAGTATTTATTCGCCGTTTGGCGGGATTTCGTGTTTGACTGTATATATATATATATATATATATATATATATATATATATATATATATATATATATATATATATATATATATATATATATATTTATTTATTTATTTATTTATGTGAATTTTTGAAAGCATGTCCATAGGGAAAATGGATATTGTTTTTTAAGTTTCTTAGAACAGATGAACAATTTTGTTTTGACACGAAAGGTTTCAGTAAATGGTAGTATTTTCATGCTCGTAGTTATATCGACGCACTTGGTCCATATAGCTAAGAATTGAGTTCGGGGAGTCATGCAAAATAAAGACATTTTGGGGTTTATTGAGGGGAGCAGACATGAAGAGCTTGACATGGGAATGGTGCCGGATATAAGGCCCTAATGTAATGCAGAGGTTCTGCGGAAGTTCCCTTTGATTGTGAATACTTTGTGGGACAGTCCAGAATGTGACTCTTTTTTTCTCTTAATTTGCACCTCAATGCATGCGGACATGAATATCGCGTCGGTAATGTTTCGAGAGCGGTAGTTTCATCCTACGTCGGAATGGATACTCAACCGTTGGCCCCGCGCCGAATCCCTCCTCTCCACATCCTAACCGAATGTGCCCTAAGTTCATTTTATTTGCCATTACCGCAATGGAACAAACTCTCTCGTCAAAGGCTCCCCTCTCATAATAATTACTGCAAACGCTGCTGATGCCATAGGATATAATTGATCATTCCAGTTGAATTTTCGGAGACACGAATTACCTTATGAATATAAAAAAAACTTTCCTCGTAGTTTTTCTTCTTTATTCTTTCTCCCTTATAATTTAATAGAACATTTATATGTTACTAGGTGCTCTATCGATGATGACACCTATTGCCGAATCAAACGGTACTCGCTGGTTATATTGCGTAAGGATAGTACAAGGACAGTAGTTTTTATTCTTCTTATTAAGTGTGTAGTAGATATCCAATGATAAATTTCACTAAAATAAAGCATTCACCTACCCTCAAGCTTCTCATGGAGGTATAATAAACGCTTTTAAAAGAATATTCCCCCAGATTAGGCAGACAAGGAGAAAGGTGTTGATAAATGGGGCGTTGAGTAAGGATATTATGAAAAGGCTCGTCAAAACCTCGTCAAAGGCCGCCGTTTTGTGCAGTGCGGAAACTTGGTCATTCAAGCAGGACGATTGGAATACCCCTTTCTCAATAGGAGATCGGCGATTGGAGACTTTTAAAAAATGTGTCTATGGAGAAGGATGAAAAAAGGTGAAGTTGACAGAAAGGAAAACAAACCAGGAAGTGCTAAGTAGGAGAGGGGAGAGGATTGTTGGTAGAAATCAAAAGTAGGCAGGAAAAATGGATGAGGGGCGTATTGATCGGAAGTGGTATGTTGAAGACTGTCATAGAGGGGAGAACGTTAGGCAACCGAAGAAAGTGTAGGAGTTGGACAGGGATGTTTGATGGAATGAAGTATTTGTACGGAAATTAAGAGTGGCTCGTTGTGGGGCAGGATATTACGTTGTAGAGAAGGTGTTTTGCAGGAGAGAGAAGAGAAGTATTTGGTAGTTTTTCTACTTCCTAAAACCTACCTTAGCCAGTAGATTGCCCATAGTAATATGCAAGCATACTTATTTTCCCGTGGTGCAATTTAATTATCCATCGAGGTAACCTTTCAGAATCTTGGCATTTGTTTATTAGTCTCGCTGGCAATAGAGAGTATTTGCTATTAGCTTCAAAAGGAACCGGTGATCAATGAATAGAGAATCACAAGGTATGCGGTGCGAAGAGTCACGACTGCCAAACGAATTCAACCTAGGATCGGTCTTAGATGTGATAACATTGAGCATGGTCACTTTATTTGTTTGGGGAAGGAATTATATGGAATTGAAGGGGTGTCTATTTTAATTTTGAATATTGGGCTGTGTTTTGTTTAGATAGGCCAGGGAATCGTCGCTGTACCGTTTGGTAGCTTGTGCCAATCCAAATCCCACCTCATCCGGTAGATTACCGATACTGATAATTCAATAAGAATATCCAAAACCCCTCCGCATACACGCGATACGCGACTTAATTGGGAATGCTCGATTATAAATGTGGTGAGTAAAAATTGTTTGATTTTTTTCGGGAATTTTTCAGACATTTAAAACCTTTAAGATGTATAATTTTCGGTGAAAAGAAACCCTTCAAAATGAATGCGAAATCGATTCCTGTAACCCTTATTTTACCAATTGTGGGTTGATGAAAATTTATCTCCTCAAAATTTATCCCGCCGTAATTCTTCCTCATCATGTGGACTTTTTTGATGACCTCGTTCCTTCTTGGCCTATCGCTGGTTTTATGCCGCTGGACGTGAACTCCTCGGGGAGGGAAGGGTGTTTGGAAGGCGGCGTGATTCGAGCGTCGAGGCAAGATCGTGAAACACGAGGGGGGACGTGCTCGCTGCGCGGCCAAGAGCGTAAAAAAATGCAGCGCTCTCATGGAGAGGAAAAATTGGATTATTTGACCGGCGCCGTAAAACTAGAGCGATGAATCTTAGGTAAATAGAATTTGTATGCGCGAATAGAGTTCAAAACACTCCGAGTGACTCCAACCATTAATTTCCTATCCTATAGACTCTACGCGACAGAGAGATTAATAAGAAGGAAGTAATGGGATCTCAGGGAATTTTAGCGTACCGTGAAGAATAAATAAACTCTTTAGGGTATCAATTTCTTCGGACTAGATTAGAGCCGGATTATGTACGTGACCTTAGTTTTCAAGACCTATGGATATTCTACTTATCATATGCCATCTTATACCAGGGTGTGAAAATATAACTAGCATTTTTCAAAACGCAAAAAAATCCGATTTTATGAAACAGAATCTTTTTATTATTGTTTTAATTTAGATACATATTTAAAGTTTTGTTTTACACAGTTTTTAAAATCAAATGAAGTAGGTGACGCCCTTATTGTCCATACACTGAATTAGCCTATTTCTGGCGTGACCCTTACCGGCTTAGCAGTAGTTATGTTGGCGATTTCTGCACGTATGTTGTCCTTCAGGTCTAGTAGGGTCCATGGTGCTTATTCTTTTATCCGATTAACAAAATAATTACAGTAATTTTCCTTTTTTCTTTTGAATTTGAATATCTGCGCTGCCCTATTCTTTTCGGCCTCAGGCCTTAATCTTCAGAGCCTTCAGGTGCTCTTTCTCTAAGGTAACAAGCGCCGTCTTCAGATTTCCTTCTTCCTTGGCCACAAAAGCTGCGTCGCCCGCATGGCGCCTTATGTTGATCTTTTGCTCTGTGGTTCCATAGCCCTAAAGAATATACTTTGACCTTATTTATCGCCCTTTCATGTAGACACTGAGGATAAGAGGGTGTGAATGCTCAAGTCCTTCCTTTATTCTTTATTCGTCGCTGCTTGATAGAGATACGATCAAAAACACATTCTCTTTATACAGGCTGTGAATTACTATTCTATAATTAGAAAAAATGGTCATCAAAAGGTTTTTATTTGGGTAATTCATGAAATGGCGTTGAAGTAACGTAAATCTTAGTTTACTATTGAGAATGAATAATAAGTGCAGTATTTATTATTTTATAAGGTTTGTATAAAAAGTATAGGTAACATTTTTTTTCTTTACGCGCATTAGGTGAGCTCATGGATTCAGACCGTTGGTTAACTTTGCGCATGATTGCCGATCGTTTTGATAAGATGAAAGTGCACACCAATGTCACTGAAAATTTGGCAATGCGAAAGATCTGCTGCGCTAAACTCATCCGGAAGATAATAACGAACGATTAAGAGCAGAGTTCAGTGTCTGCTTGCGAAGACCTTCTGCAAAGGGATCGCGACGACTCCCCGACCCCCTTACAGTCCCGAATTGACACCAGCAGACTATTTCCTATTCCCAAAGGTGAAATCCTCCCACGAAAGGACACCGCCACCTTATCCTTTAGAATCTTCCGGAATCCCCTGCCTACCTGGGGATTTTTGAGCCTTGGCGAAAGTGTGTCGACGCTCAAGGGATGTACCTCGAAAACTTTTGAGGCATTTTAGCAGTAAGTGAAAAAAAATCTATTTTTCCCCAAATTTTCCTGATACTTTTTACACAAATCCTGTAGTTTAATTCAAAGGAACTATAGGAGATGTCAACAAAAAATTTAGTGGAGTCATCCACTCTGCATTATCATGAAACAATTTTAAAGAATCATTCATCTTGACCGGGATTCAAACCCGCATTCCTCGATATCCGGCCGTGTGTTTTAACTATTTCAGCTACCGAAACGTCCAAATGCACTTAAATTTTAGGGGTTTCGTGGAACAAGGTATGCCTTGTCGAAAATGTCATGGTGTATTAGGGTGCCTCGGTTGTTGACCTGGCTGAAGCATTACACGAGGTATCGAGGAATCGGGACTCGAATCGTAGTCTAGGCGGATGATTTTTACACTTTAAAATTTTTGCAATGTTATTTATTATATTTTAAAAATGTTCCATAAACGCTGGAGTTCACTTCCAATATCATGTGTTTTTTACTTTACCAAACAAGTAGATGCCTCCTTGCAATCATTTTTAGACGTTAAATTCGCAGTGTTCTTTTGTTCGTCATCTGGGAGACTGCCTCTCGTGCCGATATTCAGATTCACAATTTCACTCGTATTGCTATAAAGGGCATTCGTATAATGCGCACTCCAATGAATGAAAAAAACTATATTTTACTCTCCAATTGTTAATATTTTGAGTTTGAAGGCACGGACTTTGAGCGCACAACGATTATTTATAAAAATATTTCTAAATGGTATTTACTTGAAGCATTCAACTGTGCTGTCATTCGAATGCACGTAATTTCCATTTAAATTTACAAGTAGTAAATCGATTTATTCGTTGCATTCCTTACCACACGGGCATTAAGATATGATTGTACTCACTGATAATTTCCTGATACTAACTGATGTTTACGCAAGTAATTTCCCGTGTAAGAGTGTTCTTGTATTTTCCTGGTATGAGCGTCTGAGTCATAAATTTTATGTTAAAACTTTTAATATAATTATCTTTAGATTCCCATACATTCCCATTGACTAGTTTACTTGTGGGAGTGAACTCTTTTGCTCCTCATATGTCTTTAGAATGAGTTTCTTCGAGTTAGCGACAAAATTACTCCCGTGTTAAGAAAAATCCTCGGTTCTTCCGTTTGTTTCCTCTTTTTTTCCCTGGGTTTTTGTGGGCGTCACAGCTCTCCGTTGCATTTCTCAGTTTCCTCACACCCCGCGCCGTCACGACCCATTTCCCTTCCTTCATTTTTATTCCGCTCCTTCCTTCCTCTCCCTGCTCCCTCTAACCCGCGCCTTCCTTGAGCCACGGTCTCCTTTCACTCACGGTTCAACTCGCCTTAACCCTTTTCTCAGACTCACTGGGTCTTTTACACGACTTCCCTGTCCTCCCTTTAATCATCTAACCTTCCTGCGTCCCGACTTTCCTCATCTTTCATCCGTCTCTCCCGCGTGCTAATGGACCCCTTTCCATCTCCCCTTGGAAATAAGTTGGAAAGACGTGGAAAAATTTCGGTTCCGCCCATGGTCTTCTTGAAGAAGAAAAAAGAGAATTCGCGAGTTTTTTTTTACTCTCTCTGCTTGGGAAATGGGAGGGAAGGGAGAGGGGGGGGTTTCTTTTTATCCGAAAATATGCGATTATGAATTCAGTATGTGGGTAGAGTTGTTTTATGTTAATTTGTTTTGCTGTTTCCATTTCACGACGTTGCATCGCTGGAAGGTTTATGATTAAGTTTTCATCTCATTGCAGTGTTTGCGAGCGCAGTGTATCTTGCTCACACTCACTCGAGGTTGATTAGGTTGGTCTTGCGGACAATATTTATTTCTTCGCCACCTACGGGGCGAAGTGGAGTCACGCGTGGCGGTGTGAGTCGAGGGCGAGTGGGACGTATTATTTCTCCCTCCCCCCTCCCCACCAAACCTCTTGGACGAGAGAAACTACCATTGAATGGGTCTCGAGAGCTTCTTTATCTCTCTAGTCTTCCCCTTTCCATATGCAAATTAACTTCCATTTCGCTGATAACCAGTGATATACGTCTGAATGCAGCCTCGTGGAACACCCGAGATTATACGGGAAAGAAAGGGCGCCATGAAGGTGGGGAGAGGGGGATCCCGAAAATAGTGGGGAAAGTAGAAATAGGCAAGCGAGTCCCAGATCGAGATGAATTTTGTGAGTTTTCCGAGATGGACACGGGTGGGGAACATGCATGTCAACATAAGATTGCCCCGAAGAGGTTCTACAAAATTCTTGAATGAGTGGAAGAAACCAAAATTAAAAAGTTTCCGGAATTTCGTTTTCTCTTGCAGCATCAAATTTTTTACCTTTTCAATTTTGAAAATTAGATTGACCAAATTTGGAAGTCGATTTTCAGTCCAACATAAGTAAATTCTAATATCATTCCAGACTTCAGATGTAATTTTTCAAATCATACTTGTATTTCCTTCACATGTCAGGTGAATTTTCTGGCTTGAATTTTCACAGATCCGGCCGGGAAAACACTCACTTGGAATGCCGCTTAATATAAGGGCATGATAGAAACAAGTCTCGCGAAATTTACACTTCTTACTTCAAAGCAGTTAAATTAATGTCGGAGAGTATCTAGGAAACTTGAGCTCTACGGCCTCGTAATTTAACAAATTAAAAGAAAACTCCGATGGCCGTGATATAGTGTTCAGGTCATGCCCTCGAGTGTAAATTAAGAAAAAATAATATCGTCGGTATTGATTATGAAGACTAAAATTTATGTTTAATTAAATAAAACGGTAATCAACCCAAAGGTTGGTTTGATAGGATACAACTAGCAGACTTTAGGACTCCTTCTTCACGCGGACAATACGGGATAACAATTTTAGGGTTAGACGGGGAAGAGAGCCTCACCAACTACACCGTCGAGGGAATAATTAGTTTTATCCAGATAAAAGCTTTTTCGCAAATTTCATGTATTTTGTTATCAAACCCCTTCCCACAGGACTGCATGGGACTGTCATTTAATGACTGTAGTGCTCGGTACAATGGTGCCTGCCTTTCTTTGTTGTTTTCAAGCTTTTCCTTCTATCCCTCGTGTCTCTCTCTGTGGGGGGGCTCATGCCGCCCACTGCCTACAGAGGTATGTGACATTCCCCATCTCTGACTCTAGCGACAGATACTATGAGTTGCACGTCCTCCGTGTAATACGAGTAGAATTTCCCATTCTAACTTTTCAATTCTGAATGACCTGTCTTGTAATGGTGGAGGCCCGTCGAATACATAGTGGTGGTTATTTTTTATGCCCTTTTTTCCAAATAATATATAACTTATTTATTAGTCGAATTGATCAATTTTTAATTGAGTCTTCTTCCAGCATGTATAGAAATTTCCACGTTATTTTATGGATTTTGACTAAATATTTTTCCCTTTACCCTTCCTCCCTTATCACCTACCCTTACCACTTGGTTCTTACGCCACCTGCAACACATCTTTTGGGTGGAAAGCGGGTCATTTGTGCCTGTGTCATTGCCGATAGCTGACGGTGGAAATCAACTTATTCTAAGTTATACGGATTGTGAAACCCGCCCATCAGGGTAAGGGGTCAAGCGCCTCCACCCGAAGAGTCAGCGTGTACCTGGGACTTGTTCAGGGACCTGTGTGTTCTCTGGGTCTCAAGGTGGTTTTATTTCGCGAAGATTCCCAGTTTTGGTGCACTTGAGTGATTGTTTAGGTACTTTTTCAATATGGATATTAATCTTAATATACCATTTAGCAGGTGTGCCAGCATCAAACTGTTTAAAAACCTTTCAGCCATTAGCAAACAAACAATTACCACAATAAGCTAACTACTGCTAAGATAATCTCAACTCTCTGCCACTCTCTTTTACAATTATACTCTACATAAAATATGCATTTGTTTCTATTATAGGCATCGCGTTTCCACTGCAGTGCTCATAAATTCCATATTGGCGGTTTAATAGCATATGAGTCACACCTGCTGGCATAATTTTGATCTCGAGACTGTGGAAAGTCACCCGTTTCCCTGCAGAGGCTTAGCGGTCCAAATTCGTTAAAATGAATAGAGTTTTGAAATGCTCGTCCAAGAGAGTGAAAAGAAGATGGGATCCTTGCACTATAAAATGAGATAACTTGGAGGAAGGATGGATGGCCACTCAAATGAATTCTGCGTCCCTCGACATCCTTTATAATTCTAGACTTGCAGCACCTACTTTTCAGCTCTCCCAGTTCCTTACCTGCCTTCCCTCACCTCCCACTCTACCCTCCCTCTCTTCCCCCCCCCCCGACACTCTCCTTCAAACGCACGCCCGGTGACTTCCCACATAAGTTTCCGCTTTGACTTTCTCTTCCCCGCGCTCGCCGGAGCAGTCGCCCCCAAAATGGCCTCCCCCAATCTCTTCCTTTCTCTGCTCCTGCGCTGGGACACACCAAGCAGGACCCAATCTCAACTGTTTCCTCCTTTATTTACCCTGCGTGTATTCTGTATTCTCCCTATCTTGTTCCATCAAATATCGTATATTTTTTTACGGTCTCATATCCACTGTGCTATACACTACGGTTGTATCGCAGTTTCACTCGCGTGTTTGTCTCTTCAAAAAGTTGACTCCGGAAGGTTCTGTGTGCATAAGAGAGAACTCGAAGTAATTAATGTAAACAAAAAAAAAGGTTATGTGGTTTTCAGAAAGGGGAAATCTGAGTAAAATATTTAAATAGGTGTTCATAAGCTAGAGCAGGTGGAACAGTTTACCTCCGAAGGTTCTTGCACCGAAATGGTCAAAGTATTAGAGATGCAAGAAGAAAAATTAGGCTAAGCAAAGAGGCTTTCACAAGGAGGAATTTTATGGATAGAACGTTGGGAAAGGTTGTTCGGGAAAGGCTCGTCAAAACATTGATATTGAGCGTAGTAGGAGCGGAAACATGGTCATTGAAGCCGGAGGATAGAAGTAGATTGGAGGCTTCTGAAAAATCTGGGTTTCGAGAAGGATGGAGAAGGTGGAATGGGCAGAGAAGAAAACAAATGATGAACTGCTAGGCTAGGAGGAGAGAGGATTGTTGAGAGAGATCCAAAGGAGGCAGGAAAGATGGATGCCGGGCTTTTTGATTGGCAATGGGATGCTGAGGATTATGATACACGGGAGAACGTTAGGTAAACGGGGAAAAGGCAGGAATATTAATGTTGAATTTAATCAATGAAGGAAATAAGTATACAGTATTAAAGAGGGGCGTATTGTAGTTTCGCTTATCGGGTTGTGTTTTGTTAGGAAGTGTAAAAAATGTGATGAAATAGGTAGTGATTAGTCTAATTCTTTACATTTTAGTATTAAGTTTTTTCTTCGGACGTAAAATGATCCGAAATAGACGAGCTAATGGCCCTGTTGCAGAGTAATTTCCCCAAAATCAATGTTTACCTTAGCCTTCAACTTTTGAAGTCATCATCCTCGTTTTTTTATGATTTTCATCCAATGTCTTTTCTTACTGGTTCTGCCGTTCACTAAACGACTATTGCAATCGTTTAGCTAAATGGCTAACTTAAGCTAAACCATTCACAAATGTAACTGATTTGAAGTAATTCTCCCCGACTTCAATTCATCTTCAGCCTATCTAATCTCTTTGGCTAACTTAATGGTTATTGTGCCTTGTCTGGCGCTAGCCATTGTTTTATTTTTTTAAATGTAATTATTGAGCTATATATATTTCATTAATCAAAATGGTTACACCGATTTATATTTATATTAATTTTGTACTAAAATAATTAAATTTTCAAAATTATATTCAATACTGTGATTGAGGGGAGATCGTCAGGAATACGAAAACGAGGAAGAAATAGGATAGGCATGTTGGATGGAATAAAGGGAGGAAGGAAGTCCGCGGAATTCAAGAATGGTTCATTGTCGGATGAGAGTTTGTGTTTTTGTTAGGAGGGGCAAGTAAATGCACTGTTTTACAATTTTATAGGCTGCGTCCATCCAAAACCTACCTTGACCTGTAGAATACCAACAGTAATAATAAGTTAAACTTTTTTCAGGTATGCCAATGAGCCAATCAAAATTGTAATATCAAATGCTGTTCTGGATGATTTGTCATTTTCCGTCAATTATTTCATCTTCTCAGTTGCTCAGACAATGCTTTCAGAAAGGTTGTGACATTTGTCTCCACTTAACGGCAGTGTTACACTTACTACATTTCACATTGTGGCGCTAGTTAACGCAGGGGAAATTCAAACGCATTTTATCTAACCAAAGGCAGAATTGTTTGTAACATGTTGGTGTATGAATATATTATTTATTTATCATTAATCCGATAAAAGCTATCATTTGGACTGGAAATCGGATTTATACTTGAAATTAATAATATTGATAATTAAAAACGCCCAAGCCCTAGTCTGATAAAGGCTCACCCATGGAAGAGTCGAACCCGCGACCTCTGGAGACACCGCCATCAAAGCCGGCTGAAGTGTAAATAAGTGGGCTGTTTTTATTCAAATCTTCTGCTTAGTGGTTGATATTGAATTTCAAAAATTTTGGATTAATTTTGGACAAGTGAACGTAAATTCTGTAGTAAAGGGAAAGCTGGGCTGAAAATAAGTACGGCTGAAATCTTTTTATTGTGATCGCCCCGCACATTAACAACAAATGAAAACCTTTATGAGCCCTCAAGCACTGCTATATTTCACGCTCTCACTGGAGTCTGCTAAATGAGCTCCGCAATCGTTACAGCTCTAAAAAAAGAAGCTAATGTCATTGTTCTTATCTTTTTAGGTGTCACACAAAGACGGAGATAACTTCCACAAAAACAGCCAACAGTGGAGTGGTCGCAGAGTTAGCAGATTAGCAGCAAACAATGAAGGATGTTTCCTAAGGAGCTATTGAAAAGAAGGAATCTGAAGTAAATACTTTTTTAAATTATAATAATAATTCTTCCAAGTTAACACTGTGAGGACTCATACCGTTGTCCATGATATATTATTTCTTTTACTGAAGACAATACTGATAACACAGAAAATAACTTTTCGAATTCTTATTTTTGGAAAACGACAGGTGAATAAAATAGAAATTCAAACTATGTTGTAAAATGCAATTATTAATCAGATACATATGTGAACTGTATTTTGTTCATAAATTACTTAACTACAAGTGATGGGTGACTTTGTGCTAATATTTTCCGTTTTTTCGTCCAACCACGTGGTAACTTATTCCAGCCCCCCCTTGAGTAATGATTGTGCTGGAAAAATCCCAAAAAAGGAAACCAATTGAGATATAATAAGATAGGATAGGAATATAAAGATGTTTACCTTAAGATATACTAGAATATTCTTATTTTTGGAAATAAGTTTTCACCATAAGTTTATTTCCCGCAAACGATGCCAAAAGTGAGCGAAAGCCATATCGAAATGAAAATGATCCTAATTTACATCTACATCAACACATTACTACGAAGCCGCCGCAATGGCGTGTGGCAGGGGTGTGAGTTCACCAGACATATGTAGTGATATATTATTTCATACATATACTCGTACACGTGCCAGCTCATATACCAATACAATGGTGCGCTCACATGCCCTTGCACATCATACAATCAGTGTAGTTTTTGACCTTTTTATCAATTTATTGCATTCAAGCTAATTTAATGTTAACGGGCTCTTGAGTTCGATTTTTAATATGATGCGTTCTGTGTGAGGGATGAAAAAATCCCTCTCTTGATTCGGTCCATGGCGTTGTCTCTCTCTTTCATATCATCCAGTCGTCGAATCTAGCAATACGCGAGGGTAGGCTGAAATCTAATGCACACATGCTTTTAGACGACAAACAAAATGACTTTCAGAAGCACTCCTGGTGGCATGTGAAAATAACATTCCCCTTTAACACGTATGCACAGGTTTGAGGTCGTTATATTCATCCAGTGTATTTCGAGAAGCGGAAGTATGGAGACGTGTTCTAGTGCAATGTCAATGTGAGTTAAACTTTCTTTTTCTCGAATCCAGGACTTGACAGCTGCCTTTGCCTCATCGTCCGAGGTGAGGTAATGATTACCCTTGAGGTGTCCCTTGAGTTAAGGGAATAAATAAAAATCGTAAGGTGCAAGAACGGGGGAATAAGGAGGGTGTGGAATCGGTTCCAATTCAAATCAGTTCAAAACGGCTAGGTGCTCATCGTGCAAAGATTTTGCGGTATCCCAATTGCTCAATAATAAAGCCGACACGTTCCTTGGATATTCCAATATGGTTTGCAATACGCTTTTGAGTGATTCGCTGGTCACTTTGAATCAAATGTTCGACGAGGTTGCAATGTGTATCGTCTGTGGCAGTGGTCGGACGTCCGCTGTGGGTTTCACCAACAACTATGGCATTTATGGACTCTTTTTTTCCCAACGCGATTCCTCCAACATATCTAGGGGGCGTGCACGGTTTTCGCGGCAATATGGAGCAACTCATGGATCCCAGGAACTTGCCACATGTTCTAAATGTGACCTCAATAACCGAAGTAATACCTCTATCTTACATTTTCGTTTAATCAAACAGTTCAGTGCAATAACTTCTACTTGCCACGCTGTGCTATTTTAACCAGTTTTTTTCATCAAGTTGGGCTTCAAAGGCCCCAACGAAATATCCGTACATGTAAGCTTGAAACTTAGTTAAATGGAGTGATGCATCTCGCTTCTTCGTCTATTATTCATTTCAGCACGATGCATCCCGCCCATTCGACTGCCCCTAAGCAGGATTAATCATATTACTGTTTTTTTGCGTGAGGAAAGTAGTTGGTTCGTTTGCGAAAGTATGGTAATATTATTCACTCATTTAGTTTCATACAGGATGAATATTCAACGCTCTCCTCGAAGCCAAGGGTTGCGAAAACCCTTGTATTATATGCTGGCATTGATGAAAGTATAGAGAGGCGCCTCTGAAATTCCGACGAGCCCCACTTTTCCACCCTCGACGTCTGGACCATGGCGATAATGATAGCTTTTTGCAATCGTGTGGAAATTGAACTGCGGACCACACTCTCCACCGACACTCAATTCCCTTCCCCCTCCCGCAAGTCCGGCTTAATATCCAGTTACCCTGCTCCTCCCTTCAGAGAGTCCTACGGGGCGAAATAATCGGTAAGTTGGCTGCCCTTCGCCTTCCTCTCGCCACTCCCTTCTTTCCTCTCCCTCCTCTTGCCCTCTCCTCCTCCTCCGTCAGGGTCCTAAGTCTCATCAAGCCCTCTCTCCACATCCTCTTACGCGGGGAGGGAAAAGGGCCAGCGGGTAACCAGGGAGGTAACCTTTCCGCTGGGCTCCACGACGAAATCACCAAATTGGGAGCACTGGTTTCGGCACCTCTTCCTCCTCCCTCCCTCCCACCCACTCATGCTCTCTCTCTCCCTCCATCCGTCTCTTTCCTCTCCGTCTCCACGGATCGCGGCTGCCCTCCCCCCTCCCGCCCGCACCCTCCGCCTCTGAATTCCCCCTCGAGTGATGGGGAAAGAGGGGAAAAAATGTATATATAAATGAGTACCCTCTTCCTCCCCCCTCAGCTCCCACTCTAAAAAAAAACCTTCTTCCGTCCCCTTCCTGTGGTGCGCCCGTGGGCCTATCTTCTTTTTCGCCTTCCTCCCTCACCCGGCAAGCCTCCTGGATCCCTTTTCGCCCCATCCTACCCTCCATCCCTGTCTCTCTCTCTCTCTCTGTCCTGCCTCCCCCCCATAAGGAACCCGTCCCAGGTCTCCTCTTCCAGGCGTGTCATGCCGCGCAGCATCTTACGTGACTCTCCATCTCTTGTGCCCTCTGCAACCCTCCCGCCACCCGCACTACCCTCGCTCCCTTATTTCCCTTCCTCCCTGCCAACGACGGACCACCCGGCCACTTAGAAAACCACCCCCTCCCTCCCCTTCCATCCTCTCGTCTTCTCCCAGCTTTCCTGCCCATGCTGTCCTTTGCTTCGTTCTTTTCGCAGTCTCTTTCCCTCCATGCCTCTCTCTCTTCGGTCCTCCGCCCCGAAGGCGGGTTTCCATCCATCCATCCTTCTTCCTCTATAAACACATTCATCCCATTCTCTTCCTACTCCCTCCCACCGTCCACGTCCCTCGCGAATATATATCTCTCTCTCTCTTTCCCTTTCTCTCTCTCTCCTCGGGCCTTTTGGGGGTTTGCGTGAAGTGGGTTCGGAAATCCGCTCTAGCACGTCCGGGGGAAGATAAAAATGTGTTGTGTGTCAGCGCGGTGGTGGGCGTGGGGATGGAAAATTCGCCGCGGTGGTTGGATATCGATTGTTGTAACGGTCCCGAAAGACATCTCCACTCCTCTTCATCCCTCCTTTATCGCGCTGGGCTTCGTCGCGTGTTTCCGACATTGCGTCGCGGAACTCGAAGTGGCTTTAGTGAGCGAAGGCGCCGCTGTCTACGTAGTCGGCTTTGAGGGGCTGGGGGGTAGGATGTGTAAAACAAGGCGTAGGTAATACTAATGTGAGTAAATTGGATTGCGTTTCTTGAATTTTTAAGTATGGGGAGGCGGATGACTATCAAAACCAATTAAGATCGTACCTGAGCATACACGCTTTCTGTCAGTTACTCTCCGTTGCTTTTATTTTTATATCTAAAATTAAATACTCTCTGAGATAGCACGATCACTAGGATTCAAAAATAACGTGGGACAAAAATGAAAATGCAGCCTCCGCGTAAGTTTTATATTATAATTTGTACTGTCGTGTGAAAACAGAAATAAAATTGGCCAGAGTTTCTTTTATGCCCAAGTGTCGAAACATATTTCTCTTGTCTGGCTTTCTCGTGGTATAGGAAGTATGCGAAATTAACGTTATCTCTAGTTGTCGATGACGAGAGAATATTGTGAATATTTTCGGTATTGATGCAGACTGTAATTTAACACTTGAAAGTTTGGGTATTGTTTTGGCTGGTTCAATGTCCTTAGTGGAGAGAGTTAGGGAAATTTCAGTAGAATAACACGCAAAATAATTATGCTTAGACACATTTGTTGCATAAGCCTGAGGAGCGCTCTTTATTTGTCATACAGCGAAGGTTCCCGTGAAGTGGACGTGAAATGAGTCTTTCAAACGGCCAAAAGGACAAACCAATCGTGTTGCTACAGTTACTGTGCATCTGTAAGCACCAGGACAAATTTTGCATCAGTTTTATAGTTATTTTGCCTCAGTTACGTTTTTTTCTTAATCGTGTCCTGTACATAAATTTCTTTGGAGTACAATTTGTAGTCAAACCAGCTGCTTATATTTTTGGGTAATTCCAAAGATATTAAAAAATAATTTTGTATTAGATCGCTTGCTTGGACAAATCAATACAGAAAGATGTCACCATAATTATTTCATGTTCTCCAAGTCATATATATATGGTGCTCGCGTCTATTTGAGGTCATAATTTTTCCATTGTCAGAATACAGAAATTTCTATGCAAAAGTTATATTTTATTTTTTTTACGAAAACATCCAATTTACCGGAATTACGGAAATGAGATGGAGTCGACAATCTCCGGTTCTGCGACGATGTTGTATGCTTCAAAATTCATCATAACTTGAATGATAACATTTGTATTTGTATTTATGAATGGAGTTTAAATATTCAAGTTAAAGTTTCTGTAGCAGAAATGTCATTTTTTTAAAGATACATTCTCCGTGAATGATCTCATGTACCGTAGACTGTTTTTTCATCTTCATTCACTACTGCTTATCCCCGAAGAGACAAATATAGGTATTTATTCTTTTCGGGTGGTTTCCATATCAATTTCAACATTTTGCAATACTCAACGCCAGGGGAATTTTGGATAGAGGTTTATGTACGTGGAAAGACAATCAACGAATAAGGCGGTGTAATAATTAAGACATAAGGCTCCAACTGGAATATAAATTATTCCACCGATTAACACCCACCGGCCAACTTCTTATGCATCAGTGAGGGTAAATGACTGATGAATGGAGGTGAGGGAGGGTTTGAGAGAAAGATTTTAGAGTACATGTAACCTGGCTGCAGTGTTAATTGAACTGCTGCATACAAAATTCGGTGAAAGTGCGACAGAACGAAGACACCTCTTGTTCAATAGACGGAACTCTCTCTTACCCCAACCACATAAAGCCTGTTTGCAGCAGAAAATTCCTCCCAGGATCGAACATTGGCTCGAGGAAATGGAAAGCAATATGCATGCGGGGAGCTGTTCAACATGGAGGGAAAATTAATATAATTTTTTCATTTAATTTCTGGCGAAAAATTTGAGCTTTCTTTCATATTATTATATATGTGTGTAGTGTTGGTGCGATATCAGGGCATTTGATCCTTCTACTTACTTCACGAAAAAGGGTTTAAGCCTATTACGAGATTCGATCTGTCTTTCAATCTCTTGCGCGAAGACGTCCCAGGGATCTGTCTCTCCTTCTACGTTTTCATTTTCTTTTTGGGTAATATGACATAATCCATTCGTACTGCGTTGTCTCTCCATTTATTTCTGAATACTCCTATCGTTGCGTTGATCCCTCGTGCGCTCGTCGTATTTCTTTCTCCGTTGCCTCGTGCCAGCAGCACTTCTTAAACATGTAATTTCAGATGTTTGCAATATTTACTATTTTGTGTTAAAGTCTTCTAATTGTGCCCTTTGGCTCGTCCCAGGCATTGACCGCAGTCATTATTATATGATGTCAAGAAGTAAACAGTTACGGAAGCAGAAGGTCGAGTGGTTATATTGTTTTTGAGAAAGTACTTCCCAGAACCGCTTCTGAAAAGCCATTATATCGCGCGGATATTGCTTTATCTATTTAATACGGAATTAGGGCAAACAAAACTTTTAAAAACACATTTAAGCATCGGTAACAATTGTATTTAATAGTTACGAGTGGATCATATACATATATAATATAACCATAAATTTAGACACAAATAATGTATGTACAAGTGTAATGTGTATAAAATGTTTATATATATATATATATATATATATATATATATATATATATGTATATATATATATTTATAATATATATATATACATATACATAAATAAACACAGTAATCAACCCGAAGGTAGGTTTGGTAGGTGATGGTAGAGTTCACCTCAGTAGTAAGCCTGACGGCTTTGCCCAGGAATCGAACCCGGGACCCTCCGGTCAGCAGTCCTACGCTCTACCCCCTGGACTACCGCGACCGATATATATATATATATACATATATATATATATATATACATATATATATATATATATATATATATATATATATATATTCGGGTTCGATTCCCGGGCAAGGCACTGTGGGAACCTACAGCTCCACCCAAGCTAATGTGATTTTCGGGTACCAGGTCTTCCTGGGAAACCATAACCGGCACAGGGAAAGGAACTGGCCCCCCTACCCTGATGTGTGAATTTTCACACGCTGTATAGGGCTTAGTACTGGGTGATCTCTACCATCACCTACTAAAAACCGACCTTCGGGTTGATTACTGTGTTTATGGTTTATATATATTATATATATATATATATATATTTATATATTTATATATGTATATATTAATGTATAGTCATGCCCGATAATCGAACTTGGACCCACGAGTCAGTAAACCAATACTCCATCCATGGATTAACACACCCTATGTGTATATAATTGTATCCAAGGTATACTTCCCCTTGTCAATCTCATCATCCTTTAACGGTTCCTTTAAGCATGGCAGTTCGAGGGTGACTTAAAAAGTTCTCGGATTGGAATGAAATAAACGACTTACCTCAACGTAATTTTTTTATTTTTTCCCAGACATTTAGGGGGAATGGAAACGTGGTAGAAATCTCTGAAAACTACTTTGAATAGAAAATGAATAAAAGTATTATGAATAAGTATATTCGCACTAAAATTTAAAATATTCAATATTATTGTTTTAATTAAAAAAATATATTGCCAGAGCTGAATTAAAATAAAGATGCAGCAGAATAGCGGCGAAATTGGAAATACGTGAAGTATTCCATTGTTCACTAGTACTGACTTAAAATTGGCCTGAGGACACGACAGCCTAAACAGTCTGCTTTTAGTGTTTATATTGTCTTCTCTAATCTTCTTTTAAACGTGGAACTTGTTTTTTAGCTTTGTTAGGCCTGCTGCAGATTATTCCTGAAGCAATTTTTTAAAGTTGCCGGTTTTTAATAACGTAAAGTGTTTTCGTATACGCGTTCGTTTGAAACTTAGATTGTAACACCAATAATGTAGAGGAATGATTTAAAAAAAGTGATCTTTTAAAATTGATACTTTTATTTCAACATGCTGAGACTCAATGCTGAATAAACATTGGGCATATTGAATAAGCACACATCTCAATATATTCACCATATTTCCTCACTTTTATCAGCTCCAGGCATCATTACTTCACTCCCATTTGCCCATCGGTGGGTGCCCTACTTTTTGTTCCCGAACTAATTCCATTATTTCATTTCTTATGGCGTAGCCCTGGCAGCGACGTTATATTTGACCTGATAAAAAATTAAAGCTCCCCAACCATTCCTTCCTAGGTGCCCTCTCGGGGGAGGGGTTGGAATGCTTTTCGCATTGCTCTCCCTCTCTCTCTTTTACGGACTTCCTACCTCTTCATTATATTGCGCTTCTTTCTCCCTTCGCCACCGCATCTTCCCACGCGCGCTCTCTCTCTCATATCCTCCATCTCCTTGGTTCTCCACTTTGTTGTGCGCTTCCCTTATCTCTCTCTCTCTCTGTCTGTCTCGTCCCTCGCCCGACGTGCTTCCGCCTGTCATCTCATTCTCCGATTTTTGTCCCACCGCCTCTCTCCCCTTACCTTCCCTTCGCTTCCCTTACTCCTCTCCGACCTTTCTCTTGCGCACCCCCGTCGCACATTTGCGATCTCCCTTTCTCCTCCTCAACCCCGCCCGCTCGTTTGCCCTTCTGACATTTGCTTTTCAGGCGGAATTTCCCTAAAAAGAAGAAGGCCTTACGACATCACTTCATCTCCACTCTCTGTGTCCTCCTCCTCCCTTCTCCTCCTCGTTCAATTGCCCTTTTGTTTCAAAGAGCCTTTCACCATAGACTCCTCTCTTTTGTTCTTCCGCAAAGCATGGTAAACCGTGATTTCGTTCATGTTTCGGGGTTGTTTTCATTCGGCTTGCGCACAGCGTTGCACCGCTACGCACGCACGCGTGTGTGAGTGAGGAGTGCGCCAAATTGCTCCATTGCCTTACAGCCGTTGTTTTGGTGGGGGAACAAGGATGAAATGGCTTTAGCCGAGATTCATTTGACAAAAATCCGGTGACCTCTTATTCGCGATATAAGTGTCGACCGGTCAGGTGTTAAAATATTTAAAAGGGGAATTAAACACCGGAGAAAATGAGCGCTCATTCAGAGTCCCAGTACTAGATATAAAGTGAGTATTATCTACGGGTTGCTGATTGTAGCAATGTACATGTAAATACAATTACAAAAAGCTGTCCGTTTCGTGAAAAATTTAACAAACAAGCCGAAACCGTTACCCTGTTGTGGAAATTGCGAGCTCGGGAGTCACTGGAAGTATGAACATTACATGTACGACTTAAACTTAAACGACTAGGAGGTAAATACAAATCATTTGAGTCTGAGACTGGTAAGGAAGAAATATTATTCAGTTTAACACGGCGTTTGTAGGTGTGACCATTTCAGTTAAGTGCACGTCAAATTAGAATTAAACGCACTGTAATCATAAATATGTTTTGCAAATTTTTGCCCCCAAAATATTTTGAGTAGATGAACCAAGTGTGATGGTGGTATGAATACGGTGCCTTATCCTGGGAGAACTTTAGCTTGAAACGATTGCTTGGTAAGTGCATACATTCAGACGCAATCCTGACGCCTCCTTACCCGCCATACGCCTTCAAATTAGCAAATTAGTGATAGGGAATTAAGATGTTATGGTTCCACGGCGATATTATGATTAGAATTTTATGGATACAGCTGGGTCTACTAATTATAAAAGCGATCTTAACACATTAAATTCATCAAATTACTCTTTGGGCTTTCAAGTGTGAAATTTACCTGTGATGCCTCTGTCTTCAGCTCATTGATTTTGTGATTGATCGGTCTGCCTTAAACAGTCCATGTTCTGGAACTCATTTAGTTTATCACTGATACAATTAAATAAAAATGTCGAATGTTTTTTTAGTCTCTAAGACAAGGAGGGAGTGGGAATGAGTGGAGATAAAACCTCGTGTGGGTGAAAGCAACCGGCAGTCAAGAGAGGATGTTCAAGAAATGTTACCGCGATAAAGTTTTATTGCGCCCCCTCTTTCCCTCACTCCGGGACGTCGATCGCGAAGTAAAACGGACGTGATTCGCAAGAGATTCCATTAAAGTTGTCTCGAAAGTGTCCTTCGAAACTCCTTCATGAAGCTCGTAATAGATAATGAAGTTAACTAACTAATAACATTTTAGACCATTTAGCAGAAAACCAATTCGGAGTAATGAGACACTTAGATATAAGTGAAGGTATTAGCGTCCACGAAATCATTACTGCTGCACTACGAAATTCAGTACACGTAATGGTAAAACCAAAGCGAAAGATATTGATTTTATTTTAAGGTATCTCAAGGAGGTCACAGGCTCGGTGATGTTCCAGCGACGCGAGTGTTTGCTGGCTGTGAGTGGGGACGCCGTCGCATCGGACCTCGAAGAAAGACGAAACACTTGCTATCCAGTATTCGTATATCCCAGTAATGTGTTTCAAATAGTTAGGAAATAATATTTGTGAAGCAAATATTCGGAAAATACACCTCATAACTGTTTGTGAAACTCATGACCGAGAGTTTCATGATCAGCCTAGCATTTGTTGAAAGCATGTTTGGGGTTTGTAAACGAGAGAGTATTTTGTGTTGATTTGAATCTTTGAACATTATGAATATGTTAATTCAAAGAATTTCGGTTCCACCTCAATAAATATAGGAGAAAAGTCAAGAAAGTAACTTACGTTTTAAAATAAAATATAAAATAAGTGACGAGACAAGTTTTATTATATGCATATTTAAAAGGCATTTTCTTAAACTATTTTTCTACATAATCGCCATTGTAATTGAGGCATTTATCATAACGATATACATGCTTTACTATTCCGCCTCTGAAGAAATTTGCCGCCATACACTTTTACACCAACACGTAATTAAGCCTCAGCGTCAAATCGCTGTGTTGCAAGCCACGTTTCATCGCATGAATCATAAGGAGGTAAATTTGGTAGTTTTCACGAATTGTGTTGTTGATTTTCGCCGTCAGTTCATCTGTCACAAGGCTAGGCCGAACACTGCGGTATCCTCTTCGTGAACATTGGTGCTTTGGCCAATTTTAAAGCATGAATTCACCACTACCTCACTCCGCCTTCACTCATTACTATTCCGTCTCCGTACTTTTCACAAAGTTGCCTATGAATTTATATTGGCTTGTGATTTTTATGCCAGGAAAAGTTTAATCACATATTACACTTCCAAACTCGCTCGATTTTCTATTGAAAAGCACAGTTCGCAATGAGCAGAGTAGAAGAACCATAGTCTTCACACTACCAGAGCAGGATGCGTACTGAGCGTAGGGATGTTTTGACACCAATATGATGATTGTTTCTAGCCGTACCCACCGCACCTTTTGGCCAAAATGTAAGTTAATTTCTGGACAGATTTTGTAAATTCATCAATTAGGGCAAAATACCGAGATAATTTCTCTCAAATTGTGAAAATATGTACTAAAGGAATAGGGAGAGTGAAAATATCACAAAAGGAAGGGAACCCCGGAAAAACACTAAGGCTCTACATAAGACTGGATGCACTATCAACATGAATGAGTTCATACCGAAGACCAACACCATACTTCACAAATTAGGAAACGACTCTGGATAAAAAGGTGCAAAGAGGTGGAAAAATGTAAATGAAGAGTTGATCGAAAAACAATAGACAAGAATTCGATTTTAACTCGCGCAATTCAACGCCCAAAAAAAAGTAAGATGAGTAAGATATAGCAATACTATTACTAGGTATGCGTAAAACACTTTTTCGTCACAGTTCAGCAATTGTATCTCCCATTTCAGTATCCTGACAACCCATTCCAAGCGAGGCGCTTTTCAGGGCATTGAGTTGAGTTAGGAAATAATCTCTCCGTGTGAGGAGAGTTGGAGGGAGTAGCACTTCGCAATTTGAGGTGAACTTTAGGAATTCTCTCCGCCGCAGGGTCTTCTCTTTTTCTTATTACTCCTGCCTGAGAGTTGAGAGCCGAGATGACCTTATGTCCATTCCCACACCGTAGAAACAAGGCATTTCCTTTCGCGGGGCGAGGTCCACTCTTGGGCCTTTCCTCTCTGCCCCCATCACCGCTTCCTCCTAAATCCTTGGGTTCGATTCCTTCGTGGGGTCACCGACCCCTTTCTGACTTGTAACCTCCTCCTCCCAAATTCTCCGTCCACGTATCCTTTCCCTCTTGCCATCACCGACCCGAGACGGCGCTAATTTCCATCGCAACCTTTGTCAAACCACAGCCTCTCTCTCTCTCACTTCCTCTGAGTCTCCGCTGACTTTTGCCCTTCCCATTCTTCTTGGGTTTGCTCCAATTTCCTGTGCGGCCGCCTGCACCCATCTCAAACCACAACCTGGTGAACGTCTTCCCCCAGCTCCCTATTTCTCCTTCTCTCCGGACCGGAACGACACCCTTGCTTTCCCGCTCGTCTTGGCCGTGCTCTTCAAGTTGGCCTTCCCCGCCAGACTGCGTAGAGATGGAGAGCAGCGGATAAAGGGTGGTTATAATTTATAAGAATACAATATATCTGTCACTATCCGATAGATAAAAATGCGTGAAAAATACATAAAAATCTTGAGGGATATGTTTTGAAGATTTGGAGGTCGTCTCCAAGGTAACTCAAATCTAATCTCAGCCACCACCATAAGGGGAGATAGCGTTGCCCTAGGAGTGTGTTTTTTATTACAGGGCAGTGGAACAAAGTTTAAAAGCAACGTATTAAAACAAATTTCAAATGTTTTCATGATAAAATAGCCGTTGTGAAACCATTCTCAAAAATCCTAAATAGATAATTAGTGTTTTAATTTTTCTGGGAATTATTTTTGTACTCCCTCCCATGAATAAAAACTTTCTTATCTCAAATATTTTCCTTGCCTTAGTCATTGATGTATTTTATTTATTTTTCAGATGGATTCATATTTACAATTAGCAGTTTATATGTTGCCCATACTAAAGTTACATAAAATTAAAACCGTAGGTATGTTGAGATGTCTTAAGGCTAACGGCCTCAAATTAACAATAAAGAAATATAAATGCTCATTACTTTTTCCAATGAAGAAGCTCTGATTATTTTTATAATAATATTATTACGTTTGAATGCGAAATATCCTATGCCTATTATCCGTGTTAGTAATTTTAGGCATTGCTATAGTAAAACTTCATCGTTTGTTCAATTAGTACTCAGGAACGTCTTCGCGAAATCCTTCGAGTGCCATGGTATTTATGGAGCGTAATAGTCCATCGTTTTTTTTGGATTAAAATTAGATTTGGTTTCCCATTGCCTTCGTCAATTGTGTTTGTAACGAGACAAGGTCACTCAATGGCCGCCCCACTGATGTCAGACGTCTTATTAGCCACCTTACTGAAGAACAGACGCTGCGTCGACTACTTTTCATCCGGCTCTTCCTCGTCGAAATATTTGTGAGTGTCCCTACTGGGAGCAATCATCACGGCTCCCGTCAGTACAAAGGCAAGGACCCGTAAAGCGTGTAGGAGACGTTTACACACGAAAAGGGTTTAGAATACATAAGTGTGTAGTGCACGGGTTCATCGGGAGTAGTTAATAGTTGAAGTAGGTGCGGAGGCTAAAGTATTGGCTTTCCACCAAGAGGTCCCGGATTCGAATCCCGGAGGCGGTAGATATTTTTAGTGGTATTTTGATCCCTACTTGAGGTGCTTTGTGGAGAGCACTTGGAGTGATTACGCCTTCCGTCGGTTGGGATGTTAAGCTGCTAACCCCTGGCACTATCCGCTAATGCCGACGCCGGGTTTCTCTCCACCCTTCTTTTCACATGCATCTCTAATGACAAAAATGACCTCAGTTGTCGGTAGCCTTCCCTAAAACTACTACTATTCCATCTGGAGTCTACTCTAACTCAGAAGAACTCTGATAAAACATTCCCTATAACATTTGCTGCGTACAATACAGAGATGAGTTTGTATTATGGTTCTGCATATTACGTTTTACTCTCAAGTTTTGATGCGAATTAATAGTTGTCTCGTGTATGCAAAAGATTTTGAAGCAAGAATTTCCATGTTACCGTTCAATTTCAATCCAAACTTCAATATATTACTCTGGGATTAAGAAATACGAACCAGTAAGCGTTTAATTCAAATGAGTGATGACATTCAACAGATATAGGCGAGATATAGTGGAAGTCATTACAAGAAAACAAATTTGCTCTTTTCCGCTAGTTTACTGTTAACGAACATCGCGTTTCGGTCCACAGAACCATGTTAAAGTACAATATATGTCAAATAGTGGCCACCTCGTGTTTATGCGTGTTTAAGGAAGGGTAAGAGGGGAGGAGTGAGGTAGGTGGGGACATGTAGGGGAGAGATGAAAAAACCCAAAAACAGCGGAGAAACCAAAGGGAAATACAGGAGCGTGGGGGGGCCAAAGAAATGGAGGGGTGAAAAGAGGGGAGGGGGAAAGGATGAGCACGGGTGGTCATTATAGAGAGGGTGGTGGCAGATAGCTTGTTCTGTGAACTGAAACGCGTAGTACGTTACTAATAAGCTCGTGGAAAAGTACACATTTGTTTTCACATAATGATAACACATTCCAAGAGAGGGGGAACTTTTCGTAGCTATAGACACTCTGAAATATTTTCTCTATTATCCCTGAATTGTTCTAATATAGTTCTAAATTCCATAATATATAAGAAAACAAATGTTTTATGCTTCAAGTTGCCGTCTTGAAATAATTTTCTTAGGATCATGGCTACAATTTAAGAAACAAATTTCTCTATTTAAACCGCCACTCTATTGCAGAATATGCAATCACACGTTTCCTGTAAACACCTTCTCCACCCACTGACGTCTAATTTAAATATTACCGAGCGTCTACTGACAACAGTACCAGGGCTGATGTCAGTAGACGCTCGGTAATATTAAACAGTTTCACAATTTTCCACCTCCAGGCCTCAATCTTATCTATTGGTCACCTCTAGTTTATATGCAATCCATCTTCCTTTCTTTAATCGTCGTACTTGATTCACCTTCAGTTTTATTGACAAAATTAACCATCTATTCATTTATATTACCATTAAACACTAATCTCTGACCTAAATTGTCTAAACATTCCATCAGCAGAGCCACAAGGTCGAAGGCTTTTATTTTTGTGTTCTAATGGTCCATGTGTTTTATAAATTGAGTTTCACACTCCCTATGAATGTTATCACCTCCTGCTTTTATTTGTATAACCGTATGCTATTGAGTGACAATTATCTCCTCATTACAGATGATTATTAGCTTTGGTTATTTTGTCAATTTGTGCTTTGCATCGTCCAATGCTAGGTTGATGAGTCCACTTGTTTTGATTTCTCTCCTCTTGTTCTGAATCCACCGTCAATTCATTTGCCTTCATTGTGCTTGATTTTACTATTCCTTCTATTTATTTTGAATACTTTATCCTGAATTAAACCTATCCGCAGCGATACGAATGCTCACTCGTTCGTCGTATTGTCTTTCTTCGATGCACATTACGCCATCTGCAAAAGGGAACATATCTCATTCATTTTTACGATCGCGTTAAATTTCTTGACACAGATATTTTTTTTAGAATACCGTCATATTCAAGTATTCTACTATGCTAAATTAACATAGTAAATAAAATCTTAATATATGTGATATTGTTTTGCTTAAGGAAAAGAATTACTGTTTTAATGGTTCATCTGGTAATCGTCCATAACGCAAATAAATTAAAACAAATATATATATATATATATATATATATATATATATATACATATATTTATATATTTATATATTTATATATTTATATATTTATATATTTATATATTTATATATTTATATATTTATATATTTATATATTTATATATTTATATATTTATATATTTATATATTTATATATTTATATATTTATATATTTATATATTTATATATTTATATATTTATATATTTATATATTTATATATTTATATATTTATATATTTATATATTTATATATTTATATATTTATATATTTATATATTTATATATTTATATATTTATATATTTATATATTTATATATTTATATATTTATATATTTATATATTTATATATTTATATATTTATATATTTATATATTTATATATTTATATATTTATATATTTATATATTTATATATTTATATATTTATATATTTATATATTTTTATATTTATATATTTATATATTTATATATTTATATATTTATATATTTATATATTTATATATTTATATATTTTTATATTTTTATATTTATATATTTATATATTTATATATTTATATATATATATATATATATATATATATATATATATATATATATATATATATATATATATATATATATACCAACCATACACCCAGTAATCGACCCGAAGGGCCGTTTGGTAGCTGATGGCAGAGTTCACCCAGTACTAAGCCCGACGGCGTGTGAAATTCACACATCAGGGTAGGGGGGCCAGTTCCTTTCCCGGTATCCTCTACCATCCACTACCATTTCGGTGAACTCTATTAGCACCCACCAAACCGACCTTTGGGTTGATTACTGTGTTCATGGTTCACACACACACACACACACACACACACACACACACACACACACCACACACACCACACACACACACACACACACACACACATATATATATATATATATATATATATATATATATATATATATATATATATATATATATATATATATATATATATATATATATATATATATTTATTTATTTATTTATTTATATACATATATATGTTTCGGGAAGTTTCGGAATCCAATACTGGGATTCTAAGGAAAAGTATGCACTTACACATTGGAAAATAATCATCATCTTTTTCCCAAGTTACTCTCATAGTGCGAATTTTTACCCCTGTGAATTGAATGTAATGACTTAAAAAAGTTGATATACTGTAAATACATAGAATAGAGCCGTTTATTACAACAGAAATTAGGTACTGTATCCGAGGTTTGCCACAACGTTCGGTAAAAATACATTTAAAATTCATTAAATTCTAAACACTAGACTGCACTAGGTCAGATGTGCACATGACATGCTATGTTAACTATTGAGCATGAGAAACATATTTTGGAAATGTTATTGACATGCAAGGAGGATTGCCTGCTGAAAATACTAAAGAGTATAACTATTACCGTCCATTTATATGTGCTTCAATTTGTAATGCCCTCACCGTAGTGTCTGTTCGAAATTGAGGCGAGAATAGGTTTGAACACTAGAGCGCCAATTAATAGCTAGCTCCACTGGTTTTGGGAATATAGCCGATCGATGGCCTTTGCTGGCATCAGCGTCTCCGCCTGTATAGACGAACTTGGAGAGGCGTCTCCTATTCCTATTTTTCTTCCAATCAACCCCTTCTTCCCCGTTCTCCTTCTCTGCACTCCTTTATCCTCGTCCATTCTTCCCCCAACGTCAACCTGAGCCCTCTTTGTCTTCATTCTTCGCCGCCCCTGAGTCGGCCCCTTGTCTTCGTCGCCGTTTGTCCTTGTTTACATCCGGCCGGCCCTGGCTGTCCAGCGTTCAGGTTCATCTCGGTGGGATTGCCTAAGGGTCATGTGACCAGAAGTTCTCGAGCCCTCGCTCATGGATTCTGATTCTCTCGAAAAAAGAAATGACCTTACCAAGTTTCGCCTCGGCCTCCGAGTTGAATTCAAAATATAATTGCGAACATACCATGAATGCTCTCAAGTTATTTTTACCTCAGGTAATTCAGGTAGTAACCTAAATGTATTGCTTTTCATGAATTATCTACTTGAGCGTATTATTTTCTCGATCCGTCGTAATTGACGCCCTTCGTTTGCAGTTAGAAATTCCAGTATGTTTTAATTTTTTAATATTTTCGTCCTCCTTGAAATTAAGATACTTACCAATTTCGTCCATGATCGAAGCTTAATTAAAGTAATAAAAACGTGCACTTATGCTTTGCTTTGCACTTTTTTCAGATTTCAAATAGGTATTTGTAGACTAAACTGCGTCTCCAAAAATCTGCATTTTTGGAAGCCGTCCTTCCGAGTGATAATCAAATGTGACAATAGATGCATATTATGACGTTACTTATAAAGATATATCTTACGATATCAGAGCGCAAGGAGGACGATGATGTCATTGACAAATATAAATTTCTTATTTTTATAATTTATGATACACAATTCGATTCGCTTTTCGGGAGTCGCGACAAGACTTTTCTCAAAACCCAATCAGCCCTCTCAATGAAACGCATTTCTTTGCATGGTTACGCGAATCATGTAAATCAAAATTTATGTGGAAACTTTTCCCCAATCCAAAATTACCTTTTCCTTCGGGAAATCGTGCTTGGCGACTAACTAGTGATCAATTTCTACCTTTCTTAGAGAAGGTTTGGGAGGATCCTCATATCCTTGAGAGTTTTGTCAAGAAAAAGGATGGATTCCGCGTACATTCTGATTCTACCCCTTTCCTCAACTATGCTTTCTCTTCAAATCTTTCCGTCTTAATCATCAACGCATTCTGATTTTACAAGGAATCTAATTTTTGCACCATTTTCTCGCAAATAGACACTTCCTCTTTCTCGAAAGCCTAATCAGTCTTACCTACCCTCCGTTTTCCATCCTCTTTCTTCAGTCTTGATCATTTAGTCACACCCGGTCATATTCCATTGCAGTGCGTAGTTCAGCGCTTTCCGCGGAGTTGCTAGACCACTACGGTGAAATTGACATTCTGTCTTTTCCCGTCCCGGCTCCTTTAAGTACTCACTCTCTCCTTTAAACGTCGTCACCTTCTTATAATGTGCTCCTTTTTTAATATTCTTGGTGTTTGAGTGAAAATGATTTTTCCATCATGCTAAGCTGCTTGATACATTTGTTTCAATATTCTTGCGTTTTTTATTTAAGTCTATCGTTTACATGAAGTCAGTAGAATGAAAACTAATTAATAATTTTAAGTTTACACGATATGCATTATTATCAAAATCACAACATACCAGAATATTGGACAAGATTGTGATACGATATAGATTTTGCATAAATTACAAAAAAATTATATTTGTAGCCCGATACTCATTTCCCGAGTAACCAAATAGCATGCATTTTAATAATGTGGCGCCAACGTTGTAGTAACTTCCGCAACTGAAGTACTAAATTATTCAGCTTGGGTTAAAAAACTACAAACCTCGATACCACGTCTAGGTTTCAATTATTTAAGATTTTCGTTGAATTTAAATTCCTTCAGCTTATTGATGAAGCGCCTTCGTTATATTTCGTGATGTATTTTACATGCTCTGCAAATGAAATCTATTAGAAAAGTTATTTGAATGACTTTAATGCATGTCAATCACATTGTTACGAGTTTCTAGGGTTTTTTTCAGTTCCTTCACGAGGACCAGCTTTATTATATTCATGTGCATATTCACGTCATTATTATTTCTATCTAATACGTGATGTTATATCTCATTTTTTAAAATTATTTTTAGGGACAAGAGGAGTCCCAAAGCCCTTTGGAATAAACTTTTTCCCGTTGGCTCGCTCGTCCCCTTGTTCCTTGGTGGCCTCCGTATCTCTCCATTTCCCTCTCGACCCCATCTCCTCTCGACCCCCCGCCCGACCCCTCCCCCCTTCTCTTCCATCCCAATCCCGACTCTCTCTCTCATCCTCAAGTGTTACTACGTGTTCCACCTACGATGCCGCCTACCCTACTCCCTCCTCCTCCATCCAATCTTCCCCCCCCTCTCCCCACTTCGACCGGAGAGGAGGCATTTCCCCTCCCGCCAATCTCTTCCCCTCTCGATCCCAAGGACCCCCCTTCCCGCCACCCCGTCCCCATTGATCCGGCTGCCCGCTCGATCGAATAATAAGTATTACCACCACCGGCCCACCGCAGCCGCTGTATCCGACCGGCCGGCCGAATGTGGGATGGGGTGGTGGGGGGGTGGAATGGAGGAACCCCCGAGTGTTCCATAACATGTCTTCTCGCCCCCTTTCCCTCTCCAGCCCCTTTCTCCTCCCCCTCCCTCGCCTACTACGGCCTCCTCGCGCAAAATCTCTTTCCGACACCCAACTCTTCGATTATTCCCGAGGCGTCGTATCACTCTCCCGCCCCCAGCCCCCCGTTCCGCCAACGCGAGTGGCAGCGGAAGAACGTTCGCTTTCGGGGGTAGTCGGGAGATGGTAGGGGTGGAAAAGGGGGCACGAGGGCGTAGAAATGTTTTTCGAGGACGTCATCACAGGCGAGGGGGGAATTTTTCTGGGTTGGGGACAAGGGGTCTGGTGTTGAGGGGTTTAAAGGGTGGAGTGGTTTCATTTTTTTTATTTTTTGCAAGGGGGGAAACTGTGAAAGAATGGGTGGGAGAAGAGATGGAGGGGGTGGGTGGAGAGAGCCTGGGCGAGGGTGAGTGAGAATGGAGGGGAGAAAGTGAATCAGAAATGAAGAGAGAGAGAGAGAGAGTGTGTGTGTTTTTGGGGGAAAGGAAACATGGCAGACATGCTTAGAAAATGGACTTTCTTCTCGTCATCACATATTTGCATTTATGTGGGACTCTGTAATTGTCTTTTCAGACTAGAAGTTGCAGTCTTTTTATTTTAGTTTCGAGTGGCACTTGACATCCTTGCATCATTTGCTCCGAAGAGGGATGCCTTTCTTAATTGGGTTGGGCTTAAGTAGAGTCCGAATGGGGACCCACACACACGGAGCGTATTTTCTTAAGCGTATTCTCTCCACGTGGTGCCCGGGGGAACCCAGGTGCCACAGGAATATTCGATATTTTGTCAAATAAATATCAGGAAAATCATATATTGTCCGAAATTTCCGACAGAGTGCATCAGATTATTACCAATAAAGGACTGTGACTCGTATGCATGACAGTTTTGGTTTTGGATTCGACTCCAGTTCACAAATAGATGCACGCTTGAGCCGCTTTCTACCACAGCTACAGCTTTTTTTATTTTTTGTTAGTTATATGATTATGTTGAAATTAGCGTAATATAATCGAAATTCGTATTCCTATATTTTTCGATGCACAAGTCTGTCTCCATTTCAAAGAAAAATTCTCTGTTTTTACGTTAGTTATCGACTCAAAAAGTATTATTCTACATTAATTTACTTTTATATTAATGGCATAAAATCTTGTGTGTTGATTAATATCCATCAAATTTTATTCTAATTTTATATGTGCAAACGAGAGACTCATAGTAATGTTCTTCCCCTATGCATGTTTGCCTGAAGACAGTCCTGCGGGTCTGATCTTTTCATTCAAATGAATGGGTGTGCTAGTAGAATGAAATTAAAAAAACACGGAATTATGCACATATGATTGTGGATGATGGAGGGGTTTTACGAAATAAATGAAAAATTCGCAATTATTTCTCTAAAAAAGCCAATTACCATTTGCAGATATTGATAGAAATGAACTCTTACGGCTAGTAATATATAATAAATGTGAAACTCCAATAGCCGTAAACAATTTACCTTTCTAAACAAGTAAAAATGAAATTAGTTGGCTAGCGCCACAAGTCAAGAATGGGTAAAAGGTTAAATTAAAAAAAAATGAGGATAAGAAAGGTAAAAACCTTTCTTATCCTCTCCTTTTTTTACCTTTTACCCCTTCTTGACTTGTGGCGCTAGCCAACTAATTTCATTTTTATTTGTTTAGAAAGGTAAATTGTTTACGGCTATTGGAGTTTCACATTTATTATACCATTTGCAGAATTTACGTTGGAACACAGCAAATTTGCGAAACTTTTCACTATAAAATTATTTTATTCAGAAAACTCTTCAGCTCCTGATCATTCAGGATCCATTTTAGTAACTTTAAACGTTCATCAGAACAAGTGGCTCTGAAATTGAGAGTGCTGGCAAAGAAGAAAGTGCATTACGTAAAAGCGATGCTCAGATTTTGGTGGAATACGGGATGTGTCGACATGAATGAATAATAGCAGTATGCGAATTATTGGCCGCGCTACGAAGTATTTTTGGAATAAATTTTTAAATAGAGATTAGACCGGCAGAGGCTTTTTTTCTGTCGAAGATATTGGAGCCATTTTCGGTGTGTAGTTTCGAATGTCACTAATTATTTATCGGGCTGATCAGGACTCATTTTTAAGGGCTGTGTATTTTGATCGGCGTGAAACAGTAACTTTTTCCCAGCTTATCCTAAAAATATATTAATTTGGATACTGGTCGTTGGAAAAGGAATTGAATTGCATAATTTACTTGCAAACTCATGAACACGGCTTGCACGAAAAATAGCACTGAATTGAGTTGTCGATTTCACTCAACCTAGTAAATATTATTCAAAGCATTCAGGTTGGTGGTAGGTGGATGAATTTCGCATATGTGAGGCATTAAATAAATACACAAAGTATGTGGTTTTTCCTGTACCCCTTAGCCATTAATTACATCCAAGAATGAAAGCTCTAATAGTAGATGGTATGTGGAGATAAATGATAGATCCAATCGTCTCTTTGAAATGGTGAGCATTATTAACTAACTGACACTGAGTTCGACAGCCTCAGAAATGAATTTTCGTTATTCGACGGGTGAGCTGACATTGATAATTTTATATTTAACTAAAAAATCCTGATTTTATTTTTATGAATCCTCTATTAAATTTTTTTAAGACCACAGGAATGAATCGATCATTTCTGTTTAATTTTGTGCCCGTGGTAATTTAAATTCCGTCCTCTCTGTGTTTCCGTAAAGTTGCAAGAATACTGGAATACTTTACGATTAATCGTGTTGGGATAAATACAAACGCTGTAGTAATACATATTATTTAAGTTTCACCAGTCATCCAAAGCTGTCAAGAAGGATTTTTCGAGGAAGGGATAAGAGTTACAATGCATACGAGGGAGCTTGGGATGAATTAGACTTTTTCTTTGAGGGACGCACAAAAGCGGTCTTAATTGAGGGCCGACTTCTGAAGAAAATCTCTCTCTCTCTCTCAGTCTTAGCCGTATAATTTGGGTTTCAGCAAAGGAAATTCCGCGACAAACCTTGATTTTAACATCCTCACCCTTCCCCCATTCACCTCTCCGAGAGCCCTTTCGAAGGCGGTACTTTTCGGAGCCCGTTCGAACTGTTCACGCTGGGAACAGCGCAAATGAAACAACCGTGTTACGTCTTTCTCTCAAACTTTCTTCCCATTTCCGAGTGACTTACGTGGCGGAAAAAGATTGAATGGAGAGAACGGGAGAAACGCTCTTTTTTGAATGGCGCTTGTCGGCGGCCCCCGGGGTTGGAATCGTGGGCCGCGGAAGGGTCGCACGGTGCTAAACATCGTGGAAAAAGAATGATGGAGGAGGTGAGGGTGAGGGAGAGAGACGAGATTCGGAGAGAGGAGATGAAAAGAGGCGAACGCCTCGGAGATGAGGAAGGCATCAAAGTACCGTAGTTAATTAATTAGCGACGTGATAATAAAGAGAAAAAAATATATCCGAGGCTGGCGAAAGGAAATTTGAATCCTTGGGAGATGAGCTAGGTTGAGTCGGTCGCGAGGGATTGGGGGAGGAAGGCGAGTTGGAATATCCGCTTATTCCCTTTTTTTGCCCTCCTCCTTGCGCGGAGGCGACCTGCGGAACGTAATGAAAATATGTCTGAAAGGGATAATTTGGGAAAACTTTCGAACCGAGATGGCTGGAATGAGAGATGAAATGGCGATGGATTAGGGAAAGGAATATAGCGGACAATGGAGGGATGATTATGATAGCAACATGGGAGGCAGGGAAAGAAAGAAGGGGAGTTTAGAAGAAGACGGTGAGTTGAAAGGAAGCTGGGGGAGGGGTGGGGGGAAGGAGACTCCGCATCTGGTAGTTAACATAGAAAAATCTCGCGAAAGAGTTTTTTTAGGTGGATTAGCTGGGTACGAGGTTCTTTGGATAAGAAGGGGATCAAGAATGGAGTTGCGTAATATCAGATTCTTCGCTATGACGTCGGTGCAACTTATTTTTCTCGCAATGGTTTTCGCGCGGTAATTGAAAATTCCATAGCAAATATATTATTTTAAACAAAGCATGCAGGAATGGATGCATCTTTTTCATTCTCAGTTGATTGTTTCAAACAATTATCAATTTATTTCGCAGGCATCAACTTAGTTCTCCTAGGCTTCAAGGGTCTTTATCGAGATAATAAAAACTTTTTCCTCGAATAAATAATTAATTTTGTATTTTTCTCATCATCATTTTAACTTTAATGCTAAATTTAAAAAAATAATTTTATTGTACTACGGATACCATGATAGTTTAACCGACCCTGTTGTCATTATATTTTATCTTCGACATAATACTCTTTATGATTAAAGAGTATCCATTTAATTCTTCCAAAGCTCTTGGGCGATAATACATGTGCCTTATTATGATAGTTTGGTTAATTATATTACGAAATCATTGCATCGTTTTTCTTCATCCACTTTATTTTTATTTAGCGCCCTTCAATTCATTAAAAGTCTGGGAATTAATTTCGGTAGAAAAAATTGGAAGGACTCAATGGGGGATTATCTCAGGGTAAAAGAGTAAAGTGGACTACTCGCGAAACTCGTTCGGAGTGGTACCTAAATGTCCACTTTCCCGCCAAATGAATGCGCTTATTTCGTTAAGCGGATGGGCTCGCTGAGCTTAAGGCTGTGGAAATTTTCTCCGGACACGGGGTCTTAATTCATGGATCTTAGAGCGGTGCTCGGGTCTTTTCGCGCTCCCTTTAAAACTTTCAGTGTTCCACTGCATCTCCGAGACGAAATTACCGGTGCGCTGATAGGAGTACTGTACTTTTGACGGTAAGCGAGACGTTTAAAGTACAGCCTGTTGATTTTTAGGGCAATAATAGTGGAATTTACAGTGATATAGATAAAATAGTGACCGCAAATTTCCAGAAAAAAGATAATAAAAAATCAAACGTAAGGGGATTATTTTCCTATAATCCACCCAATTTCAGTATAAAGATAATTTTCACCAAGATAGCCAAATACTGGCTTCCATAGACAGAAATAAGTAATATGTAGATGAAGATGAAATACCTTAAGCGTAGTATTCCCATTTCATGGCGATAGCAATATCCTGGTAATCATTTGGAATAATATTTCGTTGATAGCACACCCGAAAACCGCCCAAGTTGCAAGAACGTAGTAAAAATGGGCTCTACCTAATAAAAAATGGTATAATTATCTGCAAATTCCTGCATGAGGTAATAGCATTCTCTACTCCTAGGATATCAGCCCGCCCAGAGCTCTAAGCCATATTAGTTAAAGACTCGTTGGCCCAGTAGTGATTTTGCTGAGCTGCAACCTTGGATACAATTATACAGTGAAAATAAAAAAAAAACTATTTATTTAATTTGAGATTAGCTCCACAAATTTGAGCAATGTCTTTGGTAAAATTGCAAGATTTAAATACGAACGCACGCAACAAAATTCCTAACCACAATTGGAAGTATTCCTATCGCACAGAAATAAGAAAAATCTCACAATAATGCTTGAATTGATTAAAATGGAAAATAATGCGAAAGTATTTATTAAGTTTTCTCAGGTCTGCCATCGAGTCAGGGGTCCCATGTTGGCCAAGGCCGGGGGTTCCATATTGGGAGAAAACTTCATCAAGTTCATTTAGGTGTGACGAAGCTTCTTACCATGCTGTGGCGTTCACATGAGCAAAGTACAAAGGTCAAGAACGAGGCATATCTAATGTAAACGGAGCCGGGGGAGGGGAGGGGGGTGGATATTTGGAAAACTTCATAAAGCAAATACGCCAGGAAAGCAACAAATCTTACTTCAATGTGAAAGTACGAGGGTCATCCGGAAAGTAGTACCCGTTCATGAAATAAAGACACAAAAGTAAATATTAACAAACATAAAAAATTTTATTTGAAAGAGGATACTTTAAACTACTTCTCAACATAATCTCCAAGCAAATTAAGGCATTTGTCATAACGTGTGACAAGTTTCTGTATTCCTACTGCATAGTCCTTCGCCGCCAGCTCATTGAGATACGCGAGGGACCCATCTTGCACAAATTTTTGCATAATGCAGATGGTGTTTAACAATTTCATGAACAATTGTTCGAGAAACATTGGGAAAATGCTCACAGATGTCATCAATTGTGACGCGCCGATCGTTCCTCACGAATTCGTCAACTGAGCTCACCAGTTGGTCTGTAATGACAGACGGTCTCTCCGAACGCTCATCGTCGTGTGTGTTCCCCCTCCCCATGTTGAAGTTGCGACACCACCGCCGAACAGACGACTCGTCCATTACATTGTCGCCATACACCTCCTTTAATTGGCGATGAATATCACATGGGCGAACGTTTCTTGCATTGAGGAATTTAATCACTGCCCTCACTTCACAACTGGCGGCGTTCTCAATTTTTTTAAACATTGTAAACAATCACAGAAACAACACAGGCAATGCTAGCGTCACGCAACTTGGCTCAGAGAAGGCAGACAAGCCACTGAAGCTATCTGACCTCGTCCAGCGGCTACTCGCGTCGTCAGCACTTCATGCGGCACGAACGGGTACTACTTTCCGGATGACCCTCGTACTTTGAAGTTGATCGGAAGGCCTTTCCGTTTCGCGCAAGCGAGTGTCGCGGTAAAACGAGTTTAAACTCCTTGAACAGAGCATCAGTAATAGATATCGTTGTTTATGTGCAATTAAAATCATCTTTATGATGAATATCCTTTTGATATGCGTGAGTCACTGAGGGCTCTAAACATGTCAAATTTCCCCGTCTTACCAGGAGTACCTCATTAAATGCCGTAAAGGGCTTACATGTGTACGTAAAAGAGCATCCTTTCAAGTGGGTGGTGGCATTGACAAAATTAATCGGCAAAGATTGATTGCTTCCTTCTTTGGAATCCTCTATTTCGCGAAAACATCTAGAGCACCCGCGACGATCTAAATCAATACCTTAGCTCACAAAATTGGGAAATCGAGAACTAACCTATGTGATATATCTGCTTAACAGAGGACACCGCCAAACACAGAATTGAAGAATGTATCCGTCATGAAAAAACAAGACTAGAAATATGGCATGACATGGCGGTGAAGAAAATTAAATTGCGCGAAATAGTATTATTCTGCTTAAAGACCAATTGTAAACTCCTATTTAATTTCGTCACATGAGTGGTAATTATGCAATGCAAGCAGACACATCTAACACATTTTACTGTCAGTGTAAATTTTCCTATTTAACGTGCTCTACAACTAGGCGAAAAATCAAAATATATCATGCATTCACGATACAAATTATTTTTATCTGTATATATTATGTTGTATGTTTCTGTACTTGTGCTGATTATTGTGAAAATGTGTACTAATTGTACTCGAAGTGCCTAAATTCTAATGTTCTGTGTATTCTGTGAATGGTTAAGTGTGTAATTCCAAATGTATTATTATGTATGTTTTGGATACTTGAGAGTTTATGTAAATAACTGTTTAAAAATCTCACATCGAGTAACTTTGGTGATTAAAGACAAAAGGGGAATTTAAGCGTGAGCCTCAATCAACATTTAGCAGTGTTGTATAACTATGTATGTTGCTACTGGAATAAACTATTGATCTACGGGGAGGAGCCTCACCGTAGTATTTTAAAGAAAAAAACCTTCGCAAGCCAGCGAAACGTTTGATTTTTGGAAAATGTATTCATTGTTCCGCCTTCATGCTCTCTGCACGTATGTTATTGGCGAGTTCTCGTGAATTAATATTCTTCTTTAAATATTTAATTCATCGGCCAACGCCACTCTACAGTGCGGAGAAAGGAATAATTAAAGATTCCTATTTCTCGTTAAAAGAAATTACATTCGCAGGGCGTTTTGTTATTGAATTGCAACCTTGAATAAGAAAGGAAATACGAGAATGAATGGGAGATAAGTGTTCAGAAAGAGGAGAAGACTGGAGAGATTAAAGGATACAGGAATTCAATGGGGCTTCAATTAAAAGGAGATTGGAAGGAAATGGAGAGTAGCCGAGAGAAAAGCGGGAGAAGGGTAAAAACTGAGAGAAAGTTAAAAGCGAGGGTAACTCTTAAAGAGAGAACCAACGTAAAATTTAACTTGAAGCAGAGTTTATTAAACGAAAGGAGTGGTAGTTAGCCATTAATATGAATTGATACTTGATCTAATCTATGAAATTTGAATTCATAAATTGCATTTCGTTCGTGTGGCTAGTCAAAACTGGAAAGAGATGGAGATTTTTTTTAATCCATGTAAAATTCAAATGTCTACTAATCTATTGATTTAATTTTTATTGCGGCTCTTGATATAAATGATATTCTAACTAATTTTACATTTAATAGGTGTAGTCGAATGCACTTTACCTCAAATAAAAAAATATGAGTTCGCGAGTTATTTAGTTTTTACAGTTTATTGCAACAAAAAAATATATCTACCCGAACTCTGATGTGTGACCAGTGGGTGTGCCATTTTGATTGGCATGGTAGGCGCAACTTGGACATTGGCGAAATAAAATAGAATTCCGTAGGAATAGCTTCTACTGTAACCCTACTAAAAACACTTTCTTCCCAAGCGACAGAGCTGGAAAGTGTGGATTCCAAAATACTATGATTTTGAGAAACAATTTTTAGTATCAAATCTGCTGCGTGTGTAATTTTTCGTAATCTTGGTGCATTTTTTGAATCACCGTTTTTTGTTGGGCATTTATGTCCATAAACATTGCTTGTATCTGGAATTTGATGATAAAAAGAGTCACGTCGATTGGTTTCAAGTCTTCGGCGACCAAAACCCTTCCACGCTAGCCTCTCGTGGAACATGAGAGCGTAAATTGGTCACCCCCAGCCGCTGACGAGGCCTATGGCAAAGAGCGTGCCTGCAGCCCTTACACGAGATACGAGTGTTTGTTCCCCATTGGCGTGATCCGTGGGGGACAAAGGAAAACCGGAACTCTTCCGCGCGATGGCCTTCGGTCTCCATGTCGTGAATCCTCTCGGAACGACAGCAGCTCAGGAAAAATTCGATGCCACATGGAAACCCCTTCAATCCTATTCCTGGTTGGCACGTTGACTGTTGACTGTTGTGGCGCCATCCTCCTCCGAACCCCCCTCGTTGGGATGAAGCAGTGTTTGTCGAAAGTGAGCGAAAAAACTTTTTCTCCTTAATCATATCCCTAAAATTACATTAGAATACGGTAACATTTTTGGAACTACGATAAATCAAGGCCATGTACCATATTGCATGTAGATATGAAACTTTTCGAAGGGGATTATAGTTGTCTAACTCCATATTATATCCGAACCTAATTAGGCGTCCCGTCTACTTATAAATTTCCATTCTATTGATTTGGTGAATAGACATACGTGCACGTACTTTCAACACCAGTTGCTTTAAACGTTCATTCTCAAATGATTAATTATCAGTGACTTAAATTCACTAAAAAATCACGGGTCGGACTCTAAATGCCTGGTTTAAGAATCCAAAATCACTTGAAGTTTTAGTACAAATTTTTAAGTAGAGAGAGGAACTCAGATTTTAAGATTGTGGGGTCTACTCACGTGTTCTTCCTTCTCTTTGTCATCCCGCCATAATATGGAATAAATGTCTTTATACTCCCCATTTTTCACCTTTATGGAATCCAGTTATGCCTTTAATTATTGAGTAATGATGATGAAATGATAACAGATCAATATTTAAAATAATTTAGATAACGCGCGTATGAGGATGCGCAGGTTTAATTGAAAAAACAACTTACTCCGTAAAGAAGTTAAAGTTAAATTACTTCCTACTAAGCAAGTTACCGAAGAGTGACTTAGGCTATCTTAGGCTTAGGCTAGGAGGTAGTTTTAAAATTATATTACGCAGCTTTAGAGCGCAATAAAATAGGACAACAATGTTTGAAATGAAGGTCATGCATTTTTTTCAGGTTGTACTTAGAACATTGCGTTTGTTTTCCTGTTTTTTTAAGGCTAGTATTCCCTCTATGGTGCACAGAAGAATTTGTGGGTGAGAAATATTTGAGGTTATATTTGAACGTATTATGAACTTCATAAAGTATTCATTAAAGTTTAATTTTTATATCTTTCCATAATCGTAGTCATTGCTAATCTACGATCGTATCAATGTTTATTGATACTTAGAAAAACATGACCGTTTGTTTTTTCCAACTTTAAGTTTAATTACTTCATAAAACAAACACCCTGGAATATTATTGAATTTTCTCCGTCAGAGGAATGTTGATGTTCTATAGCAAAAGCGACCTTATCCATACCATTCCCTAATACTTTCCCGAATTTGTTGTTACTCTTAATGTGATTGGAACGTTTAATAGCTTTTATATTTTTGTGTTTAAATAATAATATGATTTTTCACCAAACCACGCTATGGAGTAACTTTTATATCTGTGATTTTCCCGATATACTGCATAATATGCATTCGCTGGAATTGTATCATTTATAACAGTAGTTGATGCACTTGGCTACTTTTAAATGAAACTAATGATACGAGAGTTTGCTGGTTCACATGGTATAAATGCAAGTGAGTACCACAAAATTATTTATATTGCAGCCGATTAATTAAATTCAATTTTCGTTCCCCCAATTGCCATTTCATGTTGACAACCAATAACAATACAATAATGATTTGGCAACCCAATTAAGCTTACTTGAATTACATGCTAGTTCTATGGTAGCCTTGGGATTCCTTGGAATCATATTTATATTTCATGAATATATTCTAGCATAAATATATTTCAGTTTAATTTGTATACTTTATGATATACATATATTTTAATGAATACTGTCAAAAAAACTAACTTGCAAGTTACACTTTAAACGCTGCAAAATTAATAGTATTCATTCTATATTTTAATTAAATATGGTAATTTCTGGCGAAAACACATTAATTAGCCTGGCTTGATGCATACACATACATACTCGTAGTTCTCAAGCGTCTCGGAGTACGGTAGGTTTACCTCCTCGACCTTAATTTTGTCACACATCAAAATATTTTCCCTCCGACAAAACAAACGGTGTGGGTACACTTTCGGGAAGCACTTCCGGGCCACCTGAAAAGAGATGCGCAGATGCCGATAATAAAATAAAATAGGTGCGGCAGTGTAACCGTCGGGAATACGTGCGAGGCGAGGCCTACTCGACGCTACCCTCGCATTTCGGCCGATGGCGTTTATCGAGGAAATAAAAAATTCGGCATTAAAGCGGACTCGGAGAAGGTGGGGGACCAAAAGGAGGAGGCGCGTTTGGAAGTGAAATGTAAGTGGGGGGGGGTTGCCTCTCCTCATCCCTTTTGCCTCTCCTTCGCGAGCGGATTCTCCGGGAAGCCGGACGTGCTCCGATCGCATATCACCCAGTCATCCCCACTCGCAGAGTCTGAGACGCGGAGTGGATACTGTGGAACGAAGTGCTACGGGTACGAGATACATAAAGATGTTTATGCATACTATACGCGTACGCGTATGTATTCGGCGAGGAATTTTCCCGGTCTCATGGGAACGAAATGATATGTAAAGGTTGGGGAAAATTTTGAATAGAGACACTAGGAGACAGGTAAATAAAGGAATGAGGAGGGTATTAAATTGAAATGGAATGGTTTTATGAATCAATGGGTGAAGAATTCGTTCTTTCATGGAAACGTGAGCTGATGGAATCGATTTTTACTTATGGCATTTAGCAGACGTTTATTTTGATATTTTTCCAAAGAGCTAAGGGATATGGCGTTTGATAAATTGCCTTGCGATTTATAGTGATGGGTGGAAGTTAAAAATACTTTCATTCAATAAATAGAAATTTTTTGAAAGTGATCGACATAAATTAAAGGGCTCTTAATATTCTCAAGAATAACTCATTATATAATCTATTTTTTTCCCCTTGGATTTGTTTCTCGTTCATTTCAGCTCTTTTTTGTACAAATCAATTTCAAAATTGAATATAGAGCTTTTTTAATTCGGACTCCTCGTTAAAGATTTTGCTAAATTATGTCTCTGTAGACCATGAATTTTTGCCATCATTATAAATCACCTTATTTGACATACCAATTTTATATATATATATATATATATATATATATACATATATATATATATATATATATATATATATATATATATATATATATATATATATACATATATATATATATATATATATATATATATATATATATATATATATATAATACAAACAGGCGGTAGAGGAAATCATGGAGAATGGTAAAGAGCTAAGTACTATCGAAGAAAAATGGGAAAGTATTAAGAAAGGGCTGCCTAAAGCCACAAAAGACACTATTGGAACCGTTAACACTAAAAGGACTAGGAAACCATGGATCACGGATGAGATGATTACAAAGGTGGATGAGCGGCGAAAATGGAAGAATGTAAATACAGAATTAGGCAAATTGAAGTACAAAGAATGAAAAAATAAATTGAGGCGGGCAACAAATAAAGCAAAAGAAGCATGGTGGAAGACACAGTGCGAGGATATGGAAAGTCTGCAGAGGAAGAATAAAATCGGGGCGCTGTACAGCAAAGTTAAATCTTTATCGGGAAGTAAGAAACGGAGATCAACGATACCAGTTAAAGATAAGGCGGGTAAGGTAATTGTTGACGCAGGGAAGATCCAAGAGAGATAGAAGGAATATATAGAAGAACTGTATAGTAAAGAGCTTAGACCAACAAAGTTAGACATAGAAAAGAAACATGACGTAGAGGAAGCATTAGTAGGTAGCTTAGGTCCAGGCATACTAGACAATGAGATAGAAAGGGCATTAAGGGAGATGAAACTAAATAAGGCCGTGGGGGTGGATAACATTCCCGCAGAACTTTTAAAAGGCTTAGGAAAATGTTGGAGGAAGAGGCTATATGGGCTGATTCGTAGTATATATGAGGAAGCAATCTAGACGGAAGACTTTGTGAGATCAATTTTAGTTCCTATTCCGAAAAAGGTAAAGGCTACATCATGTGAGGACTACAGGACAATAAGTTTTATATCCCATGCAGGTAAAGCTGTTCTCAGGATCATTAACAAAAGGATACAGAGTAGGGCAAATGATTACTCAGGGGATGATCAGTTTGGGTTTAGGAAGGGGTGAGGTACGCGTGATGCCATTGCAGTAATAACATTATTAATCGAGAGGAATATTGAACACAACCAGGAGGTATTTGCCTGTTTCGTAGATTTCAAAAAAGCGTTTGATAGAGTGAATTGGGAAAAACTAATGAGTATATTGCAGAAAATAGGAATAGATTGGAGGCAAAGGAGGCTAATCCGCAACCTGTTCATGTCTCAGACTGCTTAGGTACGAGTGGGGAACGGGGAGTCCGGTTGGGCCGTGTTAGGAAGAGGTGTAAGGCAGGGTTGCCCATTATCACCGTTGCTGTTCAAGGTGTATGCAGAGGGAATGATTAAAGAGGCATGTGAATAACTGGAGGTAGAAATGGAAGTGGGCGGGCAATTCAAGGAGAAGAATTGCGCTAGGCAAAGAGGCTTTCACAAGGAGGAGGGAGTTGATGACAGGGATGTTGAGCAAGGATGTTAAGAATAGACTCGTGAAAATTTGATATGGAGCGTAGCTATGTACGGCGCGGAAACGTGGTCATTGAAGCATGAGAATAGACGTAGACTGGAGGCTTTTGAAATGTGGGTTTGGAGAAGAATGGAGAAGGTGAAATGTATAGAGAAGAAAACAAACGAGGGAGTACTTGGTATGGTGGGTGAAGAGAGGGGTTTGCTGGGAGCAATCCTATGGAGGCAGGAAAAGTGGACGAAGGGTTTATTGGCCGGCAGCGGGATGTTGAAGACTGCAATTGAGGGGAGAATGTTAGGCAATCGAGGAAAGGGAAGGAACAGGATAGGGATGTTGCACGGGATGAAGGGAGGAAGATAGTACTCAGAGCTGAAGAGGGCCCTGATGTAAAGTAGGATGTTGTATTTTGCTAGGGGTCACAAATTATTAAATTAGTAATTATGTCCGTCCAAAAACCTACCTTAGCCGGTAGATTATTTAAAAAAAATATATAAAAATATATTATTGTAGAATCATACTTTTTTTGCCGATAACTTACGTAAAAACAAGAGGGACCTGATGTAGGGGCCACAAATTATTTAATTAGTAAGTACGTCCATCCAAAAACCTACCTTAACCCGTAGATTACCTAATAATAATAATAATATATGTATATATATATATATGTAGAATAGGAACTTTTAAAAGGACACTCACACGGTAAATTGTGGGAGCTTTCGGTCTTCTCCGAGGCCTTTTTCTAGTAAGACTCAGTATTGTGCCGTCCCGGTATTTTGCTGCTCGTGTGAGCGTTTCCGTATAATCGAAATACACACACACAGATATATATATATATATATATATATATATATATATATATATATATATATATATATATATATATATATATATATGTATTACTAGGTAATCTACCGGTTAAGGTAGGTTTTTGGATGGACAAAGCTACCAATTAATTATATATATATATATATATATATATATATATATATATATATATATATATATATATATTTATAAATATGCATATAAAATCCATATTTAGGAATAAAATTAATGCGGTCTGTACTTTTGCGTTTTAAAATAAGCGAAATATACCTTTTGTCTCTCCAAGAAATATTCTGCTAATGAATTCATGCAAGAGTGAAAATATTGTTTTCTTCGCTCTTTGAGGGGAAGGGCATGAGAGGGATAATGATATGAAGTAGCTGATTGCATGTGTTGCAGAGTGGAGTGGGAAATGGAGAAGCGGTTGTTGAGATTTTGGATAAAGGGACGAGGTCCGAACCTGATGTGAAACTACAGGGGAGGTCGAGGAAGGGAATGAATAAAGTATGTGCCGCACATGCAGCGATGAATCTTTTGTAACTTGACTGTTTCAGTCCAAAACTTCTCGCTTGATATTCGCGGTTTACTTGTGCCCTTACTCAGGACAACTGGAACACTGGAAGAATTAAAGGGCGAGGGAAATTAAGGCCTTCAAGACGCCCCCCTAACTTTGTAAAGTTTATGGTAATCTTCTTGTGGTGTAATTTGGAAATCCGAGGTGAATAATGGTACCTTTATCAAAGGTCAGAGGTGGAGCGCTCATTTCAAAGCTTCGCTCCGTGATTTCAGATCCTTATGTCTTGAAGATGGATAAATTTTTTTTATTTCATTCGTCTTTCTGCGAAAATGTAACCTAAATAACAAAACTACCGACTATAAAATATAGATTTTTATATGGCAAAAAGAAATAGATTAAATGAAGTTTCATAAATCAGTTATGATCACCATTTGACCAAATTATGAGTATTTTTATGATTCATAATGGTAATCTTGAATTTTTACCATGAGTGTTCACATAATCGAGTAAAAGATATTTTTATTTAGGCATCTTTGAGTAGATTTTTCACATCATTGAATCCGTATAGCTGAAAATTCACAAAGTATTGATACGCAAAACTTAGATACATATTAAACAAGGTTCCTCCACTGAGATCTCACAAGCGCATGACCAGTTATAATATTCCCAGGCCATTTTGGTTTTTTTTCAGGCTCCCACGTTCATCCCTTATCCCCCTCTATGGGGGTAATTTCTCACGCCGTCCGCTGCCAACGTCGGGGTGTCAAATTTTCTCCATATGATTTTAGGGGCGTGGACCATGATTTACTTGTCCAAGATTTAATAGAATTATCCTGTTTCTTACTTTCAAGTTCTCTATGATTTGTCTTGGTATAGTGGAGGAGGTGGTTGTGGTTCATTTTTATTCCCATCTTTTTTGCAAAACAAAGAAGTAGTAGTTTTGAGGGGAGGCGACCGACAGCTAAGGTCATTTGCGCCATAGGGGATGGATAGGAAAGGATGAAGAGTGGAGAGAAACCCGGCGTCGGCATTAGCCTACTCTTTACGAAAGGCGCCAAGGGGTCCGCAGCTTAACGTCCCATCCGACGGACGGCGTACTCACTCAAAGTGCCCTCCACAAAGCACCTCAAGTAGGGATCTAGATACCTCTGAAAAATATTCAACACCGCCGGGATTTGAACCCGGGCCCTCTGGGTAGGAAGCCAGTACGCTAGCCCCCGCACCATCTCGATCCCCTTAAAACAAAGAAATAGCTTATTTGGTGTAATTGATGCGTTTTGAATTTCTTCTAAATCGAGCATGTAAACCAATTTTCACTTTATTTGAGGTTTTTAAATAAATATTTCTCCCTTTTCCCTTCCTCTCTAATGCCATCCCTTATCCCCACCCATCCAACCCGGTGGTTTCATCCCCCATCACACAGCTTTTTGGTGGATCGCGGGGTATTTATATTGATAAAGAAGCGCGAATGAATTAACGATTGGTATTGAAACTAATGTTAAAATATAACTTATTGAGCGTACGTTACTGAGGCAGCAGAATAGCGGAAAAGATGAAAATGGGAATGATTTCAAGTTGGAAGTAAAAGGCTGATAGTTGCAAAACAATGAGTTTTAAAGGGCTCAATGAACTGACTCACTAGAGGAGATAGAAAATTGAATAAAATGGGGATGATGAAGGTTGAATAATTGGCACTGGTAAGAGGGGCTGATGAAGTAATACGGGGGTTGCTATTTATATTTTGAGCCTTGACAATACTAAGTGCTTTAGGTTCCATCTGACGTTTCCATCTAAAAGTTTGACCCTCTTTACGCTAACTTTCTTCAAAATAGTTTGTCGTTTGATCAGAACTTGTGTTGTTTACTGCGACTCGAAAATTTTGTCTCAGGAAAAAAATGGAGTTACCTCGTGAACACTTTCGTGTGATGATTTTTTTACGACTTTCGACGTGGATTATCAAAACAGGAGTGTATCGATCAACTTACTTCCACTTTTAACGATTAGGCTCCATCCTTGGTCACTGTGAAACGCCGGTATAACGAATTCCATCATGCCTGCCATTCCCTCAGCGACGAAAGTCGTGAAGGTCGTCCAAAATCAGTTGTTTTGCCAGAAATATTGATGCTTTGCAAGGAATAGTAAATGAAGATCGTCATGTGACTTATCGTGAGATTGAAGCATCCCTTGGAATTAGTATGACGGGCATCAATAAGATATTGCATGAACATTTAGCCGTGAGAACAATTTGTTCGCGTTGGATCCTGCATAATTTGACTAGAGCTCAAAAAGATGCTCGTGTCAATTGATGCAAATAAATGCTCAGTAAATACAATCGCGGTGCATCAAAAGCTGTGTATAACATCTACATAGGTGGCGAATCTTAGATCTATGCGTATCGTGCGAGCCCAGAAAAACAGCAATCCACTGAATGGATCTTCCAAGACGAGCCAAATCCGACAAAAGTGATTCGTTCACGAAGCACCTCGAAGCAAATGATCGCATATTTCATTGGAATAACTGGGCATGAAGCAACCATAGTGTTATAGAAACGTATAACCGTTAATTCTGAATAGTGCACGAGAATGTTTTTGCCAGAAATGCTTGGTGAAATACGGAAAAAGAAGCGGCAACGAAGGATCATTCTTCATCGTGACAATTGGCAAGCTCTCGCAGATCGGCTGAAATAACTACCTATCTGACAGGCCAAAACGTGGAATTGATGGGTAATCCTCCGTGCAGCCCTAATTTAGCACCAAATGACTTCGCTCTATTCCCATTTATCAAGAAAAAAATGCGTGGCCAACGTTTTTCGGCGCCTAAAGAAGCCATTCTTGCATTCAAAAACCATGTTTTGGAGGTACCTCAATCGGGGTGAAAAAGGTTTAACAAAAATTGATTCGAGCGCATGCAAAAGTGTATTGACTATCATGGAGAATACTTCGAAAAACAATAAAGCCATTTTCAACAATAAATGTCTATCTTTTCATTTTTAAGCTGAAAATATAAATAGCAACCCTCTTAAGACTGGGATGAATAGAGGGAGATGCAGCTGAAGATTAACAGGGGACAAGATGTAGTGAGGGTGAGCGAGCGGTTAGGAGGGAAAAAAATAAAATTCTCCTGAAGGGATAGATTGCTAAAAGGAAATAAAACGATGAAGCTATTTAAACCACACATCTCCGTATACGTATCATGGATTCCTTCAAAAAAGATGAATAAAGTAATTCGTTAGATATGAAGCTAAGTTTATTAAAAAAAATATTTTTCTATTAGTATAGCCATCATGGCCTGTTTGAAGGCTGATGGCTCAAAATTTAATGAGGGCTTAACCAATATGTCGGGGGCTCTCAACTCCGTTGAATACTATTACAAAGGCCTACCTTTGGCAAAGGGGTTAAAGAAGTATTAGTGAGGAGGGGGCGCGAATAAATTATTGGATGCGAAAGTTACCGTTTTCAGAGGTTTTCTTTAGTTAAGCAAAAATGATCGTTTTTGTGGTGTAATTTGACCGTCGACGGACTGACACACTACAAAACCACAATTATATTGAATGATGGACGAATCAATGGAATTTAATGGATGTTATGAACACCATTAATAACTGTCGCTAATTTTTTTCGGAGTTCTATCAAGTACGAAAATCCCATTATAAAATGGGAGAAACCTTCAATCGGGCTGGTTATAGAATAAGTGTACAATGCTCTCTTACAAAGGCAGTTAACATACATTTTTCGAAAGAAACCTGGGGGAAAATGAATCAGTTTTATTGTGTTCATCGCAACCCATATTTTTAGATTAAAGTTTTAGGCATGACGCCAAATGGCTTGAGGTAGAAAGTGAAAAGCGTGACTACGGCAGTCAAATGAAGAAAAAAGAAGTGGGCTTGGGCCAATGAAGAATCTTCACCCGCGATAGTTGCAGAGGAAAGTGGGTGTAAGCACACCTCATGCACTCGCACCATCTCCCGATATAAATTTAAGAGTGTGGCGAAAAAGGGAAATGTCTTTCAATGCTCTGAAACATGCTTTTGGTTGTATAGCCGAGGACATTTCGGAGGGCAGCGCATCGTTGCGCGCGCATAGCCCCAGCGGAGAGAACTCCGGGCCGGCATGCAGATGAAGATTGGAACGGGTCCTGAGGAAGAGGAGGGGGCGGGGGGCGAGGTATGGGAGGAAATGGGGATGCGAGGGGCTTCAGCGACGCCGAGAGGATGTTCGGAACTGCGGAGAGGACCACGGTTAAAAGTTACGTGAGCAGAAGAGGCTATACAAGGAAGAGTTGGTTTGGCCGACTCCCCATAAGGTCAAAAATTGAAGGATATATACGTTTGAATATGTATGTATACACACACACACGCACAATGTGTGTGTGTAAACTTATATGTTTTTGCGTGTACCTCTGGAAAACTTCCACTGCAGAACCATAACCCACGCTCAAGGCCGTGCTCTACTTAGCAGCCATCCTCCCGAACCGTCTCTTAATATTAAGTCTACCCGATCCTCCTGCGTCCATAACTCTTCCCTAATACGCAGTGGCCTAACACTCCAAACGTTTTTGCTGCTGGAAAATCATTATTTAAATATTAATACGTGACCATGCCATTCTATCGTGGAATTTGGCGTAGAATAATATCGATTTTAGATTATCATAAATGAGTCATTTATCATGAGAGTTGACGAACAATAAACACATTTCTCCAAGATCTTGCATACCAAACTGGAGGGAAATAGCTTAATATAGTATTCCACTGTATCTACGCTCCCTATGGGGTGCAAGTCCCCGATCCCTATCATTGTACGAAACTATTACCTAGCAAAGATGACATAGATTCACGGATTCAGTAATTGTTGAAAATCGGAGGAATCTCCGACGTTAAAAATTTAATAAAGGTTATTATTAGTTTTATTTAGTCATACTTTGAGTGTTACTGGTCTTATTAAGTGGACATTGGAGATAAATTAAGCATTGGTTGAAAACGAGTTAGCCGAGACCGTAAACTTGATTGGAAATACTTAGGTTTGCTCAAAGGAGGGAAGGTAAAACGAAGTTATAAGTAAGGGGAAAGATAGGAAACACATACTAGGTCACTTACGAGTAGGAATGTTTGGGAATCAGTTACCCACTTATGCTTCAATTACACAAAGAAAGGCAAAATTAATAAAAAATAAAACAAACTTACAACCACTCGATCACTAGGGTATGTTAAGGAATAACAGTCACTCTCGTGAATCGCATTCACACACACACACAACCCAAGGTTTGCAAGGATATTTCCGATTCCAGGGACCCGTTGTACTCACACACGAATAAGAAACATTATCAATTAAAAAGAAAAGGCTCAAGTTCCCGTCCGTAATCTCTCAATAATTCTCGTGCGTTAGACCTTTGTAAATCGCACTCACTCACTTGTTCAAGATTTACAAGGATTCCTCCTACGTCAGTGACCCTTCAATCACACAGACGAATACAACATTATAAAACGGATGTGCTCACGCTTTCGCTCGTTCACCAACCACTCGATGATGTGTGTTTGAAACAGGGACCTTTGCAATTCACAAGTACTCACTCTTTCAGAGTTGGCAAGGATTCCCCATATGCCAGGTACCCGTTAAACAAACAGAAAAAACAAAACGAAACAGAAAGCACTTCCGTAAAGGGTCACTCAATCGCCAGGGTGTATAAGATCCACGGGGTCTGATGAACCTGTAAGGGGTTAGTCTTTGAGTGTAAAATCAGTCTTGGTAGAATACCACACAACGCTTGCACGATATATGCACAAACTATCTATTTAATATAAAACATTTTATGCATATCCAATACGAGGGTAATCTCCAAATTATAGTCTTCCATAGTTCTAGAAATATAAAAAAACTTAGCTTAAATCTTTCTCTAGTTTTCTACATAATAATATTTCGATTGATATCTTTTTGTGTGTGCCGGAGCAATTTTTGCCTGTCGTTGTCGTTAGATCTCGTCGCAGTGTCGTTGAGGAAGCGTCCTCATATTCAACCCGTAATTGCCCTTGTCTCAGGTGACAAAATCTTGTTGTGTTCCACTTCAAACCAAATTCAGAAATCGAAATCAGGGCACCTGCGTTTTGGGATCGAAACAAAGTGTTATTGGTCGACCGTATGTTCCCTGGGACCACAATAAATACTAGCGATTATTATGAGATCAATTCAGCAAGTCCATTTGGACCCAGAGAAGGGGTATTTAGAGAAAGGGCTAGCGGCAACGCTCGCTCACATGTCGTACCCCGAACCGTCGTTCCTCGGCAGCAGTTTGGGTGGGACGTCATCCCTAACCGACCCTATAGTCCAAACCTGGCATCCAGTGACTAACTCTTGTTCCTCAAGCGGGAAGAACATTTGTCCGGAAAGCGCTTTATCGACGATGACAGGGTGAAAAGTTGAAATCCAACGTGCCAACAAAAAAGCACCAATCGAAATGAGAATTAAATAAAAAATAAAGAGATGTTCAAACTTTTAAATGATGTATGAATCATTTAATACTACCTTGATTAAAAAGTTCCCGGAATAACCACCGTGTGGCGCTCCCATCGTTCCGATTTGAGTTCTGTTTTTTTTGTTAAATTGGTACATCTGTTGTTGATATTCCCTTTAAATCTTAGTGTCATAACTTGACATTTGCAAAAGTTACGTAGCCAAGAGTACATCTATCTCTGTGTGTGTTGGCGATTTTTTACAATTGCAGAAATGGATTTAAATTTGCAACAACGAACTTGTATTAAATTTTGCGTAAAAACGGATTTAGTGGCGCACGGACGTTGGAAATGTTGGAAAAGTGTTTCGGCAACGATTCTCTAAAAAAACGGTCGTTTACCAGTGGCACGAGCGGTTCAGAAGTAGTCGTGAGTCAATCGAAGATGATGAACGCAGTGGCAGACCATCGACATCGAAAGTCGGTGAAAAAATTGATAAAGTAAAAGAAATGTTGGTCAATAACCGCAAATTAACCATCAGAGAAATAGCGGAGGACTTGAACATTGCCTATGGATCCGCCCAAGATATTGTGGTTAATGATTTGGGTTTCCGTCGTGTAGCAGCAAAGTTGGTGCCGAAAGACCTCAATTTCATGCAAAAAAGAGACCGTGTTGACGTCGCAAAAGACATGATTTGCGAGGCTGAATCCGATCCCACATTCATCAAAAGGATCATTACTGGAGACGAGACGTGGGTTTATGAGTACGACACGCAATCCAGACATCAGGCAAGTGAATGGCGTTCACCAAATGAGCCGAGACCAAAAAAACCACGTCGTTTTCAGTCAAAAAAGAAGGCAATGCTGACGGTTTTCATGGATTACAACGGTGTAGTGCATCATGAATTTTTGCCAGAAGGCCAGACAGTAAACAAAGAGTATTATTTGGGCGTTATGAGACGTTTGCGTGAAGCAATTCGCCGAAAGAGACCATAAATGTGGGCAGAAAACTCGTGGATTTTGCACCATGATAACGCACCGTCGCACAGTGCTATCATTATTCGTAATTTTTTGACGAAAAATGCAACAAATACCATCCAACAGCCACCAAATTCACCTGATTTGGCTCCCTGTGACTTCTTTCTGTTCAATCGAGTTAAAAAACCATTACGGGGAACGCGTTTTAGCAGCCGAGAGGAAGTAATGGAAAAATCGCAGGAAGCACTGATGGACATACCGAAAACCGAATATAAAAAATGTTTCGAGGATTGGATCAAGCGCTGGCATAAGTGTGTTGCAGTCGATGGGGATTACTTTGAAGGGGACAATATAGATTTAGATGAATAAACTTGTATTTTTAATTTTCTGAATAAATTCCGGGAAATTTTTGATCGAGGTAGTATAACCGTTTTTTTCTATTTCTAAAAATAAAGGATATCTTGCTTATGTCATTACCAGGGTGTGTAAAAATTTTATTCCAAGTGTTGGTCCTGTTTATTGGAGTAGATTCATTTATTTATTTAAGAATTAATTCACCATTAGGTAATTTTCCTGGTGGTAACAGTCAAGTCTGATCAATTATCACTCTTCCAAAGAACATAAATACATACACGCACTAGAAAAACAGATATGAGACAAAATATTCTTACATACAATGACACTTCCACATCATATACAAACCGACTTCCGCATCACATATAAAAAGCCGTCCACATCACATACAAACAAAATTTCATAACTACGTACAATGGCATCAATGAAGTTTATCACCTAGTGGCTTCTATACACTTATTCTTAAAACTCCTAAAATTGGGTGGAAAGGGCTCAAACAAACCTCCAGGCAGCTGGTTCCGTTGAAAAGTAGTTCTGTTTAAAAAAGAATATTCTTTCTTATTTGTTTATTGCGTTCTTATTTTTATTTTAAAACTGTGGATGCTTTTTCCTTTAAAGTTTTGTTTTTCCATGAATGATATCTTTTTTTAAATGATTACGCCACCATTACAGAAAAATATGTTTAATTGGAGAAAACGGGTGTTTATTCTGACATTAGTTGTTATAGAAAACCATTCCAGGGAAACGACTGCGCATAATTGAGGGTGGTGGAAAAACTAATACGTGTGCTGATAAGGGGTACCACATGTTAAGTAGTCGCTATACACAGTACATGAGCAAATTAAACATTTTTCTGGACACATTTACTCCACAGAGACATTGTTTTTGATTTTAAAACAAATATTTGACGAGATTTTTTATGACGAGCAAAACCGAAGACAAAAACCTACATTTTAAAGCCTTATAAGTAGTAACTTATTTTATTTGTAATGGTGACGGTCTTCTAAACATGTTCTCCTGCGTGGAAAGGTCACGTCGGGTGTACCACAGGGAAGTGTCATAGGCCCCCTCTTGTTTCTTATTAACATAAATGACCTCAGCACCGTGGTTAATAGCAGGCTCCGTATTTTTGCTGACAATGCGGTGATTTATGGAGACATTCGAAGTCGCGATGACAGAGTCACGTTAGCTAACGACCTAAATGCAATCCAGACTTGGTGCGATACATGGCAATTGGAATTAAATTTGAAGAAATGCGTAGTAATACATTTTTGGGAAAAGAGTAACACCCCCCACCCCCCATTTAGTTACAAAGTGAAGCAAACAGAAATCGCGAGGGTAGATTCCTTTAAATACTTGGGTTTAACAATTACTCACGATCTGTCCTGGGGAAAGCACATACGGGAAATATGCGGTCGCGCTAATAAAAAATTGGGATTTGTAAAAAGAGTGCTGGGTAAATGTGACGAAAAAGTGAAGGAACGATGTTTTATTGCCCTAGTCAGGCCCCACCTAGAGTATGCTGCCAGTATATGGGATCCGCAAGAGATAAATTTAATTTCAGAATTGGAACGAGTTCAGCGGAGGGGACCTAGATTTGTCAAAAATTGCTATGACCAACGCAGTAGCGTAACTACTTTGCTAGAAAATTTAGGCTGGGATTCCCTTACACAGCGGCGTTTACAATATAGATTAAACTTATTAAAAACATTTAAAGATGGGTCCTTTTCCGATGACATCAAGAACATAATACGAACCCCAACGTATTACGGGCGGAGGGATCACGAATGTAAGATTAGAGAGATTGACTGCAGGACAGACAGATTTAAATGGTCATTTTTTCCGAGAACAATAAGAGACCAGAATTCTTTTAATCGAAATCGCCCAGGATCCGGCTCGACAAAATAAGTATTAACCTACAAGGTAGCGACTGCGCAGGGTTATACGCTTATATTTATATTATATATATATATATATATATATATATATATATATATATATATATATATATATATATATATATATATATATATTTTGCAGGTTCCCCTTACCTTTCCCCATCCATTTGAAAAACCCTAATCCCCTCATCCCTCACCCTTTCCTCCTTGTGCTGCACCACCTGCCACACACCTTTTTGGTGGCTTGCAGGGTATTGATGTAGATGTAGGTGTAGAAGTGTTCTTGTGTTAATGGGGGATGATTGTGGGGGATGATTGTGGGGGGCACCGGAGGATTTCTTGGTTTAACTTAGCCCGTGGCGGTCAGTTCATGACATTGAAGCAGAGCCTATGATTCAACGCCACTGACATTCTCCGGGCGGGTGTAATTAATCAATTGTCAACCACAGGTGCTCTCTGTCATTATTTAGAAAAAATATCGTCGTGAGCTGCAAATGTCTCGCGGACACACTCGAGAGATGATCTGACCCCATGGTGAAACTTGGCACGTATTTTAAGAGTGGATATGTTAATCGTAAGCTTCGATAAAAGATAGGGTGATTTAGGCATGTCGATAAAGCAGGAGAGCAATGTCAAAGAAACGATATTGAAATTTACATTTAGCTTTAAAATGCAATAACTTGGGACACCCTAAATTATTTTCAATTCCCTCGCATACATTTTTAGGTGCGAACTTCCCAAAATGGTTTATCAATATCGTATGAAAGTAGGAAATGTACTGTAATTCATTAAAATTTAAAAAATTAAAACATTCCTGTGAAGATAAAATCATATTATTTTATGAATGTTACACTCAAGCAATGATTGAGTATCGTTTTTATGACGAATTTAAAAAACGATTCGTATTTCTCCAAAAGCATACGTGTGTAACTGAAAGGTGATATCCACACACACTCTCCCAGACTCCCACGGCACATTGAAGGGTCAACACTAAGACCACAGTAATTAGCTCGGAAGGTCGGTGTTAATAAGTCAGAATAGAGCTCATCTCTCACTAAGCCCCCGCGAATTGCGCATCATCAATGCATATCATTAAAGCATTTTGGTTGGGATGAAAACAGAGCCCCTCTATTGACCTAATGGTTATCAGAGCTTCTCCGTAGAAAGCATATCCTTATAATACGCACGGTTTCTCATAAAATATTGAAATCCAGATAATCAAACCCTTAAGAGTTTAGGATAGTGTACCAGGGTGATCTCGACTTGAACCCATGCTGAAACCTGACTAAAACCGAACTCTCTACCTGCTAGTCAAACTCTTGAGCCGCCTGGCGTACGAAAGTGTAAATTATGCAATTGAGGGGAAATACCGTTCAATAACGCAACGAATCCATCAAGTTGAGAATTGTGAGCACATCTTTGGTAGTCAACTCGGAAGAATGATATCTAGCTATTTATTTCTGATAGGAACAAGGATTAGAGATTTTTGTCAACTTTCTCATATTGCAGGTTTCATGGCAATTGCCGGAGGTTGCGGTCATTTGGAAGCATATGACAGAAACAGTTGAATTAAACGGTATTCAGCATAATAAAAAATCGCAGGGAGAATTACTTGAGGTAGGAATGCTAAATTATTCAATTATGAGCAAGTGACCTAGAGGAGGTGGAACAGGTAAAAGGTACGAGGGTAGGCTGAAAACTAATGCACATATGCTTGTAGACCACAAAGAAAATAGCCTTTAGGAGCACTCCTGGTGGCATGTGAAAGTAACATTCCCCTTCAATACGTATGCGCATGTTTGAGGTCGTTACATTCATCCAGTGTATTTTGAGAAGCGGAAGTATGGAGACGCGTTCTAGTGCTATGCCAACGCCGGCTAAACAGCTTGCTGTTATCGAATATTTAATTGCTGAAAAACTAACACCTACTAATAGCCATCGTCATTTAAAGGTTGTTAATCAATTAAATCAATCAATTAAAATCGTAATATATTTCGAATTATTTCCGTAGAAGGTTGAGTTTCTTATAAAGAAATATTTAGTCAAAGTTGCATTGAAAAAGGGGAGAACATTGATGACTCAGGTTAAGACATACGATGTAAAAAAAAATTGATGCAACCTTTTGCATGAACGTCTCTGAAACCTGTTGTTTGAGGGAAAAACTTGAGAGTGTTTTGAAGGTTCTTGAGATGCGAGTGTTGGAAAAAGGTTGTAGGAAGTAAGTTAAGAGAGCGGAACAAAGTTGGAAAAGTGTTCATTTTGTATGAAAGGATGTTGTTAAAGGAAATTCGAAGGGAGCAGACAAGTGGTTGGAGAAGATGTTGAGAGGTGTTTGGGTGTGACTGAAAGAAGAAATTGGGTTGGAGGGAGGACAGTTATGACAAGTATTTGAAAGAGCATGAGGAGACATCTCGAGTTTAATATCAAAATTAGCGAATTTGTTCAACTATTCCTAGTTGACTGTAGTTGACTGCTGTTAAGGGCAAAATGAACGGATTCACCCCACGAATACTCGTTGTGAATAATAAAACAGTAATACGAGAGCAATGGGAGTACACGGCGCGTTATGAGCGTGCTATTAGTATTCTTTGATCCGAACGTTGCCGCCATTCCCACCACAAATGCGAATACTTTCAACAGCAATCTGTGCACACTGGGTATTTATTTCAACTTCTGTGGTGACCGTCACTGTTAAGAGATTAATACGGTTGAAATATTAACGGAATGAATTGTATAGTCACATGCCTATGATGAATGAGGATGAATCAAGTAACTTTGTGTTTCCACGGAATAGAATGTTAACTGGAGATTAGTTTCGGTACTCTATAAAATCGGCTGGACTATAGTTACAAGGAGCTAAACACACATTTATATATCATCAAGAGTCATCTATTCGATAGTAAGACTTCTATTCTGTGGAAGGACAAATTTATTTGATGTGTCCTCTTTCGTTATAATTAAATTCCACAAAGCATCGGGCTCAATTACGAGGGTAGTCTGAAATATTTCCGACATAACAAAGATACAAGACCTTTTTTTATGAAATTTTCTGATATTTTCTGAAATTTATGATCTCGTATCTCTCAAACATGCCTATGAATTGATTAGTGCATTCAGTAGAGGAATTCCATGAATAATTAGCTCTTTCGCTTATTCTAGTGGTGAAACCTATAGCCTATAAAGGCATCCCATCGACTTTTCAGCATAACTCATTCAACATCCTTTCCACAATTTCACAAACACACTTTCAATTCTCAGTCTTTAAAAGTTGTTTTTTTTAAATATATCCACCCATGCGTTGTAGGAACTACATATTATTTATCTAATTATGAAATTAAACTCTAACAGTAAAATATTGTCTTGAAGGGACGTCGGGGATGTGGTCGAAATTAAGACGTTTAAACTGATTTCCTAAGAAGACTACAAGCGAGTAATAAGAAAGAGTGAGATGAATACGAGGTGATAAGGATATGGGAAGTTTATTCTTCCTTATTTATACTTCCCAGTTCTAACTAGATACTTAGATGCAACAATTTAAGAGATTAAAAACATTCACCTTGACTGGGATGCGAACCCAGATCCCTCAATATCCGGTCGAGTGCTTTAGCCACTTAAGCTACCGAGGCGTTCTCTTAAACTCTGAAATTTTGGGGCTTTTAAAGGAACTAGATGCTGTGACGAAATACCGTACATACAATGCGATGACATTGTATGTACGGTATTTCGTCACAACATCTAGTTCCTTTAAATGCCCCAAAATTTCAGAGTTTAAGAGGACGCTTAAGAGGTAGCTTAAGTGGCTAAAGCACTCGACCGGATATTGAGGGATCTGGGTTCGAATCCCAGGCAAGGTGAATGATTTTTAATCTCTGAAATTGTTGCATTGAAATGCACATTAGCGGATGACTCCGTTAAAAGTTACTGTTGCGGCATCTCCCGCAGTTTCTTTGGAATTAGATACTTAGAGTTTAAAGATATCGATATCAAGGTTGCAAGGAATATTTCACTTCGTGAGGATCTGATACCGATTCGAATGTATGGATACGGGAATGTTCGAAGCCGCAAATAATGTTGCCGTTCTGAATGGGAGACTGCGACGGCAATTATCACACAAGCTTAGAGCGAGCGGCAGGGAACGGGTGCACGTGAGGAGGATTTTGCGTCGGGAAGTCATATGTCCTCCTTGCTTGTCTTACACGCGCGGTCATAAGGAAGGGAAGGTCCTGTCTCCTTCCCCACCCCTCGGACACTCCAATCCCTGCCACCTTCATCCCCTCTTCTCTTCGACCCTCACTCTCTCCCTCCCTCCCTCACCACCCCTGTCTCCCATGAATAAATTGGAACACGGTGGTGTATCGGCGGAAGCGTTCGGTCTCGTGGGGGTAGGACCTCCCTCCCTCCACCCTTCTTAAGAGGATTTAACGGAGGGAGAGATCGCGGCAATTTGCGACTCCAACCTCCACAATTTTGCCTCTCCCTTTAAAATTTGACTCCGTCCTCGGCGTTCCTCCGAGAAGGTTCCACGCCCCTTCCTCACCATCCCGACTCCCTCGTCCCATCCCTGGCCCCTCTCCGCAAAGCACGCTTTGAACACAATTACGCTCGCGTGTGAGAATTAAGTGGGGGTGGGTGGGGGATGGAACGAACAGAGGGAGAGAGAGAGAGAGGTAGGGGTGGGAAAGGGAGTGGACGGCGATTGGAGCTCGTGAAAGGATCTTAGGGGCCCTATAGAAATTGACGACCAAGCCGAGTATTAGTGAGGGCTGAACATAGCAATATAGCATATATAGTATAGCAATTGGCTCGGAATAGAGTGATATCGCATGTATCGCCGAGTAGATCGTTTTACCGGTTGTAGTATTCATGCATATTCACAATTATTCAGCATTGGCAGATGGGATACAAAGCTGTTCTCGCCACTTCCAAATCTTGTCCATTTCAGGGTCACGAAAGCTTTTTAAGTTAAGCTCTTATTAAAAACGAGAATTAGTGGATGCAAATGTATTCCTACATTGCATATGCGTTAAATTATTTGAATATATTTATGTTGAAAAGTATTACGTTTTCCTTGAGAATGTATTTAGTTTCTCATATTGCTAATTCACCTTTGTTTTCTTTGACGACAAGTGACTTCGGCCCTTTATTTTCAGATAATTTCTGTCACCTGAATTTTTAGATTGGTGAATCCGGATTAACTTTCACCTGTGTTACATTCATTATCTTAATTATTTATATGTTTAAGATTTCGTTTAGAACTCGCTCGTGTTAAAAAAATAATACTCTGACGTTTTCGCCGTCTACATTTCATTAAAGAACGGCGATCTCAACTTGAGACGAGGCTGAAGTTATAATACTCAACGATGTGCATGTAGATTGGACGCCAAAGGAAGACGTTGTGGAAAATCTTTCGTTGGCATTGTTTTTTTTTGTTATCATCGAAGTGTTCCTGTGCACCGAGATGGACATTTTCGATCTCTAGGAAATGGATAAGTCAAAAAGTACTGAAAAAAGCTTATAACAGTGAATAGACGAGTTAATTAAAGCATGTGATTGTTAATTTGACACAAGAAAGAGTCCACGAGAGCTGAGTGAAGGAGCGGATGGAAACTTAAATTAGAGTAAACTTTAAATGCTTGCTTTGTTCCAACCATTGCGGAAAATTCCCCTTCCTAATGCGAGCGTTATTTGAAATATTCATGACACCCGTTTATATCCCGAGGTACCTCTCATGAACTTGTTTCGGCAAAAAGTAGACATATTCAGTTCGCAATTGTGAGGTACATGAAAACTTGAGTTCATCTTCTCTTTTATAATAGATGGAAATGTGTATTAGTGCCCTTTCACTTTTTCTAGCTCCGCCTACGTATACGTAGATACATCTTTGTTCCTCTTGGAGTTGCCAAGTTAACAGTGTTTAAAAAAAACAACTAAAAGAATATAAAGATATTTTTCAAGCAAGCAGTCTTTCTCCCTCTGTTTCTGTTTTCCTTCTTATCACTGCCTAACAGCACTACATTAAATAATCCACCTCATTAAAAACCTCATTCTTCGTACCAATATTCCTTCTCTTCATCATATGCAGTCCTTTCACTCCCCACCTCGCTAAACCAACATTCTTCCTCCCCACAGACGTCAACATTCCATAGTCATTCAATGTGTCGTGCTGCGACCTTTCGTGCATTCTTCGAATTTTTCGTAACAGGAAATTATCTTCCATTGCCATACCTTGCACAACTTTCTTTGCTTTGCTTTTAAAGTGAAAAGAATCTATCGAAAATAGGGAATTCATCTGATTTCAATTTCATTCGGTATGAACAATGAAAGAGATCTTCATCTTAAGGAGTAAATTTAGACTCATGTCATTTATAGTATTTTAATCGCGATTTAGTTTGCAGTTGTTTGCTAAATTATGAGGCCGGCTCAAAACAATTCCAGTTGGTTCGTGAGCAATCAAAGATAAGGCTAAAGAAATTTTACGCCATTTTAAGGAGGTCGTTCGCATGTATATATATATATATATATATATATATATATATATAAATAAATATATATATATATATATATATATATATATATATATATATATATATATATATATATATATATATATTTCGCTTTTGAAAGGTTACCTTGCGAATATCGTAGGAAGATAATCTTATACCCCCTGATACTTGGTTCTAAAAATAGTTTTAAAAGAAAACCGTCGTTATACATGTAATCATGTAATCATGGAATGGGTAAAAAGTAGGCGTAGTCGTCTGCCGAGGGGAATAGAATTTCCCGTGGCGATAGCCGTGACTCCAGTGGCCACCTCGTCGTTGATGGCGACTTTAGTGACAAAAAGGGTGTAATATTAGGAATAGAAATGGTTTAGGGTGGTTTGGTTTTCGGAATGGGACATGGGGGGAATGGGGCATTTAATGTAAGGTAAAATGCCGGGCACAGAGAACAAATAAAAAAAAAATTATTTTCCAAATAGAACAATTGTTGATTGGAACACCTTACCTGCCAACATATTCGAGCCCTTTCCTAACAGAGTGTATACTTTTAAGAATAGATGTAAGGTATACAGGGTCACACCAAAAAGTACTCACTCGTCACACTCACGGCTATTATTTGGGTTAATATACCTGTACATGAAATAATTTGATTGATATGTGGTGTATTATATTATATGTAATAGCTTAATTTTTTTAATTTATCTTTTTTTCTTGCTGATTAATGGTTGTAAATGGGATGGGGATTCGCTTGTTTTGTTAAAGAGATTTTTGTTTTGAAGTCTGATTTTATCTATTATCTTTTGCGATTATTTGGGACTTGTGTGCCACCTGACAATGTCTATCAGCACATGTGTAGCTTTAATAATAATAATAATTATTATTTTTACCCATATACATTCTCTTTCACAAATCTCGTGTAGTTTGTGGTGAAAACCCTTACCGCATTACCATATGGATGCTAATGAAATGGTCCTGGGGAATTAACCGAAGAGGGACTTTTAAGGGAGGGCTGTGGCAATGGGACGTACTTCATCGCCGGCGTTGAAAAGTGCCCGATGGACGGACGTGGCATAGGAGACGACTGATTGCTGGGTTTTAAAACGAAAAACCGAAACGGAGGAAGGCTCCGATGTGTCATCACCCGCCCACAAGTCATAGCAGCGTAAAATGATACTCCCCGTTTAAGTCGTGGCCGGGAGCATCAACCCCAGCCATTGTGCTCCACCAAATGCACCACCATTCAGCCTTCCACTGTGTCTTCCATTATGACTCTGGAAAGAATACTCTACCTTATAATGGTCGAATTAGTTTTTCCCTTATCCCCAAGGATGAGTTCTCCGGGATTCTCCATTTATCCACGCTTAGAAGGCTTTAGTCATTAGTCACTCAGTCTATCCCTTTCATCCCTCCACACATCTCATCCGTAACACTACGGAATCTCCCTTTCCTTTTTTATGCCCTCGTTCTTGTCGTACTGGCGAAGAATAATGGATTTAATGCGGAAGCGTGTGGTTTTTGATCTGATGACGTTTCCTAATGACTTTCATGTAAGGCGATGTATAGAGATTTCTATTCTATTCAGAATATTTAGCATTGTCGACAGTAGTTATTTTTACTGATGAAAGATACCTTAGCACAGGTTTTGATCACTCATACGAATGAGTATTTAGCAGTACATGTATTAGATGGTAGTAATATATAATACCATCAGATAATAATCATGTCATTAGGACAGGTCATTAGTTTTTCACTTGTAAAGTTTGATTGCACAATTTTCAAGTGAATAATAATGTTTAAACATGTGTATAGAGCGTTTAAAGTCCTTGAGATGGATTATTCTACGCAAAAAAAGGAATATTTGATTCAAACATTTCCTTGGCGAGTATTTATCTCGAGTTGGTAGCTGAACTGGGAAATCTGATTATTCAAGGAAATCTCAGAGGTACCCCGGAAAGGCAAGGAAATCTCGGAGATATTTATGAAATTTCATTCAAACTTTATGCTTCAACTATTTAACAAAGTACTACTGACATCACACGAAGAATAGCTCAAGCTAAGAGAGCATTCACAATGAAAACACAGCTTCTGTGTTCATACAAGATAGAACTACAGACGCGGAAACAATACGTGAAAACATTCGTATGAAGCGTGGCACTCTATGGATCAGAAGCATGGGCCATCGGAAAAGTAGACCAGAAAAGACTAAAAGCCTTCGAAATCTGGTGCTGGAGGAGGATGCTTAAGATCAAATGGATGGATAAAATAAGAAATGAAGAAGTATACAGAAGAGTAGATGAAGAAGGGACCTAATGGAACAGCATAGAGAAAAGAAGAACCAGATGGGTTGGCCACACCCTAAGGCACAATGGATTCGTGAATAATATAATAGAAGGAAAAATAGAGGGACAAGTCCCAAGAGGAAGGCCAAATGATAAATAGATGGGACGAATAAAGAAGAAAGTACATTGCAAAAAATTCCAGTAAGTAAGCCAATTAGCATCAGATAGGGTAGGATGGAGGGCTGCAGTCAACCAATCTTAGGATCGAACGACCAATGATGATGATGACTTAATACTAACTCTCCTTTTATATTAAAGGATTTGCTAGCATTGCTTAGGATTATCATTCCAATGACATAGTTTAGGTCCCGATACCATACTCAAATATATCTAAATGGATAGTTATACATTTCCATTTCGTTGCATCTTATATTCTGATTTTAATTTCATTCTGTTTTTGTAATTAAATAATTATTATGTAAAGATTAAAAATTACAATGGTCTTGCTAAGTGAGAAGATTATTAGTTCATGTTTACATTCAAAACCTACCTTAACGTTTAACAACCATTAATGATAATCATGTCATTAACTTATTCTCATGTCCATCAACGCACATTCACCAACGTACTTCTGAAATACTCTTGCCTTACAGTTCCACCTATTAACCACACTCACATCTCGCCAATGAGAGAGAGTCACTCGCCAGAAAGAGAATTCACTGTCATGACATATGATACTTCGCAGCCATGAGTGAGATACAGGAGGCATGTACTTTCGTCCTTCAGTTATCAAATAGACCTTTCCGTCAGGAATGATTGTAAGTGAAAATTATTTTGAGTGTCTTATGGGGAATTATGTAGGGCAGTGGTGTCTATGAATTTTCAGTCCGCCATAAACAGTAATTTACTGCAAGTCTGTCGGGCATTTTCATTCTGAAACCAAACGTGTGGCCAGCGTACCTTACGAAATACTGCTCATGATTGTACGTATTAATGAAATTAAGAATTAATGAAATTAAGAAACCGGTTGTACGCTAATAAAGAACAGTGGAAAGTTACTTTGTATTCTTAATTTCATTAACATGAATTTCCACAAGGTTGAGCCAGAAACAATTGAATATTGTACGTATTCATTGCTTTTTACTTCTGTGAATATCCATGCTTAAAGTCTACATGCGATCATTAACCTAATGGCATACGTTCAAGTCCAAAGTATTTGGACTCTGACACAAACTAAAAGATAGATTTCTGTTGAAAATACATTGTGAAAACCGCAAATATGGATATAATATTAAGTTTTCATTTTTGAGAAAATATTTTCTCTCATAATCTAAATGTAACATATCAATTGCCACTTGAGTATTATGGGAAGAATCAACCCCAGCCGTTCTCTTAAAAATGGGCAAAGAATATGGTGAGGGAAATTAGAGAAGGGGTATAAAAAATGAATAAAATAAATCCTGGGTATACACTGAGAGCATAATTTTATATATCTCTTAGATAATAGTAGTTAGGGTTTTACGTTCTTGGGAGGGAAAATGCTTTAACAGAAATTTTGGCAAATATTTTGCTCATTTCTTACTTATATGTCATATTTTCAATATCTATACTTACTCTCTATTCATGTAAGAAAGCAATGCATTAAGCATAAAAAACTATGCATTAAGAAGTCAAATAATACGAGGCTGAAATGGAAACTTCCCTCTTGTGATGGTCCTCTTGACAGACGTAGCCATATCCCTGGCCTGTTATCATGCTGCCTGCCATGTCTGATTTCAATATTGCATGATTGATTCCATACTACGGCAGACATAGCTATCCGAGCGTGCTTTTCAGCGCAGGCGAACCCCCGTTGCTACAAATAGCACCTCCTCGCGTACTGAAATCTTTAGTATTGGTAAAGTGAAATATTATTCTCCTCGATTTTTCCACTCCTATCAATCCAATTCCATTCCCATGCAATCACAAAATCCACCGTGAGATTAAACCCGTCCATTGAATCCATTTCTCTCTCTTGGTAATATCGCATTCTCCTTTTTCGTCCGAACGAATCGCTTCTTCAGACATAAAATCGTACCAATAGTCCTGGAGTGTACCGGTACTTTTTGTAATTATGATGTGAAAATGTTAAGTATTAGTAGTAACTTACAAAATGATAATTTTAAGTAAGTCTTCATTTTCTGCTGTAAATTATTAAACTGAGTGCTCTGATATAGTTTTCATTTAAATATAATGATTATCTGTTAATAATTGAAATTTATTTCCATCGAAAATTTCTTTGGCATTGCTGCTTGAGTGCCATAACACAATAATCGAAATACGTACGATGGGCTGTCGAATGAAAACCGAGCACCCACTACAACGACCGGACCGCGCACCAACAAGGGCATGACCAAAATGAGTTTTGCAGCTATGCAGTTCTCCTGCCATAGCGATGGCAGTATTGATACTAAAGCGCTGACTTTTATTTGACCCTGTGTCATGGTGGATGTTCGGATTTCATTTTATTGCCCCTAGAATAGTGTATGATTATCAAAATCGAAGGCCTTGTGAATATTCACATGTCCCATGGGATCATATTATGGACCATCGGGTCCAAGAAATGAAGAGTGAGATCCCTTGATAGCAAAAGTTTAAACATTCGCTCAGTAAAAAATATTGATTTTAAAAAAAGTTAATATTTTTGAATACCCATCATTCCTTTTATTTTTTTTCCTGCACATTGTTTGGATTTTAATTCATATTTTTAAAAAACTATTATTGCCGTTCTTTGGGTCTGTGAAAAGAAAAAAATAAAAATGTTTCAAAAAATCGTTTCGCAAGTCCCACAAGGATTGCTTTGCCATTGACTGCATAATGTTGAAGTTTACGACGGAAGCTGGACTGAAGCCATGAGCACAAATTGAGTCGGACACCGAAACCGTAGAGCTGGTATGGTCAAGGTGAGCGAGGAGGGAAGAGAAGACTCCATTCGGTCAAAACTACCCTCCTCTCTCACCGCAGTGACCACGCACGGAGGTTCGATCGAAACGAATTAGCCGATACGTTTCCTGGTCGTTACGTCGCTTTTACAATCGAACCCGTGAATATGAATTCCTATGCACACAGCGTCTCCCCCACCCCACCTCCACAAGCGTGGCTTCACAGAGGCGAGTGGAGAAGCCGCATCATTCCGGGGATTCGCCCAGAAGGCTCTGCGGGAGGTGCAAATACGCGAATGTACATGTTTGCGCTCGGGCGGTGGGACTTTACCGACGTCGACCTTAACGTTATAATTCCCCCTGGAACGACCGCGCACAGAGATTAATTATGTCCTCTTAGGAGCCATATGAAACCGCAACCCCGACGATACCCCATTCCCCATCCGCCCCACTTCCCACGCTCACTCCTCCATTACCGGCGTTCCTCGCCTCTCTGTCGCCGTTTACTTCACTCGGCGTAAAGTCAGTCACTACTCCCCGTTATTGCCCAATCCTTTGATTACTCGACCTGCGACACGAAGGTATCCTGTTTGTCCACTGACTTTAATTAGGGAGAGGAGGAAAATCAACTGTTTTAACACTTCTTGTTCGAAAAGTTCGCACAGTCTTTTACCAAAAGACATTGGAAAACGTTCCGATGGTAATTCATATTGAATATAGACTGTTTCGCAATACTGAAGATAATCAGTCACACGCGGAATTGTATCTCCCAAAGACACGGCATGTATTACATGATGGAGATAATGAATAAAAGTCAAAATAAAACTTTGAAAATCCACTTACATAAATTTAACATTAATGTGACCTAGGTTTCACTTGGGTGAAGTGTCACCAGGCTGCACCGCACCGCTCATCGTGAGCCTCTTCCCGACCCTCCTTTAAGGATTTTGACCCCCTCCAAACTTGTGAGTAGAACAGAGCAGAGTCTCACGAACCACCAGAGATGATATTTTCAGTTTAGCACAAAACTTAATCGCGTAACGTTTGCTCGATCGTCGATTCCATTTTTTTCGTGACACGGTCGTGGCGCGCAGGGGTGTACTGACAGCCAGCAACTTTCACAGCTTGGAGAGCACTGAGACCGATTACGCGGCAAAGCTTAGCATCTCCCCCACCTACTCCACCGGGGTTTAATCCCACCCCGACCAATTAAATTATATTACTGTCGAAACGCACTCTGCATACATGTGGATTTTTAAAGTTTTTTCACTGTGTTAGTCATGAAACAATTATAAAGTTTTACACCTCCGATGATTAATTATAACGGAAATAACTAATAAAAAAGGAATAAAATGAACATTAGAAATCGTTTATTAAGTTATTAAATTATAATCGGAAGTAAGATGGCAAATGAATATTAGAATCAAAGTAGGCGAAATTTTGCAAAATGAAGTTTTCAAAAGAAGGCCTCAGCTCACGTTTATATTGGAAAAACTTCGTATAGGATAATATATTTTACTAGAAATATATAGTACAGGGTTCGTCCGAAAAATAAGTGTACTGAGCTCAGGAAAAAAAATTTATTACACTTTTACATATCTTAAGCTAATATTCCTCAAAATAGGACCCTTGTGAGTCGATACACTTGTTCCAGCGGCGTTCCCATTCCTGGAACGCTCTCGCGAAGGCATCATCGGGAACGAAGACACGTCGTCACGGCCTCTTTGACGGCGTCCAAAGTCCCGTATCGCGTTCCTTTCAAACTCCTCTTTATCTTCGGGAACAGAAAGAAGTCCGGTGGTGCCAAGTCCGGGCTGTAGGGCGGGTGCGGCAGCGTTGCCACGCCGTGCTTGGCCAAGAAGTCCGACACAACAAGCGCGGTGTGAGACGGCGCATTGTCGTGATGCAGCCGACAGATGTAATTGGTGCCTAATAATCTCGTGCACTATTGTTTTTGGCACATTACACTGCTCTGCTATCATCCGAACACTAAGACGACGATCAGAGTTAAGTACATCGCGAACTTTTCGCACATTTACGTCGGTGAGTGTCGTTGATGGGCGTCCAGGCCGTGGTTCGTCGTCGACCTCTTCTCTGCCCTCCACGAACATCTTGTGCCACCGAAAGATCATGTTTCTGGACATGGCTGACTCCCCGTAAGCCTGGTTAATCATACCGACAGTTTCGGTAGACGATTTCCCAAGCTTTACCGCAAATTTGATGGAATAACGCTGCTCCAAAAACTTCGGCATCGCGTTCCGTGACGTGGGTGGAGCGTGGAGGTTCGCGTTAACAGAGCTCCTAACTACATCACAGCTCAGAGCTGACTGCCTTTTTCAGCGTCGCTTGCCAACATACCCCCCTCCAATCGTAGCCCGTCAGAGCGGTGCTGGGCGCGCCTGGAGCGGCGGGAAAAAATCAGTACACTTATTTTCCGGACGAACCCTGTATATTTAGTTCTCGTTCCATTTGTCGATTTCAATGCAATAAAATTTGCCATTTGTCAATATTATTTTCCTCGTCAGCAGTGGAATATTTTTCAAAGACGTAGGAATTATATCTAATTAGACCCAGGTTCAATACCCAGAAAATTTCAACACCGTTTTAAACAAGCTTGTGTGTTTCTTTGTCCTATATCTTCCTGGGAAACTGAAAGTCGGAAAGGGGAAGGCTAAAATGATTGTTTAGGAGCCTGGACAGATTAAAATTACCAGGGGCTGAGTGCGAACTGTACGATGGATGTTCGAAGCATTCGCAAGGAAATGTTTCTAACCGCTTCTGCGTTTATCTCGCGACTATTTGCGGCTTATTTATTGACTTAATCTTGTAAATGTCACATTAAACGAAGTTTTGTCGTAATGAACATCAATACTGCGCCTGGCAGGGGGACTATAATATAGAATATAGTGATGTATGTACACGGCGGATGGCTTCCGTTGGTCTGATTTTATTGCGGACTGTTGAGAATGAGAAAGGTGAGGAGTCCTGCTGTCATGGTATAGTCCTTCTCATTTGTCCATCGCTGCCACCATTTACAGTATTTGAAACAAAGAGGGTGTGGACTATTGGCTTTGGGATTCTAAGGTGACAACCCAATAGGAGCCAACTGTTTATTAATTAAGTATCAAATATAGAGTACCATACGTAACCAGGATATATTAATCGGTTTATCTACTTCATTATAGATTAACTAAAAATTTTGAGTACACACCGGAATTATTTACATGATTTATTTACAAATATTTATGCTGATTTGAGAATACGATGCATAGTTCCAAATTATGTATGCGCTGATAAAGTACCGATATGATAAAGAGAGTGATTTTGAGCTTACGCTTCGAAAAAGCAATTTGAGACGATTTCTTTTTACGTTTGCCCGATTAAATATTTCAGTCTGTTTTTATGGTGTAAAACTCTTTTTCCTGCGGATAACGATGAGCTAACACTAAAACCGACCCGAAGTTTTCAGTGATGGGCATGTAGAGACAATAGTTGGTTACGAGCAAAAAGTATTGCATCTTTCGCAGCGAAAAATCTCTCTATTTGCTGACCGTTCAATTTTCCATCCCTAATGCCGCCCTTGGCGCATTATGGAGGTTTCGCGTGAACGAAGGAAATTGAAAATGTCTTTCCTTCCTCTAAACATCTCCCATGGTTACTCTTTGTCCATCCCATCTCCATGGAAACCACTTGATTAAAAATGATCACGCCATCCACCAGTTCTGTGTTGTTCGTATTTCATCCGCCTCTTTCCACTTATCCCAAGATTATGAAAAATTTCTCAAATATTTTTCACACCATTCTCATCCACTTGATGTGATCCCATTTACATCTATAAATCATCAAACCTGGGCGATGTCTCTCCTTTCTTCAAGGACCACTTTTTGTTAGATATGCAGTGTCACTCCCGACACTGGTTGCTGAAAGAACACCTTTGGCTCTAAGGAATGCCTTGCCGCCAGTCGTGATTAAGCTTAAATAAAACTTCTCTCATCTCCTCGAGGAAAATTCAATGCACGCCCACACACAGTTCTCAACTCAACCTCAACAGTGAGGACCACGGGAAAGAACAGTATCCTAGAACTTGGCACTGGACTTTACGTTCAAGATGTTGAATGTTACGTGGTGGCATTCAAACCTAAGTTTGTGGTAGTTTTTATTACCCTTAGCACGCTGAAGAAAGTCCCCTATTGGCCGAAATAATTATTACCCTTTTACACCATTCGTGGTTTAAAAATCCCAAATATTTTGAAATTAATATGTCGGAGGTGAGTCTCATGGTCCCATTTACAGTGTTTTACTGTTGAAAATATAAATAAATCTTTTGCTTTTTCTTTTGGAACGGTTTCTAGGAATATCTTAACTAATTCCTACTTCTTAAGCTACCTTTCATGGTATAACTTGTATGCCTGGAATCCTTCGCGCGAATCCTCGATTCATCACTTCTCCGACCAATGGTCGTGAGAATGTGGCCCTTCTCATTTCGATGTTGGTCCGTAAGGGATTGAGTTCGCAAGACGACTACCTCCTCGGACTCCTCTTCCCGTTCCCTTCGCTTCCCAACCTTCAACCCCATTCACTTCCCCCTCCAGCATCTTATTCCTTTACTTCGCGCTCCCACAATATATTCCCTTTCACCGCTCTCCATTGCTTCGTCCATTTCAGTCCATCCATCGTCCTCCGCAGTTCTTTACATTTCAAATTTAATAACACGAAGAGCTTTTGCATCACAGCACTCCTGTCCGCACTCCTCCATTAGTTACATCTTTTATGTAAATTTCGAGGCAATGTTAATTATCGCTTCATTTCCATTTATATCGTAAGTTATGCGTAAGGCGAATTCTCGCCAATACGCTCGTGCCGGTGTTTTTATGTATTTTTTTGTCCTGAAATTTTTTCGAAATATTAATTTTAATTCAATTTGTGATGGAATTGATTTTGTCTTTAATATTCTTAATTTAACAATATCTTAAATTGTTATAATTCTAGATTGGTCGTGAAAAAACGAGCGGTAAATGGAATTATCTCATCGTCCATCTCGGTTAATTTTGGCGCATTAAAATAGCTCTCATGAATTAGAAATATTGTGAATCCTAAAGAATGATCGCTAGCATTAGTCAAACTGATTAAAATCCCGTATGAACATTTCACGTGAGTTAGGCATTCTGGAATAATCATGTACACGTTCAAGTTCAGTTAATTCCACACCTATTAATAACCATCACGTTTATTTAATTAAGATTGTGCCTAGTAAAAGAAAAAATGGATATCTCTAAGTATTTTGGTTACTTCTTCAATTTTTAATGTCTAATTTTTTTACCTCTAACATAAGGGCACACACCCTTTTTCTATAACTTCACTTTTTATGTCAAAATTATTACCTACTTCTGTACACAGCCCAAATTGTAAAAAAGTGCTAGAAATATTCCAATATAGTTTGATTTCACTGTGGACATATTTAAGCCTCAATTACTTCATGCAGTTTCTTATAAATGCCGAGGAGATCGAAGAACTAATTCCTCAATTCATGTCTCGGATCACCTTTCATTTGATCCGGCAATGTTTCCAAACAGCCTCCGTCTGCGTTTCCGCCTCCGAATTCATACTTTGTGCAAGACCTGTGGCACTTATCATTTCGTTTTTCTCACAAATCGTCTCCATAATCCATTCCAAAGTGATACAGAATTTCCTGTTCTCAATCTGTTAACTCTGTGAATACTGGATTACTGCAAAGTTACGTTCAGCTCTCTTAATTCTCAATAATATTAATACATATTATCTTCCTTCAACAGACACACGTACATATGCTTACACAACTCTGGTAATTCATCATTGAGATCCATTCTAATATCTAAAAATTTTCATTGAAACTACTGATGTTTTCTTATAAAATGATCGATGTATAGAATAGTTAAAAATGACGAAGCGTTGGAAGATTTATGGAAAGAGATAGAAACGTTACTTTAAGGGAAAAAAAATGACCACAGTTTTCAAATACAAATAAGAGCGCAAACAAATAATTTAGAAAAAAATTTTTTTAAACCGAACTATTGTTAAACAGAACGGCCTTGAGGTTTGTTTGAGCCCTTTCCAGCCAATTTTAGGAGTTATAGGAATTAGTTTGAAGCGGCCAGTGTGCGATGAAGTTCATGGACCAGTGATTGTAATACTATTGTGCATATTAACATATTATTCTGTACATGATGTGGACGGCGTGAGAAGTTGTATCGCAAAAGTGAATGATGCGTTAACGATTATTGATTTTGAACGGTATATGAAATTGAAGAGTTCGTGATTATGGACGGAGTGCGGCGATGGACGGAGCTTTGTAGGTGCGGTGTGAACCTAGGCCTTGTGTGTTGGTAAAGCTGCGGCTGGTAATCTTAAAGTTTCATCGTATATAAGGCCATTTTGTCTTATTTCTGTTTATCTTGTGTATATATGTATATGGATTGTTAGAGTGACCGTTGACCAGACTTGACCAACGCCGCGGGGAAAATTGCCTAATTGGAACGATATATATTCTTAAATGAATACATTTTTTCGTTTTTCCTTGAATTACCTCTATTTTAATTGTTCTTTTTCTTGTCGCGGTTCCGACTAGCGGCAGACTTAACCTTTGCCACTAGGACGGTTTTCTACTTGCAACAATACAGGTATTAATATAATAATTTTAATTATATATATATATATATATATATATATATATATATATATATATATATATATATACCATTAACCAACATATTTTAATAATATACGTTATATAATAATATATATATATATATATATAAATAAATAAATATATATATATATATATATATATATATATATATATATATATAACGTATATTATTACAATATGTTGGTTAATAGTTTTCAAATGAAAGGGAAAGTTTCCCTAACATTTATAGGACAGTTAAAAATAATTTATTTTTTGCAGTAATAAATTTTGTACTTAGTTACTTTTGAATGACATAACAAGTTGACATTAGGTATTAACCAATGGTTTTACTTTTTAAACTTGCTAAGTTCTCAATATTATGAAAATAAAAACTGTACATTCCAGTACCATCTTCAACGTTTAAACCCACTCAATTTTCATTTTTAAAACTTCGTGACGTGGAAATGAGAACAATGCTTGACTTGCCATGTCGACCTCGACGTGTCGGTTGGTATGAAGGAAGTCGCTTGAAATCCACGCAGTGTTTACGAGCGCCTGCGTGAGATCGAATGTGTGAATGAATTCCAAAGATACGTACGCTTAGAGTGACAGCAGTCATCCTGAGACCAGTTCGTCGCGTACGTAACTTTAAAAGGTTGTTGGAATTGAGGGAAGGGAATGGGGTGGGGGAACGGGGATCCCATTTGCGTCGGACGTGAAATAGGGACGGAGCGCGGAGGAGGAGATTTCGGCGGGTGGAGTAGGCGGGAGGAGAGATGGTCCCTAGCCCCGAAAGAAGTCATATAAAGAACCTGGCCACCCACTTATGGACTAGTTTGATAGTCGAAAGAGAGCCCGGGATCCCTAGCTCCGGCGAAGGCGGGTGAAAGTTAGTGAGAGTCCTACGAAAGAACTTTTAATAAGAGCGGATGGGAGGCGGCAGCGGTAGGCACAATAAACCGAGCGGAAGGCCGAGGTGTCCGGGGATGTTTCGTAACTCAGCACTCTCTACCGTCCTTCGAAAACGTCCGCCTAGCAGTACGTTACTCAGGGCTCAGGGTATCTGGCATTGTTAGATGGCTTCTTATTTCGTATTCAATTCCCCCTATCACGACCCACAGGCATACTATATTAAAATGATACGTGACCACGTTTACTCTATAAGTTAAAAACGCAGAAAAATAAAACTTTTTCCAAGAAAACCCATTTATTGCGTAATTAAGAAAGTATTAATGTTCGTAAGTGTACTCTGCATATACGTAGTCTGCCCAATAAATACGCGAACTGATACAATCTGGTGACCATGACGCGGACTATAGCCCCACCCACTAGCGGCGTTAGTCCTCTGAGACACAATGAGCCATCTGCGCTAGGCGGATCGTCGAGCTGTGCGCATGGTGCCAGTTATTTTAGTTTATGTGGACTGTTTTTACTCTTTGTCAGAAATGGAAATTGACAAAATCACGGAGCAAAGAATCAACATCAAGTTTTTTGGTGAAGTGCGGTAAAAGTTATCAAGAAATTACTGCAATGTTGGCCGCTGTTAACGGTGATAATGCTCTGAAGAAAACATCCATCCGTTTTCAAGTGGATAGAGCCTTTTAAACATGGCGGACAATATGCCACGGTTGATGCAAGGCCAGAACTACCTTCAACCAACTGTGCTGCCGACAACATTGATCGTGTGCGGTCTCTTGTCCTTACCAATCGTCAAAAAACTGTCTAAATTATAGCTGATGAACTGAATTTAGGAAAATCAACAGTGCATACTATTGTAACCGAACATTGACTAAAAGCGATGGATGGATCCTTCACCATGACAATGCACCTGCACATTCAACATTGATTTTTCGCCAGCTCCTGGCAAAACATTCAATCAACTTCCTTGATCATCCTCCTAATTCGCCAGATCTCGCCCCCTGCGACTTTTTCCTATTCCCAAAATGCAGAAAATGTGATGAGGGGACATCATTAGAAAGATGTGGACACAATAAAGCAAGAAACGACGAGAAAACTGAAAAGCCTAACTGCCGAGGACATCCAATGGTGCTTTAAACAGTGGAAAGGAAGATTGAATAAGTACATAGCAACGAATGGAGAGTAAGTACTTTGTTGAAGGGGACAAAATCGATGTAGAGTAAATTTTGCAAAATAAAGTTTTTATGGCCCTAGTTCGCGTATTTTGTGGACAGACGTCCTATGTTCATCAAACGCAAGGGGGAATCTACCTTACCCCGTACGGTTTATGCAGCCATATGATTTTTATACTAATGGATAGTCGAATAATTATGCATAACGAGCTGCTGTCTTTACATGCCTCGGAACACGGCGGATGTAGATTGGTACTCTAAATGCTGGAAACATTATCGAATTAGCGTAAAGGTGAACGTAAAATCGGACTGCATAGTAATGGGCCTTAGGTTTCTATTGAACCGAATCATCTATTTCTTAAGAAAAAGTAGCATCCATACCAGCATGGCCACGAAATTACTACGAGAAATGCTCTAACCATGAGATTAAAATTTATCTCAATCTTATGAGATTTTGTCAACTGGTATAATGACTCTGAACTAAATGAAGGGTGAATTAAAATCACGGATGCATTTTCTCTATCAAGAAGAAGGTGCAACTGAATAACCTACCGAGCTAAATTAAAGCAGCCTGACTTCAATCAGAATAATTCTGGGTATATCTTAATTTAATAGTTGCGAAGAGTAGCATTTCAAAATTTGTGTACTTCCTAAATATACATCAGGCATACTTGCATGCCACACACCAAGCAAACCTTATCAGACACTCATACGAGAAAGGCCGGAGGAAATGAAAATGGCTGCAAAATCCGCTTGATTTCTGTTAATAAGATCTAGGTATCGGCATTTTTATGTCTTCTTTAGGCCATTTCCCGTGTCCGCCGGAAGATTTAATTCCTGAGAATGAATGTCAATTCTTTAAAAATCTTCTTAAGTTAGAGAAAGAATTAGACAGTTCTTTACTTAGTAGGCACTATTGCTACAGAAAACCATGATAAAAACCACCCGAGGAAGGTTTAGCATCTGAAATATGAATTTAACTACTGAGAGAGTACAAATGGAACGATTTGAATGTTGACGTCGATGACTAATGCTAAATTCATATTAAATATTAGGCGAGACCACCCCTAACTCGGTCCGACAAGAGCATCGGCCTTGAAAGTCGAATGATTCGTGGTTCGAGGTCCAGTCAAGGAAATATTTTTGCACTTGTGACCTGCTCTATCCCGCCTTCCCCACCTCTCTTGCGTTCGTCTTTTATGTGTGTTCCTATCCCTTTTCCTTATACCTGTTCCCATATGAATGAGTATGTGTTCGCCATATGGTGGGTTTTCGTGTTTGTATATATAAATATTCATTTACATGGAATTACATACATGCAAGGAAAAGGGATACGAAGACATATAAAGGACGAACTCAGGAGAAGTGGGGAAGGTGGAATCAAGTAGATCATGAGTGCAAACATATTCCCTTGACCGGAACTTGAACAGCGGATCTTTCGACTTGCCGGGTGGATGCTCTAACCACTTGAGCAATCGAGGAAATGTAATTTACAATGATACTGCGGGGGATTTTTGTAGCTAAGTGACCCGCTTCTTTTGCCAAGAACTGACGTCAGGGGGCTGTTTCTCCAATCAAAGGAGAAATAGGCGGGCTATATAACACACACACACACACAGATATATATATATATATATATATATATATATATATATAACAATGTATCTATTAGTCTATTTGGTAAATATCGTTTTCTTGTGGCATATCGTTGTGTTAAATGCCTGTGTTTTGTCTGGTTGAACTAAAAAAAAGTACATACTGAGGTGTAGTAGCGGATATTGTATTAAATTGAGAAATTCCAATTCAGTTTTCAATTCATTCGATGCATTTTGATTCCATGGTGACACGTGGGATTTTGTAGAGTCTTTCTGGAAAAGTTTATTTATTTGGCATTAAGTTATTATCAATGCTAATTACCCAGATAACTGAAATGTTTATTCCTATTTTATGGAGTTAGAGGGAATGTTCATTGATTTTTATTTGATTTGGCGGATTTAATTCTATATCACAAGTTCAAAATGCTTGAGTAATTGGTTTTGATGTGAATAATTGAGTTGATATTTATCGTCACGGTCATTTTATTTTATGTTCAACAAAAATCCATGTCATTTTATCCTATTATGCAATATCGAAAGGAATTCAATTTGATTTCGTAATCCACAATAAGTGTCGTAAAAATACCTGAGTGGACTCTAACGGTGTTGGCCATAATCAGTTATCGACAGATTACTGTCGTCATTTATGATCACCTTCACCCCACGTTTTTCGTTATTCCCCGGGACAACGAATAAGTGAACTACATTTTCGTGCTGCAACATTTCTCAGATAGTTTGACCATACTCGTTATTATCTTTGAATTATCAAATGAACCCTGTTTTTAGTCCACGACACAGGGGTTGAATGTGAAAAAAAGAAGTAATCTCTTCATATAACCTGGTGTCGCGTTACGCTCTTGCACTTTTACTTATTAAATTTTTGGTGGAGACCTCTATGATTACAATAAAAATAAAATGTTCTCCAATTTCCGCTTTCCTTCGTTATGCAAGGCGAGCTAATGGGATTACGTTAATACTACCTGGTTAAATTTCTTCCCATTGGTCGGACCAAAGCTCGTTAACAGGATTTTCATTAATTCTCGCTGAAAGCGGGTATTATTTTTCCAACTTAAATTTTAAGTTTTGGATTATTTGCCTCTAGAATTCAAAATACATTCCTTGTATGCTATTTTTCATAGGGCAATCCGCTTGAACGTTTTGTCGACCTCATCTAGTCTTTCTATTGGCAGCTCTTTTCAGCTTCTCTTCAACGGAAACTAACAGCTTCACCTATCGAGAATTAAATATCATCCTTCCCGGCGATTTCCCCCTAAAATCAATGGTTTCAGACTCTATATTGTGAAAATTCACGATCACGGAATGAATTAACTTGGTGTTTTATTCAAAAAACTTTACTTTGCTCCTCACTTTAACTTCTTATCGTAGTATAATAAATTTTTTGTGAAAAAATACAGAGTTAATTCAGTTTGGTTCAGTGATTTGTTCTTCTTGACCTTAGAACAAGCAAGCATTCGTGACAGTAATACTATTTCGAACATTCAGTCAACGAACGAAATTCAAGTATGACCACCCAGCATACGAATTTATTGCATTAGTTTCGATGTTTTGCATCATTCCCTTTCATTCTTATGGCTAAGGCGTTACATAGTGGTGTTCCCTTGCTCATTACGTTACCCTTATTATTACCTGTGACCTTGTTACTCTTGGAACCCTTATTTTGGTATTTAGGGTATTTCGACTTCACCCAAAAGTGGGTTAGTCCCCATCGATTGACCCCGAGAGCGTTTTCTGCCAATATATTAAGGTGAGATCGGGGATATTTTGCGAATTCGTGGTGTCGGTGAGAGAAAGAGAGTCGACGCCGGCGACCCACTTACCTCATCGGTTATATTCCGTGAAAAATGTAAACAATTTGCTCGTACGTCGTAAAAAATCTCGTATTTTCTATTTATTTTCTTTGTAGAGTGACTACTATTGTAAAATTTTCCCGAAATTTGATAAAGGCGGAAGGCATGGTGAAAATCCTGGATGCCGTAAGTGGCGTGCATCCTCGGATTAACTTCGGTTTTGAGTCGCAATGCGGCGATTTATGTAAGCGATTTGGGTGTCAAAAACGTTTAGTGTTTTGTTTATTTTAATGATAAATCTATCAGGAAATAACTGATTCATGTCTCATATGTAAATGCCTTAAAATACGAACTCCGAAACAAATAAATTTTTGCATTATATTAGCCATTGTAGTATATGAAGCTATGCGTCGTATCTGAAATAAAATACGATAGAATATTAGAAAAAGAATGAAATGCATCATGGAACTTGGGGGGAGAGATGATGTGATTTAATAAATATTTGATGATATGGCAGTGATTCCTGAAAATCCTTAAAACTTTCGAGTGAATTGTACAACATATTAAAAGGCGTTGTTAAATGTGGGCTGTGAATGAACAGAAGAAAGGCCATAAAAATTATGAAGAGAAACGAAGGTAGAATGTGAGTAGAACCTAGACGAAGTAGATAGAGAGATTGAAATATCTACATAGAAACTGTGGCGAGAATTAACGGCGAGACCAAGATTGAGATCAATAGAGAAAAAATAGGAGTATCAAAGACGGGAATTAACGTGGCGATTATGATGATTTAAATCAAATTAATTTGGTCGGGTGGAAGAAATTGATTGTGTTATATTTGGAGAGTTTTTCGATCGGGCAGAGACACGGTTAGTCATAGCAGGAGAGAGGAAATAGTTACTCTAAATGTGGACATAAAGAAGAATGGAAAGAATGAAATAGAGAGAGTGAGGAATCAAGACTGAGTGAAAAAAAAGAGGTTTTGCGGTCTATCGAAGAGGAGCAAACGCCACCATAGATAAAATATTGGGGTACCTTTTGGATTTTAAAAATTGAAAGTTAGTATTTTCACAAGCCTAGAAATTTTAATAGCATCTGAAATGAAACTCATAAAAAATTATCGTTGGCTTCCTAATTTTGGTTCTTGTTTGATCCTACTTATCCGTATCTCATTTTCATTGCTCTCCCATGGGGTTTAGGGTATTTAAGAATAATGCATCATAGTAGTTGAAATTTCTACTAAATATATAAAATTTCATATGTGGAATGGATATAAACTGAATATTTAGTATTTTTATTAGACTATGAATATGCCAAAATCTTTTCGTGAGTGATAACCTGGAAATTTACAAATAAGACAAGTGGTAATTTCTATCATTTAAACGAGATACATTTAAAACAAGATAATATTGTATCGGATTCGCGACCACTGAATGAACTGTCGGTTTAGGCCATTTCCAAAACCGGTATAATATGGGAACTCATCCTACCTTTCTCTTTAAGAATCATAATGGGCTGGGGTAAACTTCATTCCGATACTCCGACACGTTGGGTTGCAATCGATGAGTTTGACCCTCATCTCGTGCCCGGGATAAATGTCTAATGTCTATAGGGGAGGAATCGATTCTTGCATGGGCGTTCCAATGTTATTTTGCTACGGCCATTAACAGTATGCTAATTCCAAAACAGGCAGCATGCCATGCATATAGCCTTGTGCCTACTGGCCACGGCCTACAGGGCCATGCTAAAACCCGTCTTCTTTGAACCTGATATTCAAAATGTCCATGGTTGAACTAACTTAAACTGTGTGATTTTCATCATAAGGAATGGACGAATCCGCGAATATCTCATCATAAATGTATGAATGCCACGCGCCTAATGGCTTAGCTCCCGATTAATTCTGCCCTCACGCACCAATCATACATTCAAGCTAATTATTTTGTCATTCAAAGAACGTTGATCGAGCTTCAGTTGATTCAAATAGTAATTTTAAATTATGTTTAATCTTGTTGGTAATTATGCGCATGCATATTTGTTTTTTTCCCAACAAATGCCTCCGGATTCGATTATACACACAGAGGGAATGATATGAAATTAATTATGGAAAATAAAACGTGTTCTTGTTCCATGAGAATGACGTACACTCGGTATAATATCAATAGACCAAATCACGCATAATTCAGGCGTAGACGATGCATATTTTTTCTTGCCTACTTTTGATTTCACGAGATTCGTTGCTGAATTAATAGAGTCCCTGTTGTTTTTCATGTGGCCATCAACCCAAAGCCCTTTATTCATCAATCAGCAGTGCATTGTGATTAAGAACGGAGGTTTACGAACGGTTCGATTTGTTTGCTATACCTTAAGCTAAAGAGAGGAAACTGCACATAATGAGAAAAGAAAGGAACAAGGATAACTCGGAACACAAAACATTTAGGCCAATCACCTTGTTAAACGAATTAAGGAAAAGCTTTGAGGAATTAATTAGGGCTAAAATATAGCAGAATATTTACATTAATGAACTATTTCACGGAATTCAATTTGTGTTTTTTCCCCAAAGTAAAACTACCGATATAATAGAAGAAGTAATTTCCGAAGTTGATAATAGTGTGTCAAAATATGTACTTGCAGCTTTTATCGATAGTAAGGCATCATTTGATTCAGTATGGTGGCCATGAGTAATAGAAGAACTGAAAAAGAAAGGCGTTCCATGCAATATTATTAAGCTTTTATGCACCTACTTTGTAGACAGAAGTATATTTTTCCAACGCAGTTACGTTCACCGAAGCAACAACTAAAAGCTGCCCACGGGTATCCGTTCTCGGTTTGACGTTCTGAAACTAAATCATGAATTCTGTACTGAGGGAAAAATTACCGGAATATTGCAAACTAATTGCTTGTGTAGACCACATGGCCACGATAATCACAGGAAATAATCGAAATGAACTCAAATCGAAAGCAGCGACATGTATTAAAACCCTTGAAACCTTGGTGGAGATGAATAAATTGAAACTTTCCGAGGAATAAAAAGTAAATTTATGGTATTCGGGGCAAAAATTAAGCGTAACCCGAAATGTAAAAAATATGGAACTCAGCTGAAACGAGTTAAAATATTCAAATATCTGGAAATAAACTTAAACGAAACAGTATCACATGTTGACCATATCAACATTATAACTAATAAAATTAAAAACATATACTTCGCCGATCAAAGCAAGTGCCGCAATGCATATGGACAAAAATCAATGGAACAAGTGTACACCGGAGTTTCGATCCCAATCCTAACCTACGGCTGTGAAATCTGGGGCTATAGGGTCAACCATTCCTGGATCTTAAGGAAATTAAGGGAAATACAAAGGGCTTGTCTAATCCCTGGCACAAGAAGCTGCTCCACTGTAAGTGTATCCCCTCCGTTTCAGTACATCATAGGGGAAAGAGTTGCCATCATTAATTATCGTAACGGGCTTCAGGCTAAACACTACTGTAAGGTAGTCGCGGAACACATTGACCTAATCAAAAAGGATGCATAAAAAGAACTGACGACGAGACCCTTAAAAGCTGGCAAAAGGACTGGAACTCCAGTCATAATGGAAGGTACAATCAGAATAAGGTACAATCAAAAACTAACTCAGATAATAACTGGTCATGGGAATTTGCAGTCCTACCTTGAAAAAAGAAGAAAAATGAGAAACTTGCGACTTGGAAGACACAATTACGCACAGAATGACAAACCTGCCTAAAATTCGAGACGCAAAGATATAATATGGAATCCAAAACTACAAGCATCGAAGTAACCATATGGAAATCATTCAGGAATTCCACTATCCGGAAGGAACTGGAGAAACTAGTAATGTAAAACCGAAATAAATTGTAGAACGTTCAACCAAAAGAAGACAAAATTTAAAAGACATTCCAAAGTGAGACATTAGGACCTTTGCTGTGAAGACTACACAGTTAAGGTTAATCAAGTGTTATTCAAGGAATAAAATAACACGAAGGCTGCGTAAAGAAGAGCGCTGGCCACTTGTTTGCAGGAAGATGGCGCGCATGTAATCTCTCTGTGTGTCATTGTGTACTTATTGTAATATTCTAATTTTCTTATTCATTGTGTAAAATAATGTATATCCAGCTAATGGCATGTAATCCCTCCGTGCATAATTGTATCATGTATTAATTGTAGTATTTTAAATGTTTTTAGATACTGTGTAAATTAATGCAAGCCTAGCTAACAGAAGAACTGAAATGGGCATAATGTATTTTGCGGGAATCCCCTAAACGGCCTGTTGTATAAAATACCTCATGTCAATAAAGAAATTACTGTTTAATAGGAAAGCAAGAACAGGCTGTCAGGGGATTTTATCCCATACGCCAGAAAGAGCATTGAGAGTGAAAGGGATGCAGACTGGACATCTGGTACCATTCCAATACTGTTTCTTTTTTGACATACTTCAAGCTAGAAATTATTTCCTTTCCCAGCATTCGCTCATACTTGGAATCACCTAATAATCTTCTTCATATTGGACTCTGGTGTTGGTTTCCCAATGAAATCCATACTACCTGGTTAATATCAATCAAGAAAACGGTGTTGAATGGTGAGCTTATCTCTTTCCTATTTTTTTGAAACTAATATCAACAATATCATATATGAGTGAAACTCCATTGATAGATTTTGTCTCCTTAAAATCTGTTTTTTTTACTGTTCATTTTTAAATTTGGAAATTCTTCCTCCGTTGCAGAAATTCAATTCAAATAAGTAAATAAGCGCGTATGGTTGGTACGCACTTTTTCGCAGTTCTGAACGGTTTCTCCTCAATGGCTCTGTATATGTTGCAATTGTTCAAATAGAAAATGTTGAAAAAGGATATGATACTCATGACTCTTAATTCTTTAAGTGTACAGAGCTTCCACCAAATTACGCCAGAAACTATTATGAATGTGATGCTTGAAAGTTTTTTTCACTGTTATAGAGCGCGCAATGCACTCCGAACATCTACATCTACATAAGCCGCCGCAAGGGCGTGTGGCGGGAGGTGTTAGGTCACCAACCGTAAAAAGGAACAATACCACATGCAAAAACAGCAACATAAAAAACTACACCCACAGCAGCGCACACACTCATGCAAAAAACCCTTCATCCAACACTCATGCAAACACATATACCGCAAACAAACAAAAAACTGCACCCCAAGATGCAGCACGAAAGCCATCCTACAACATGAAAGCCAGGACACAACAAGCAAGAATGTGAAACACCACTACCACATGGACATGCACCACAAAACACTCTACCCCTATACCCACTCTACACATGTGAAGGACATGGACCCACTGACATAATGATGTGAATTTCACTCCACTTAGGGCTCAAGTTCTTGGTTAAATCTTTCCTTGCAGTTTTCAAAATAGTTTTGAAATGCCATTAACCTTCCCCATTAATAAATGAACAACGTTTTTTAAGTTGCCGGATGCATATTGCTTATAAATCCATGCGGTCTGTCTCTGCCTGACCTTACACATCTTCTTAGACGTCTTCATATTCTATATACAGGCAAAACAAATCTTCAGACATCCCTCAAGACCGTCTTCTGGTTCTTTTGTTGTAATAAAAACATGGATGGAAGTTATATACGTAACCATTTGTATATTTCGCAAGTTAATCTAACTAAAAACCAATGACTTGTTATGGTTTTTGCTAACAATTATTACTTTAATCAGCGGTTCATCTCTTGTGGTCGGTGGATTATTACAGACAACTTCCACTTTTCCGCGTTAACACCTCTGGAACAGGTTTGCTCTCCTTCCCTCTATTTACTACATCGATCCTTCAAACTGTTTGGGTTTCACTTCCCCTATTCATGAAATCACAGTTACCATCCTTTATGGCTTTAGAATCGTCATACAACAGCAATACAGGCTTTAAATTCATCTTCAATGGAATATTTGCCTTTTCAATTCCTTGGACGACTTTGACCATACGATGACATTTAGCGATACGTGGTGTATAAGTTCACAATTATTTACACTTGCGTAAAATGAGGCTTGAAGTAACATAAGGCCAAATTCGTCTCTCCATTCGACTCTCCCTCTATCTTTCTCTTTACCCAAGCCTTAATTGAAGCAAGAGCCTTCTGCTGCGGACAAATAACACATACCTATTACTCTTTCACGAAAGATTACGTATCAGTTAAGGCCTTTATGCTGTTCCTAAGTTTTTCTTTGAAGTAGGAGAAAACATCCAAAGGTGCTTTCATAAAGAATCTGCTCGTTTTGCGCGATATTACCCAGCAGCAGATGCTTTATCCGTTTAATGGTGTTTTCTTTCCAATCGGAAACTAACAAACTCTGCCGGCGGCCTTTTTTTTATTATTGGCAATCTTTTTTTTTTTACTTTTCGTGTCGACAGAAATTTTTTTCATCCCTCGTCCCACAGCCACGCAATCAAGCCCCTCCTTTCACCCCCCCACACCCACAACCTTCCCGCCCCATTCCCCTCTGCGCCCCCTGGTGGTCAGAATCACGGACTTTGTGCATCCACCTCTCGCCAGGCGAACGTCACATATTTACTCCGGTCCGTATCAAAACCTGTGCGAACATCGGCAAATTACTCAGGAGCCCTGCCAATTCCCCTTTCATCTCCCCGGAATATCAACTCGCCTGCCCACTCTTCCCCCATCTCTCTTCCCCCTCCCCCCTCCCACTCTCTGCCTCCCACCTCTCCGCCTTCCTGGAAGAGAGGGGGAAACAAATGCGGAAAGGGCGTATTGTTTGGATAGGGGTTGAGGGGGAGGTTGGGGTGGATGAAAATGGCAGCCGTTTCTTTATCGTCAGATGTCCTTTAGAGGCTTTCGCCAACCCCAGTGGGCAGGGCGTGCATGATAATCACGTAATGCTTTTTGTCCAATCCGTGTCATTCCCGGCGGATGGGAGGCACGGCCGTGACTGTTTCCGACGGAGGGAGGTGGGAAGGTGGGAGTTTAAGAGGGAGTCGCGACCTTTCGTTGGAATGCCTGATGTCCTGCCCTCGGCATCAATCAGCCGTATATAAACACACATCCGCAAACGCCCACGTACGACGAGCGCGCCCGAATGGACCGGTCGCGAAGTGGGATGTTCCCGGGGATGGACTCCGTTCCTAGGTGATTTCGACACGTAATGACTGCCGTGAGTGCTCATCTGGATAGACATCTCTCCCCGTGTCACACGCAGACATGCTCACGCGATATCACGGTTCACTATTCGCTAGGCGGAAACTTCGTCCAGGGCAAAAATAAGATAGCAAGCCGGGGGATGGCTTTACTCGTGGCGAAGTCGATGCATTTTTTCGTTGCTCTGCAACTGTACCAACAATTTAAATTATTTTTTTAATTGAAAACTTTTGATGTGTCAAAAGTTAAAACGGAATTTTGGTGGCGTTGTATCTGCTGACATTAATGTTAGTGTTTACAGAAATATTCAACGTGACCACCAATTGAAAACTTGGAGGAGAATTGAATGTAACATTCACTCCAAATGAGGATATACTACACTTGGTGGAGTACACTTGGTGGTTAGTGGCACAGGAGTCAGCAGAAATTCACATCGGGAGTTGTGGAGTTGTAATACCCCGGAGAAAAGGGAAACTGGAAGGAAGGAAACAATAAAATAACCCTTTAAACATGCATTAGGAGCCCTAGGAGAAGTTTTTAATTAGGTAATCTCCCGGTTAAGGTCGGTTTTGAATGGATACAACTATCAAATAAATATCTTATACCTCCTAATAAAACACAACCCAACATCTTAATCTACGATACAACACGCCCCTCTTCAGCTCCGTATACTTCCTTCCTTCCGTCCAACATCCCTGTCCTATTCCTGCCCTTTCCTTGTTTGCCTACCATTCTCCCTCTATCACATTCTATTGTCATCCCACGGCTATTCCTATTGATTTTCATCCATTTCTCCTACCTCCTCAGTAATTCTCCCAACAATACTATCTACTCACCGGGCCATACCAAGCACTTGCTCGCTTGTTGTCCTTCCGGTCCATTTCACCTTCTCCATTCTTCTCCACACCCACATTTCAAAAGTCTCCAATCAACATCTACCATCCTGCTTCCGTAACCATATTTCCACGGCGTACATAACAACCCTCGATATCGAAGTCTTAACCACTCTTTTTTTTAACATCCTTATTCAACTTCCCTGTCACCAATTCCTTCAACCCTGTTATAGCATCTTTGATTAGTGTAGCTCTTTTCCTTATGTCCCTACTACATTAATTATATTTATTGCATAAATTCAAACGCTATTCAAAAAATTGGAAGAGATTAAACTATGGAAATGATTGAATCCTGCCTAAATATATATATATATATATATATATATATATATATATATATATATATATATATATATATATCTACTATTAGGTAATATACCGGTTAAGTTAGGTTTTTGGATGGACACAACTATTAAATAAACGTGTAAAAAATAAAAAAATGTGACTCCTAACAACACCCAAAATCCAGCCCAAAATCCAGCATCCTACTCTATATCAGGTCCCTCTTCATCTCTGAGTACTTCCTTCCTCCCTTCATCCCGTCCAACATCCCTATCCTGTTCCTGCCCTTTCCTCGTTTGCCTTACATTCTCCCCTCTGCTACAGTTTTCAGCATCCCACTGCCGGTCAATACCCCCTTCATCCGCTTTTCCTGCCTCCATAGGATTTCTCCCAAAAACCCCTCTCTTCTCCCACCATACCAATTACTTCCTCATTTGTTTTCTTCTCGGTCCATATCACCTTCTCCATTCTTCTCCAAACCCACATTTCAAAAGCCTCCAGTCTACGTCTATTCTCATGCTTCAATGACCACGCTTCCGCGCCGTACATAGCTACGCTCCATATCAAATTTTCACGAGTCTATTCTTAACATCCTTACTCAACGTCCCCGTCATTAACTCCCTCCTCCTTGTGAAAGCCTCTTTGCCTAGCGCAATTCTTCGCCTTACGTCCCTACTACTTTGACCGTGTTGGTCCAAAACACTACCGAGATACGTAAACTGCTCTACCTGCTCTAGTTTTTGCCCTCCTACTTTAATGTTAAGCTAGGCTTTTTCTTTCTAGAAAATCGCATTACCTTTGTCTTATTAATATTGATTCTCATCCCATTTCTGTCGCAATGAATTTCCAACTGGCTCACCAATCCTTGCAACCCCTTGGCTGACTGACAAACTAAAGCTTGGTCATCAGCAAACCTAACTGATTTTACGAATTCCCCAACCACCTTCATTCCTACCTCCAGTTCTTCCCATGCCTCTTTGATCATTTCCTCTGCATACAGGTTGAACAGCAACGGTGATAATGGGCAACCTTGCCTTACACCCCTTCCTAACAATGCCCATCCTGACTCCCTGTTTCCCACTCGTACCTGAGCAGTCTGAGACATGTACAGGTTGCGGATTAGCCTCCTTTCCCTCCAATCTATTCCTATTTTCTGCAATATACTCATTAGTTTTTCCCAATTCACTCTATCAAACGCTTTTTCGAAATCTACGAAACAGGCAAATACCTCCTGGTTGTGTTCTATATTCCTCTCGATTTATAATCTCATTACTGCAATGGCGTCACGCGTACCTCCCCCCTTCCTAAACCCACAGTGATCATCCCCTGAGTAATCATTTGCCCTACTCCCTATCCTTTTGTTTATGATCCTGAGAACAACCATAGTTGCGTGGGATATCAAACTTATTGTTCTGTAGTCCTCACATGATGTTGCCTTTAGCTTTTTCGGAATAGGAATCAAACTGATCTCACAAAGTCTTCCGGTCAGATTACTTCCTCATAGATACTACGAATGAGCCCACAAAGCGTCTTCCTGCCAAATTTTCCTAAACATTTTAATAGTACCGCGGGAATATTATCCACCCCCAAGTTCGTCGCTTCTGCTTTTATCTCCACTAGTAGTATTCTATCCGTTACCTGCTCTATGTGGACTACGCTTCTTCCTACCTCTTCATTTAATACTATGGCAACCCCTCGTTGGCTCTCGTCCCCACCGCTGTATATTACTCTATACTTATCACTCCAGTAATCCTCGCTATCTTTCCATCTCATCTCGCATAGACCTAAAATATTTCCCCTTTCCATCTCTCGCTTAACATTCTCCAATTTCCCTGTCCTCATCATTGTCCTAACATCCCACGTTCCTATTTTAACTAATGTAGTGTTCTTCTCTTGCGTCTTCTGTTCTGCTTTTGCCGGTTTTCCCTTGCAAGTGTTTCATGGGATGACGACCGCGGAAGCCTTGCCTCCCCCGCTGCCGGGCACGACACACGGCCCATCGGGCCGAGCCCCGTAGTTGCCAGGACTCAAAATCTCTGTGTTGTCCATCATTTAAGTCTTGGGAATGATAATTGAGGTGGTTTCCCGTTGCCTTCCTCATTAGTGCTTTTAATGTGACACCATCACTTACTGGCCGCCACTGGGGTCAGACGCCATTGCAGCCACCTCACTGAGGAACAGGCGCTGCGTAGACTCTCTTCATGGGTGACCCTACTAGGAGTAATTATTATTACTCCCGCCAGCACAGCTCTAGGGGTCATCGGAACGCACAAGCCCTTCCACCACGTCAAGATTGGAAGGATATATATATATATATATGTGTGTATATATATATATATATATATATATATATATATATATATATATATATATATGTATATATATATATATATATATATATATATATATATATATATATATATATATATATATGCATATACATATTTATTCATTGTTTTTCTGTTTATTTTATAGATTTTATAGGTGCAACTTCGATGGAAGTTGATTGGTATCTTAAGAGTGGTTGCGTCAGAGATTTTCTTTTTTTATTCTATGCTTTTACACAAAATGTAAATCGGAGAAATGTAAATTAAATTTCTTCTTAAAATAATCAGCTAGGTAAGTAGAAGTTTGTTTATTAGAATTCAGGGTACCTCTTTCTCAGGTCCTTATCGGCTGTATAGGAGATGGCCGCGTCTGACCCCGGCGCAGGGGGTACAATCGGATCCGTCCTTGACTTTGGAGTGGAGGGTAAGGTGATTCCAAAAACACGATCTTCGATTTTCCACCGTGGGACCCTCTAAAAGCACTCTGCCGCCGGATTATGTGGTTGGTAGGCGTGAATTCTGATTCTCGGGATTTTAGGAACGTTGCTTCATCTCTTTTGATGCTTTTCGAGTCATTTTATATGTTACACCAAAATGGTGGAGGCATATAGGATGGCCAGTTTAAACTGAGCAACAATACATAGTTGAAAGCCACGTATGTCGGAAAGGTTTCTAAAGGTTGGGCACGCAACAAAACCTACACTCGTGAATGAATAATACATTATATCTCTTTAACTGGGTTTCGCTTTTTCAATAAGGAAATGTATATTGTTTGTTTGTAGTACGTACAATTACTGTGAAAGCTGTTCATGTCCTAATCCCCTTACCCGCTCATGGTACATTTCGCTTAATATCAGAATTTAAACGGTCGTCTATTACAAATGTTTTCGTTATGACGTGGCATTTTCTGATTTGTCATTCTTCCATGGAATATTCTAAGCATTATTTTCCTTAGGACACTTTATTTGCGATAAAATCTAGAAATATCTAAAATTCTGACGTGATATATTTGGTGCCATTAATCGTTGTTGGACGCTTTGCGTCAATAATGATCTTATTCTTTTGACATGATTGTTAGTGATAACAAGAAATCACATTAGCGTTATGTCCAATTCTTACCCAAGGTTGCTTATGACGGAATGTCGGTTGCTTTTACTGGGTTGCTATTCATATTTTCAGCCTTTTAATGAAAAGAAAAAGTAATTTATTGTTGAAAATGGCTTTATTTTCTTTTGAAATATTATCCACGATAATCAATACACTTTTGCATGCACTCAAACCAATTTTCCGCTCCGTTTGAGGTCCCTCCAAAACATGATTTTGCCTACAAAACATGCCTCCAAAACATCAACGGCTTCTTCAGGCGCCGAAAAACGTTGGCCACGCCATTTTTTCTCGATAAACCGGAATAAAAAGAATTCATTGGGTGCTAAACCATGGCCCTAGGGAGGATGATCCATCAATTCGTAGCGCTAGCCAGTCAAATAGGTAGTTGTTTCAGCCGATCTGTGAGACCTTGCGTTGTTATGATGAAGAATGATCAGTAGCAACCGTCATATTTTTTATAGATATTGTTAAGTGATGCATTGCCAATAAATATCATCGTTTACATACTCCTGGAGTTTTCCAGGCTTGGAAGTTGTATTTTTTTATCGTTGAGGCTCTTTGTTCCCTGACGGAAAATAGTCCAAATAGTGAAAGTTTACGGTTTTAAGAGAGAATGGCCTTGATTAACCTCTAAATGTCACCTCGCCGGGCCCGTGAAAGTCATTCGCTAATTATTCTCTGTTTTAAACTTTTTATCTGGACTCGCACGGCGTGAAATTGAGAGTCGTGTGTTTATTTATTTTTAAATTCACGCTAGCGGAGGGCGGGCGTTGACCAAGGGAGACGGTAGAGGGTTTGGCCGGGCACGAGTGCGGCAAAGGCTGCTTGGTACCCAAACTGTGACTGATTGACTGTGGTGGTTAATGGTGCGGTGGGCTCCAGGGGGCTCACGCCGGCTGCAATGCAGCGAGTTAGGAAGGGAAGGGCAGTCATACCTCCGCTGTCCGGCTTGTAATAACTCCTTTGTTTTCCGGGTGAGGGCACAGATGTTGCCGATAGTTTGACCCCTAGGTGCGTCACGCTTTACCTTTGGTATTTTTCGTGCCAGGTGACGAGATCCTGTAACTGGGCAGTCGTTCTTATTTGAAACCTTCAGATTATCTTTACACTTATGCATTATGTATTTATTTTATACGACGGCACTTTTTGAATTAATTGAGCGCCTCATTGTTGTTTTGACGCATATTTATTTTCCTAACTTTACAAACAACCATTAATTTGCATTGAAACTTTATTCCATTTTAAATTTAAATACATTTCAGCTTAAGAAAGAGTAACGTAACAAATTATGAATCACCTCTTGCTCACATGAATGCAGGGAAAAATGAGTTTCGACCGTTCTCGCTGGCTAATTTCTTCTGTAATTCTTTCTCCAAATTTCCCTCTTATTCTATAAATACTCCGGAAAATAAAGGAATGTGGGCATTTGCATTTTTCATATGAATGTGGAATAATATTAAAATTCATCGACAGTCATTGAAGATCTGCAATGTTTGCCTAAATAAAGCGAATGTTGTAAACAAGTGAATAACCTGCTGGTTGGGAAATATTCGAGTGCAATTTATTTGATATTCGACGACTAATTGTTTTTTTATTTTTAAATTTAAAATAAGGAATCATGATTAATATAAATATCTTTTTCATGAGGGATCTTGCTTGAATTGTGTGGGATAAATTGGAGCGAATTTGTCTTTTCACTTCCGCTGTGCGTGAATGCCAGCAGATGCAGATTAAAGAAATATTTAGAGACAGATCGTAGCAATGTATACCCTTGACGATTAACATTTAAGAAAAATAGTATTTCTAAAATTTTAAGAAAAATAATCTTCATTTAAAATTAACTCTGTCGAAATATTCATCAAAGTTTGAAAGAAACAACTCCATAAAAGTAGAGGGACACTGAATTACGCATTTTCCTGGTGGGTTTAACATCTACGAATATGGAATCAATTCATCTGGTCTTAATATGAATGCTAAATGTAATATTGCCTTGATAATTATTTATAATGTATATTATATTTTATTGAGAAACACACACTCAAGCTTATACATCTCCTCACACATAATCTGATATAATTTTCAGAAGAATGAAGACCTGTCTAAATGATCTTCCAACTTTTATTAACCGGGCTTCATTATGCCAAGTGAAATGCCTATATTATTCATTCCTGAGTTTTGTTTAGAGGTAGAAAATTGTAGTGCGAATAGCGTTCAAAGAAAACGATGTAGGAAAGTGAAATTTTCACTAAATTTGCAGATTTGAATTTCCTTCCCACACCATGAGCGCCGGATGTTTACAGTTGAGTAGGCGACAGCTGACATTGAAAATAAGGGAAGATTGCCTAATATTCACGTCCCATACGCTTATTACAGGGTGGCCATATCCTCCTAGCTGATATTTAAGACGGTCAACTCAAGAGAAATTGTACTCGTATTACTGGAATCTAAAATTTCAAGGTGAATGGAAAATCTATGGAAGTCGATCCATCCGCTCCCGTCAACCCCCTCATCAGGCCACCTGGTGTCCTCGTCCCCATTGCTATCTATAACAGCCTTTTTTTTTGGATATATCTGCATCTTGATATGGCCCACTAATTGTCTGATGCAAAAATTATTCATCAGCATGCCTCAAAATCGTGAGTGTTGGCTTTCGGCCCGACTCAACCGTCGTGGGAGCGTGAATTTAGTGGAGAACAATCACGGGGCAATGGGCAATTTCCACCCGCCGGAACCAAACAAAAGTCGCCCCGCCAGTTGACGCATGGTTGCGGGGAGTTCATGCTCCGGCGGTTCGCAAACACGACCCCTATCCTTTCCCTTTTTCTGCCGCGATCACTTGAAGCCACCCCTCCCATCCATCGAGTGGTTCGGACGGAAAGGTGATGCCAGGAGACAGACGACAATGGAAATGGGAAGGGTTGTCGGGTGATTCCTGCAAGCATCGGACCAGATATCTCTTCAACTTATTATTTGAAATTCAATGATTTTGAATCAATTAACCTATAATACGATTCAATTGTTTTCGATTACGATATTTTGTCGTAGCGATTTTTTCACCTTAGTTTTGCATTAAATGTCCAATAAGTACGTATATTGGAATCAGCCGCTTTAGGTTATAGACTCCGATTTCTGAATGACCGAAAAGTGTAAGAGTGTTTGCAGAATGGTGCAATATTCAAAAAACCAGAGCGCATTGCATTCTGACAGAAGATTTAGCCATGGGAAAGGTGTGCCGAGATGATAACCAATGTGCTGTCGGAAGACTGCATGTACGACAAACTTACCTTGGACATCTTGGACCAATGTGAAAGTGAGCCGAATTTTTTTAGAAAAGGTGATTACTGGTGACGAGATATGGGTCGACCCAAGTACAACCCCTTTGAGTACCATTTTGAACCACTGGATTATGTAAAAGAGGCCGTGACCAGGTGCCTGAACCAGGGTCGTGTTGATGCCTTCCAGGAAGCATACCACAACTGGCGGAGGCATCGGGATTTATGTGTGTGCATACATATATGAGGGTGCTCTAAAGAAGAATGTAAGCAATTTATACTTTGACCGGCAATGCATATTTTCCCCAGACTTATTCTACTTATTCTTGGGAAATCTCATATAAATGATTCGATGTACATGAAACTCATTTCTGTGAATACTAACTCGCGAACAAATCGTTTCACTTCATTCGAGTCTCATCGATTGTTTTCCCTATAGTCTCCCTTCTTTGTTGTAAAATTCAACTGAGTATGTGTCCACGGAGAGAATTGGCGATTTTCAACTCTGATGGACGACTCTATCGTCCATCAGAGTTGAAAACGCAGCGAGAATTAATGAAAGCGGCAGAAACTCTTCGACATCATTCATCTTGAAATAAAATTTAGAATAAAATCGTGTTAGCTTTATCAACGTTGAGATTGGTGGCGTAAAAATGGTTACCGGCTAAAGCATTCCTAAGGATATAGGTTTGCTCATGCTATCACTAAAAGGAAGGCTTACTCTCGAAAGATACTAGTATCAAATAAAGACAGACGGAAACGCCCGAGTGAAAAAGGAGCGTAGATTTTATGTAATCTTTGCTCTGTCTTGACATAAATCGTTGGTAAGAATTCGAAGTGACTTTTATCCGTCTTCGTGCTCTATTCGCTTCTCTTCAGCCAATGAACATCAGGACGAAAAAATATGATTCAGACCCAAATTTATGGTTCGGGACTGCTGCGTACGTTTAAAATGGAAGTTATTATCCTCGGGGAATCATCCCGTTTACTTTTCCTTCTATTGTATACCTAATCAATCCATTGTGCTTCAATGTGTGTCGAAATCATCTATTTCTTCTTTGTCGTAGAGTTCCCCATGTGATCATATCCTCTTCTGCTCTTCTACATGCTTCCTCGTTCCTTACTTTGTCTATTCATTAAATCTTCAACATTCTCCTCCAGCACCATGTTTCAAAATTGTTCGCCGGTTCTACACTTTTCCTTTGTTCCTAGTCTCTTACCCATGAAGCGCCATGCTCCAGACGGAAGTCCTGACAAATGGCTTCCGTGTTTCCAGCCTTAAATTCTTTGAGCATAGGAATTGTCTCTTCTTCATGAGTCTACATATACATAGTACATCTACATAATACCCAGCAAACCGCTGCAAAAACTCTTGGTGGGGGTGCCGGGTGTCTACGTAAATAGGCATAACTTCGGAATCTGTTAATGTAGTCTACGCTGAAAAAAATATTGATTTGTCATAATGAATACGTCTAAGATGCGTTTCACAAGAGGTTTATACCTTCTCCCTGCCTCAAAACGAAGACATTGATCTGTATTTGGAGAACCAATGATAATTTTTAATTAAAACTGGACAAAAGTAAACCCACTTCACTGGATAAACTGCTACTTGACAGCAAGCACGGTGGCAACAAAGACGCAGAAGAAGGGAAAAAGTATAAAAATATTACAATGGGCATAGAACATCTGTTTGAAAAGATCTGGGAAGTTCAAAAATAGATATTGATTCACAAATAAATCATGGCTCAATAAAGGACTGCAACAAATGTCAATTTGATTAAAAATTACTTTGAAAATTGAAAATTTTCAAAGATAAATAAATAATTGAAAAATTTATAAAATATATAGACCTCTGTATAAGCAAAATTTACTATGGTTTTGGCTAAAACTGTAGACTTTACTTTGATAAATATATTTTATTTCAGATCACAAATCTGTGACGTGGTCCCATGTCACAGATTTTGACATGGTTCCATGACATGAATAATTTCGATGTTGTATTTGAGAAATACTAAAATTGAAGGTAAAAGATAGGTTGAGGATTCAGTATAGAAAAAAATAGGAAGTGTCCTAAGACATTTCATACTGATATAGATTTTTTTGATTCAGGAAACAGTGAGGGATTCAGGGTAAACCGAGGAGCTAGAGAGGCAATTCTATGCTTGAGAGTTCTGACCCAAAAAATGAGTCACGTAAATCAGTCATTACATGTGGCCTTTGTGGACCTGGAGAAGGCCTTCGACAACGTCGGAAGGAACAAGATGTTCCAAATACTAGAAGCGCTTGGATTGGACTACAACGGCAGAAGAATTATCCATGACCTCTACAAGAATCAGGTGAAAACAATGCAAACGAAAAATGGAAGAAAAATACGACAAGCCAAAATAAGCTAAGGAGAAAGACAAGCATGCAACCCCTCGCCAGCAATATTCAACGTATGCCTTGAAGAAGCAATTGAAGAAACACAAGAATAGGGGATCAAAGGAATCAAGGAGGAGAAATCAACATGCTTCGGTTCGCAGATGGCATTGCAGTAGTGGCGGAAACGCGAGAGGACCTGCAAGCAACTCTACAAGTGCTATGGATCAAGTACTGGGGTAATATAATATGAACATCCACAAGAAGAAAACTAAAATCCTTGTGTGTGGAAGAGAGAAGCTGAATGCATATTTCACAATTCGAGGAGTGAAACTAGAGCAAGTGGAATCCTTCATCTACCTGGGCAGCAGCAAAACATGGAATGGAAGAAGTTCCATCGACATCAAGCGAAGAATAGCCCAAGCTAATAACGTATTCAGACTATTGCATGAAAAGATTTGCTGTAAGTTACGTTAAAGAGAGGAGTAGGAAGAGGTTCATTCGTCGTTTTACCCTTGATGTCTATTCTTCTACCACAAGCTATAACGCAATATTCTCTTTATCATCATCAAAATTAGTCTACTGGTATGTTTTTGATGACTGCATATACAAGGAAAGGCTGAAGGATAATTTTAATTACCTTTCCGGATACACTTGAATGATAAATCAATCTTCACCATAAAGCACGATGCCCCATTTATGACTAAGGTCAGTACACCCAACGCTATGCCCCCAGCGGAATAGGATACGCAGTGTGAGTATTTCTCAAGTTGGCGACGCAAACACTCTCGCCATGACGACTTCACCTTGCCGTTCCCACGCCTTTATCTCATTCAGAACTATGGTAAGAAAAGGGGACTCTTCCCAATTTCGCCTCGGCACGAGTCTATTTTTTTGTCTATTGAAATTTTTTCCATTTAAAGTATTTCAATACCAGTACGGACTAAATATTTGCTTTCCAACTCATGGACTGTTAAAGTGGCGTCCTTGTGTGGCAGTGCGTTGCCTAGAGTAGAGTGCAGAGAGACGTGAATGATGGGTCTGAACCCCGAAGGAACTGATTACCCATGTCGGAATTTTCTCAGGTTGTAATCATTCCCCGCGAACTTACCCTTTCGGGTTCTCGCCTCAAGGAAAGCCCCCCCCCCCGCTTCAACGCCTACGCAGTTGTTCCATGCGTGAGATACGGTGCGCGGGAGGAGAGATGAGGCCAGGCCAGGGGGGACTGTGGTGTGGGGTGTTGGGGGGGGGGGCGGAGGGCGGTGTATAATATAAGCTACTTGTGAGCTTCACTCTGTTTACTGCCAACTGAGGGGGAAAATCAGTTAAAGCGGATGAGCTACCTCCAGGGACGAATGAATGAGCGCTATGAACGATATTTGGCGCCAGAGTTCACTACTTATCTGTGTTATGGGGAAGTTTAAGGGACCGGGAGAATATTGATAGACGTAGTTGTGATTTGAGCGATAGTTATAAAGTGTATTAAACGGGTTTCGTAGGAGTTTCTGTAATTAATGCGTTAATTATTTTCCCAAGACTTGAATAAATTTCAATGAAAACTCTATTGTTAAGTTTCATCTAGGAAACAGTCATTTATTCAAGGTTCATTTCGGCGCAGTACAATACTTTTTCCACCTTTAATGTTGTTCACGAAACTCGAATTTATGGAAAGTTATTTTAAAAGAGTCGGGCAGTTGACATTAAGTCATTGAAATTGAAAAATAACTAACTTGGCTTTTCCCCATAGAAAATTTTTATTTACGACCTAGATTTCATAATGCTATATGCTCACCTGAAGATGTTATACAATAAGTGAAACCAAGGTCGTAAATAAAAATTTCCTCTGTTGAAAAGCCAAGTTTGTTATTTTTCAATTTCAAAATGAAGATTTGCCCTTGCGTTGCACCAGAAATAGTTTTATTTATTCGTTAAGTCACTGCTGAAGTTCGTGAATGAAATCAGATTACATTCAACATTTATTGTCTCTCATTCTCTCGCAAATCTTATGTATCAAAGCGAATATTGACGAATCATGTTTAAGAGCAAACTAAGTCTCTTAACCCATTTAAATATAAATCATCTATCCGTGAACTCTTACGCGGAATCGTATATAACAATAATACTTGCTATCAACACTGCATTTTGTTTTAGTAAAAAGTAGTTTAGTTGTAGATGTAATTTTCGTTACAACCCATAAAATATTTTTAAAAGTGAGGTAGATTATAGCCATGTGTCGTAGTTTATTAAGTACAATGAATTTCGCGTAAAGTTGGCAAGGGTAATTTTTAATGTAATGCGTCTTTTGTGTCCTCCATTTCTCCTTTCATGGAGATAGATCTTAGTTTGAAGCTTCGCCGTGCGTTGCAGATGCAATAATTCATTCCATTAATTGGAGAACACCTTAAGTACAGAATTAGGAACGTTAATTCTCTTGTTCCTCCTAAGAAAAAATGTTTTTGAAACTCGAGCAAACTGCGGGAAGTGCCGCAAAAGTAATTATGCCTGCTTCATGAGATGGTGTGGACAAAAATACGAGCAACCCCGGAGTCGTACAATCATTCGCCCGGACCAGGAACTTAGCGGGTGAATCCCCCTAAGACACTGTTGGGGCCGCGACAACGAATGTGTCCCGACTGCGATTTCTTTGTGGTAAAGCTAGTGTAGTTATTCCTTAGAACATCTTATCCCTTAAAATCCCCTTTGATATACAGTGGAAGAGAATGTCTCCGAAGTTTAAAAGGATAAAACTCGCAACCGAAAATCTAAGGATCCGGAATCGTATCCTTGTCTCGGCGAATGACCTTTCTACTTTGAAATTTATCGGCTTATACCCTCCATAGGCTTGCTTTACGATCGATGTGCTGATATTTTTCACTTGATGCAATGATTTATGCATTTCGATATTTCCCATTATCAGCATCAGGTAAGACTGACACATATTTCTCGTTTTTATGTAAGCGTTAAGTTGCAATAGCCTGAAGCACGAGACAAAGGTGGAGCCGGGGATATTACAATTGTTTGGCCCTTCTTCAATTTCCATTCCACTAAATCACGACAGCCTGTATGACAATTTGCTCACAATATTAAGTTGAAGGTTATTCTTTCATTACCTGTCCAATTGATTTCAGGAGTGAGGAGTGGGATATCCTACCTCAGGGAGAGAAATGCCATACAATATATATATATATATATATATATATATATATATATATATATATATATATATATATATTTATATTTATATAGCTAATGTGAAAGTCTCACGGATATGAAGAGTAATGTACAGTACAGTACAAAAGTAATGTATACGGTGTTAGCACTAGTGAGCAAAAACAGTAACACACAAAAACACACAGAAACATAAAAAAAAGAAAAGAAAGTCACTCCTCCTCTGTCAAAACTGTTGCCTCAGTTTCTTCCTTCTATTCCAGGAGAAAGGTGGCTTTTACCACCGAAAATTCGAAAACTAGTGAGTTTCTTATCTTTTTCTGTATTTTTGTTTTTGTTCAAGAGTGCTAACACCATAGACACGTTATATATATATATATATAATATAACGACGACACCCAAGAACAAATCAAAAGGTAACACTTAAAAGGAGACTCACACTGTAAATTCTTTAAGCTTTCGGCCTTTTCCGAGACGCTTCAAGTTAGAAGAAGGCTGACTTTTTCTCACTTGAAGAAGGCCTGGGAGAAGGCCGAAAACTTATTTACCGTGTGAGTCTCGTTTTAAGTGTTACCATTTTATTTGTGTTATATTGTGCCGTCCCAATATTATACTGCTCGTGTGAGTGTTTCCGTATAGTTGATATATATATATATATATATATATATATATATATATATATATATATATATATATATATATATATATATATAATGCACAATAATGGGCTGACACATTATAACACAAATAGAGAAGAATACCAACATTTAAAAGAACACTCACACGGTAAATTGTTCGAGCTTTCGGCCCAGAGACTAGAGTCTCACTCGAAGAAGGCCTCAGAGGGCCGAAAGCTCGAACAGTTTACCTTGTGAGTGTTCTTTTAAATGTTGCTTTCTTATCTATTTGTGTTATATTCTTTCAGCCCATTATAAATATATATATATATATATATATATATATATATATATATATATATATATATATATATATATATACACATATATATAAACCATAAACACAGTAATCAACCCGACGGTCGGTTTGGTATGTGATGGCAGAGTTTACCCAGTACTAAGCCCTATACAGCGTGTGAAATTCTCACATTACAGTAGGGGGACCAGTTCCTTTCCCGGTTATGGTTTGCCAGGAAGACCTGGTACCCGATAAATTACATAGCTTGGGTGGAGCTGCAGGTGCCCAGAGGGCCTTGTGACCGGGACCCTCCCGTCAGTAGTCCAACGCTCTATCTTCTGGACTACCGCGACCCACATATATATAAATATAAATAGTTCATATATATAGTTAATATATATATATATATATATATATCAGTTCAAGGAATAATTACTATTTTTCTCTAAATTGAGTTGCACATTTAGCAATGAAAATCATGATATCAGTATTCCACCATCATTTCTGACTGGCGTTAGAAATTTGACGGCTAAGCCGGTTTTTTCTTCACATTCATCCTCGGGACTTAATGTGGGCCGTCAGGTTAAAGATGTTTTTTACCCAATGGTAAATGGCCACGAAGGCGACAATATGAAAAGAAATAGATGATCTTCGTTACAAAACAAATAGGTTGTGATGACAAACTTACCCCTTGACGATGCCACGAAATGGGGAGAGAGACGGTTCTTTGGTTGAATCTTTGCTGTTTCTCGAGTGTACCTGGAAATGATTTTTAGCCCAAGCGTCGCTCTTAACCTTCAATCGACATCTTATTAATAACCTTACCCGAATCTTCAATTAATCCATTAATATTTGTTTCCTTTGTACCCCTTGATCTGTTCTATTAATCGTCGCTACCATTTCCTACGACCAAAAAGCGAAATATTACTTGGATTATTATGACATTTTATCACTGCTAAGAAAATATAATTTGATGCGCACTGTCAGCCGTAACTAAATGAAATTGAGTCTTGAAAATTCTCAATAAAGGATATGCCATAAAAGTTTACAGAAGTGGCAGTCCAGGGCCTTATATCACATAAGATGGGTAAATCAGGGCGCAAACAACTCATATTTCCTAAGTTTATCCCCGAGTTCTGAATGAGGGAACTTTCCCGAGATCAGCCATAAGGCCGCTGCGGCAAGTGTCAAATTAAAATCCAGCATGAGAAAGAGTGATTTAGGAAAGAAAGGGAAAGTAAAGCAAATAAACCAATCGGAGAACGCCATACGTTCCATAAGAACAGTCATCAGAACCGAGATGGGAAGAATCCATCCTTGATAACGCTACTTGGTGCTCGAAGGATGGCTATATTTTTTTAATACCCACACTGCATTCTCCTCCGCGGGAAAAAATCAGCAAAGTTCAATACTCTTCCCATTTAATGAAAGTCGTTATTCTCGATTTATGGTTAACCAGGTTTTGTTAGCTCACTTGATGCCATTTATTATTGAAGTGGTGAATTCCGTTGCCAGGCTGTAAAAATTTCTTTTACGAGCTCATCGGTGTTTCCGTAAGGGAACGGAGGAATTTGCAAAAAAAACCGTACTAGTTTTCAGGTTAATTTTCTTGGAATAATATTCCCAACTCCAATAGTCTGGTGAAAACTTCACTCTTAGCTACACTAAATAATTTAATATGGGCATGTTTGTTATAAAATCTTGGTAAAGGTAGACCGACGGGACTTGCTTGATTTCTCGCATCAGGGTTTAATTATGCGATGGGGGTAACTTTAAGTTCTAATATAACAGAGGAAGTGTCTGACCGTTTACATTAAGTTGGGAAAATTATGTTTTTTCCTTTTTCTTCTTTTTTCTTTGCTGCATATATTTGCTGCTGATCAAGGCGAATGATTTTTACACTCTGAAATTGTGGTATTGAAATGCATATTAGTGAAGGAGTCCGTGAAAAGTTACTGTTAATGCATCTCCCGCAGTTTCTTAGAATTATGGAACCATCAATTAGCCGAAGAAAATTATCTAACTATAGGAGAAATCCATACGGGTATGATTTATGCATGAGAAAGAATTGTTCATCTTCACGTTGGCAGAAAGATAGTTTCGTAGGTTGAAGGCGGAAAGGAGAGGGTCATTTCTTCATGCTTCCCTTGGAAGAAATGTATAAACGAATCCGTAATTCATGGTAGATGACCAATTCTATTGATGCAAAAAAGCAGAATCATTTATGGTGGAATATGCAATAGTAGTTTCATTTTTACTAGTTATTTTTATTTGCATGCTAAATTTTCTCACTATGTATTTCACGAATATAACTGTAAACCCGAAGAAATGAGCTGATTACGAAGTTTAAAGAATTATTTTTAACGGGAATCCTGATTATATATAAGGGAAATCGATCATTGTACGAAGGTAAGCTGGAAACAGATGAACACATGCTTGTAGACCACAAATAAAATAACCATCAGAAGCACTCCTGGTGGCATGTGGAAGTAAAATTCCCCCTTAACACGCATGCGCACGTTGGAGATCGTTACATTCGCCCAGTGTATTTTGAGAAGCGGAAGTATGGAGACCTGTTCTAGTGCTTAACTCGTGTTGACATAACACTATAACAGTGCTATGTCAACGCGAGTTAAACAGCGCACTCTTATCGAATTTTTAACTGCTGAAAAAGTGACTCCTACTGAGATTCATTGTTGTTTAAAGGCTGTTAACGGTGACAATGCTGTTGGTAGGTCATCTGCCGATCGATGAGTATTATAATTTCGTGGTTGTGAGCATGGAAAAAGCACAATTGTTGATGAAACACGCTGCGGACGTCCGATCACTGCCACAGACAATAAGCATCGCAAACTCGTCGAAGATTTTATTCAAAATGACCGGCGAATCACTCAAAAGCGCATTGCAGACCTTTATTATCGCAAAATTGGGATACCGTAAAATCTGTGCGCAATGAGTACCACGCCGTCTCACTGACGAGGTCAAACAAAAGCCTCCTTATTCCCCCGATTTTGCGCCTTGCGATTTTTCTTTTTTCCTCAACTCAAGAGACACCTCAAGGGTAATAATTTCACCTCGGACGATGAGGTGAAGGCAAAAAATCTATCATCGCACACTGTTTAACTCGCGTTCACATAGAACCAGATCACGTCTCCATACCTCAAAATACACTGGAAGAATGAAACGACCTCAAACCTGCGCATGCGTGTTGAAGGGGAATCTTATTTCCACATGCCATAAAGAGTGCTTCTGAAGGTCATTTTGTTCGTGGTTTTACAAGCCTGTGGGCATTAATTTTCAGCCTACCATCGGATGTGCCAAATTATATTCGAATATAGAAAACCATTTATTTCTACTCTCGAAGAAATGTAGAGCCATTCAAATTTACTCCCCTTCGGATTTTGAGATGCAACGACAAATTTCATTGCAGACTTCCCGCAGCGGTAGAAATCAAGTGAGATGGTTATAATGTCAACTTACTTGGAAATATTGTGGATACTAAATACGTGAAGTAGGCTCAAAAGAGCAGTCTTATGTGCAACAAGACCATGTCTGTAGAGTCCCTGTTTTTCCAGATCTGATATCACGATTCAAGTAGTTGCAAGCTCTGCTAGCATACCCAATCATACTCTCCGGGAATTTCCTCCAGTGATCATTAAATCTTTCCACTTCTGAAGGGTCACTCGTGAGAAACGAGTTTACTAAGTGGGGATGACGTGATGGATGCCCATTAGTGAACGGGTGGACCGTGATGAAAAAATTCGCTAGAAATAAAAATGCTGTAGTATCGTTTGCCAAAGTGTTTGTCGTTGAAATAAGACTGCAATAAGAAATGAAAAAATATGCCAGAAGTTTCAACTGCATATTCTCTTTGACAGGAGTAACGATATTTCCTGGTAGATCCTTTACTTCAGGAAAAAAGAGTACTTCGATGGAAACGTAAAGAGTCGGAAGTAAACTAGAATTAACTCTATTCCGCTCTGAAAGGGGTTCCCTGAAGAGGAAAAAATGTAATTCCACATCAAGCAGAGGAAGACATCCGTGAACGAGAGACACATTATCGAATAATTAGTAGCTGGTATATTTTTGGTCCATAAGAAAGCATTACTCCCTATGCAAGGGAAATAATGCAGTTAGACAACAAATACAAAGATTAATTTCACATACGTACCTGGCCTGGCAGAAAAAATGGGTCAGATATTTGAATGACATGAAGGAGAAAAATTTCATCCAAATTATACGAGCTTGTAACTGCATGCTCTAGCAATAGGTGAGTGTGTACATTTTGTTTCGCATGTACTTTTGTGAAATGTACAAATTCATCGGGAAAAATATTAAAATTAATGTCATAGTTCTTCTTAGCGAGATATAACACATTATATCTTATGCTTGTGGTGCAAAATTGCAACTTTATGAAATACTTCGCAGAAAATACGTACATAATTCAATGACGTTGCGCATCGATTGGAAATTCCTATAAACTGGTATTAACGCAATAGGTTGCGAAGGAAGGAAAAAATTCAGCGACCGTCAAATTCAGATATCATAAAAATCACTTCAAGCCTTCTGTCAATGAATCAATCAGCAGAACTTTCACCGTCAAATGTTAAGCGGTGGTAAATTCTTTTTTAGATGCTGAGCTTCACAAAAAAACGCTAAATAGAAGTCCGATATTTCCACGATTTAAAAATATCTTGCGACTATCAAAATAGTGCATTGAATTGTATTATTATTATTACAATTATGCTAATACGGTAAGAATGCTTCAACGAAATCAAAATCCCTTTTTATAATTTAAACCACTGTAAATACGAGGGTCATCCGGAAAGTAGTACCCGTTCGTGAAATAAAAAGACAAAAGTAAATATTAACAAACATAAAAAATTTTATTTGAAAGAGGATACTTTAAACTACTTCTCAACATAATCTCCAAGCAAATTAAGGCATTTGTCATAACGTGTGACAAGTTTCTGTATTCCTGCTGCATAGTCCTTCGCCGCCAGCTCATTGAGATACGCGAGGGACCCATCTTGCACAAATTTTTGCATAATGCAGATGGTGTTTAACAATTTCATGAACAATTGTTCGAGAAACATTGGGAAAATGCTCACAGATGTCATCAATTGTGACGCGCCGATCGTTCCTCACGAATTCGTCAACTGAGCTCACCAGTTGGTCTGTAATGACAGACGGTCTCCCCGAACGCTCATCGTCGTGTGTGTTCCCCCTCCCCATGTTGAAGTTGCGACACCACCGCCGAACAGACGACTCGTCCATTACATTGTCTCCATACACCTCCTTTAATTGGCGATGAATATCACATGGGCGAACGTTTCTTGCATTGAGGAATTTAATCACTGCCCTCACTTCACAACTGGCGGCGTTCTCAATTTTTTTAAACATTGTAAACAATCACAGAAACAACACAGGCAATGCTAGCGTCACGCAACTTGGCTCAGAGAAGGCAGACAAGCCACTGAAGCTATCTGACCTCGTCCAGCGGCTACTCGCGTCGTCAGCACTTCATGCGGCACGAACGGGTACTACTTTCCGGATGACCCACGTATAACGACGCGCAACTTTTGAAAGTAATAAATTTGCATGATGTAGATTGTAGTACTTTCCAAAGCATTAAAATTATAACAGAGATAACATTGAACCCCTCAGAAGAAAATAATTAAACTTGAATTGAAACAAACCATGGCATCATCACCAAAGCTTACTTGATGGTGTTGATGTGCCTTCAAAGAGGATTTTAAATGAATCTATTGGCACTTCAAAGAGCCATAAAGCAAAGCATTATATATCAAAGCCGTTTGATAGCTTTTGTTTAAGGGTTCAAAATTTGATGTTTGGGGTGTTGGTGAAACGTTTTCAGATACATTTTGTCCTGCTCAAGCAAATACTATAACCACACGCACACTTACTATCCTCCTTTTATTATACTGTCCGTGTTGAGATGATGGCGCTTATATCAGGCTCATCAAAACAAACTTCATACGCCTGGATTATACCATTTCAGGAAAAAGTTCCCATATTTTTTAATATCTAAATTTATATTTCTGAGCTTTGGCACTAAACAACTGTCAATGTTTACCATCACGGGATTCATTCCTTTTAATACGTGTCAATTAATCTAAGGGAAATGATAGTTGGCTCAGGGGGTTATTTTAGAGAAAGGCGTTGTAACCATCTTGTATAGCGCAAACATTATATTCTTCCTCTGCAACATTTCCATATCCTAGCACTGCGTCTCCCCCCACGCTTATTTTGCTCTATTTGTTACCCGTCTCAATTCAATACTTTAATCTTTGTATTTCCTTCTTCCTAACCCTGAACTTACATACTCTTATTTCATTCTCTCATCATTTTTTAAAATCATTTCATTCGTAATCCATGGTCTCCTTGATCTTCTCCTCTTAACAGATCCAATTGTTCCTTTTGCGGCTTTCGATATCCCGGAGAATGCATACGTATACCATTCATAATGTACATACACGGTATGCATACATGATATACATACATTGTATACATAGATGCTATACTTATATGGTATACATACATTGTATACATACATGCTATACATAAATTGTATATATTTCGATAAGCGGCCGCATTTGGCTAAAAGAAAGTGTTGTTTTATCAAGACAATGCAACTCACAAATCCGCTTTGCAATGGCCAAAATTCATGAATTAAAGTTTGAATTTCTACTTCATGCGCCCTATTCGTCAGATTTAGGCCCCTCGTAGTATTTTCTGTACGCAAACTTGAAAATATGGCTCGGTGGCCAAAGATTTCCCGTGAAGAAGTTATGTCCACAGTTAGCGGCTATTTTGAGGAGCAAGACACTTCTTATTATAAAAAGGGTATCAAACTTATTGAACGTCGCTAAGAAAGATATACAGAGCTGTAAGGAGATTATGTTGAAACATAAGTACAATTTTTCCCAACATTTTTGTGCATCCCTTGCTGGGTCGGGTATTTCTGGGATTGCCCTCGCGTGTGTGTGTGTGTATAAAAATGTGTGCTTGTGTTTATATTACGTGTTGGACAGTATATGTAATATTGGTGTTTTTGGGAAGTCAACATCCATGAATGATCAGGTGGTGGCTCGTGGAGGCAACCATGTTTCGCTGTTCCAACAGACGTCGAGGACAGGATCGAGGAACTAATTTCCACCAGAAGATTAGTGGGACTCGAGAGAGAGATTTTAGATGATGAGAACTTGAAAACACTTCAAACCGGAAGATACGGAGACTAAGTAATTATTATTCATCCGCTGAAAAACACGAGCTAAGAGAATTGATGCTCTCAATAATTACGGCGATACTACATATAATGTTTCACTGGGGCTCTAGAAATTAATGTGACTGATGGTTGAGGCCGAGACTTTGTGGAAATCCATTGCGAACAGGAGTTTCAGAAATAACTTTGCAGTTTCCACATAAAATAACTTATTTATTTTCTACTAGTTTCGCTACACTGTAGCATCTTCAGGAACGTACGTTCCTGAAGATGCTACATTGTAGCGAAACTAGTAGAAAATAAATAAGTTATTTTATGTGGAAACTGCAAAGTTATTTCTGAAACTCCTGTTCTAGAAATTAAGTTATTTAGGTGTTTAATGCGTGATTATTTTAGACTACTGTGGAAAAAATTGTAAATAGATACCTTTTGCCGATTTCTGAGATTTGCAATACTTCACGTAACGCATATAAATAATTGAATATATGAGTGTTTTTCCTCAACAAGTCCCGTGTTTGATTTCTGCTTTTGATAATTTGAAGCATTGATCTCTCCAATAAATCCTTCAAATAATTTAGATTATTTGGACAATGCCACAAATATCGCAGCCATGAGCTATGGAGTTGTAGAAGAGTGAAAAACTGTTGGAGGAGAATGAAAAATTTAATAAAGTTTTAATTAAAACGAGTTTTGGTTTTTTCGCCAGCGATACACTTTTATCGCTGGTCCCATATTACCACTCCATGCAATCTATGGTAAACTATGGCATTTCACATTTTATCATTAGGCAGGGTTAATGTGAAATGTTTTTCTAAGTCTTATGAAATCTTTGTGTCCTCTCCAAACCAGATGAAATAACTTGAGGAATAGATTATTCTAAATTTTCTTGAATGAAAACTAATGACCTGTATTTATGGTAATTTCACAGTTCATACCGATTGACAGTTAAAATAACATCTTCATTGTAAAAACAGAGGCTAGGGGGCAAAACGTAATGCAGAATGCGAGGAAAGATTTGAACAGTCCCATGTCAGCCGTCAGCCCAATGTCAAGCATATATAACTGGAGAATTTTTATCAAGGAAACTCCTGTTGTCTTTCATAATTATCTAAATGAGGAGCCTATTCTTCTGAGCGTATCAAATATTTAGCATTAAATATTTTAATTAGGGCTGTGACCCTTTTACAGGTGCATACTACATTGCTATCCTCGAGTGTTTCCATTTTTACACCCGAAAGTAATTACCTTATGAGTGCTACGGTTTCTGTTTCGAGGAATTCTACTAGGGCATCAAACAGGAAGATGCTGTGTTCTAAGTAATGAAATGAATGGCACTGCTTTTTTGTAGGGTACTGCGGTGATAACAGCCATTTTCATAGTACCAGTATCATCATAAAGCATACACTTATAAGATCATCGCATCATTGTCTATTTTTATTTGTAAAAAATCAACATATCTACCACTCTTCAAGTATATTCTTCCAGTTTCAGATATCTGTCCACAGGCGTCGTTGATCTTTATGGCTCGCGGTCTCTTTGGTCTGGAAGAAATTTTTAACGCACGATATTACTCATAGTAATTTCAATTTAATGCCCAATGTAAATTTAAAAACCAAGAACTCTACATTCCAGAGTGCAGATCGATCAACCGTGACTCTAGAAAATATATTTTATGAATATCACCCTCAAATTATGAAAAATGTCAATCACTTTTATGCAAAAGCGTTAATTTATGTAAAAATGTAACAGGAGGAAAAATTGTTGATATTTATTTGGTACTTGAAGTTATAAATAAGCCATATAAACCCAGTCGTTCGAGGGGATTACAGGAAATCTGTAGTTCAAAACTTCAAAACTTGGAAGATTTATTCCCTTAAAAATGCAATTATTTGATAGTTCGAGCGATTTAATTTCGGAAGAATTAGGGCGTGTGACGCGTTTGGTTTCAGATTTACGTCTGCAGCTCCAGGCAGTCAATCATCGTTGCGCGCTTCGTCTTCCGCAACGGGTAACGACCTCGTTATAACAGTTTGGTTCCCTTGCTTTTAACTCAAACTACCTCCTAAAATCACTGGAAATGATCGTGAACTGAAGAGATTTACTCTACTTCACATAATAAGGTTAGAGGGAAAAAAATGTTAATACATGTATTTTTCTCGTATTCACTACGAACGGTCATGGAATTTATATGGGTTGTTAATCATGAAATGTTAATTCTCAATGTTTGAACTTCAACCATACTCACTCAATGTTATTTTTTTAATGGCAGATTTTTGGGTTCTTTTTTCAAAAAATTACACCTTTTGAATTTTGCTTATTCGTAAAGAGCGTTATACAAGGGCAGTGACATTTTAAGACAAGGGAAACCATTCAGTTATGGTGGTCTTCACGATTTGAATTACATAACTCTATTTCGTCATAAAAAATTATCAAAGTAGCTTCCAGAAGGAATATCTACTCATACTTTTGGAGTGTTATCAGAACATCGAAATAGTATTTTTAACTCTTTTAACTTGCATCAATATACCGTTGGGTGGCGAAGAATATATAGACGATACTGAATTTTTTATCCTGACATTATTTTCAATTGATTTTGATTGTGTTTTTTACGTTTCTTAATTAAAATGGCAGATATAGCGAATCATATTTTGTATCATAATTTCAATTTTAACAGTGTAAATGGAATTCGGACGTCATGGTCATATGTTAAACAGTATGTGCTCATTGGAAGATGATACTATTATGACGGAAAGAATTCCTACTTTAAAATTTTAATTAACTAATGAATTTTACTAAAAAAAATCCTTTAAATAAATATTCGTTAAGTTTTCATAAAAATATATCAATAAATTGTTCGAAAGTGTTTCAATGCTAAAAATAATAAAAATATTTTTGTTATAAGGTCCGAATGAATTCGGATAAAATGTTTCATGTGCAAGGCAATAAACAGGTAAAGACAATTAAACGATAAAGCAAGTTTTTAAAAGTGCTTTAACAGTCTTCCAAACGTTTGCAACTTTTTTTCATGCATCTCACTGTTTTATTCAATTATGAAAATGGAGGATTTCTGTTTTTGGGCCATAATTTTAAAAAATCATTACTGTAGGTAAAATCTATCTCGGAGAACAGCCTTAAGTAGAAAAATACGCATATTGCTACATTGAATAATAATGCATTGAGGGTCGGTCTCTAAAAAAAATGCTTAGAATTCGTTAAAACTGTTGCTTAATTACTAAATATCATACAACCACCATTTAAACATAGACATCAAATCTCCTATATCCGAAATTTTCAGAATGTCTTAAACAAGATAGGATAAGCATTGCTGTTTTTCACTGAACGTTCATTACAATTTTCGACGACGTCGGCAAGACTGTGAATTTTGAGAAAATGATTAAATTTGCTCATGTCTTGACTCATGCATGACCATATTAATGGAAGAATAAATAAAATATCTGAATCAAAACAATAAAGTAGGGTATACAAACAAGAAGGCATCATGCGTCTTTGCATGTTGAGCATAGCTCGTCTACGTGGTCCTTAATTGAGCTATTTTCGACCCCAATGTTTGCATTGTTATTCAGATAATAGGGCTTACTTTAATTCCTTGCTTCGGGGCATAATTCTGCAGACATTTTGCGCTTGACTGTAAGTGTATGTACCAATTTTACTAATTAGATGCTGCGGTCACGGCTCACAAACATATTCGCCTTCTTATGTTAAGCACCACGTTTGGTGTTTTACATATTAATGCGGCAGCGTTCCCAACACCTTCATACAATGCTCCCTTCGAATTCTTAGTGTTAGCATACCAGGCAGAATATTAAGATAAAAGTATTGTTTTCTGAACTCAAAAACGAGCAGGTAAAGGATAAGGTAGAGGAAGGGAAAAGGGAAAGATATTCACCGAAATCACCTCCAAAAAAACGTGCCCATCCAAACACATGCTGGTGGAAAACTTAGTTCAAAATAACTGGGTTATTTTACCCAGTGAAATAGCTCTTAGTTATACGAAAAAGAAGAATATAAAAATGAACCACAACCATTTATACGACTTAACTCCCAAGAGTTTAACAGATATTATTAGCAAGTTAGACAATTAACTATACCAAGACAGTTAAATTAGAACTGAAAAGTAATAATAGCAGATTCTACTAATTCATATTCCAATTTTGTGTTAATTTTGTTATTTATTTTATTGCCTAGTCTTATGCCGGTCAAATTGTGCCTGACTATTTGGATTTAAAAGTAAGTGTGTGTGTGTGTGTGTATATATATATATATATATATATATATATATATATATATATATATATATATATATATATATAATGTATAACACTTAGCACTAGTGGACACAGACAAAAACACAGAAACACACAAAAATAGTGAGTCTCTTTTTTTGTGAGTTTCTGTGTTTTTGTCTGTGTCCACTAGTGCTAAGTGTTATACATTATTATTCACGTCCGTGAGACTTTCAAAAAGTGTTATATATATATATATACACACACACACATTTATGTATGTATTTGTGTGTGTGAATTCGTCGAAGTAATACGGAAGTGAAGTGAAGAAAGTACTGCCAGTACTATCGTTTCTTGTGAGGACGACAAAGCTAACTTTCGTTGAAATTATTTAGAAATAACGAGTGAGCGTTCTTGTTATGTGTACCTATATGGTTTGTTGATTCACTTCTCAGGGATACTGAGAAGTGAATTCGAGAGAGCATTGAAAGACCTGAAGAATGGAAAGGCGCCCGGAGAAGATAAAATCAGTAGAGAAGTAATCAAAGCACTTGGTGAAAAAGCCCAAGACGTTCTATATGGAATAATCCAAGATTGCTACGAATCCGGAAAGCTGCCAGAAGATATCAAGAGGAGCTCAATGGGGACCATACCGAAGAGAGCAAGGGCTGAGAAATGTGAGGAGCACCGAACACTGAGTCTAGTGTCACATGCCTCCAAAGTCCTGACTCGGATAGTAGGCAGAAGAATCGAAGGAAAAATCGAAGAAAACCTGTCAGAAAACCAGTTTGGATTTAGGAAGAATAGGGGTAGAAGAGAGGCAATACTATGCCTGAGACTACTAATAGAGGAAATGATCCACGTGAGAAAACCACTGTACATAGCCTTCGTAGACTTGGAGAAGGCATTCGATAACGTAGAGTGGAATAAGATGTTCAGTACTATGGAAAAGCTGGTAATGGACTACAATGACAGAAGAATCATATATCGCCTCTACAAGGTTCAGGTGGCCACAATACGCATGCAAGAAGGAAGAAATATAGAAGCAAAAATTAAGAAAGGGGTTCGACAAGGATGTAACCTGTCGCCAGCACTCTTCAATATGTACGTGGTAGAAGCGATAAAAGAAATAGAAGAACAAGGAATAAAAGGTATCAAAGTGTATGGAGAGGAAATCAACATGTTACAATTTGCTGATGACATCGCTATCGTAGCAGGATGTGAGGCAGACCTGCAGAACTCACTGAACAAAATTGAAAAAGTGTTCCTGGAATACAACATGAAAATCAATAAGAAGAAAACTAAGGTGCTAGTGTGCGGAAGAGAGAAAACAGTGGCCGACATCCGGCTGACAGGAGAGAGATTGGAACAAGTGGAATCATTCACCTACCTTGGAAGTACCATTACTGGGGATGGGAGAAGCACGTCAGACATCAAGCGTCGAATAGCACAAGCTAAGACGGCATTCATGGCTAAAAGGCCTTTACTCTGCTCGAAGAGCATAAGACTGGAGACAAGGAAACAGTACGTGAAAATATTCGTATGGGCAATGGCCCTCTACGGATCAGAAGCATGGACCATTGGAAACACGGATCAGAAAAGAATTGAAGCCTTCGAGACCTGGTGCTGGAGGAGGATGTTGAAAATCAAATGAACGGAAAAGGTGAGAAACGAAGAGGTATACAGAAGAATCGGAGAAGAGAGGACTCTGCGGAACACCATACGCCAAAGAAGAACAAGGTGGGTCGGCCACGTAATGAGGCACAACAGTTACGTGGGAAGTATAATGGAAGGAAAAATTGAAGGAAAAGCCCCCCAAGGAAGACCAAGAGACAAGTATCTGGGGCAAGTGAAGAAGGATACGGGGAAGAAGAGCCATAGGGAAGTGAAGGAGCTAGCATGGGATAGGAAGGAATGGAGGACTGCAGTACCCCAATTCTAGGATTGTAATACTAAATATATATATATATATATATATATGCATATATATATATATATATACACACACATATACACATATATATACATATACTACCTTGATCAAAAAGTTCCCGGAATAACCACCGTGTGGCGCTCCCATCGTTCCGATTTGAGTTCTGTTTTTTTGTTAAATTGGTACATCTGTTGTTGATATTCCCTTTAAATCTTAGTGTCATAACTTGACATTTGCAAAAGTTACGTAGCCAAGAGTACATCTATCTCTGTGTGTGTTGGCGATTTTTTACAATTGCAGAAATGGATTTAAATTTGCAACAACGAACTTGTATTAAATTTTGCGTAAAAAACGGATTTAGTGGCGCACGGACGTTGGAAATGTTGGAAAAGTGTTTCGGCAACGATTCTCTAAAAAAACGGTCGTTTACCAGTGGCACGAGCGGTTCAGAAGTGGTCGTGAGTCAATCGAAGATGATGAACGCAGTGGCAGACCATCGACATCGAAAGTCGGTGAAAAAATTGATAAAGTAAAAGAAATGTTGGTCAATAACCGCAAATTAACCATCAGAGAAATAGCGGAGGACTTGAACATTGCCTATGGATCCGCCCAAGACATTGTGGTTAATGATTTGGGTTTCCGTCGTGTAGCAGCAAAGTTAGACCTCAATTTCATGCAAAAAAGAGACCGTGTTGACGTCGCAAAAGACATGATTTGCGAGGCTGAATCCGATCCCACATTCATCAAAAGGATCATTACTGGAGACGAGACGTGGGTTTATGAGTACGACACGCAATCCAGACATCAGGCAAGTGAATGGCGTTCACCAAATGAGCCGAGACCAAAAAAACCACGTCGTTTTCAGTCAAAAAAGAAGGCAATGCTGACGGTTTTCATGGATTACAACGCCGTAGTGCATCATGAATTTTTGCCAGAAGGCCAGACAGTAAACAAAGAGTATTATTTGGGCGTTATGAGACGTTTGCGTGAAGCAATTCGCCGAAAGAGACCAGAAATGTGGGCAGAAAACTCGTGGATTTTGCACCATGATAACGCACCGTCGCACAGTGCTATCATTATTCGTAATTTTTTGACGAAAAATGCAACAAATACCATCCAACAGCCACCGAATTCACCTGATTTGGCTCCCTGTGACTTCTTTCTGTTCAATCGAGTTAAAAAACCATTACGGGGAACGCGTTTTAGCAGCCGAGAGGAAGTAATGGAAAAATCGCAGGAAGCACTGATGGACATACCGAAAACCGAATATAAAAAATGTTTCGAGGATTGGATCAAGCGCTGGCATAAGTGTGTTGCAGTCGATGGGGATTACTTTGAAGGGGACAATATAGATTTAGATGAATAAACTTGTATTTTTAATTTTCTGAATAAATTCCGGGAAATTTTTGATCAAGGTAGTACATATATTTATATACATATAATATTATCGATAATCCTATTGCATCCACTATATGTACTCTTATAACTGCCCTTTTTTAATTATTTTGGGAGAAGTTAGGCCCTCGTTGACAGCATTTCAAGGATTTAATCAGAAGTCTTTGAGAAACAGGTAATGAATCACTTTTTTATATTTGTGCCTAAAATGCGTCAAGCAAAATATATTTTTGCATTGCGTATTCATTCAATTAAATGTCTAAAGAGCCATTATATGAAGATTCCTGGTGGAAGAGATTCCGAGAAAATAGCAACTTTCTTCACAGCGAACAAGTTAGAAGTGCTCTTGAACTTCTTTGAGTTAACTATTAAGGGTTCCATGGAAATACGGAATTTGGGAACTTCGAGTGTATAAGTTGTGCGTGTTTAGTCTGAGATCCTCTGCTGCCCATTGTGTTCGCAGTTGAACGCAGGCGAAGGACACGAACTGAATATTTGCGCTTTCCATTGAGTTCTCCGGCAGTAGAAAGTTCTCTTCTGAATGGCTGAAGTACTAATTAAAAGGGAGGAGAAATCGAGTGTGCGCATACGCGCTTAAGCAAATATTAGACGGTTTTCGAAAGGATTTGGTTGGAAACTGAGAATGTCATATGCCGGGATATCCTTAGAGATATATATATATATATACACGAAATTTTTTCAAACACGAAATCCCGCCAAACGGCGAATAAATACTCATATATACAGAAACATATATAAGGAAAAGGGATAGGAACACGTATAAAGGACGAACACAATAGAGGTGGGGAAGGCGGAATCGAACGGATCACAAGAGTAAAAATATTTCCTCAACCGGGACTCGAACACCGGATCTTTCCACTTGCCGGGCGGATGCTCTTAACCACTTGAGCTATCGAGGACATGTAATTTACCCTGAGATCCGTGGGTCTTATATGTCGCCAAGCGCCCCGATTCTTTAGCCAAGAGATGGCGTCAGGGGGCTGTTTCACCCACCAAAGGAGAAATAGACAATACACAAGAGGAAAGGTCAGTGGTTAGAATTCATACAACATCATACAGGAAAAGAACAGTGCGTTTCGTGGCACGCATAGCCAGAAGAAAGAGATGAGCCACATTGGCCAAATACACATTCAAACACGAAATCCCGCCAAACGGCGAATAAATACTCATATATACAGAAACATATATAAGGAAAAGGGATAGGAACACGTATAAAGGACGAACACAATAGAGGTGGGGAAGGCGGAATCGAACGGATCACAAGAGTAAAAATATTTCCTCAACCGGGACTCGAACACCGGATCTTTCCACTTGCCGGGCGGATGCTCTTAACCACTTGAGCTATCGAGGACATGTAATTTACCCTGAGATCCGTGGGTCTTATATGTCGGCAAGTGGAAAGATCCGGTGTTCGAGTCCCGGTTGAGGAAATATTTTTACTCTTGTGATCCGTTCGATTCCGCCTTCCCCACCTCTATTGTGTTCGTCCCCCAAGCCCCCAAAGCCCCCCAAGGAAGACCAAGAGACAAGTATCTGGGGCAAGTGAAGAAGGATACGGGGAAGAAGAGCCATAGGGAAGTGAAGGAGCTAGCATGGGATAGGAAGGAATGGAGGACTGCAGTACCCCAATTCTAGGATTGTAATACTAAATATATATATATATATATATATATATATATATATATATGCATATATATATATACACACACATATACACATATATATACATATATAGTATATATATATATATATATATATATACATATATATATATATATATATATATATATATATATATATGTATATACATATATATATGTATTTATATATATATATATATATATATATATATATATATATATATATATATAAATACATATAAATACATATAAGCATTTAGAGACATGATATTATGACGTTAAATGAAGGCCTTCGAAAAAAGTACAATAGGTGCTCTTATAATTGGGATTTCAATGCAATGTTTTGGCTACAATTAGTGCTACGGATATGGGAAGAATACCATTATATTTAAACCTACTTTTGCCAACCCTGTAGTTTCAGGCTTAACTTTGTGGAAACTTTGCGAATCGGAGAGAAACGATAGTTAACAAATGTGATTACCACTAGTATTTTTATTCTCACGACCCAGGTTTCGATCCCTCGTGTCAGTTGAAGATGAGACGAAGTGTTTGAAGCAGGGTCGTGTGATTAAAATATTAAATAGTGGAAATCACAATTTTTAATTATCATTTCTCTGCAATGAACTTTGACGCCTTTGTTATTTTTACCATAGGGAATCTCGTACATGGATGAAATGTTTAATTAATTATGAAAATACTAAGGAAAATGAAATGTATCTTAGACGCCATACAAGACACTTCTAATGTATCACACATTGGGTCGATGATGTTTCCAAACGCTACTGTACTGGGATGTTTTTTGCTAGGAGAAGCAAGGAAATGGTCGCTGCACCGTTTGCTAGATTATGTGCACCCAAAACCTTATTGTGTAGCGCACCGAAAATAACAATTACTTCATATAGACTGCCTTGTTTCTAGAGAAATCATTGTATTACAGCACGAAAGAGTTGTTATCGAGTTATCTGATGATAAAACTCACCCGAATGCCACGGGAGACATGTAAAGAGTTACAAAGAGAATTACACGTATTTTCCCATCTTCTGAATGTGCCATTCCATACAATAGCAGGAGTGAGGATAGAAATCAAGTTAAGTAAATGTGAAAAGGTCGTCCGACTCTTTGATTCGTTCATCTAATTGAAGAGTATCATCTCAACTCCCTATGATCAGGATTTACAATTTTAATGGTAACAATTAAATATTAGAATCATTAGAGGAAGATTTACTCAACAATTGGCTTAATTTTATTGCACCGTATTAAATGCTCTAAAATGGAGAATAGCCACATGGCTTAGGTAACTTTTAATTTAGCCCTTATTAGAGTCTCCATCTTGAACCAAATTTAACTGGTCGTGTAACAGTGTCTAAGGTCCTAACAGAGAGACTTAATACACTTTTTATGGTTTTCCTATGGTTAAAGCTTAAGAGTGATCCTAAAAGAGGGTCATATTACCGGCTCTTAGCCTATTTCTTCTTTCTACAATAATATACTCCCTTAAGAGCGGTGATTCTCCAGGAACCGAATCCTCAAAATGGGTAAGACCTTGGAGCACTTAAACACACTAAATACATGAATTCATCGCGTTGATCCACCTATTCAGTGCTTCAAATGATTTCCTACCCCTGCACCTACTGGTTTCTTGACTACAATACGACAAAACCAGGAGAGATTTCGAGATAGCCTTCCAAAGAGTTAACTGGACAGAACCTGGGAACATTTTGCAGAAAATATGCGCAGACTGGAGTGTTAGACAAATGGGATCTGTTGGGCAGGGAAGTAAGACAGGATTGTCCGTTAACACATGCTCTTTTCAATAAGTGTGTGCAGAGGAAATGGTAAGGGAGGCGTGGAAGGGCTGGAGGCTTCTCATGAAATGGAAAGGTTGAGATAAACGTTGAAGTAGTGGACTATAAACTAGTTCAGGATGCCCTGTTCTTTAGGATGTGCTTTATGGAGAAAGTGAGCGATTTTATAAAAACATTAAAAGGAGAATCGCATTAGGTTAAGAAGCTATAATGGGAAACAGCGTTGTATGGCAGGAACTTTGAGTAAAGAGGCAAAGAAAAATACCATTGATAACCTTAAAACGTGGGGTTGTATTTTATGGCTCGGAACCTTTGTTGTAGAGGCAAAGGTATGAGTGAGTGCCTGGTTTTCTCGCGAAAAAGGGCCGGGAGTCGTGGAGTTCAGTGCGCTGACACCTTTGGCATATGAAGTTCTTCGTAAATGAATATCTACACACTGCCGTGACTAAGAACAGTCTCATTCATGATCGTTCTGGATGGCTGCTCTTCCGTCAATCTAACAGCATAAATTCCTCCTTGTTTCTTCACTGCATAATTTCGGAATATCTTTACCACCTGACAACTGTCTTATCATTTGCATAGACAGCGATCATTTTATCGCAGATTTTTCGGGTATCCCAATCTTTCAAATAAAAGAACTCAATGACGCTGCCAGCCTCTTATCTTCTCCTTACTGCAAGTTGCTTCAATCTACGGCCTCCTGAAACAAAATTTATCAACATTAATAGCTCTACTTTACAACATTATGTAAAGGAATATTAATTAATATGTAGAATAAATTTTATTCTGATATATCGGCTATTTCATTGCAATAATTACTTAAAAACCATCCCCCCAAGTATGTATATATCGAACATGGAGTAAAATTTGCAAAAATATGTTGACTTTTATATGTATACCATTATTGGAGTGGTAAAATAGAAATTTCACGAAACCTTTCTGTCGAAAGTTGCTTCCTCACAATAATTAGAGTGATTTATTCACAATAGAATGATACATTGATTCTCGCTGAAATCTTTTAAATCAAGTGGTACTTCATGAAATACGCACGCTCTTCTAGAACTGAATGTGTTTTGCTTTTTCGAAATTTGACGAATTTAAATATTAAGATTGAAATTTTTCCAAATGAAATTGGTTTGACAAAATAATCAATTTTGGATTAATAACTATTTTATCGCCTTCAGATACCATACATATTTTTAAATTATAATTTTTATTATAAATGCTTTTTCAAAGACGCACACACTGGTGAATACTCTTTGAATAACTATAAAAAATTAACACAAATTATAAAAAGTTCTGAATATATTTATGATCGACGTTGGATATTTACTACATTGACGAGAAACGACGCTGATTCCAAAATGAACGGAGAGTTCATTTTTGCCACACTCATTAACTTTTCCTGAGTTGATTGAGCTTAATGCCGTGCTAGATATGTGTGATAAATGGGCTGTCAGGGCAAGGGATGCTGGGATTCATAATATTTTTTTCGGGATGTTATACTTGTCCGGCTCCCTCCTTCTTTCTCTTTGACCATTCTTTTGATTTACGTTGGTACTAACATTTCATAAATGCATATTTATTATTTTTGTTGTTAAATTTGCTTCTCAAAAACACTGCCTCCTAATTTCTCATTATTATTTTGGTACCCTGAGCTGTAGCTAAACTGCATCTTTGGATCCTAAGGAAATGTTACTTTTTCAAATTTATTATATTCCACAGCTCCCTCGAGCTACTCTATATGAGATTAGAATGGGCGTCCTCGCAGCTCCTTTTTATTTCCTCCAAGCCGTCGCTCCCCGACCTCGTTGGTTGGTCTATTCATGAGACGAAAGAAAAAATGTACACAAACTCATGAATCCCCTCAAAGTTTCTTTTACTTCTGAAGGAGATGAAGGCGAAAATCAGTCGGGCGTCCCACATTTCCTCCCCGTCCCGTGTCTCGGTCAGAGGAGCTCTTTTCATCTAGTCTGGGGAGCTTGTCAAATCTGCTGGAGAAAAGTTTCGGGTCGGCCCCCTCTCAGTCCTCCCCCCCTTGTAGTCCTCCTTCAGCCCACCCCTACAAATTTTCATGTCCCTCGCCTCATCTGCCTCCCCCCTACCCACTCGCCAACATCTGCCGTACCCCACTGCCTCTCTTCCTGCAAATTCATGTAATGTCCCACGAGATCAAACGAAGGGCACAAGGATCTCCTTTCTGACGTCAGCAGTCATCTCAATACGGGCCGGCTCGCGAATAATTTAAGGAATTCGGACAATATGTCCCCCTCTAGCCTTACCACGAAACTAAGTTTCGTGGCCGTGCGAGCCGCGAAGTTTCTTTAGTTTAATCAGTACGGCATCGCGCTTACAGAAGTCGGGATATACGTATACGATTCCCCATTCGTTCCTGCCGGAAACTTCCCTCTTTCAAGAGACTTTTGGCTCTACCCCTGGCGATGGAACGGAAGCGAGGTTCCTTAGAACCGTTTCCTTCATATATTGCTTCCATTCTCCCAGTTAGCTTCGAATTACAAGGTCTGTCCAATAAATCCGCGAACTGGTGAAATCTGGTGGCCACGACGCGGACTATAGCCCAATAGCGTTGCTGGTTGTCTGAGACCCAATGAGCCGTCTGTACTCATGGTGCCAGTTATGTTAGTCTCTGTTGTCCTTATTTTTACTGTTTGTCGAAAATGGAAATTGTCGAAATCACAGAGCAGCGAATCAACATCAAGTTTTTTGGTGGAGGTTGGTAAAAGTTATCAAGAAATTACTGAAATGTTGACAGCTGTTTACGGTGATAATGCTCTGAAAAAAACATCCTTCCGTTTTCGAGTGGATTTAATGTTTTAAACATGTGCAAACAATAAAGCAAGAAACGACGAGATAACTAAAGAGCCCAACTGCCAAGAGGACTTCCAAGGGTGCTTTAAACAGTGGAAAATAAGAAAATGGGGCAAGTGCATAGCAACAACGAATGCAGAGTACTTTGTTGAAGGGGACAACATCGATGTAGACTAAATTTTTCAAAATAAAGTTTTCATGGCCTCTCTTTGCGAATTTATTGGGGCCTCGTATCACCTAGTATTGCTAATTTCTTCTCTTATCTTAAATTGGCAGCATTCCTACAAAATGTAGGACTATAAAAATAGTAAAATAAAGAAATACTCATGTAAGGTCAATGAACTGTGGTATTTTTTACTGTATCGACATATACGTACGGCTTCAAAAATGTGTATTGACTTAAATAATTGTTACCATATTATTTATTTTTCCTTTGATGATACTCAATTTCATTGCCGAATAAGTTGTTGCCGTTGCCTCATTCGGAAAAAGAACAGAGTTTCTTCTAAACTGCGAAGCCCTTCTAAAGCAAAGCTGTTTAAAGTCAAACTTCATCTCCTCTCTAGGTCGTCGTTCGATATTTTTTCTTCCCCGTTTACTTAATATACTCCCTTGTGCTGCGTTTCCCCCGCGTTCCACTACTTATTGGTATCCCTTTCATTAAAAAAACAGTTTTTTTTCAATATCACCCAAAACATTCATATCTTCCCCTTCCATACCTTAACATTCCTCATGTTGCGTCTTAGCAATCTACATTTCTTCATATTATATACCCACGTCAAAAAAACCTCCTATCATATCGTCATCCCTAATTTTATTTGCATCTATGGAATAAAATATCCAGGCCCATGTGTTCAAATTCCTGTCTTTATATCGTAAATGCTTACTTTGTTGCGGAGTTCGTCTTCAAATGTTACCATTTGCCACGCCCATTCCAGGCTAAAATCTGTCAAAATGAATGATTTTGTTTACCAACTTAATATATGATTTACGTCTATTACCTTAGCTCTAGTGTTGACAATCTCTTTGAATCCGTTGACTTATTTATTATAATACATCATCATTCTCAGTCTGAATCTTAAATACATTCTGCAATGATTACCAACCAATAGCTGACTGACTACCTGATGATATTGTATCCGTACTAACCGAATCACTTACCCGCCTGCCTTCATTTCTTCCTGCAGCTCTCCCCATGCGTCTCGTATTACCGTTTCATCCGCTTAATCCTTAGCTCGGTCGATGGTGGGCAACTTTTCCAATTAGGATTGTCCTATTTCGCATCCGATACCTATACTCTTGGTGAGTCATGCATTCATTTCGAATAAGATGCCTATAGTTTACATCTGATATTTTAAATGCTTAATCGGCGACGCCTATTCTGATTCGTCAAAAAGTACATCAATGTCCAGGAAACAAACGAACATTCCGGTGACATACGATATTTATTTTCATTTTTGTTTTTTTTAATGCTCATGTATACGTCTTCTTTTAAACCCAAGGTGATATTCGCCTAAGTTTCCATTTGTCTGAGGTTTTTTTCCCATTGTCTTCATCAGTATCGTTTTAAAAGCGGCAGCATCAAATTGACGACCGCTCCACTCTGTTCGAGTGCATTTCCACGGAGGATAGTTGCTGTGGAAATTACGTTTTGCCTTCCACCTCCCTAGCGCCGGTCACTCTAATTGGAACATTCATCTTGTCTTCCACATTGAAGCCTTAAGGGGGCCATTCAATAGCAAAAGTTCATCATCATGTCAATTTGGTGACCTGTGGAGAGACGTGGTGAAACAAAACAAAGTTTAATAGGGGTTTGAAATCAGTAAGGGTAAACTAATGTAAAATACAACAGATTTAGATAGGATTAGAAAAAATACAAGAAATAAGTACGCTGGGAATAATTTTTAGAATTACGGGATTGTAACCATGTAAACAGAAAATGCGTGGTACAAAGGAGGAATCGTGGTAGTTGAGTGGAAAGCAATGGGAATCTGTTAATATGTGTTCACAAACAAGTCCCCCCCTCCTCTTCTCTGTCTTCCATATAAAGCTGCGTGTCCTCGGTACTTTACCTGATGATGACTTTGTAAGTCGAAACCTTGGTCGTTGTTTAGTAAAATTAAGTGTGGAAGAACTAAGTATTATCTTTTCCAATATGAATCGCTTCCACAAAGTGACTCAAACCATTCTATGCGTGGACTCATCAAGATGAAAGATAAAATAAATTGAAATAGAGTGAACACGTATTTGGCACAATGGTCATTAGATGTCACTCGACATCGAATTGGTCCGTGAACTTCAGCATCACGCCAACACGCAACGGAAGATGTCTCGGGCGTCCGTCAGGAACATCCCTCGCAACTTCCTGCCCCCCTTCCCTTCTCTACCCCTCTCTCTCTCTCCCTGAGACTTGTTGCCCTTCATCGTTGGACGGGCACTTCGTCCGACCGAGCGTAACTTCTTGTAGCTGTGTCAAGGCCACGCGTGCAACACGGGCATCGGAGACATCTCCATTCTCCAAAAGCCACCGTTTATGCTCGCTCTTTTTTCTGCTGCGTATTACATGTGTGTGTCTATATATATGTATATACTTTTTTTCTTTTCGATGCGCAAATCTGTGTTAATGAATTAATGTCTGTCTATATGTATTTATGTGTACATATTAATGTAACTATAAGTTTGATGGCTAATATAAAATGTATACGACGATGGGTTAAATGGAACAAGGGACCATTTGGTCTCAATTTCGCCCAAATAAAGACCACTATCTATCTATCTATCTATATCTATTACACCGCTACTCACAGTAACAGATTTCAAAGGGGGGCTATTGCTAAATTTATTCAACTAAATCGGTGATTTGGATAAGAATATTCTGACGACATACGATGAAGTAAGGGAAACTTTTATTTATTGCTAAAAAAATCGAGATAAAAAATTAGTTTTTATTTGTTAATCCAAAGAATATTGTGCATTGTTATAATCCAGAATAATAAATTTCTCCCTGCGCTTCTTGACCTTTCAATGGTCGACATTGTAGAATTCAGAAAATTACATCGAAAACCTTTGTTCTTACCTCCTTGATGACCTGTCTTTTGTGTAGTCGAATCTCCGACCCTGCTGGTTTTTTGAGTTCTGGAAATAGGAAAAATTCCCTTGGGATGAGATCGGGAGAATAGGGTTATTGGGCTGGATAAGACTTCCCTAGAGGTTGTTGATGGGTCGGAGTGAAAAACAATTTTAGAGGTAGATTCTTAAATAACTATTCTCCCCTCGACTTAAACAACCGAGCCGCAACAGTTGATTCTCGCCTTGTTGTAGGTTATATGTTGATTTCCTTTATCAAAAATAATGCTAATTATAAGGAGATTATATTCAATGCACTATTTTTCCGAGTTTTTCATATTCCGCGCGGTTACTACGAGTTTTATACAAATTAAATTCTGATAGCTCAGAGCCTTCAACTAAGAAAATAACCTTGTGTGTTTTATAGTCAAAACCCTTTCTTTCGGCATGACCTCATTAGAAATGCTTTAAATAATGTAGTGCTCTTTATAGTATTTTTTGCTCTGACTTTTCTGTATTTAAATTTCTCCTTCCATCCATCGTCTCTCTCTGTGGAGCTGGACACTCCCGCAACCTGCAGCGTTGGGTGAATTTCCCCACCTGTGTCTTTGGGAAGGAGACCGTTGCATGTCCATGTGGTAGTGGAATTTTGACTTCAAACTTTTCAAATCAAAGCTTGCACAGTATTGGATAATTTTTTTACAGCATCCTTTGGTGCAATAATTTGTTAGATGATAGTGTATTTTTTTGCATGTGTGTAGGATGAAAGGATTCTTGCATCAATGTATACGCCAAGGGGGGTATAGTTTTGTATGTATACGTTGATTTTGCATGTGGTTTTGTTCCTTTTTACGGGAGATGGCTTAACACTCCCCGCCATACGCCCTTGTGGCAGCTTGTGGGGTATTATGTAGATGTAGATGAGTACGCACGTAAGGCGTAGCTCTCTCCCAACAAGGTTAGGATAAGTCGACGAATTCCATTCTAGACCGACAACACGGTGCTACCTACAACAACATTTACAAATTATTTCCCTATTCCGCGCCATGTACCTAACGCCATTTGCCTCGTGCCGCGCTGTGGTAAAGTCTATCCCGGATAAATGCGTTCTGGCGGCGAAGTGATCGCTGGGAATGTTTTGGCGGGAAAAATACGGAACCCCGGCCACTTCTGCAACCTCTATGGGTCTCGTCATCTGGAGAGCAGGGCTGAAAAGTCTTCATAAAAGCCCTTGGCCCACTCACACTAATGGAGCGCAACTCGGAAGGATGAGGTTTCCCGGGTAGGTGAAGTGGGGCGGTCCTTTCCCGCCCTTCTCTGATCAGGTCGTCCTAATTTGAAAATCGATGGCGGAGTCATTCGAGAGAGTAAATTGAGGAATGTTCCTTCAAGATTCTTAATCAGCAGGAAAAATTTATGGTGGATGAAAAGAGAGTTTCCCTGTTTCCTTTTCACATGACTTCTCCGAAAATACTTTTCCAGGCGGTTTAATCGCAAATCGATTTCCAAATTAATTTCCCGGATATAAAAAGTAATCGTAAAAACTGTTAGATTTTGCGTAGACACGGATTTCTTAGGGAGATGTGTTTGCTTTGATCGTTTTTTTATGAATCAGCGAGTTTACGATTCTTTACACCCAGATAAATTAGCAACTTACACGACAAATTTGAATTCTGTGCGCGATTGAATAGAATTTTTACTGCATACCCTATTAAGCATTGATCTTTACCCGAAATTTGATATTATAATATGGAACGATATATTTTGCAGTGATATTAATAGTATATTTCCCCGTCCATCACAATAATTAGACGATTAATTTGCACAGGATTTAAACGGACGTACGTAAACTTTTGGGTTGAAATCGAGAAAGTTCTACTCGGTGTGAGAAGTAGAGATCTAGATTGAAAATTTTTACTTATATAGTTTAAATCCAATGCGTTAAAAACCCATTGAAACAAAACATGTTTTTGGAAGACGTTTAGAAAGGTTTCGCATACAAATATTTTCAAACGCATTCAGTTTCATAACAAATAATCTGCTCATTTTTAATTAGTATGATGATATTAAAATTTGTTGTCTCAGGCGTAACTTTGTGGAATTTGCATAACATATTGAAATGTAATGAAATAATTGACTTTGTAATTCCACACACTTTGTGTGTGGAATTACAAAGTCAATTATTTCATTACATTTCAATATGATGATATTAGGTTGCAGCTGCGCTTTATTTTTATTGGAGCATGAAAATATACGTCACTCCTGGGCTATTGAAATGTGATAATATTAATTTGATTCACATAAAAGTATTATAAGTATTAGTTATGTGGACAACTGTGTATAAGTATTAGCTGTGTGGACAACTAAACATGGATAGCACTGCATAACTAATACTTATAAAAATAATACTTTTATGTGAATCAAATTAATATTATCACATTTCAATAGCCCAGGAGTGACGTATATTTTCATGCTCCAATAAAAATAAAGCGCAGCTGCCACCTGATATCATCATACTATATGATATATATATATATATAGATATATATATATATATATATGTAAATGTCTCTAATTTACAATGTCTGATACTGATAATTGTGCAAATAAGAATTCTAATTTTCTTTGCCTAAAACTGTCAATGAGTTCTTGTATTTTTTTATTATTTTTAGAAAACTATTTTGGTCATCTGCTACTAATTCCATTGATATTTCTTAACGTTCAATGAGGACCACATGTTCGCACCTTACATGGGTGCTCGTAATATTACATACCCAGCAGATACTCCGTGAGCTCAAGCTATGCCTACTCTAACTTGTACATATATGAATAAATAACACATGCATTAGTTTTACTTTGTTTTGCATTGGATAAATGTCTTATCCTAAAAATATCAATCAATAAATTACTTTCTCGTTATAGCATATAAAATACATCAATCTTGAAATAAAAGTCTATTCAATTCTTTTTTTTTCTCACAGAATTTAGTTACATTTCGTTGAAAGTCCTTCGTGTTTCAATGCAACAATTTCAGAGTGTAAAAATCATTCGCCTTGACTGGGATCCATATCCCTCAATATCCGGTCGAGTGCTTTAGCCACTTAAGCTACCGAGGCGTCCTCTTAAACTCTGAAATTTTGGGGCTTTTAAAGGAACAAGATGTTGTGACGAAATACCGTACATACAATGTCACAGGCATTCGTAGTCGTGCGCGAGGCGCCACAGTCCACGAGGTTAAAGCCAACTTTAAACACTTATGGTGTTTTACTTTGACAAATTCCAAAGAAACTGCGGTAGATGCCGCAACAGTACCTTTAACGGAGTCATCCGCTAATGTGCATTTCAATGCAACAATTTCAGAGTGTAAAAATCATTCCCAGTCAAGGCGAATGATTTTTACACTCTAAAATTGTTGCATTGAAATGCACATTAGCGGATGACTCCGTTAAAAGTTACTGTTGCGGCATCTCCCGCAGTTTCTTTGTCCTTCGTGTTCTTCAATGTCAATAGCCGTTCTATTTGAAGCATAATTAAATTTGATATTCTACTCGTATTATTCCTCTCTATCCATTTCGAAATATTTACGAGTGCGTCGGCAATCTTGCTAAAATGGAATATTCAACTTGCTATAAATAACTTTTTATTTATATTAATTATAATTTTAGATACAATTCAAATTTTTCCTAAACTCGTTGAAATATTTTTATTGTCCGGCGAAATTTGATTAGATGTACCCTCAGGTTCTAAAATTAAAAAAATATATGAACATATTCTTTTGAATAGGACCAAAGTATTTCTCCTCTCAGCCAAAGAAAGCAAATAAAGAAATAGATGGCCCTAGACCTTAATTAAGACGTCATGGTCGCAATAGGCATTATTCTCTGCATGTTTTTGTAAGTCGAGTGTACACTCTAAGGCTTTATAGGCTGTGATTGGCATGAGACGAAGAGTTCCATCTCTTATTTGCGCATTTCAGAATTTGATCATTTGTGAATTTTGTTGACGCTATTGTCTACTTATTGAACTGGAAAAGTTTTAATTTTCCATTTAAAGTCCCAAAGACTCTAGGGCAGTCCTTTAAACTTTAACTGTACTCGTGGAGGGAAACACAAAATTGTGGAAAACTACCCAAGTATAGCAAAGAGGCAAATTCGTTAATATGTAAACCAATTTATTAGGTATTCTTATTTGGTCAAAAAGCCGCATTAGAGATGCATTCATTTAAATTTTAATAGGCTTTATTTGGGAGAACATTTATAATTTCCTCGATGTCACAATTTGAGAGTTTTGTCTTTCTAAAGAACAAGTTACGAGAACGAAAAAATAAAGCAATCAGGCGATGAAAACGTATTGATATGTTAATGCATCCATAATTTACGTTTTTGAATGGTAATGGAAATTACCGATAAGTTTGACAGGAGTTTTAATAGAATTCATTGAAAAGCGATGCTATTATATTTACAAAAAAATTTCAAGAACTTCCGTATGTTTCAAAACTTATTGCTTGAAATAACCTATTTTGTATTTTGTATCACCCAGGACTTGCTTTTTAGAAATGAGGATGAGAAAATAAAATGAACCGAAATGTGACAAACGACTACATCCTTGACATGGGCGGGGTTTAGAGAAACTTATTGGGATACATTTTAAGTCGTCGGAAGTGAACTTAGGAGACTCCGAAGAGGAGTGGGTGATGTTGGTGATGTAGGAGTAGAAGAGCGACTGGTGTGAGGTTGGTCGGAATGAATGGTGGTAGTAAGTATATGAGTTGGAACAGGTTGTACTCCAATAAAAATAATTTTCCCTTTTAAGAATTGCGTAGAGTGCCTAATATTGCTTTGAATACCGTGACATTTTGTAGTAACTGTTGGTGTCCATTGAAAACCAGTGGGCCTCTACAGATAGCATTTTACAGGACAATTATGATGAGCAATGAATCATTGACATAACCTTATTTCAACTTTTCTTTTCATTTCTCTTTGCTCATTGAACCTTTTCTGTTCTTTTCGTCTCTTCACTTTGGCCTATCAGTTCATCAAAAAAATAAGTGCTATAGATGTTTTAGAAATAATATTCTAGAAATTATCACAATACATAAAAAGTAATTTATCATTTATTGGTTAAAATATCGTTATCTTGTGCGCTAATTTGATCAATTCTCAATATATTGTATGAAAATCGGGATTTTAAGTCTAAGTTAATGTGCATATCATATCGATGGGGCTCTTATTTTTTCATTGGTTATGGGCAACTGCCCAGAGGCAGTTGTTCATAGGAAAACAAATTGAAATTTGTCATAATTGGGCGCGGGGGCTAAAGTACTGGCTTACCACCACGAGGGCCCTGGTTCAAATCCCGGCAGTGTTGAATATTTTTCAGTGGCATCTCGATCCGTACTTGTGATGCCTTGTGGAGGGCCTTTTGAGTGTGTACGCCGTCCGTCGGATGGGACGTTAAGCTGCGGACCCCTTGGTGCCTTTCGTAAAGAGTAGGCTAATGCTGTCGCTGGGTTTCTCTCCACCCTTCATCCTTTCCTGTCCATCCCCTATGATGCAAATGACCTCAGCTGTCGCACGCCTCCCCTAAATACTACTACTACTAGTATTCGTTTTTTGAAAGAGGTTTGCCTATGCTCTTATTGATATTTTTTCACTTTAATTAGTTAAATAAATTGGCTCGATTGTGAGAAAATTATTTATCTAATTTTAAAACTAAAAAAGATTTTTCATTCACCACTTTGTTTAGGGAGTAGAACATTGCATTAAAATTCTATTGGTTTCCGTAAAACATCCGGTGGTCGTATGCTGATAAGCAAGGGACTTGAGATAATTTTGATAAACGTAGGGTCATGTTTGAATAGAAGTATGATGGTTTTAATTGAACCTCTCTTAAATATTTTCAGCAGATTTTTAAATTGAATGATCCGTAATCCAAAATGATGGAAGGAATGGTATTTTTTTTAATCTGGCATCTTATTTTGATTTTGCTAAGGGCAATCAAATATGTCCGTGCGATGTCACTCATGCAGCAACGTTAGGAATGCAATTGCACAAAAGAGTTGTCTCATGTAGAAATTGTCTTGTAGGAAGTTCGACCTTTTCGTGCATCGTCAACTTCTCCTATTATAATCGACCACGTGCTCAATTCGATGGAGAAACTATCGTTCCAGTCTCCATGCGAGTGAATGCAAGTATTTCGATCAAATTGTTCAGGGTATTGAGCCAAAAAGTTGGGCAAATTCCTCACGATTCGTCCCTCTTGATTATTCCAACCAATAAGCATCGAATAAATTGAGACGAGACTTTTGTGCACCGCGGGCCGTGTTCCGCCGTGATTTCCACGTCCCTCGAGAATACAGTGACGTCATGGTTCACATTCAATGACAGATTAGGAGCGTTGATTTAATTTCGAGGTGAGGTGTGAATTGATTATCGCCAAGTACATTCAATGAATTGACAATTTTATGTTCAGTTGAGTAAAGTATTGGGTTGGTGCGAGAAAATTGATGTCCTGAGTGAAAATATTTTTTCATTCATGACCCATGAGAATATGATAAAAATATCATGTGATTAAATATGATGAACGAGAATAAATGAGAATATGATTAAATATATATATATATATTTACAGTTAATTTTCTTGTACTGTATTTACCTGTACTTTTCTCCACTAATGCCGAAGCATTCATGTAGACTTCGATGTCTTATTTAACCATCTTAGACTATCCACATAAAATTTACATGGATTCAGCGTCAGAGAATAAAACTCCCGAGGGTCTATTTTTCTACTCATACTAGTTCCGTGTTCCGAGGAAGACGGAGCTAAATTCCGTGTGTGTGGAATATATGCACATTGGAACGGATAGATAGGTGAATAAAAGTATTTGGATTTGAATGTGAGATTCAGTATCACGATGTATCGTATTAGATAGGCTTAAAAATGTGAAGCTGCTTAATCTAGGTGTCAACCACCTTCCTTGATCGTAATACTAACAAGAATAAACTTCCCTGTGACTATTTCCCTTCCTTAAAGCTTAAATATTATATGTACGCATTAGAAGCTGATCCGCGTTTTGGAGTGGTTGTGGATCAGTGGAGGAGTCATATCAAATCCTCCAGTGACATGCAAGTAAGTAGAGGCTATCATGTTGGGGCGTTAACCTCCGCCCTAAAGTGGTGGTCACTACTCAATTCAGGAAGGTTTTACCACCGCAAACACCGCTACATTGTTAACCGGTGCTAGCGACTGTTTGGTCAGCTGAAAGCGATATCCTTGAATGTATAGCCACGGTTCACCCGCCTAGCCTGGTAGTAAGCGTCATGGAATCTGGTATTCCATTCGGTCATTATCAATGCGTCACCATGGTGTATCTGGGACCCCAGGGCCTCTACTCTTTTGATAATCATATGATAAGATATCGAAATATTGAAACTACCAAACGGTTTGAGGTAAAAATAAAAATTTTCTTATTATTTTCTCATTTTTCGGTTTCAGGAGAGAAGAATCAGTTGTTGTAACTTTAATATTCTGTTATTTTTAGCAATTTCAATTTAAAAGAATTACATTTCTTAAACAGGAAATACTCTTTGTAATCTAATCTACATCTACTTAATACCCTGAAAATCCGCCGCAAGGGCGTGAGGCGTGGGGTGTTAGGGCACCACCCGTAATTAGTAAAAGAAAAAAACCGCATGCAAAAGCCCCAAATTTATACAGTCCACAAACAAAAGATTGCATAGATTCATGTAAAAAACAATCACACCCCACAAACATGAAAGCACACAAACTAACAACTAATATACGCATACACCTACAAAGATACCTGTTATCTTTGCAATGCGTAATTTTGTTCCGACTTGTAAATTAAATGTTTTTAATAATTCTACAATGACTACAGTTTCTTATTATTATGATTCCTGATTGACTGAGGAAATAATGAGTATTTGTCTATCTGTTCTTTTATCTATCTCCCTTATTATTATATAAATGTTGCATATTCCAAATGAGGTCTAATTAGAGTAAAATAACACCTCTCTTTAACTTCCCTAATATTATACCCCATAGTCACAAATACGCTGCAATGCGTATAGAATATCCGTTCATTGAATTTTCTCCCAATTATTAGCTTTTCTTATTTTTTGCAATAATATTGCGGATTTTATATGTATATATTCCTCAGCGTCAAAAGTGGAAATGCGATTGGATGTTGGTGCGGGAGGGCGATCATTCAAGGAACGGATCCGTAAATCGTCGTAAGTAATAAAATTTTCATTGGAACTCCTTTTTGGGGATTTATTCCGATATTTGATCGGAGACATGGAATTCGATCCCCTACCTTCAATTTTTGCACCTCACCACATGGTGTGACTTCCCGCGCCATTGGTGTGATCTTGTCATCTCGCGGACGTGCAGCTCCGGCGATTCACCTGAAACCTCGCGAAGACGGATGCCTGAAGTCTCACCCAAGAGTTATTTGCCAACACTCGGCTCCGTATGGAGCGAAAACTCATAACTTCCACGATGCGACACGCAGGATATCCGTTTCCGCGAGCGTATCACGTATTATGTGTAAGCAGTGCTTTAGGGTGAAAAACATAATCGTTTTTATCTCACCCATCAACGACTACGATACTTTCCTGCAACTATATTAATTCTTTAATGCTGAAAATCATCTTAATTCGCTAAGAAACATATTATCATCTCACTCACTTGCTAGTCTAACCAAGACGGAAAAGGCTGTAAAATTTCTTTGTATTTCTTATGTATTTATTCACCCTCACTTTCCTTTCACAACTGTTGATTAGATTTTCAAAGATTTCTCTGAAAACGTCTTGTAAAAAGTCGATAATATCTTCCTCTGTCATCCCGATTGTTCTATTTTGTAAGAGTTAATTCTAAGGAACTCAACTGGAAATTTATTAAGAAGGCTTGTGATTGGATGGTTGTGAAATAGACAGCATGGATGGATTTCTTACACGGTAAAATACGCACCAAGCAGAATTATTAGCCAAAATTAAACTGCTGTAAGTGATACAAAACACCCTCCAGGATACAGCGCTATTTAAATTATTTAGCAATTACATTATAAAGTGTGTCTTATCTTTCGGTCTCTGTCGAAAAATATCTACTGAAAACTCTGATTTAAAATATAGTAGACCTCTATAGCATACTGCAAATGATCGTTTATTAATTCTCTTATGAATGAAGCGTGTTATAATTAGTTTATGAATGAGTGAACAGCTTTAAAGTTCTTAGGTCCGGTATTCTATTTATTTATTTATTTTATTTATTTAGTAAAAATTGTGCACATACAGCAGGATTGCCAATTTACAGTGACACATATAACAGGAACATATAAGGACACAAACATACAAACATCAACAAGACTATACTATTGAGGGAGGTGTGAGAGATGTGTCAGAGAAAGGTTTATAAATGTGTTGGCTGGGAGTGAGAGGGGGTCAATACTTTCGGGAAGGGAATTCAGTAAAGCGGGGAGACGGAAGAAAAGGGACCGTTTGGTGAGGGACAATCTGGGAACGGGTTGGTGGAATAAAGAGTGATCGCGGGTAACTCGGGGGGGAACTCTGAAATTGATAAGGGAAATTAGTTCAGGACAGTCGTTAATGGAGTTAAGGGTGTTATGCATGAGTTTTAAATCGGATTTTAGACGTAGAGAGGAGAGATTACAAATCGAGAGCGAGGAAAGAAGTGATTCAGTGGGCGAGTCCCGAAGATGGGGGACTCTGTACTTGACAATTTTACTGAAAAAATTAGTTATCGTGTTAAGGGTATTAAGGTTAGATAGGGCAGACATTGACCATATAGGGGAGCAGTAGGTAATTAATGGTAAGATAATGGTTGAGAAATATGCGGTTAGAGATTGTACATCTTTTATTTCTGTGTAGCGGTAAAGTAGACCTAGAAGAGACATGGCTTTGCATTTAACTGCTTTGATATGACCTGAGAAATTTAGTTTGCGATCAGTTAATACACCAAGATCCTTGACAGAAGCAACACGATTCAGAGGAACTGAATTAATTGTATAGTTAAAGGTAAGAGGAGATTTTTTTAGGGAGAGAACTAGAGTATTGCATTTATTTGAGTTTAAATTTAGCATCCATGTGCTGCACCAATCTGAAATTTTATTTAAAGCCTCCTGAAGGTGGTAGCAATCCGTGGGGGAAATAATTTCCTTAAAAATTTTGCAGTCGTCGGCATATAGTAACGTGTGGGCTAGGGAGGTCGGGACTAGGGAAGCTAAGTCATCAATGTACAGATTAAAAAGATATGGTCCGAGAATACTACCTTGAGGAACTCCAGATGTCACAGAGGACCAAGGAGATGAGGCGCCAGATAGTATTACTCGCTGATTTCTATTCGAAAGAAAGCTGGTCAGTAATTTGAGAAAGTTTCCATGAACGCTAAAACGCTGACTGAGTTTATTAATGAGGAGGTTATGATTGAGGGAGTCGAAGGCTTTTGAGAAATCCAAGAAGATGGCATCTAATTGAGTCTTACTTGTTATCGCACTAACTCTCTAAAGATTTCACTGAATTACACCATCAACTTTCCCATTTACTATATATCTGTATTGACTACAAAACTCAAGAAATAACTTTTACAAAACTATAACTCCATGAAAGTATTTTCCATTATATTTAAAATAATTTTTTTTAATAAATATTATTTTAACCATGTAATTTTTGTGTTTAAAAACAATTGGTCAGGTTGGAAATGGTAATTACCTTGGATTTATAGGAATTTCAGATTTGAAATGTGTGGCGTTAATAAAGGACGGAATATGGATGGCAAAAAAGACCTTTTTGAAAAATGAGAAGAGAGTATCCGGACCATTAGAGTCACATTTAAACAGGAGAAAATGAAAGTGTTTCAATATTTTCCGACGGTGGACTAATGTAGATATTGAGGAAAATTGGCAAATAAGGGGGTTACATTCAATGACCTTTTGATGTGTGGTGCCCTATGTTAAATATTTTAATGGAAAGATATCGGAAGTAATGTAAATATTTTGGAAGATGTGAGGGAGTAGCGAAGACTTTTGCTTTGTAATAACGAAGAAAATTGTGTGCTAAATACGTGCTAAGATGAAATATTTTGTAAAGGACCGTTATTGAGGGCTTGGTTGAAAGAGGGAAGGGGAGACAAATAATTAATATTTTTGATAATTTAAAAAGAGTATCGGAAAACTATGAACTAAAGAGACTATCTGGGTAAAGGTGGAAGCGGAAATTGAGAAATGATTGTAAAACCTGCTTTAAAAGGAGATGATGTTTTTTTATAACCATTATTTCTTTGCTATTCGGCTATAAGGAGTTTAACTTGTTACGAATGGCGTGCCCTTCAGTTTTTGCTTGCTTGTGATGACTTATGTAAAACATTGCTGACACCCGTACTCTTTATTCATTTAAACTTCTGATACACTGCGCACACAGCGAATACATTCTGGTTATCTTCCTGCCAGCCTTCTAAGGATGAAATAATTAATGCGGATCTTATTTACGGATTTTATAGCTTATATCAAACACGTTGCTTAGGGATGTTAAGAATAATTTTTGAAAATGTGGGAATTCCTGTGAGAAATCCAAAGGCGGCAGGAAATATTGAAGCAGAGTATTTTGATTGGCAATAGGATGTTGAAAGGACGTTTGTCAAGTGGGGTAAGGGCAGAAAAAGGATAGACAAGTTGACTGGAATGGAGAGGGGAGCTGAAGTGAAGAGGCGTTTACTGTGATCATCATCGGTATTTCAATCCTAGGATTGGTTTACTGTAGCCCTCCTACTCTACTCTATTCAATGTCATTCCGTCAATCCCTGATACCTTCTCTGTTTTACGTCCTTTTAAATGTGTCCTATCTACATGTCTCTTGGTTTTCCTCGTGAAATCTTCCCTTCTATTTTTCCTTCTTTTACTATATTCTGAATCAATCAATTGTGCTTCAAAGTGTATCCAATCCATCTTTTAGCTTATTTGTCGTAGATTTCTCCATGTGGTCCTTTCCTCTGCTGCTCTTCTGTAGATTTCCTCATTCCTTACTTTGTCTGTCCATTTAATCTTCAGCATTCTCCTCCAGCACCATGTTTCAAAGGCTTCTATTCTTCGCTCATTCACTTTTCCAATGTTCCAAGTCTCGGAACCATAAAGCGCAATGCTCCACACTCCATGCTCCACGAAAGTCCTGACACACGCATTACTCTACGCGAAAGTCTTGACGAATTGTTTCCTTATTTCCAGCCTTAGGTTCTTTGAACATAGTAATTGTCTCTTATTCATGAATGCATTCTTAGCTTGGACTATTCTTCGCTTGATGTCGGCCGAACTTTTCCCATCCCATGTTATGCTGAAGGTAGATGAAGGATTCCACTTGCTCTAGTTTCATCCCTCAAATGGTGATATCTGCATTCAACTTCTCTTTTCCACACACAAGGATTTTAGTTTTCTTCTTGTTGATATTCATATTATATTCCCCCAGTAATTGGTCCATAGCACTTGGAGTTGCTTGCAGATCCTCTCGCGTTTCCGCCACTACTGCGATGTCATCTGCAAACCGGAGCATGTTGATTTCTCCTCCATTTACGTACCTTGACTCCTTTGATACCCAATTCTTATGTTTCTTCAATTGCCTCTTCCAGGCATACGTCTGATATTGCTGGCGAGAGGTTGCATATATGTCTGTCTCCTTTGTTTATTTTGGCTTGTCGTATTTTTCTTCCATTTTTCGTTTTCATTGCTGTCACCTGATTCTTGTAGAGGTCATGGATAATTCTTCTGTCGTTGTTGACCAATCCAAGTGCTTCTAGTGTCTTGAACGTCTTGTTCCATTCGACGTTGTCGAAGGCCTTCTCCAAGTCCACGAATGCCACATGCAATGACTTTTTTACGTGACTCATTTTTTGTGTCAGAACTATTAAACTGCCTCTCCTGTTCCTCGGTTTTTCCTGAATCTGAATTGGTTTTCTGAGACGTTTCCTTTATCCTTCCTTCTATTCTTTGGCTAATAATCCGAGCTAGGATTTTTGATACTTGAGTCACCAGGCTCAATTTTCTGTGCCCTTCGCATTTATCTGTTTTCGGTTTTTTCGGTATTGCAATAATCATGCTTTCCTCGAAATCTTCTGGTATCTCTCCGCTCTCGTAGACTCCTTCGATACCCTTTTTTTGCGTTTCTTTTATTGCCTCTTTCAGGGAAACGTTTAATATTGCTGATGAGAGGTTGCATCTTTGTTTATTGCTGTATAAGATATTCTGTTCTGTCTTTTTAAGCGAGAAGGAGAAATGTGGGCCTGTCTTGGTCATTAAAAATCTCTCGTAAATGTTAGACTACCGAATCTGAATATCCATTGATCAAAAATTATTTTCTTCGACTATATAAAAGACGTCATGAAAGAGCAATAGAAATGCTTTTTTCCTTTCATGGTATTGCATTATGTTTTAATTTTGCTCAGTCGGTGTTTATGAAGCGAGTGGGCGCGGCCGCGCGACCTCGGCGGATTGCCTCAAGCGGACTGCTCCGCACTCGCCGACGAGTGAGCGACAGGTGGCGGCGGGCGGAGTGAGTGCGGCACACAAATTAAAAAGCCCCGTGCCGCTCCCATTGTGCCGGGGTCCATCGCGGAGATACGCGTGCAGAGGGCCTCGAGTGAAATCGACATGTAGCGCCTTTATTCACCGATTGGATCCATCGAGGAAAAGACTATTAGGTGCGGAATTTCGCAGCAGTGAGCTCCTTTTTGCTCCGGGCGTGATAGATCCGTGCTCCGCTCTCTCGTCTGTGCCCCCTCGCTGCACACAACTCGCGTTCTCAACCCCCACGCTGCCACGTCTGTATTTCGAATGTGATTCCTCCACGCCCCTGGCAAGAGGAGGGGATCCAATGCCTAGTAATGAAATGCGATAACCTTTGGTGCAATTTCATTTTATTTTCACTAATCGGAATGTCGGGGAATCGGTGCGGAAACTTCAATTGATGCGAGAAGACCCACGTGAGGCAAGCTAATTTGGAGAAGAACTGCAGACAGATTTTGCGCCAGTCAATAGGCTGACGCATCGTTGAACACACGAACTCTTTTAATAAACGAAGTCATTAATCAAATTCACTCCTTCGCTGTCAAGTAGGTGCTCGAGAGAGGTAATAATGTTTGCATTTGAAAACATTGAGTTGCTGTGTATCAAGTGATTTCTTTAAGTTTCTCCATTTTGCAGCTTATTTCACACCCCTTAATTCCATAGACTTCCCATTTTTTCCAACTTTTATATGAAAGGGATATTTTTGTATTCGGCCATTTAAAATGGATTAATGACAAGGGCAGCCTAAAGAGCAACGAGGGGAGTCAAGAAAGGAGTTTTGGAAAGCAGATTTTATTTAATCTATAAAAAATAGAGGATTGGGTTGATTTTATTTCTTCGTTATCTTTCGGAATAGTTAATAATTATTTGACAGTAACAGATCGTAGAGGTTTTTAATAAAATTTAGTGTCTCTTATATTTTTTACTGTTCCAGATTGATAGAAATACAACGAGAATTCAATTTCTCATTTCTCTCTTGTTTTTAATGCAATATCATTTAAAATGTGAACCATTTTAATTGTTTATTATGACCATGTGGAGGCTTATGAAATTGATCATTTATGATAACGATAGTTTTGTTCGATAAATGAAATTTCTTCCTTCTTTAGCTCTACAACTCTCCATGGGTTTTTGCCTTCTAAAGAGTTAATCATCCCCTTCTATATTTTGCAAGCTCCTTCCAGGTAGCAATGCTCAGTCTCCGTAAATCCTCTTTGACGTTATCTCTCCATCTGTTACTTGGTGCTCCCTCTGGGCGTATTTCCATTTGGTATCCATTCATAGATTTTCTGTGAGGATCTTATCTCCACCAAGAGCACTACCCTGTGACCTGCCATGCGACATAACCATCGGAGCCTTTTTGGCTTTAAGAATCAGACTATGATTACCTCCTTTATCAGCTAATATAATTAATTAAATATAAAAAATTGGGATTTTTCCACAAAATATTTAGAGGAAAATTGACAATTTTTAAATTTAAATTAACTATGATATTCCAGCATATCACAACTGAAACGTTTCTTTTCAGTTCGCATAATCCAACATTTTTCTACTTCTCAATATACCTCCTTCCTTGTGTCTTGAAAATACTCATTCCTTCGTATTTCCATCAAAATATACCAAATATTTCTTTAGTTTAATCCGTTCATGTACAATTCTAGCAGTGATATACCACAATTGATGTAATATAGCTGTTTGATATAATGTAAGTTTGTGAAGAAAATTAGAGTTTATTAGTTCCTAGAGAGCATAAAGACATCTGGTAAGTGCAAATATTCACTGTCTTTTTTTCATTTGCGATTGTATTATTCGCATTAACTTTGCCTTACACCTATTTTGGATTTACAAGGGTCTCTTTACTCCCCATTACTTTCATCTTAACACTGGATACCTCCATATTAACATCGATAAGCTTCTCAAATTTAAAAGGTATTTTGTTTTATTAGTTTGGTCAGCATCACCTGTCTATTTACTTTCTCAAAATTCATTTTAAAATCCAGTGAATTATGGCGTTACAGAATTGCTATCGTCGCTTTTCTCAAATAGCTAGCTTGTCATAAAAATGTCATCTATTGTTGATGCCTATTCTATGTATAGTTACACTGATAACCACAATAATGCTTTTTCTGTATATTCAGCAATTTTATGAAGAGGAAGCTTGAGAATATCTCTTAAGTCGCATGAAATAGTGCTATGTCCCTAGAGGTTTTGTAGAATCTTTTGTCACCTTTTATATGAAATAAAATTGCAATGCCTTGTTTCCAATCACTATCTAGTCTTTTATCTTCAAATGTTTTTATCATATACTATACTTCTATATTCTTTCCAAAAAACAATTTTCTTCATTTTAACGATTTCGATCCAATATAGTGGCATCATGCTACAAATGAGTATTTATTTTGCATTTTATGAATTCTTTTAGCTGTTTCATTTTTTAGTAAGCTTCGCTATTTCCAATTGTTTTGTCATTACCTTTTTCCCTCAGTAATTCCTTGTGCTATTTCTTTATCTCTATTTTAATAATAGTTCCACATAATAGTCGTACCATCTATTTACTATTTTAATGCTCATTTGCCTTAGATCTGAAATTTGACGTTGCTCCTTTAATATTTCATTTTTAGTTTTTAATGATGTGTTCTTATTTTTTCTATAATTTTTTCGTTTTCTGGATTCCTTGTTCTTCTTCTTTTCAACGATGTGCTTGCAGACTCTTTGTTTTCAAACATTCTCTGCAAGCATTTCCTCCTTGCTACATTTTGCCACCCCGCTGCCCAATGGTATTCCGTATCAAGCCACTCCCCACTTATTTCTCATTTCTAATTTCAAAGGTCATGGACTAGTAGTTCATAAAAGGTTTGCATAAAAGGTATCGGTAACAAGGTTTCCCTGACGTGTGCGCAAAATGTGGAATTCAGACCGTGGTTTAAGTGTGCGCATAATTGCAGATCGTATATTGGTATTGATAAGATGACAGTGCACACACCATTATATCACTGACAATTTTGCAATGCGAAAGATCTGCGCTAAACTCGTCCCGAAGGTCTTGACGGACGACCAAGAGCAGAGTCGGGTGTCTCCCCGAGGATTTCTTCTGCGACGACATCGCGACGATTTCCCAACCCTCTCATAGTTCTGACTTGGCACCAGCAGACTATTATATCCTATTCCCAAAAGTGAAATCCTCCTTCAAAGGACACCACCGCCATGGGACCCTATGTGCCGTCAAAGAAGCTTGCATGCGTACACTTAAAGACCTTCGGGAATCCGCCTACCGGGGAGCCTTCGAATCATGAAAAAGGCGCTGGAAAAATTGTGTTGACACTGAAGGTATATACTTTGAAGGATTTCGAGGCCTTGTATGAACAATATCCGAAATAACTATTTTTCGGAAACCTTTCCCGATACTTATTATACAAACCATGTGAACTATTCAAAATTTGATTTCTTTCCAAACACACTTCGATTGCACTTCATTGTTTTCTTACAACTTGTTAATTAATTTACTCTCGTACCCATCTCATTGTGCATTTATTTCAAATATTTCATTGCACCACTTCATACTCTTATCACCCTTTGGCTTCAAAATACGAGACATGTGTTCTCGTAACCCTCCATTAGCAGAAAATACTCCAATTCGCAGTTTGCAAATACAAATCAATTCTGCTCAGTTAAATAAATACAACCAATTAATCAAATCCAAGACTCAATTATTGTAAACTAATTCCGCAAAATTTATTCAGCCGCCGCGCTAAATGAATTCATGCTAAATTTTATTCCAAAGGCCAGGGCATCCTCCATTGATAAAATGGTTTTGAAACGTATCTTTTAATCCCATCCAACTAACACCTTATTTCTGCCATATGATGAATTTTCCCTTTTGTAATTAATTCTGTAGCGACTGGTGGCTAATCTTTAATACGTCGGTAGCTATCTTCGGGAAATTGGGTAGAGCTCCACATCAACACCAGGGCAGCAATCAGTGTGCGCCATCGGCTGCGAGTCCGTTTATGTGGAAAGTATGCCACGTGAAAGACTAAAGGGGGAGAAGAAAAAAGACAGAAAAGCGATTACGCCGGGGTGTAATTTCAGACGCCAGGACTCGTCGTAAATTTTATCCGACGTCGCGGGAAATGATATCAGTGGCAGCGAAGGCATTTAATATGAACGGAAACCTCTGGATAAACAAAGAGGTAAGAGCCGGTTTTATCGGAAAATTTTCGTTTTATCGGCAGAATCCTTTGGATCTCCTGGTCGGCATATTTATGCACGGAGGGCCTTCTGGGGAGAGAGAGAGAGTGCCAACTCCAGATCTTGGTAATTTAAATTCTTGGGTGTGAGTTCTATGGCAGAGGGTAAAGGTTTATTGAATACATTTTTGAGAGAATGGAATTCTGTGCTATTGAGCGCAAGTGCGGATTCAGTGTTTACGTAATTTTGCTAGAAAAATTCACCGATCTCTGGCAAGATGCATTAAGCATATTTGTTTCCTTTAGCTCAATGAATACTTTATATAAGTTTATCGATTTGAGATATCCTTAGTTGCTGAAATGGGCACATTCATGAAGGTGTCTTCAAATTAAAAGATAAATTATAACACATTCTAAAGGATAAAATGTAATTGTTGAATGCTTTCAGTCGTATGGTGCTGGTTGGTTATTGCTGTGGTGTGTGGTAACCTTGGTTATTGCAAAGTGTCAATTCAATAACGCGCTTTTTCATGCAAAAAATCGATGGGTATATATATTGCCTATAGTATTTTACAAAGAATGTAAATTACTATAGACGTAGTTGATTTCTTGTTAAAGCGAGTTGAGTTTCTCGATGAACTTCGGTTAATATCTTGTTCAGTTACTTGAACGAGCTGCTCATGCCCGATAAGATGTCACATTTCCATAGTTATAAAATTAGTTTCTTAATTTGTTTATCTATAAATTTGCGTTTCGTTCGACTTAAAGCACGTCCTCAGTAAACCTGTCGGAAAAAAACGATTCCCTTTGTACTTTTTAAACAGTAATGTTAACACCATGGATCGAAGTTTAAGCGATTTTTCTCTTCTCCGAAGTCTTTAGAAGAACTCCCGACCGATATTTCAAAATAGGGAATCGTTACCAATGGCTTTCATCTCTTGCCCCCTCTACGAGGGCTGTTAAATGAAACGTTTCCAGAAACTCTTAATTTGCATGGTATATTATGCAAATAAATACTTTTATATTAGCCTAATAGCTTAATTATTAATGTATGTGTGGTAAAAGATTTATCATTTTTCTTCAATATTGCGTAAGCGGTATGCGTTACAATTTTAAACATGTTTGACCCTCTGCCCGCCTACGCCTACTTCTTTGTTATCAGTTTTTATGAAGGTATTTCATACAGGCTGCATTCCCAAAGTAATGAAACTACGTATCCCGCACCGCTTCTATCAGTTGGAGTGGGATTAAACCATATAAAGTAGGCAGGGAAACGTTAAGCTTTGCGGCAAATCCGGTCTCAGTGCTCTCCAAGCTGTTGAGTCGGCAGGGCGTCAGTTATTGTAAACCTCTGCGCGCCGACTGAGTCACGAAAAAAATGGAATCAAGCAACGTCATACGATTACTACGTTTTGTGCTAAACTGAAAAACTCTCTTGAGGAGACTCATAAAATGATTCGTGAGGCTTACAGGGACTCTTTTCTGTCCTACTCACAAGTTTCGAGGTGGTTAAAGGCCTTTAAGGAGGGCCGGGAAGAGGTTCACGACGAACAACGCTCTCTGGGCTACCGTCAACAAGCAAAACCGACAACAATGTGACTCGTATTCGACAATTGTTGTTCTCTGACAGTCTATTGAGTATCAAGATAATTGTCAATGAACTGCACTTGTCTTCTGCTGTTGCGTTTCATATTTTTACGGAAGATTTAGCGATGAGGAAAGTGTATGTCAAGCTCGTGCCCAAGACGTGTTGTTGTGTAGTCAGACGACCAAAAGACCAACCGAGCGGAAATTACGAGTGAACTTATGCAAAGTATTAATCATTAACCTGAATATTTGGACAACGTCATCACTGGTGATGAAACCTGGGTTTTTCATTCGACCCAGAAACATAACGCCAAAGCTCTGATTGGCACACAGACCAGTCCCCCAAGCCCAAAAAGGCAAGAAGGAGCAAATCAAAAGTGAAAACAATGCTCATTGTCTTTTTCGATAGTAAAAGAATGTTCCATAAGGAGTTTGTTCCTCAAGGACAAACAGTTAACGCTGCTCACTTCGTGGATGTGCTGGAAGGACTCCGAAAAAGGGTTATCAGGACGAGAAAAGACATCTTCGCAACCTGGCAACTCCATCACGACAACGCGCTACGATTCCGCGAGTTCCTGGCCAAACACCAGGTGTCGACACTGCCCCACCCCCTTATACTCCTGACGTCACCCCAGCAGACTTCTTTTTGCTCCCTCGGAAGAAGGCAGCCCTGAAAGGAACTCGTTTTTTGTCCATAGAAGAAATCCAATCAGCCGTAGCGTGGACCTTGCAATATGCCCCAGAACACGCCTTCCTTGGCGAGCACCGGTCACAGCTGGAAAAAATGCGCAGAGGCCTAAAGACAGTACTCTGAAGAATTTTAAGTGCGCAAATCTGTTGAATAAATCGCTTTTAAAAAAATAATTGCATTACTTTTGGAACTCACTCTGTATTTCGCGTAGATCTCAAGTTATCTAAATGTCATCCTTTAATTTCCTCCAGGAATTGATATTTTTTTAGTTTGAGTTTATCAGTTTCAAAAGAAAATCCTCTTTTTGTTGCCTTCCATATCCGTATTTTTGTTCTTATTATTTCTTCTTTGGTTGTTCCCTATGCCCGTATCACACTCTACTGCGCGAATCCATCACCAATGCTTTGCTGCGTCTTCCCTCGACCCATCATCCCTCTCTAGTGGAGACGTGGGATTGCTGAGACCAATTTAGTCATTGGAACGTCGTGAGGAAAAGGGGCTTTTAGGAATCGGGAAGAGGTAGAAGCGCGGAGCGCGGCGCAGTCAAAGTCTTTCTCCGAATGAAAGGCGCCAAGGGAATCAAGGTTTAACTTCCCATCCGCCCGACGCGAGGGCTGCAATTGACTCGCCCTCTGCTCCACATCCAATTAGTGGCCTGAGCACCAATGAGAAACCAGTTCCTTACGAATCCATGTATGCTTGCTACCCGCAGATCAGTCCCATATTTGAAAATATGATTTTAGCATATTTTACAGGTGTGGTATTCATTATCTGACTAATTACACAAAATTGTTTTTTTGTCAGCAAGGAGTCAATTCAGCGCGACATAGTTTATCAGTATAATCGGTATAGTAAACCCTTAAAAATAATGTATCAGCGTCATGCCGATACATTAATTTTAAGGGTTAACTATTTTCACAGATTTATTTTGCGCAAAATCTTAAAATTTAATGGTTACTAAACGCTCAAGTTTTTTTCTAAAATAAGGGGGTATTTTAAAATTTGGTCATGCATTTAGATACTGACTTATTAATTATTTTTAGGACTAGTTAGTTCGATCACTATCGCGCTATATCCCTTAAACTTAATCTTAAGAAGGGTCAGCGAAGGAGAATTCATCAGTAATAATAAGATATTAATTATTGCCTTTAAGATTTTTAAAAAACGTCATTTTTGATTATCAAACCTTATAGGGTCAAGCTCGTATTACTTCACGGAAGTTTTTTATCACCAACAAATGAAAGAGAGCGCTTACTTTTTCGCAGAATGTATTTGGTTTTATACAACCGGTTTCACTGTAATACGGCATCACCGGGTACACATTTTTAATAAGATACATGTGGAGTATACGTATAAAAGACGCCGTGTGATGGGTAGGAATGATATAGAGCCCAAACTTTATTTCGTGGGAACTAGTCAACAATAGGATGTAAAGTAGTAGTTCTGTGGATAAGAATGCGTCCTTTCTTTCATTTGATGGACATTTGCTTCAGTTAGGCTACGTCCTTGTGTTGCTGTTGTGCTTACTAAATTCAGAGCTCAAATATGTTATATTCCACCTTTTTTTAATACGCTCCATCTACTTACTGTTCAAGTGTCTTTAGCATGGTGTACGAAGGCAAAAGGGTTTTGTAAGGCTTGAATTCAGGCAAATGCCGAAGATATGTAAACGGAGCCTTGCGTAAATGTGGATATTATGAAACCCGATGGAAATGCAGGGTAATAAGTGCCTTAGTATGTTTAGTTAAATATTCCTATCATTCCTTTCTTAGGCCTCAAACCAGGGGGGACTGGTTTCTTTTAATTTTCCCAAACTACAAGTACTGTAGTCACGATTGATTCCTTCCTGAATGTGCTCGAAAACAGGCCAATAAAATCATTTTTTTGTGTTTTTAGTTTGCCTGTTAGATAACTTCTTTCAAGTAATGTGTGTGTGATATGAATCAACTGATGTAGACATTTAATATTTAAATATCCAATAGTTTTCATCCCAACCACGTTTAACTTTGAAGCAGATGTATTGTCGAATAATTGAGATCCACATGAAAATTTGCGGCCAAATCGGTAAGAATACATAATATTCTAATTAATTGGCTCTTGGTCCAACGATTAATAATTCTCATCGATATAATGAACTTCAAATAGGTTTTCAAATAAATGGAAATATTTTTTCCGCTTTACAGTAAAAATCCTAATGGGGTGTATTTAATGATGACTTCAATCAAAAAGATGTAAATTTGTCGTCCATGAGATTATTGATTATTAAGTAAATGAGAGGAATATCTTGGTTTCGTATAAAACAGGATAAGAATACTCTATCAAACACGAAACAAATGGAATTCTGAAAGAGTTTATCTAATTAATTACCAAAAAATCATTGTATTTCCCCACAGAGATAAACGACTCGAATAAAGATATTAAAGATGGAACTGAACCTCTGCAGGAATTCAGTTAGCATTCTCTGCAGACCCAAGGGCCGAGTCTATCTCAGTTGTAATCATCTTGGAATGGCAGATATTACACTCTGATGCGAATATACGAACCTCGCACTTATTGCTTAACTAGTTTGAATCCATACGCCTGATCTATGCCCTCTTCATATCTCCAAGAGCCATTGTGTTATTTAGAAGTTGGTTTTGTATATTATTAGAAAGTTGCGATACCATTTGTTGCACACATTCAGCGTTAGAAATTATTCATGTTCAGCCCTCATCAATTTGAAGCTTAAGAATTCCCATACTAAAATTGACTTCGTAGTCAGTAGTGCCAATATGGCTCTAGATGTTTCAGACACTAAAACAATCACAGGCACCATGCTTAATATTATAAAGTATATATTCTTTTACCATTTGGAATTTCAAGTCCATCATCCCCATTCAATCCCTGCACCATCCTCACTTTCCTAACATACTCCCCTCTATCACAGTCATCAATATGGTCAAAGGTCGGAGGTCAAGGAACGTTGTTACAACGCTCTTGTTAGGCCTCATTTAGAATTCTCATGTAGCGTATGGGATCCGAGTGAAAAAGGCCTCATTCGGGAAATTGATAAGGTACAACGCCGGGCAGCCCGTTTTTTTAAAAATTCTTACGATAAAACGCAAAGCGTCACCGAATAAATGTTCATGGAGTTTGGGTGGGAATCATTGGAAGAGAGACGATTTAATACAAGATTGAAATTATAAAAAATAAATTCAGATCCGCATGTTTCAGCACCGAGGTCTCGCAAATTATTCGTACTCCTACATACATTGGTCGCTTGGATCATGCATGTAAAATTCGGGAAATACCTGTAGATGCCAGAACTAGCCGACTCAAGGACTCCTTCTTCCCACAGACAATACGGCATAGCAACTGCAGGGTTATAGATATAAAAAATTCCACTTGCCACCCTCAGCGTCTAGATAATAATTAGTTCTACTTAAATGCGTGCTCTTTCACTAACCTCGTGTGTATTGCTATCATAACCCATTCTTTCCGAATGACATCATTAGTGTTCTGCTCTTCTGTTAGTCAGGTTCTGCTGTTCTGTTAGGAAAGTCTCCCTTTCAATCCCTCGTCCCTCTCCGCGGGGGGAATTTCCTACTACCTGTAACGTTGGTTCGCATTCCCTACCTTTCACCGTCTCCACGGGGGGTAGAGTGCTATGTGCTACATGTCCATGTGGTGGTGGTGTTTCGCATTCTTGCTCGTTGTGTCCTGGCTTGCGTGTCGTTGGATGGCTTTCGTGCTGCATTCTGGGGTGCAGTTGCTTGTTGGTTTATGGTACCTGTGCTTGCATGAGTGTTTGATGAAGGGATTTTTGCATGAGTGTGTGCGCTGCAGTGGGTGTAATTTTCCATGTTGTTTTTTTGCATGTGATATTGTTCCTTTTTACGGGCGGTGACCTAACACCCCCCGCCACACGCCCTTGTGCAGATGTAGATGTAGATGAATATCCCATCGTCAATGAGTATGCCCCCAATCTATCTTTCCTGCCTCCTTTAGATTTCTCTTTACAGTTTCCTTGCCTCCCCCACCATACCTAGCACGTCCTTATTTCGTTTTTCTTCCTGTCCATGTCATCTTCTCCATCCTCCATACCCACATTTCAAAAGCTTCCACAATTGACGCCTACAATCTTTCTTCAATTAATATGTTTCCGCGCCGTACAAAACAACATTCCATATCAAAGATATGATGAGTCTTTTCTTAATGTCCATACTCATCGTCCATTTCATCTATTACCTCCTCCTTGTGAAAATTGCTTTTCACACCGTAATGATTCTTCGTACACTCCTACTAATTGTGCCATTTTGTTCCATAGCAGTGCTTGAATAGGTAAACTTCTACTTGCTCTAGCTTTTGCCCCCCTATCTTTATGCTTAGCTAAGCATTTCTCTTTCTGTAAAACCGCATAACCTTTCTTTAATTTATATTGATTTTTATCCCTTCAATTCATCTATCGCACAAATAATCCCATTCATTCTGCAGTGCTGGTACTCCCTAGACTGACTGACAAACTAAAGTCTAATCATCTGAACAGATTTTATGAATACCATTTCCTCCACATGAAATTTGAAAAGCAGTGGTGATAATGGATCCAATGTCTATCTTACTCCTCTTCTTAACATTGAGCATTCCTCTCATTACTTTCCACTCGCACCTAAGCATTCTAGGACATGAACAGGTTACGAATAAATCGCCTATGTAATAACATAAGCGACTTATCCGACAGGGCATCACCTAAATAATTAAATATCAATTAATTCTTTTGAGAGAAGAGTGACACTCTAACTAGGAAATATAGGTATATCTGCCATTAAATAATTCAATGGGTGGACAAAACGATATTCGTAGTACGTACGATAAATACTCGAACTGGTGCAATCTGGCGGCCATCGCGCTGACTTATAGCCCCACCTACTAGCGGCGCTAGTTGCCTGAGACCCAATGAGCCGTATGTGCTTGGCGGATCGTCGAGCTGTGCGTATGGTGCCAACTGTGTTAGTTTCTGTTGCCCTTGTTTTTATTGTTTGTTGAAAATGGGCATTGACGAAATCACGGAGCGACAGTTCAACATCAAGTTTTGAAGTGAAGTGCGCTTAACGTTATCAAGAAATTACTGAAATTTTGACAGCTATTTACGGTAACAATGCTCTGAATAAAACATCCGTTTTCGAGTGGATTAAGCGTTTTAAAGATGGCCGACAAGACGCCACGGATGATGCAAGGCCGGGACGACCTTCAACCACCTGTGCTGACGACAACATTGATCGTGTGCGGTCGGACCCTTGTCCTTGCCGTAAATGCTGAGTTCCACCTTACAGTTCTCAAGCGTTTGAGAGATCGCGTGCGACCAAATTTGACTCAAGGCGATTGATGGATCCTTCACCATGACAATGTACCGGTACTTTCAGCATTGATTGTTCGCCAGTTTCTGGCAAAATATTCAATCACCATCCTTGATCATCCTCCTTATTCGCCAGATCTCGTCCCCTGCGACTTTAACCAATTCGCAAAATGCAAAAAATGTGATGAGGGTACATCACTGGTAAGATGTGGAACACACAATAAAACAAGAAACGACGAGAAAACTAAAAAGCCTAACCGCCGAGAACTCCCAAGGGTACTTTTAATAGTGCAAAAAAAGATGGATTAAGTGCATAGCAACGAATGGAGAGTACTTTGAAGGGGACAAAATCGATGCAGACTACATTTTGCAAAATAAAGTTTTTATGGCCTCTGTTCACGTATTTTTTGAACAGACCTCAAAAACATCGATATTTTGAGCATGATAATGCCGTGTAAACAATGGAACTATTTTTGTTGGCATAATTGAATCGAATCAGTTTTGGAAAATATTCCAACATGCTGGAGGCACTTACCTCTGTTATATTTCACAATCTCAATGCGTATTTTTTCATTCTATTTGGTTAGAATTAAATATTTATATATTCTAAATTAATGCTCAATTATGAATTTTGGTAATCGAAATGCGTATTAAGATCATAAAAAAGTTACATCATTATCTTCAAGATGGAAAGTTAATTTTCTACAGTTTCGCAGTTTATATTTCAAAATCAATCTTCACTAATTCTACTTTAGTCCATGGTCCATCACGAGGGAAATTTAAGTCACTTCATTTCTATTTAAAAATGTTTTCTGCGAAAATAGTATCCGGAGAAGAAGCATTTCGAGCAGTTCTCTCACGTGAGGCCAGAGGAGGGAATGGAAGTTCAGGTGTCATTCATCAAGTAAATGATATACATTCACACAAGGATTAGCAGGACCACATTCTTAGAAATGCTCTTGAAATTATTTTTTTCCATTGATTCTCTTTCCTTTACGTCTAAGAAGCAGGCAGTCTGGAGGAGAGAGAGAGAGAGAGAGACTCTATTTCTGCGAACTGTATATTTTTTTCCCTCGGTTGGACGGGACTCCACTTCCTAGATCTCGCTTCCCTGGAGACCCCACGCCGATCTCTCCTCCAAGTTAACCCTCTGACACCTCCACCTCACCCACCCTCAGCCCTTCCGAAAACGGGCAGATAAGCGGGAAGGGGAGTTGTTGCCTGTTATTCAGGAGAGAGTTCCTCCATCTTCCACCTCTCCCGCACTTCATTCCGCTTGATGAATAGGCAGCAACCAACCCCCCTTTCATTCAGTCATTCATTCTCTCCCACCCTCGCTCGCTCATTCCTCCCTGTCGTCTCTCTCCCTCTCCGCCCCGACCCCGTCCTTTCTTCTTCCCCCACCCCCGAAGCAGCCTTTATCTTTTTCCAACCCCATCGCCTTCCTTTGTGCATTCTATTCCTCGCGTTCTTGCCTATTGTCGCCTGCTTCGGGGAATCGATACCCCCACTCCTCCTTCCTTCCTCTGGACGCTTCCAGGAGAGAAAGGATGACCTCTTCTCTATTCTTTCTGCTTTCCCTCTCTCCTCCTCTGTCTTACACTTTCCTCCTCCCCGCCCCACACACTTTTCTAACCTCGTTTTCTCCCCCTTGCCCACACACCCGCCCACGCACCCACACGCTATTAAATCCGCCTCCTTAGCTCATCCGATCCGCCGCTCCCCCCTGACCCATTCCGTCATCCTTTCTCCCCGGCCATCGGCACCACCACAACAGAACGACTACGCCTACCCCCCTCCCCCCGAAGGAAAGGAAGGCCCCCGCCACAGAGCGCCTCTCTTCCCGTCGCCAACCACCGTATTTCCCGACCACCCCTTCCCTCCACCCCCACCTCGTCCCCACCCCAAGCCCCGCATACAGCGCCAGCGCACTCCGTCCCTTCCCCGCCCCCCTCACCACTCCCTCCTCCTCCTCCTCTCTTTCTCTCCCCTATCTCCCATTCTCTCTCTCTCTCTCATTCTGCCTCGCGTTCCCTCCCGCCCTCTCTGCTGCCGTTGTTGGAGAGAGGGGTGAAGAAGCGCGCGCGTGTGTATGTGTGTGTGTTCGAGGGTGGAGTGGGGAACAGGGGTGTGGAGGGAAGGGTGGTGTTTCCCGATACCCGAGTTCCCTCTCGCCGCTCACACTCGCCGCGGAGCCTTTGCCGAGCTCTTTGCCGAGAAGTGAGCGAAGTTGGGAGACGAGGCGGAGGGAGAGCGAGCGACCATCTCGTCCGCGCGGGAGCACGCTTTCGCGCTCCTCCCTCCAACCCCAGGGGAACACGAAAGAAAGGGGGGGGAGAGAAAGAGAGAGATCGGGGGTGTGAGGAGGGAGGAGGAAGTTTTGGGAAGCGAGTGGGGGTGGGGTTGTTGTATTCATCCCTTTTCCCCGCGAGAGTAGGAGTCGCCTCACCGCCGTCACCGCCATCCGCCGCTCCCATCACCCATGGCTTCGCGATGTCCCTTCAGCGGTGGCGGATTCGGAGGTTACGCGGCGGCGTCGGCCGGACCACCCTCGGCGTCGGCGACCGCTTCGGCGGCACCCGTGACCTCCGGCACCCGCTCCTCCGACGACGCCTTGAGCCTTCGCCACTTGAGCGACGCGATCTCCACGTTCAAAGCGCCGACGGTGAGTGGAAGGGGACATTTTTTGTACGAGTAAAGCGACTTAAAAAAAATAAAAATAAAAATTGAAAGAATTTCGAGTGCGAATGTGTTTATTGGGAGAGGAGAGGGATGAAAAATGAGAAATAGCCGTTTGCGGGATTTATTTTTTTGCTGTGGAAGTGGGGTTGGTGACAGTGGGAAAGGGATTATTCCAATCCTCGTCGCATTTCAATTTTTTTTCCGATTCCCCCACCATTCTCTTTTTCGTGTCTTCGGTCCCACATCCTGCTTTTAAAAGCTCTAAGGAAGAGTCCCCGAGGAATGTGGACGGGGAGGAATTGGGCGGTGGGGGGGAGGATTTGAGGGGTGGGGGGTCGAGAAACCACTTCCCTTTCCGGATTTGAAGTCTTCTTAATTCTCTAATGCGATTCCTTCTCCATCCTGGCCCCCCCAGCTCCGCTCTCTTTCCCACCGCCATAACTATTCGCCTTCTTTCCCCTTTGTCTTGACTCAGGCGGATTTTGGGTGAAGACTCGTGGGTGGGAGAGGGTGATGGGAAACCCGGGCGATGTTTCTGTTTGCTCCGTGTGAAGGGACGATGGGGAGGAAGGAAATTAAAGTTGTTTTTTACCGTGAAACGTTCAGCATGTCCTCTCTAACACCCTTTGGTGGGAAAGTGGTTGAAAATCAACTTATCTCCTTCAATGTTCTTTTTCTAATTGCTGGAAATTCATTGTTTATTTTTAGTTCCCACGACTTTTCATTTCCGCGCGTCGCTCAAGAGTATTCCGGAAGAAATTAAAAATACCAAACACTCCATCTCCTTGTGCCCTTCGCGATTGAAGGAAATTAGGTCGGAGAAATCGATGCTTAAAATTTTTTTTGTTGTATCGTTGCTTCTGTTTCTCGTTTTTCTCCCTCATCGATGTGCTCGGAGAGAGTTTATTGCTCGTCCTGTTCCATTGTTCATCTTTCTTGTGACCGTCCTTCCTGTTTCTCGAATTTATCTCCTCCTAGATCGGGACGTCAAATCCTCCATCTTCTAACGCGTGTCGCCTCCCCGTCATTAACCCAATGCGCGAACGGAAACACGCGCTCTGATCGGCGAGTGTTTTTCTGTGAGTCGCGAACACGTGCTTCTCGATGAGGGAATGGCGGATGTGTGTTGGTGGGGTGGGGGTGGTGGGGGGATGGGAGGTTGATGATCATCAAGGGGAATGGCGACCGGGAGTGAGGGAGGAAGGGTTAGGGGTGGCCTTGCGTCATGGAACAATGGAAGGGATCGGTTTCGGTGCGTGTGAGTTAGTGCGCGGTTGTGTCCTAGTATGGCCGGCCGGGGTGCTTTGGGAAAGGGTCACGAGTGACCCTGTCCTCCTGTCGGTGGCATGTCGTCACCATTCCATCGCAGGGCATCATCGTATTCGGATTCAGACCCTAACGTGCCTCATTGTTTTAACATACAAATCCTTAAAGAAGGCATATGCATGTGAGGCACAGAGCTACTCTCGAGCGGACCATATGATTTTTTGGAGAACTGGTTCATAATATGAAATTGATTGTATTCTTTGGGATACTCAAGCGACTGCGGTGAGAATTCAATGACGTGGCACTCAGCGGGCATGCAATTCTATGGTCGCAAGTACCATGACGTTATCTGTGTTGAAATCAGACTAATAAAAACTATCCATTTTTCCTGACGATAAAGGCCGATTCAAAGCTAATTACGCCGTTTAAAATGTTGCCTAAACATATTTTGTACGAGCAAGCATTAATAGCTATTTCTCAATAATATAACACGTGCGTAAATCGAAAATTTAGACAGACGCTACAAAAAGAATGAACTTCGTTGAAGGGAACAAAATAGACCGGCATTGGCCACTGACTCATTTTAAGGATCTCGCCGAGATTACGTATCTCGAAAATTAAACGATGGCTCTATATAATGAATCCGTAGAGATGTGTATAAAACTCTTTGAAACTGTGCATAGGGGTTATATATTGTAGGCGTTTTATTTGTTTTACGAGATTCATCAGAATATTTCTTCCTTAATGTACCATTTGTTATTATTTGGTAATGTTATAACTTTTTACGTGCATCCTTTGGTTTGTCCCAATTTCTGATGTACTATAATTGGTTGCGGATTGCGGATAAAAATTCAAACCAATTTAATTCATAATAATAAGACATAAATATATTGATCAAATATTAATATCATTTCATAACGTTCTAACATCGTATTTAAATCTTTATCTAATAGCCAACAGATTGTATAATTCAGTTCACACAATGTTGTTTAATAAAAAGATGTATGTTTTCATCATTTCATGAAGAAAATTAACAAGTTCACTCTATCGAACTCATTGAACAAAAAATTGCAGCTGTCAATATTATCCGTCGTTATCAATCTAAATAAATTACATTTCATGATTCGCTACAGCTGGATTTTAAGGTACACCCAGCAAAGTATTTGGAAATTTTGTGTTCCTAGGTTGAAAAAAAAATACTTCAATTGGTCGGATTGGTACTCCTCATTTTTAGTCGTATTGGTCCCTTTTTTAAAATAAGGTGCGAGGGAAAGAAATAAAAGATATATCTTTTCAAAAATGGAGGAAAATTATTCAAGTTTAACAGCACCGCCGTCCAGTAAATGTAATTGAAACAATTAGACTTTCATCTTCCTTTGAAAAGAGGATTTTGTTTCACGTTTCAGTAGCTGATCCTTAAATTATGTTTCATGACAGTGTAAGTACCCAAATTCGAAACTCTTGAATGATAAATACCTCCTCGAAATTAAACCATAGGCCCACAAAATTTTAATATTTAATGAACAGTTTTCGAGATAGGAAAGCAAGCATTCTTCTCTTTGAAGCACGTCTTTGAGCGCCATCCTTATCTAAAAGCTTCCTCCTCTGACAAGCGCACGTGGTCCACAGCGACGTCATTATCTCGGGTTTCCGAATTTTGATGGGTTCCCTGGAACTAGAGTGGAGTTCTCGTGTTGTTTTACTCGCACCCCGCCGTTCGAAGCCCGACCCCGCCCACGATGATCGAAACGCCAGATACATTCCCTTTCTCCGTCACCTTCCCCCCCGCAGCCAGTCCGCTTTCTTGCTTGGATTTCACCGGTACCAAGGATTGAGGGAGAGGCAGAAAGGTAGGAGGAGAGAAGAGGGAGAGGAGGAAGAAAGACACAGGGAGAGAGTGTTAAAGATGGGGCGGCAGATGAGGAAGGGGAAGAGGAGAAGAGGGAATTAAGAGGTAATGAGGAATAGAAAAGAGATTAAGGAAAGAGTGTGAGGAAGGAATATGGGGAGAGAGCGTGATGGGATGTTTTGTGGTGAACTGTACTGCTTTCTGTGTACTATACAGTGTTTTATATTGTGAGCGGATCAAGGAACGCTTGAAGGACCAGGAGGAGAAAGCAATGAATGGATGGAGAGTGAAGGGTTGAGAGAGAGAGAGGGGGGGGGAGGTGGGAGAAGAGAAAGGGAAAAGACCGGGAGAGAGTGAAGTAGAAGGAGAGGGAGAGATATATGAATAATTCGAAGACGGTTGCCCGTGGTTGCGCCGGCTCTTCCGATGGGAATGTACGTACTTCCGCGGACTTAAGAGGAGGCGAGCTGTTACTTAACGCCCTCGTGCAAGATTGATGGAACCAGGGTATCAGGCTGTTGTGTTGCTCCCTCGGAAGCCTTTCGTAATTTGATTTTAGGAAGTAAAAATGAAGTGCGGTCCCATTCGTGGAATTATGCCCTTTCCATGCCACCCACCGAAGAAGATGCTCTTTCTTAGCATTGCAAATGCATTTTATAATGCCAAAACATTTAGCCAATTCAAAATAAAATAAAAAAATAGTTTCGATTAATATTTGTGCGATAAATTCGTTCTCTGAAACAGAATGTATTTGTATTCACATCGATTATTGTTAAATTGGTGTTTATGTTGCGCAGTGCAGCTCTAAGTGTTTAGAATAAGACGTCGAATATGTATCAGAAATTGTATTTTATGTTACATCATTTCCATACATTTAATTACTTTTGGAAGAAGAAAGTGAGATATACCTATAGGACTCTTTTGCATGTGCACAAATATGGTTGAATATATATTTTTAAATGATTTAGCGGCATAATGAATACGTACGAACAGATACGTTTGTCAGAGTCCTTAAGGAGAGATTCAACTTATTTCTTTTTCCCTTTCCTCTTTGAAAATATTTGCAATAGATTTGATAATCAATTGATCCGTTTAATTTGATTTTAAACTATTGATAAATCCTAGATTATAAGTAAAAATAAATAAAATGTAGCTGACACACCCTTATCCAACGCCGAACTTAGACTGCCACGGCCGGATTCATATCCGGTTGCTCACTCCCTTTTGATTTTGGCACAAGGAGCGGCCACACAAGGCGGCAAAAATCTTAGATCTATTGCGAGAACAAGAGACAAAGTCTTTTTGTCAATTATGTTTAATATATATACTTCATTTCTCTATTTATTGCTCTCTTGCTCTCAACGTTGGTCGAGGAATACTTATTATATCACTCCATCGAATATCTTTCTTCTGGTTTTAGTAAGGAGCATTTAATTAGGCGAAATTTTTTTAAGCAAAATAAATAATATAAAGGGTGTTTCGTAATGCGATATTTGTTTCTGCATGTCCTTTACATCTACATCTACGTTATACCCCGAAAGCCGCCGCAAGGGCGTACAGTGGGGAGTGTTAGGTCACCACCCGTAAAAAGAACAAAACCCCATGCAAAATTAGCACATGCATGCAAAACTTTACCCACCGTGGCTTATACATTCTTACGAAAATCCTTTCATTCTAAACGCATGCAATTATGTATACTTTCATCATCCAAATAATTGTACCTTAGGATGATGCATTGAGAAATTAATCCAATAAAGTGCAAACTAGAATTTGAAAAGTAGGAAGGTGAAATGCCACTACCATATGGACGTGCAACTTGCAGCGGTCTCCTCCCCACGGACACAAGTAGGGAATGTGGCCCAACGCTGCAGGTAGCGGGAGGGTCCCCACACGGAGGAAGGGATAACTTAAAAACAGAACAGGCAGAGCATACAATCTACAAAGACCACTACATTATATAAAGGCATTCTTAGGAAGTCATGTGGAAAGATAGGGCTTTGACAACAAAACAAAGGAATTCGCTGTATATATATATATATATATATATATATATATATATATATATATATATATATATATATATATATATATATTAATGGATTATAGTTCTGAAAAGTTTTCTCCTTCCCATATTACTCCATATGTGTCTAAGTGGGTCAACCGAATTTGAACAGCAGTAATCCAAAAATCTGGCAGCTTGGTCACTACATTTATGGTGACAGCGTATATGTTTTAACTGGTGTAAAAAATATTCTAAAATAAATGCTGAAAGAATTGATTATTAACCCCTGTCTCCTGCAGAACTCAATTGATTTCTCCCCAGGGTCATCCCCCATCACTGTGAAATGTTTTCCTTTTGGAACACCTAAGAAAACCGGTATTACACCCTCAGACTGGTTGTATACCCTATCCAGTTCTTTCACCCTATGACTGCTTGGTGACATGTAAATGGTCTGTATAACAAGTATCGGCACATTTTTTTAGAAAAATGAATTTAATTCAGATATTCCTAAAATGCCTCAAAGTTCTTCAGAGTACATCCCCTGAGCGTTGAAACGCTTTTGCCAGCGTCTGTTTTACGACTAGACGGCTCCCTGGGAGGCAGATTCTGAAAGGTCCTTAGGAGTACGCTTCTTGGACGGCACTTAGGATCTCATGGTGGTGTTCCTTGAAGGAGGGTGTAACTTTTAGGAATAGGAAACAATCTGTTGCAGCCAAGCATGGACTGTGAGGGGGTTAAGGAATCGTTTTTATGCCGTTCGTCAGGAAGCCGGTCGTCTGTCGTGGTCCGTCCGTTCGAACGAGTTTAGCGCAGATCATTCGCAATGCCAAATTTTCAGTAAAATAACGGTGTGTGCGCTGCCATCTAATTAGTGCCAATTCGATCTGCGACATGCGCACACTTAAACGAATGTTTGAATTCAGCAATTCACGCAATGCACGTCAGTTACCGATACTTTTTATGCAAACTTTACACATGTTCATTACATTTTCCGGAGTTTAAATGGCTTATGACATTGGATTTGATTGAAGAATTGTCGGGAAAAAATTACGCAGCATTTACACCAAAGGTAGTTGCTGGTTGGGGAATGTGGAGAAAGACATGGGGCGCGGGGCCAAGTCGTGGTGGATTTCAGGATGTCGCGTAAATTTGAAGAAAGTGGGAAATAGAGATGAATGTTGGAAGGAAGATTGTGAACGTGACTTACTTTGTTGGCACCATGGTACGGTGGTATATATTAACTGGTGATCCGGTTGGGACGGTCAAGGTGGTGTGTGTTTTGGTTCGGATAATGAATCTGGAAGAAGAGGATAAAGCTTTGGTATATAGTAATTTGTCGCGCTAGACGCGTATCCTAAGACAATGGTGTATCCCTTTTGTACTGAGTATATATATATATATATATATATATATATATATATATATATATATATATATATATATATATATATATATATGTATATATATATATATATATTCGTAGACGTTACACGTAAGTGACGAATAGTACATTGCACAATAACAAACAATATAGAAACACAAAAAAAGGAACACTCACACGTTATTTCTTGATAATTTCGACGGAATTCTACTCGTCTTCATCGGAAGATAGAGAATTTATGTATTATATATATATATATATATATATATATATATATATATATATATATATATATATATATATTCACCATATAAATATACAATATATATATATATACCATATTTATATATATATACACCATATCCCTCCCCGGACTAAAACCTTGACGTGGTGGAAGGGCTTGTGCGTTTCGATTGACCCCTAGAGCTGTGCTGGTGGGAATAATAATTGCTCCTGGTAGGGCCACCCATGCTTGATCTGTCGAAGGTTAGGAGCCATACGAAAGGTAATCCACGCGGCGTCTGTTCCTCAGTGAGGCGGCTGCAAAGGCGTCTGACCCCAATGGGGCGGCCAGTAAGTGATGGTGTCACATTAAAAACCCTATTGAGGAAGGTAACGGGAAACCACCTCAATTATCATTCCCATGATTTAAATGATGGACTACACAGAGATTTTGAGTCCTGGTAACTACGGGTCTCGGCCCAATCGGTAGTGTGTCGTGCCCGGCAGCGGGGGTGGCAAGGCTTCCGCGGTCGTAATCCCACGAAACCCTTGCAAGGGAAAACCAGCAGTAGCAGGACAGAAGACGCAGGAGAAGAGGACCACATTAGTTAGAATAGGAACGAGGAACGATAGGACAATGATGAAGAAAGGAAAATTGGAGAATGTTAAGCGAGAGATGGTAGGGGTAAAATGGATATTTTAAGTCTATGCGATGTGAGATGAAAGGAAAGCGGGGATTACTGGAGTGATATTTATAGAAAAAATATACAGCGGCGGGGACGAGAGCCAACGAGTAGTTGCTATAGTATTAAATGAAGAGGTAGGAAGAAGCGTAGTCAACATTGAGCAGGTAACGGATAGGTTATTACTAGTAGAGATAAAAGCAGAACCGACGAACTTGGTTATTATTCAGGTATACATGTACCGAGCAACCATAAGGAAAAAGAGGTCCATAGGATATAGGATCAGTTAGAGGACATAATCGCGTGTGTTCCTGCAGGGAAACATTTGATAGTGAAGGGGGTTTGGAATGCGACAGTAGGCGAAGGAAAAGATGGTGATGAGGTTGGGGACTACGGTAAAGGCACGAGGAATGACCGCGGGGAGAAAGCAGTTGAGTTCTGCAGGACACAGGGGTTAGTCATCACCAACATTTGGTTTAGACACCACAAAAGACGCAGGTATACATGGAAAATGCCGGGTGACTAAGAAAGGTATCAGCTAGATTATATCCTGGTTAGACCCAGTTTTAGGAACAGTGTGATAAATTCGCACAGCTTCCTAGGAGCGGATGCGGACTATGACCACAATTTAGTTGTTATGAAGTGTAGCGTCCGTTTCAAAAAGATAAGGCAGGGGCGGCGAGGTAGAAAATGGAATGTAGAAGCATTAAATGGTTTGAAAAGGAAGGAATACAAACAGGCGGTAGAGTAAATAATGTAGGATTGTAAAGAGCTAAGTACTATTGAAGAAAAATGGGAAATGATCAAGAAAGGGTTGTCTAAAGCCGCAAAAGACACTATTGGAGCCGTTAACGCTGAAAGGACTAGGAAACCATGGATCACGGCTGAGATGATTACAAAGATGGATGAGCGGCGAAAATGGAAGAATGTAAATATGGAATTAGGCAAAATGAAGTACGAAGAATTAAACAATAAATTGAGGCGGGCAACAAATAAAACAAGAGAAGCATGGTGGAAGACGCAGTGCGAGGATATAGAAACTATGCAGAGGAAGGGTGAAATCGGTGCGCTGTACAGCAAAGTTAAATCTTTATCGGGAAGTAAGTAAGGAAGATCAACGATAGCAGTTAGACATAAGGCAGGTAAGGTAATAGTTGACACAGGAAAGATCCAAAAGAGATGGATGGAGTATATAGAAGAACTGTATAGTAAAGAACTTCGGCCAACAAAGTTAGACATTGAAAAAGAATATGACGCAGAAGAAGATAGCTTAGGCCCAGGAATACTAGACGATGAGATAGAGAGGGTATTAAGGGAGATGAAACTAAATAAGGCCGTGGGAAGAATAACATTCCCGCGGAACTCTTTAAATGTTTAGGAAAATTTGGGAGGAAAAGGCTATATGGGCAGATTCGTAGTATTTATGAGGAAGGAATCTGGCCGGAAGACTTTGTGAGATCAGCTTTTGTTCATAAACCGAAAAAGGTAAAGGCTACGTCATAGGAGGGCTACAGGACAATAAGTTTGATATCCCACGCAGCTAAAGTTGTTCTCAGGATCACAGGATCATAAGCAAAAGGATAGACAGTAGGGCAAATGATTACTTAGGGGATGATCAGTTTGGGTTTAGTAAGGGGAGAGGTAAGCGGGCTGCCATTGCAGTAATGAGATTATTAATCGAAAGGAATATAGAACACAACCCGGAGGTATTTGCCTGTTTCGTAGATATCGAAAAAGCGTTTTATAGAGTGAATTGGGAAATACTAATGAGTATATTGCAGAAAATAGGAGTAGATTGGAGGGAAAAGAGGCTAATCCGCAACCTGTACATGTCTCAGATTGCACAGGTGCGAGTGGGAAACGGGGAGTCCGGATGGGCAGTGTTTGGAAGAGGTGTAAGGAAGGGTTGCCCATTATCACCGTTGCTGTTCAACCTATATACAGAGGAAATGATCAAAGAGGCATGGGAAGAACTGGAGGTAGGAATGAAGGTGGGTGGGGAATTTGTAAAATCAGTTAGGTTTGCTGATAGCCAAGCTTTAGTTTGTCAGTTAGCCTAGGGGTTGCAAGCATTGCTTAGTGAATTGGAAATTCAGTGCGACAGGTATTGGATGAAAATCAACATTAATAAAACAAAGGTAATGCGATTTTCTAGAAAGAAAAAGGCTAAGCTTAACATTAAAGTAGGAAGGCTAAAACTAGAGCAGGTAGAACAGTTTACGTATCTCGGTAGTGTTTTGGACCAACACGGTCAAAGCAGTAGGGACGTAAGGAGAAGAATTGCGCTAGGCAAAGAGGCTTTCACAAGGAGGAGGGAGTTGATGACGGGGACTCTGAGTAAGGATGTTAAGAAAAGACTCGTAAAAACTTTGATATGGAGCGTAGCTATGTACGGCGCGGAAACGTGGTCATTGAAGCAGGAGAATAGACGTAGATTGGAGGCTTTTGAAGTGTGGGTTTGGAGAAGAATGGAGAAGGTGAAATGAACCGAGAGAAAACAAATGAGGAAATGCTTGGTATGGTAGGCGAAGAGAGGGGTTTGCTGGGAGCAATCCTATGGAGGCAGGAAAAGTGGATGAAGGGGGTATTGGTTCCTTAGGTCTGCATTCATCGTCGGAACATCTCAGTGTGGTGCGTTCACGAAAAAGAAGTATGTTTGGGTTTAGGCCGCGGTGAATTTTAATTTGTTTTGCTAATTAATAAATTGTATACGTTTGAGAAACACGGTATCGTTAGAAGGTGGTGTAAAATTTAAGATGCTTTGTTTTAGATGAACTTATTGAATCTTATCAATGAATTAATTAATGTTTTTTTCACTAATTAAAAATGACTATGTTGTACTAACTGATACAGATTCAGACGCATTTTATCGCCGCCAATTGGCACAGGGTATATGCAGTCTTTATAAAATGTAGGCTCCCTTTATTCTCCTCAATGCTTCTAATCGCTGACTTCTACATATTTTCAATAGCAGTTTATGTGTCAAAACCTGGACCGTTTCAAAATTTTTAATTTTTGCTATAAAAAAGTAATATCGATACAAAATTGAATGAGAACTCCACGATATTTTTCTTAAAACTTAAAAGCATGGTAATGATATATCATAGAGTACGGTACACGTTACTGTATCGTGTACCGAGCCATTATATTTCCTCATATCAATATGCGGAAATGTAAGGTAAATGGAATATGAGGTAAAAGTGAACCAGTCAACGCTGTTGCACTCCCATCCATTTTTCACCCTTTGATGGTGACCAGTAGGACTGTGACTTTTTAAGCATGATGACCAGCAGATGGTATCGCAGAGCCCTAGGAATTCAACACCCGGATATGTACTTGGAGGATATCCATTGAAAATAGCGTTCTTCTCCCGCATCTTTTGGAATAACCGTCCGTCCTCAAAATACTTTGTCATTGCTTCCTTCCGCACCCATTCCATTTCTCTCGCCGTACTTCGTCCCAATTTCGTCGACAGCGTAGTCCAGACCCTGCCATCGAGCGCAGAAATGTCCATTTTCCGTCGCATTTTTTTGTGTGTGTAGGTGAGCACATTTACTGCCCCAGAGTATTTACTCTGGGGTAAGTACTGTGCATGTGCTCAAGTACGAGGGTCATCCGGAAAGTAGTACCCGTTCGTGAAATAAAGACACAAAAGTAAATATTAACAAACATAAAAAATTTTATTTGAAAGAGGATACTTTAAACTACTTCTCAACATAATCTCCAAGCAAATTAAGGCATTTGTCATAACGTGTGACAAGTTTCTGTATTCCTGCTGCATAGTCCTTCGCCGCCAGCTCATTGAGATACAGGGTCACTCCTTCTTTAAGTTCTTCATCGCTGTCAAATCTTTTTCCTGCCAAAAAGTCTTTAAGCTTTGTAAAGAGATGAAAATCTGAAGGGGCCAAGTCCGGGCTATACGGTGGATGGTCGAAAGTTTCCCATTTGAATTGCTGCAAAAGTTTTTGTGTTATCCCAGCTGCATGAGGCCTGGCATTGTCATGAACGAGAATGACACCAGTAGACAATAGACCTCGCCGCCGATTTTGTATTGCCCGCCGTAATTTCTTTAATGTTTCACAATACGCATTGGCATTAATAGTGTCTCCACGGGCCATAAAATCAATAAGCAATACACCTCGTCGATCCCAGAAAATGGTTGCCATGAGTTTCCTGGTGGACAGAACTGTCTTGAATTTTTTTGGTTTGTTTGGTGAATGAGCATGATGCCACTCCATTGACTGTCGTTTACTCTCAGGTGATGCATAACAAACCCATGTTTCGTCAACAGTAATTATGCGAGTCAAGAAAGAGTCTCCTTCATCAGAATAACGTCCCAAAAACGTCAGTGCTGCAGCCATACGCTTGGTTTTGTGCTCATCTGTAAGCTTGCGAGGGACCCATCTTGCACAAATTTTTGCATAATGCAGATGGTGTTTAACAATTTCATGAACAATTGTTCGAGAAACATTGGGAAAATGCTCACAGATGTCATCAATTGTGACGCGCCGATCGTTCCTCACGAATTCGTCAACTGAGCTCACCAGTTGGTCTGTAATGACAGACGGTCTCCCCGAACGCTCATCGTCGTGTGTGTTCCCCCTCCCCATGTTGAAGTTGCGACACCACCGCCGAACAGACGACTCGTCCATTACATTGTCTCCATACACCTCCTTTAATTGGCGATGAATATCACGTGGGCGAACGTTTCTTGCATTGAGGAATTTAATCACTGCCCTCACTTCACAACTGGCGGCGTTCTCAATTTTTTTAAACATTGTAAACAATCACAGAAACAACACAGGCAATGCTAGCGTCACGCAACTTGGCTCAGAGAAGGCAGACAAGCCACTGAAGCTATCTGACCTCGTCCAGCGGCTACTCGCGTCGTCAGCACTTCATGCGGCACGAACGGGTACTACTTTCCGGATGACCCTCGTATCTCCCCAGATCGTCGGCCGAATGAACTTCAGAGGCTCCATCCACAGAGTTTTAAAGTTTCCCGAGGTCAATCGCCACAAGGAAGTAGACCTCCATTTGACCAAGTCGCTCGTAAAATGCAACTCTGGAACTGAAACCTAAATGTCGCTCTCATTTGACGAAATGCTATTATCAAGCAATCAACATTAATGCTATCGTTGATAAATTTTCTACGCAGTACTAAAACATTTGAAATGAAATAACAGAGATAAGCTAAGACACCAAATGATTTAAACTATCATTCCTTGGAAACAAATGAATCTGAATGATTGCAAACCACAATAATGCTTGTACCAAAAGGTCTAGTTTGAGCCAAGTATTTTGTTATCAAGTTATTTTAATAGTTTGGATTAAGAGTTGCGAACGGTTGAAAATAGTGAAATTTTCGGAAAGCAAAACGGAGGAGGAATTACTGAGCGTGGTGGGTGAAGGGATAGGGTTGTCGGGAGAAATTTAAAGCTGGTGGGAAAAGTGTATGAAGGAAGCGTTGTGTGGTGATGAACGTTGAAGATTGTTACATGAAATGGGAGACTGTTGAGTAGGAAAAAATGATCCATGAAGCAGAATGCCAGCAGAAACAGATGAAGGATCATTTACATGTTGAAATATCAAACCTAACTATCTTCATGGTCGATATAGGCATGAGTTGGGAGCAGGAAAAACCTTCTTAATCGTTAGACTACCATTTAATATAATAATTATATTGCACTCCTCAATAGCACCTCATATAAAATGCAATTTCAACTTAGATAGACGTACTATAGTTTATATAAGGTATTTTGTGAATCGTGTACGTGATTTTTTTCCTCCATATCTCATTTTCTTCTCCATCGGCCACTAACTTTTACGCAACAAATAATCGTGATACCTTTTGTGAAATATATTTGTCCCATCCTAACGGTGAACTTCAGGGCTACCCTATGGAGTTAGATGTTGCATTTCGTAAATTCATCCTCTTTTTTAAATAAGTGCTGCATCGTTGGCGAAATTTTAAATGTATTAAGGTTTTAAATATATCCCCCACTCTTTTTTTCTTCGCCCTCACCAAAAAAATACCAGACGATACTGTTGAGGGTAAAAATATACATACGATAGCCTTGTACTTTTTCATGCGAACGTTATTTTTTCCTGTCGGACCCGGAAAACGAAGCAACGTTATATCTTACTGTCATTTTGAAGTCCCTCCAATCTCGCGACCACCTCGTCTCTCAGAACCCCTCTCGACTTGATTCTCTCGTCCAACTCTTTAACACTTGCCCCACTTCACACTCGAAACGTACACCGCCGTCGCCCCCGACGCTGTCTGTCTTCGGATGTCGTCTCCTCCGCCCACCTTCGCACTCTTCCACGTCGACCTCTCACGTGTGACCCCTCTCTCTACCCTCCTCCCCCCAACCCTCTCTCAATATCCCTCGTCCATTTGATCCGACCATCCTCATTTCTCTCGCCCTCTTTAGGTCACACGGGAGGTTTCCAGTTCCCTCTCCTCGCTTTTTAGTCTCTTCGGTTTGGGAGCCAGAGAGAGAAAAGAAAGGAGTTCTTTGGACTCTCGCGTATTTATTCGGACTTGCGGGTTTGTTTACGTGTTTTGTTTATTTACACGTACTCGCTCTGGAGTCTTCGTCCGGGTGCTTCCCGTTCAAAGGCATTTCCTTCAAACGGTTCGGTGGAAAGGTCTCTCTCTCTAGGTTCACGAATACACACATTCGATGCGTTTTTCTGGCTTCGAATTTATTTGACTTAAGTGGCGCGAACGAAGACGATTTGGGAGGATTGGTTACCCACACGAACTACGCGTAAAAGGGCGTAATTGTCATTGTATTCAATCATCAAATGCGTTTTACAAATCGCTTGATCATTTATTAAGGCATTATTTTTGACTAAACAACTAGTGTTTCCATTAAGAGGATCTACTGCTTCGATCATTATCATTGATAGTGAGTAACAAGGATGAGAAACGAAATTTTAATAGTAACACGTGGTAGTGAAATCGACCTTATTGACGTTATTGAACTCACATTTCGTTTCATCCAATAGGAGTAGAGGCATTTGATGGCGTTGGCAATGTATCATTATTTGCACCCTGACATCGCAATGTAATGCATTTAATTGGAATGGAAGCTACGGTCGGCAATGGATTGTCAAGTTATTGTTCAAAGTAGGGACCGTACAAGATTTTTGCATTTTGCCACCAAACTTAGTAATGGCGTAACGTTGCTCGATCGTCGATTCCATTTTTTTCGTGACACGGTCGTCACGCAGAGGTTTACAATAACTGACTTCCTGTCGCTTTCATGGCTATAAGAGCACTGAGACCGGGTTTGCGGCAAAGCTTAGCATTTTCTCCACCTACTTCAAGTAATTCAATCCCACTCCAACCTATCGGAGCGGCGTGGGATTAAATCGCATTACTTTTGGAACAAATCGTGTAAAACGACACTCGGATTTCAATCAATTAGTATATTTCGCGTCCGTTGAAATCTACTCTTTTCTTCCATAATCTTTAAAAATTAACTGAGCATTATCTTAATTTAAGATCAGTTTAAAGAAAGTGAAAATCCTATTGCATAATCTTCTAAATCAATGATTGAAATGTTAAGATTCTAATTGAGTAAATTATGTATTAAGCAATACCAATGATATTAAAATATTCTATACATAAATGTATAATTTAAAAATTGTTTTACTAATGATAATGTGTGAATAAATTACTACTGACAGATTTTAAATTCCTGAAGTCTAGTTGATTGAACAGTCAGCATCTATTCAAGTTCAGTCCATAGTACTTCTGGCGCTATCTGGAGAATTAATTTTAAGGATAAAATATATGAAAAGAAGAGCCTAAAGAGATTTCAGAAACATCTCAGGATCGGAGATTAAATCTCATCGAAACCTCTGAACGCGGGAAGATAACTCCCTAGGCGTTACCCACGATTTATTTTCTTTCAAGTTTTAAATTATATACGGAATAAAGATGGATCTCATACTTTAGAATATCGAATTTATCGTGATTTAAATGCTAAAATTCTTACCGTAATTTATCCGGTAGCGTTTAGCGTTTTTTTTACAATTTGAAATTCCAGCTCCTCGGAATGCGTGAGAATTTTAAAATTGGTTTTTAAGGCGTTCAACCGTGAAGTCTTTTTCTTGTGGTTTTTTTCGGGAAATTGCCCTCGAGACTTTTTTGCTATTAATCACGTGAAAATCTATTGTCTGAAATGTTTTATCCCAGCGAGTAGAAAATTATTTGAAGGAGCAATCGCTGACAACTATGCTTAGAAAAAAGAGCAGAGATTTAAGGATGCAGAAATTTATAGGATTTTTTCACGTATTAATTGTTTTTAACTTTAATGAAGCGTGGAAACCGCAAGGAAAACTTCGTTTTATGACTTAAAATCATTCACTACCCAAGAATTATTTGTAAAAAAACAACTGTATAATTTTTTCTCTTGCATTATGAAAATAATATAAAACTTGATGAAATTAATGTTATTTAATTACAAAATCCCTCTCCCTTTAGTAGCATACAGCCTTTTTTGTGGACGTGCACTACAATAAGGAGGTTTATGGTTATTAACTTTATTATGGCCGTCACATTTTTATTAACGCGTGATACGGCTCTAAAAAATCTCGTCATTTATATATAACCCAACCGCTTTCCCTAATCCGCTATTTAATGGTAAACTTTTACTATTGCTGCTTGAAGCTGTTAATAAATACAATTTGACTACAGTGAGGGTTTAATTAATTTTTTTTATATTTCATAAATTCTAAATTACATTTTTATAAAACAATGTCAACTAACCCACTGCCTTGGGGTATGGACATTGGCAATTATAATTAATCATTGTAATTTGCTTAATTAAAAAAATTAATTGGGAGTTGTTGTGTCGAAAATGTTGGGCAGAATCTGCTTTGCGTGCAGGCGTAAAAATTAACGTTCCATGAGTATGTTGATATCATTTTTAGTATTTTTTACGGCCCCTAAAAACTGTTATCCGTCGAAGTTGGTTTTTAACGCAGTTCTGCTCGGCAAAAATTCCATTTTTCTTTAATCATTTCCTTTACTTACCTCAGAAACTCTCCACCATAGCACGTGCCGTTCCTCTTCATTAACATTTCTCCCCCTCTTTCCCACTCATCTCCGCTTGCTAGCTTTCCACATTCCACCACTTATGGGCATCTCCTCCTCCCTCCACTTTTCCCTACTCTCCGTCGGATTCACCACAGCTGAGTTACTCTTTTCCCAGCGTATCCTGTCCTTTCTTGCTCTTATATATAATTTAATTAATCTCACGCTGATATCAATTTGCGCTGTTCTTTTACACGCCCTGGTAACAAACGCGTATGGTTTAGCTTTATTTGGGTTTCTATTCAAATTCGGGCTTGGTTCAAATCATACCCGTCATTCATGTATTTCCATAGCGGAGTTTTAAGTACTTGAGGGAAGTTTCTAATACCTCCATGCAGTCACACAAATTTATTATGACTGGAATGGTGGTATCTCCCAAATCCCTTTTCATGAAAACGTTGTATTTTGATCAGCAAAAGATTTCAAAATCAAAAGCATTTTACGTATATGCATTTTGGATTATTTTGATAGGAATGATTGTAGGTTGAAACTAGGTCAATGTAAAGGCTTTAGGTTAAACTTTTGCAAGAATAGTTGGGGAATCAAAGCAGTGAAAAATCTGAACTTTTTAAAATATCTATTTTTGATATCATATTTCATATTTTAGCACCCATCAAGCCACCGCTAGGGTGTGTGGCAGGAGGCCAATGCACACCAGACTAATTAAAATATCACCTTAATATATAAATGATAATGATACCTCTGTTTGTGGTTAATTTGTTGCATTTATATATATATATATATATATATATATATATATATATATATATATATATATATATATATATATATATATATATATATATATATATAATATATATAATATATATATATATGTATATACATATATATAATATATATATATATGTATATACATATATATTATATATGATATATATATATAATATATATATAATATATATATATATAGGTGTGTGTGTATGTATGTATATATATATATATTTATTTATATAATGTTACGAAATATCAAAAGGGAATCTTACCTTATTGCAACTTCACTGATAATTTCTGAAAGCCATTTCCATAAGAAAATTACCTTTGGAATGAATTAGACCCTCTCACAAATTATAATTTCATATAATCCGTAGTTCTAATTGCATGCATTTGATTAATTTGATTTGAAATGGAAAAAGTTTCAACTGGCGTCTCTCTGCAGACTTTTTGAGTGTGTTGATGAAACCCAATTGCCTTCGCATTTCCTCAGGGGTGAGACCGAGCTCTTCTGATGATAAGCGCTCGTTGCATACAATCAGAGGAAATAAACCCGGCGAAAATAAATTCTCTCGAGAAAGAGGGAATTCGGTGAAAGGGGCCTTGAGGGAGCTAAAAAGTTGTTTTTGAATCGTGCGCCAAGGAGTTATAAAAAGATCATTTAATCACGCGTGCATTGCTCAAGGCAATTTACCTTTCATGCTTTAAATTTCGACGTAATTTTAACATTTTGGAATTCTTGGAACCTCATGAGGATCGGTTTGAATCGCTAACGACACCAGAGTTTTGTGCCAAAGTTGTAGTGGTTCATGATTAATTCAAGTTGTAAACTTATTTTTTACTGCAATGAAAACATTCCGAGAGGAGAATTATCAAGTCACCGCGATTATATATTTTCTCTTTTTATTCCGAGCAACATCAAATCTTTTTCTATAAATTCTAGAGCAATCACATATGAACATTTCAGTAGCTGGTTTTTCTAGGCCTCTGCAGACCGGAAACATATTTAAACACATTCCGAAACCGATGTACGTATTTGGAACGAGATGCGACTTTAATCACGTAATCACGTAGATAGCCCGCAGTTTCGCAGTCAGTGATTATAAGTAATGCCTTTTAGAAATAACTATTAACCCACCTAGGAATCTGTCCTTGCAAACCCCATCCAAGACGTTAATATCTCTAGAAATAGCTACCTGCTGTAAAGCACACAGCGGTGAAGCGAAAAGGCTGGAATGCGTCGGGGGCTCGTGGTGTCCCCGGTCTAATGCCACAAGGAAGCTTGTCCTGAAATTTGCCACTAAAGGATATAGATCGGGTTTTAAGTACTAAAATTAGCTATGCTTGCAAAAAAAACGATAGCACTTTCTTAATATAGCTCCGTGCTAGCCTGGAAATTAATTATACCTACTGCTGGTATGCCAGATTTTTTAATAGCATACTATCATTCAGCAGGTTACCTGATTTACTATAGGAATGCATTTCACCAACTGCGACTGTTATGTCAGACAAAATTGAACGAAATGTAAGCTATATTACTCCAACATAGGCATTTAAATGAAAACTACAATTGGTCATGACAAAGATTAAACAAATCGCGTAGTGGTACTATTTTCATTAGTGCTGGCCACGGAACATGAATTGGACAGCTTAGCAAGGAGAAAATTGCAATATGTTTTTTTGATAAAATTATATGTCCCCTCCTCCTCCATTAAAACGATTAGGAAAACCATATATTGAATTATCTCGCAATCAAAGAGTGCACTCGAGTGTGTTTTAAAACTTTCAGGGTTTCCGATAATCTGAAAACTAAAATCATTAGGTATCGAAGTCTAAAAAATAATGAAGAAAGTGAAAACATACATTCAATCTAATACATTGAAAAAAAAGATTATTGGATGAGGATCAAATGAAATTTTTATAAAAGTTTGAAATTCGCATTTTAATACCGAAAGGGGTAGTAAAGCGGCTTAATTTTAAAGTGATATCTTTTAGCTCATTATCAAAACGTCATTTAATTGGTAATCGAAAAAAAGGGGTTGAAAATTTTGGTAAATTTCTCGTTTGACTCAATGCTTACGCTGAATAAAATGGTCATTAAAACATCCAGATAGGCAATGCAGTGTTTATTTGCTATTTATTATATTTCACGCAAGACGAGCTTTGTGAGAAATAATGAGTCGTCATACGAGGGCGTTTCTTTCTGCTCTGAAAATTTTCATCAGAGCAAACAGAGATCATTATTTCATCGGAGGCAGCTCACGCCCTCAACTCTACCTTAGAGTTGATCAAACAGGTGCTCTAATGGGGCGTTTTGTTCTATTCCTTTGTGCTCCTCATGCTTGGGACTATTTAAATGGGCAATAGCTTCGTCGCTGCTCCAAAAGTCCACATTCCGAGAATCTGTATCATGATGAATGCTAAGAGTACTCTTAAAAATAAATATACACAAACAAGAAAAACCTGAGTACATGCAATTTAAGTGAGTTATATAAATCACTAAGGACTAGATACAAAGGGGAGTATTTGGACATTTTCTACTGGCTCCTACTATGGCTTCATGTTTATGCTTATAAGGGCAACTCATTTATTGATATATGGTCATTTATCACCTCCCGTTTACTCCGAAAAAACTTTTCATTTAAAAGGGAAAAAAACTGCCATTAGTTAAAGTTACCAGTACATAATCTATTGTGCACTTATATGGTGGCATAACCAGTGCATGTGCTGCGCAAAATTTCAGTCTAGTTTGTATTTACTAATTTTTGTAAATTAGAATGAAATCTTTGTTATGTCTTCAGTTTCGAAGAAACTTTTATGGCTAGATGTGCAATACTATTTAGAGCAAAGAATTAAGCATGCATGAACATTCATTTCATAAGTTTTAGGATCAAGAAGTTCAATTTCTTTAAGGTAGTAATTGTCGGACTTCCATCCGACAGATTTAATTCTGTAAATTTATGGATAAATCGTTCCGTGTAATTTGACTGGCTATGGGAACAAGTTTCAAGGCATTTATTCCACGTGCATTTATTGTGTTGTTTTATATTTTTACAAGTATATCTTATCATAACGGTTATATATTCATATGAATACAAAGAAATAATATTAAAATATAAAACTACGGGTATATACCAGCACAACGAACCAAAATTCCCGTTTCAAGAAAAGTTGCTCCTATGGAAACGCTTCAAAATCAAAATGCACTCGTATACGTATACATGTTATAATTTTCTCTTTCAGGGAAATCATTTGTCTTTCATTAAATTTTGATAAGATGCCCTTGTAAATAAAATATATATTTGTTGATTTACTATTATTGTCACGAAGAAAAATATATAATTTTATCTGCAAAAAATTAAAAATAAAACCAAGTGACTTCAGTTTGCATCTTAATCTAAGGATAAACGTTTACTGCACGCAACAGCGTTTGCTAGCATATGAAATGAATCACAATGGAAATATCATAATGCTTGTTATTGGTGAACGCAAAGTTACTCAATAAATGAGTGATTTGATTGGTTAAAATATTATCGTAATTGGGACTGATGATACTTATTTCTTGCAATGAGGTTTCGTGGTCTAAGTTTGTAATTACACCGAATGCTTCACTCCAACAAATCTCCCTTCTGCTCCAATTCGTGTTTCATATAATTTCGTGTTTCTAGGTACATCCTATGAGTGCGACTTACTATGCCCGTGGTCCGGCTGAATGTTCTAGGAAAACGCCTTTGACTTTAACTTTATTTCAGACGCATTCCTCTAACCCTGCAAGAAATGCAAAAGTTAGCTTTGTAAATTTATTTCAGAAAGAAATCATACTCTGTAGTCCCTTTAATATGACCGCTGGATATTTACTGCGCCAAGTTTACTCAGTGACTCATAGTCGCTTTAAAATTGTACTAACTATATTTTCGTTTAACTCAATCGATCATCATTCTCCTCGTAGTCTGCTAAATTACTTACAGAAGTTGACTAGGAAATTTTAAAGTTCATGCTACCAAAGAATGTTTGTCATTATTTTGGCATGATATATGACGTCATTAACCATAATGAGCTACATGAAAAGAAAATAAAAAAGATGATGACCCTGCCGCTCTTTTGTGAAAGGTCTCTTTGGCTACGTGACTTGGCCATTGAGCAGAAAAATGACCCCTTGGGAGTTTTATTCTCTGACGCTGAGTCCATGTAGATTTTATATGGATGACCTAAGATGGTTCAATAAGCCATCGAAGTCTACATGGATTCTTCGACATTGGTGGAGAAAATTGAAGTGACATAATTGGATTATTTAAATTTCAACTCTAAGCAAATCTATGCTATGCATTGAATGTAGAGTAAGTAAATGTATTTACAATAGTGATATTTATCAATGCCTTAATTATTTGAAAAAGCTCTGTTTCAATAAAAAAATAGTATTAACATTATTTGGTAAGAAAATACAAATCCCGAAATTTAAATGTGGTCAATTCCATGCTATTAAGGAAAAAAATCCTTTGAGGTTGACTGCTGTGATGTAAAATCCTGCATGCTTGTAAAGAATTTAAGACAGTTAGGGTGGCACCGTTTAGAATCCCCAGGAAATACCTTTCTGTTTAAGCCCAGAACATTTCACTCGTTCCCCTATTTGGGAACACATGGGAATATTCATTAAATACAAGAAACATAATGCTACTTATGGCTCTTTTGTTTAGACTCGCTGGAAATAATTAAAAATTGATACAAGTATTCATTGCAAATCCTTCAAATACGGAAGGAACTTATTTTGAACTTAGGATGGGTAGGTTAACTATCGTTACACACTTTGCATTTTGTGGCCTTCAGCAAAGCCATGTAAGACCACTTACGTGTGGTATTTTTTTCAACTGCAATTGAAACAGCTGCAGTTAAACAGTAGTTGTGTATTATTACATAAACAAAGCATCAAGATTTCAAACTAATTCTTGCATCCATATTTATTTTTAAGCTCATTACATATAATACATTTTTACATATAACATTTTAGAGGCAGATTCTTCCCATAGTTAATTAGTAATCCGAATAATTTTGAACTCATTAGGCTGTGGTATTCCGTTAATTCTTCGAAGGAGTAAGTTCAAATCAAATTCATAAGCATCACTGCAAGTGAATTTCTAGTCATTACTCATGGGGCATAAACATTGATATATATTTATTGTTTAAAAATATTATTAATTCTAGATTATATTGATGTTTTTCGCTGACTCTCAACGGCAGTTTAACATTTAAGAGCGTCAAAAGAAAACAGAAAACAATGATTTCTATCCTTCGCTGGTGAGATATTCTTCAACTGAACACCAAATTTATCTGTAAACCCACCGAGAAAATGGACATCACGTGCGGTGAAGAATGAACGTTGATGACAGACTGCAACTGAGGAGGAAATTTAGACAAATTACTAGGCATAAAATAGTACGAGCTAAATAGAGAGAGTGGGGAAGACAGCGAGGCTTTATAACTCAACGTTCGCGGAAAGAAAGCCAGGCTTTTCTCTCTCTTTAATGTGTGTGGCATGGCTCCAATGCACGTATCCGAATCAATAATCGGCACCGTAAAAACAACCAACGTCAGCCATTACTTAAACCCAAAAACCTCGAAGGCATTATCATTTTGAGTACGCCTACCCCCGCCCGTCTCTCAGCTTCCCTCCTCCCCTTCCCCTCATCGGGGGTTACCACTGAATACGGAACTTTAATATTAAAATGGCCGCGCCGGGGGCGGATGAAAGGGTTTTCCCATTGACTCCCTGGAGGGTGAAAAAAGGGCCATCCGTCGTCTTTACTGAAAATAAAAGGGCCGGCGGATCCGTGCATCACATCAATGAGAAAGGAGGCAGCTGCAATTTCTAAACCGGTAAATGCGAGTGGGGACTGGGCTGGGAGATATCAGGGTCGGACCCGCCTGCACCACCCCTCACCCCCGCGAACCCATCCCAAATGATCATCCGGGCAAATAGGAACCCTTTCAAAAGAATTCGGGGTCGTGAATAGTGGATTATCCCCCGGTCGGCGGTGGGAAAGGCTGTGAATCGCTGGAGCGGGGTTACCGTGTTTGTCCGAGATGGAGGTTAAATGACGGAAATTGAAACGCAGGCGCAGTGCGCCCCGCTCGTTCAATGCATTCCGACGACGAGGGTGATTATCTCGGCCTCGCGTAAAGCAGGCCGGATACCTATGGCGCTCCTCTCTATTTGTGATTACCCTGTCTTTTTGCCCGGCGAGTCCTGAAGGCTCCAAACTTTCGGTCCGATAAGCTCCAATGATGAATTGTTGCCACTTTTGTTGGCTTTCTTCAATTCGACCGCTTCAATCTGCCTTCATTGAGTGCAAGCTACGGGCGAATTACTGAATTTAGAATGCTTATTCACTATGGTGAATGAATGGCGATGGATATGGATTTAATTTCTGTGTTTGAGGAAAATTATGGATGAGAAGAGTTAATCTCATTAGCAATATTTTTTCCAATAATATAGACTCCGAGTGTTCAAAAGTTGAGTGAGCTTATGAGAGTCTCCAAAGCCGAATGTGAAGTCAATTTAATGGGATGTTGATGTGAATGAAGGTTTATATTAGTAATGTGAAAGTTGTGCCAAGTAAATATGATTAACATCTTGAATTTTTTAATTTGGATTTGTTCGAACACAATTTTATTATTAATCGGGATATTATTGACGCATAAATTTAGATATTAGCGAAATTCTGTCTCCCTGGTTCCGTAATTTCTGTAATTGCACGTGCATGGTGCAAATTCTGATTATTCCTTTTGTTGAAAACTCAAAAAAAATAAAGCCAAATTATGAGAAAGAAAATCTATTGCATGATTTTTTATCTCTCGCGAATTTTTTTAGTTTTTGCATCACAGGAATGAAGCAAAAGTCTTAAACGAGCGAATGGAGATGGAAATCAGCAACACGACGAATTTTTAATGACGCAATCAACGTCGCCTTGGCTTCCTGAATTTATAAGGCTGATGTTTGCGAAAGATGAAACGTTGATTACTCGTGAGTGGTGTCGTGAGGCTCCCTGCAACGGCGACTCGTCGGATAAAGTCAGCGGAACATGTCAGCGGCAGCGCATTGTGAACTCCTTGCTTGATGCATTGTGTCGCATCACGTTATCTGGAGTGGTTTTGGACGTGAATTTCCGCCGCGGAGGTTGATTCTATCCTACTTATCTCGTTCAAACTCGCCGCTGGACGCGTCGCGTAGTAAACACCTCAATTAGGTGACAATCGAAATATTTTATTTATATATATATATATATATAAACCATAAACACAGTAATCAACCCGAAGGTCGGTTTAGTAGGTGATGGTAGAGATCACCTAGTACTAAGCCCTATACGGCGTGTGAAGTTCACACATCAGGGTAGGGGGGCCAGTTCCTTTCCCTGTGCCGGTTATGGTTTCCCAGGAAGACCTGGTACCCGAAAAATCACTTTTAGCTTGGGTGGAGCTGCAGGTGCCCAGAGTGCCTTGCCCGGGAATCGAACCCGGGACCCTCCGGTCAGCAGTCCAACGCTCTACCCACTGGACTACCGCGACCTATAATATATATATATATATATATATATATATATATATATATATATATTTACTTAATTGCGCCATTTATAAATATGTACCTAAATCGGATTAAGACAAATTCACTAAAATTAGGGACTTTGCTTTTTCCTTCAACGGTTTATACTTCTTTGATAAAATATAGGTCTTAAGAAAATTTAATATACTCATCATTTTACATGTTGCTGATAACCTCTGATTAACTTATTTTTTATCATTTAAATTCTTTGAGCATTATTTTCTGTCATTCCATAATATAAAGGACTTTAGAAGAATGAAAAAGCAGGTTAATAATCCATAGTACTGGTCCTAGCCTAACATTTTTAAAACGTTTACTCGGGTTAAAAAAGTGCATGAGATTTTCGTAGACAACTAACTTCAGGGAACCATTCTCCCTCTCGTTTTTTGCCCTGATTGATAAACTGAAAATTGGTCAAAATTATGTGGTATCGATGTTACTAAAGATTTAATAATCCTGTGATTAACACACGGTTCTCACAAGAATTGGTTATTTACGGTTTTCCGTCATTATAATCGGAAATGACATCATGTATCTTTCCGCCTGAAAAACAAGCGATTTTGGTCCTATCGACTCGAAAAATTATTAATTATGAATTAGCACGTATCATTTAACTGGTAAACTCAATGAAGAAATGTGCCAATTTTGCTTAAATTACAGTTAAGTGACGTTATTTAAAAACCTCTAACCTCTTTCAAAATGCGATTTTCCTCTGAGTGTAATCATCTGTGTTCTGGTTGAGTGGGTTCATAGAGAAAAAGGTCACATCTATGTAACAGAGTTTAATTAAAAGCATTTCATGTGGAAAAATCCAATTAGAACTTTAGATTTCCTTTCATGCTGTTATGATATGGTGAAAATTTAACTTTCCTTTCTGAATGTTAAGTTTTCCGATTTGACGCTGATATTAAATCATCGTCTAGTGGAAATGGCTTTCTTGGAAATTAGAATTTCCCAAACATAGACAGTATTTATTCCTTTCACCCATCAAGCAATTGCATATGCGAGGAAGTAAACATTTATATTTTGGATGAAATAACAAGTAGGATGAAATATTCGCGATAGCAAATTCTCAGTAAAATTGCGTCCTTACATATTTATTTAAAAAATTAATTTCAGTTTTCAAGACATCACATATAATTTCAAAATATTCGTGTGGTGATGATGATTAAAAAACACTTGGTAATTTTTCACGCTCATTTATTAAAATCCATAGCCAGTTTCAACGTTTTCACATAAGCATCAAGAGCTCTCGGGAACTGGCTGAGTAGGTATTTCAATAAAAGATTGTGAAAATTTAGTTTTTTTCCGATCATTATGAGTTAATTACGCAAAATTTACCTACAATCCTGTCTGTGTCTACAATCGATTCCTTCATTTCAAAACGATAAAAGATAAACATTATGCAATTAGTAAATTTTTACTCAGGTGTTAGGCATTTTAATTCATTAATGTATTCGTTGTTAGTCCGGAATGGAAGTTCTGTGTGTTAAACGAGCCATTTCTTTTCAACTTAATTTTAGCATCGTTCACCTGGATTTCAATTTCCATATTCATTCTTTTGCAAGACTGTATATCTTTCAATGCTAAACGTAACACGTATATCGCGGGTATCATCACGTGTAGAATTAATAAATATGATAAATGATATTTTAATAACAACATTGGTAACTTATGCCTTTAGAAGAACGAGATTAAGAAATATTTCCTGACGTTTACTATACGTCTTAAATTGGACTAAGAGACATTTAAATAGTATTTTGTCGAAAATTAATTTTAAAAATACTCTGAAAAGTTCAACACGTTTAGTACATAGTATACTCTAACAGTTAAATGACTTAAGATATATTCGAGTTCATATATTAACTTTCCTCTATAAAGACGGATCTGCAAACTTGGAAGTTCTGCTTTTCTCAAGCCATATAACTGGATAATATTTGTATAAAACAAATTTAGTGGCTTAAGTATGAAGCCTGTAATCGTTAATTAATTAGTATCAAATTATTTGTATTATTTTATGGCATAATTATTACATAATAATTTCAGTTCAGATTCCGTACTTGTCTACATATATCCAATCATCGTTATTCGCAAATTAAATGTTGACAACGTTTCCCTTTTGGAAAGAATAATTCAGTTAAGTTTAAGACTCTTGTGATTCTTTCTCTGTCGACCAAGCTGTAGTTCCGGAAATCTGTCACATCTTCTTGGGAAAATGCCTGTAGTTTCCTGAATGATATTTGTCGTTTTTGCAAGGGAGAACATTTTCACCAATTCGCGTGCCTGTATAGAAATATTCTTTTTATTAGCACGTCATAAAAAATTCAAATGAAATAAAAGAATCTCAATTATCAGACGGTATTTGCGGTTCATTAATCATTATAACTGTGTAAATCTAATATAATAGGGAATTGACGACGCTGGTATCCTACATGCTTTCCAATTGAGTATAAAAGAAATAATGAAATTCGTAATAATGGAATATGGTTCAGGTACCTCCGTCACGTGTATGATTTGCACAGCGCCGAACAATTTCCTGAAGAAAATTGTACTTTATCATAGTTTTTCCCCTAAACGAAAGTAACTTTGTGCCGACGCCGAGTTTACTTCCACGTGGCTCTTCGTAGATTACCCTAATCAAACAAGTAACACGGAATATGATAATATATACTCGTTTAAACTATTCTTAGGTATTTTGAGGCATTACGTAGGCAGTTACATGAAGAATATACTTCACCTTTAGTCGTCGTATAGCTTGCAGTCAGAGCAATGCCAAAAATTGACACAAAGACTGTGAAATTGAGTTGTAGTTACTCATTAGCTGCTCATAATTAATAGGATTGATTAGGATATTTTTTATATTTTTACCTAATTATTTTAAAGAGCTAATGAAATATCTGAATCACTTAACTGTTGCATTCTAACGTATTGATTTCTAATGTAAGGAACCAATGGAAATTATATGCTTCGATCTTTGCCGCGCTAGTATTGAATTATTTGTGTGGAAGAAATACGTTAAATGCTTAACAAAGGTTTCGAACGTATTGCGGTGGTCTCAGCTGCGTTGCTTCGGGATTACTTCCCGGTCGCTTGGCGAATTGGGGCGCGGGGAACATCGTGCCTGCCAAGTACTTCGTCGGGTTGCTTTGGGGACCCCTTGCTTCCCTCGCCTTTCCTCCCTTTTCCTCTTCAGCCCTCCCGCAACTAACTCCCCACTAAATTCATTGCCCCGAAGCTCTTTTGCGGCTTCCGTTTCGTCCGAAGGAAAACCGAAGCCCCTTCCTTGCACATGAGGTCATTCCATTGATCACAGCGCAGAGAACACACACACACTCCTTTCTCTCTGTCCCTGCTGACGGGAAATCTCGTGTCCTATTTATTCGAAGGACCAAAAATTTATTTTTATTCAAGGGCGTCGCCGGAAAGAGGTGATGCACGCACTCGCCATTTCGGAGCGAGTATGTTTTTCCTGCGGGGAAAAAAATATCGCCAAAACTGCGCCTGGCTGCTCTTAAAAGTTCCTGTTTTTCTTTATAATAACTTCCATTGCTCATATTATTTTTTTCGTGACGAGTTTCAGTGTATTTCCGGTCGCTGAATATTGCGGAAATTTTTTTCTTCTTTAACCTTGGCTATAAATTAGTGAAGCCAGCTCAAAAAATTTCGAATCTCGCAACAGTTGAAATATTTTATCGTCATTATCAAACACACTGTCTGCTCTTAGTTCGTGGGTTTGATTCCCGCAGAAGCTTCGTTATTTTTAATTTTATTATGGGGGTGTTTAAATTAAACCTAATGACCTAAATGCCTATATTTTCATTAAAATAAATATAATATTTTTATTCATAATTTATGAAAGTTTATATCATAAATGCTTCAGTTATGTGTTATACTTGGATAGAAAATGTCACCTTGGAACAATATAATCTATGGTGGCCTCCATCTTAAAACAAACAGACTAGAGCGATAAGAAAGATAATTAAACAATTATGAAAATAATAAATCGTCCTGGATAAATGTTGTGATCAGGAAAAAATGCTGTGCAGAATCAATGTAATATTGATTTCTTACCTACAGTAATATCATAGAAAATTTAAAAGTACCGCATTCGTACTCTGAGATCGTACGATAGTAGTAATATATAGAATGAATAGCTTTCTCTGGTTAAATAATAAAGTAATATATTTAAAAAAAAATTCAGGTTATATTTTAGCAACAAAGTACTCTGGTTATTCTAGCCTCTCTTAAGGTAGACCGATAAGCATTTATGGTGCATTACAGTGATAAATACATTCGTATTTTCATTCCACAAGGAAAGATACATGAAAGAGATTACTGCTGCAATTCCTTGCAATTAATTACCTGAACAAACTATTAATAATCCCGCTACTTAAGTGCAACATAGTAGCCCAGTGTAAATACCTCTAGACTACCGACCACAGGTTACCATGATCCCGGTTCAAGACTTTTAACAACCAAATTTCAGCCCACGTAGTGCGTACTCCTGGTTAATAGAACTTCGTGAGAAACCAAATGGCGGGTCAGGGAAAGAAGCTTGCCCTCCTCTTGTGAATTTCTCGCATCAGAGAGGTTAGTTAGTTGATATTTATCCCTTCCTTTCAAACCCGAGCCCCAGGTTTATTGCTGTCATGATGGATATGGATTTTTGGCGTATTATATCTAATTAAAAATTTAATGATATGGAGTTTTTATGCTGATTTTATAGTTATTCAACATTCTATTATTAAAGAATTATTCATTAATTCTAAAATACAATTAATTTGACCGCAACAAAAATTTTTGTGAAACATTTCGAGCCAAAACAGAAGTTAGATTTATCTTTGCTGTCAATTCACTTGACAGCGATTGGATGATTAGATAGTAAGTGGAATGCTTTAGACACTGAAAATCTGATAGTGCAGCATTATTTTCAAATGACCTCTACTTATATGAAGGATATTGAATATATACATCATTTTATTATTATTTCTTCTTTTTATTAGTTATTTATTTAATACCGTTTGCAATGAAATATGTGAATTTTACTCTAGCCATCTGACAACATTTAAGAGATAGCCGAATATATAAGTCATATCTCGGAAACTTATCAGATTCATATATTCAGTCGCGATAAATTTCCCGTGCCTTAATAAATGATTTCATTTATCACATTTCGGGCTGATTTTTCAAAAAAAATTATGCAAAGTTTGTGCGGGATGGAGGAGTTAAAAAATAAATTAACGAGGAATGCCCTTTCTGAAATCCATTCGTTTCATTGATGGTGATTTTAAAAGTCTCCCACTTTCAATTACTGCCCACCACGTATTTAATTTTGCAGGCGGATATTTATTGCAATTGGAAAAGATTTATATCGTTAGGAAAAAAGTAAAGTGCCAATTAATGCACGAGCATTAATCTTTTTGAAAGGGAAAGAAAAATAACCATTTAGTAACAACTCACGCTCATTTGAACTAATGACGCATTAAAAATTCATTTCGGTGGACATATTTCATCACCACTCCGAATTTTGCCCGGTGTAAGTTTAAAGTGCAATCCGTGTAATGTTTGCTGAGGTCATCGTAATCAATCGCTATCTCTCCAAGGTTATATAAAACAACCTGTTTAATAAACGACTTTCCCACCTGGAATCATGCCTTCAGTTAAACTACACTGTACTTATTTATTTCAACTTTTCATTCATCTTTTATCATTTATCTTGCCTTAGCAAATAGTTTAAAATATGCGCATTTACTTTCATAGCTGGTGATTCAGTGTGCTTATACTTTTCCTATTAGAAGGCATGGAGTCACCATTTTACAAAATGTTTTCCGTTGCGACTTATAATGAATTTAGAGCGTTGAAAATGAATGAATTTTTTATAGTGTTTATATATTCAGGGCTAACGTATTGGGAGTGGAAAAATGGCATTATCCAACATTAATGAAACCTAACGTAATTTTTTGATCATAGCAAGTTTTTCATTCGCATGACCGTTACGTACATTTTTGCGATCTTGTGTTTTGTCAAAGAGGGAAAACATTGCATTTTCACGGTATTTTAAAGATACGTCCAATCAAGTGATACATCGAAAAGTGAAAACTGAAATTAACCTGATAAAAAAATGCCCCATTCCACAAATGAAGGCCGGAGTCTCTACATCTTTTCTCTGCGAATACTTTTCTCAGCAAAATTTGTAAATAAGTTGTGAATTTGATGTCTTTACGTTACAGAAACTCATTACATTGACTATTTTGTTTATTTTCCTGTCTTTCCGGGGTCTTCCTTGGCTCTTCTGTCACTAGTTAGAGATAAGGGTAAACAAGGAATCGATATTGGGGACACCCTAACAAGATGACCCCGAGACGGATTTTCCCAACGCGGCTCTGACCAAACCTAGGATTACGAAGAGATTTAGGCTCAAGTTATTCGATTATTTCAAAGCACAATAATATTGTTGACGAATAATTTTGGCTTGAAGAGATATTTGTCTCTAGTCTCGGAAAGGAAAAGATTCTGGCATACAGGGGGTCATTGGATAACTGTGGTAGTTGGTTATATCTGTAAAAGTCTCTGAAGGAGTCAAAGAAAGCCTCATAAGACCCAATAGCCTAATTTCTAATTTAATGTTAGTCTTTCTTTAAGAAGACATTTTCGGCTCGCTGCCTACCAAACCATATATAACTTCGAGCCCACATATCTCCATTACATCTTACAGATCATTAGGTTCAGGATCCGTAAATTATGGAAATGGGTTGATGGTGTTAGGAATGATGCATTAGCGTGATATATTTTTGCTGAGGTGCCATTCTAAAGTATCCGTCAATCATTACATTGAGATGCATTTCGAAATGTTTTCTAGCACTGAATTAACGCTATTAACTGAAATTTTATTCATACCTGCTTTCATCGAGCAGGCTTTATCGTATACCGGAATTTTTTTTACGAAAAACCATGTATTTATGGACTTTGGCAATGCATGCTAATGCCTGCATCATAAATGCCAAAATATCAGCATGGTAATTCAAGTCTGTGTCAACCCACTATAACTCCGCGCTGTCTTACTCACGAGTAAATCGGAAACTTCATGCATATAGTTCGTGCATGTACATGTTATCATAACATAAAAAAACTCCAAAGTATTTCATCTTCTGTTGTCATTTCTCCTTATCATAAGATTTTTCATGTCGCAAACGTTGGCTCAACTTTATATTTTCTTAGATAAAAAAATCCGATTGTCTTTCTTTTTAAGCGTCAGGCGTTAACGTTTTCAGATGATCAGCCAAAATGTGCATTTGTTCACCATTTTCCTCACTTAAAATCATTTTTTTCGTGATACTCAGGCGTAAATTGTATCCATAAAGTGATAATTGTGATCCCCTGTGCTCTAACTGGTTGGAAAGTTGCCGATGTCGTTAATATAAGACTTATAAAAGGTTCCAACAAGGAGAAAACTCTTGACTTTATAATAATTACTCAACTCGTTATTTAGGTTGCTATAAATAACTTTTCTATGAGACAGTTCATTGAAATGTCCAAAGGTATTTCTCAATTAAATCTCTTGAGCATTGTTCGCGAAGAGTTTCAGGAATAAGAGGGGTATATACCTTTCCAGAAGGAAAAGAGGCAATGAAAAACGTGGGGAAACTTTTTGGTAACTTTGCAGACCCGTGTCAGAGTATTAATAGATCTTTTAAAAATCAGATTTTGAAGTATAAAATGAATGAAGGCTTATTTTAATTAACGAATTAAGTTAAGCAATTATTTAATTTTCAGTTAGATAGTTAAAAAAATAATAATACTGTTTTAAATAGATGCTCGCATAAATGGGTGTTTTTGTGATGGGGCAAACTTTTCTCTCGTCTCTCGGGTTTTTCTCACGTTGGTCCATCTGCTGCAATGATAGCTCCATCGGTTCTTCGCAAAGATCTAAAAAGGTCAGGCAGCTTCCTCAGGCATTCAGGTCAGGTCTTCGGGGTAGAAGTTAAAACGCTGGCTGGAATGCCTGCGAAATTGATCGGGAACGACGCGATGAAAAATCCAATATCCCTTCTCCATAAACTTGTGCATGAGACAAAAAGATGACTTTTAGTTTTAATTTGAAAGTTAACTATAACAACGATGCAAAATCTGTGTGCTTTGAGGAACCTGCTTTTAACTTTCAGAATGACTGTAATTAACTTGGTGATCTTGAAGAAATGTAAATTATTCCAGATGGTGAAGAAAGAATATATATTCTTTGTATATATGTACATAAATATAAATAAATATAAAAATATAAATAAACCCTGATATATATTTTTAAAACATAGAAACAAAAGGAAATGACACTCGCATTTGTAGTTTAGACGTATCGGTGGCAAGGCCTTCGTCAACGCAATGACGTTCTCGGGGAAGAGCGGAGAGGACATGTGCCTGGGAAAGGTAAGGGAGGGGATGAGGTAGGTAAGGGAAGGACGTGAAATGTAGGCAGCGATTGGATAGATTCAAGGGGCTTGATTCAGCCCGGGAGGTTTAAATGACTAGAGCGCCGAGATATGCGCCATCTCGCGGGATCTAACATCTATGCTACTTGCAGTTATGCGAAGGGTTTCAATCACCAAAACAGAGAAGCATAGAAAGATTGGTCGTGGGAAGCAGTGTGAGTAGGGATAGGATAATTAAGAAAGGTGGAAGATTGTATACTGGTGGTTATATGTGCAATCGGTATATTATATATATATATATATATATATATATATATATATATATATATATATCGAGCAGATCACGAATGAAAAAATGATTCCTTGGCCGGGACTTGATCCACGGATCTTTCGGCTTGGCTGGCCGATTCTCTAACCACTTTAACTATCGTAGAAATGGAAATTAAAATGAAAAATATATGGGGCCTTTATACAACCAAGTGCCCCGATCCTTTGGCAAGGAAGCGGCCTTATATATATATATATATTTATATACTTTATTGTTCGTTTGTTGTATTGAGTGTGAAATATTATTGGAAAAACCCTTTCACCTTGTTGAAAATGACTTTTATCTTCAATTAGCGATATCGTCAACAGAGGCTGGAATAGGAGGTAAATCATCTCCTCACCTCTTGAATAAACATTTTGACGTTTGCTGATATCAAAAATATTTTCCTTTGATTTTTAATTTTTTAAATGTTAACCATTACTTATAGTTTGGAAACTACAGGTAAATGCCATCCATTTCATGATTAGTCTACATATTCCAGTATCTTAAGTATATAGTAAGATCAATTTCTTTGTCATAAGTTCTCAGTTAATATAATCTCATGTAGAGTCCAAAGTTGTTTTCATCCATGGAAGTAAATTTGTTGTTTTTTTGTTCGTCTCCGCCGGTGTCAAAGCAAATTTCCCGTAAGGGATGCGCAACTTTTTCCACGGGGGATAGCATACCCTAAATCCCTTGAGCAGGTAGCTGGAGCATCAATCAGTTCATCCGTTTTCCTTTCTAACTCCCTCCCTTAAATTTGGATCTTACTCGCGACGGATTAGAGCGTGGGCATAGGCCCGTTCGTTGCGAAGTTGGGTTGCTCTGATGAGAGACTGGCTCTCGTGAAACAAATCCCTGTCGAAAACCAGCGTGTTCCCCTCCTTCCCCTTGCGTCATCATCCCGACTTCCTCTTTTCATTTTCAAGAATCAGTAGCCTTAAGGCGCGAAGGCATTGTTTCCTTCCACCTGCTCTTCCCGTCCTCCCTTTCCATGCAAAATTCCGCAACTTACGGAACGGCGAATCTATTCCCTCCCCTTCCACCAGTACTTTCATCCTTCTTTATTTTTCCACGGAGCCAAAAAAGGGAATGTGGTGCTGAGATGTATTTTAATGACCTCCCATGCACACTCTTCTTCCCTAAGTTCTCGCATGCGGGAGCAATTAACCAAATCTTGAAGGGGCCCAAAGTCACGGAGTTACTGCGGCCTTGCCAGTTGCAAGGTTGCCATAGAGACGAATGATCGCAATTATTTTTGTGTTGAAGACAGAATACTTAAGTTGACGGGAGGGAAATTATGGGGATAATTCATTTTCTGTCTGTTTAGTCGAACGTTTCTTCTCTCTTCGGAAAGATCGAATACTTCTCGAATGCAAAGTTTGCAATCGAGATTATATATATATATATATATATATATATATATATATATATATATATATAAAATATCTTCGAAATGGAACGCTCTTCGGCAACGCACAAATATGTAAAAACACAGATTTAGATTTTTAGAATATAGAAACACAAAGAAAGGACACTCACAATTTGTTATTTGACGTTTCGACAGCATGACTGTCGTCTTCAGAAGACGACATACATATATATATATATATATATATATATATATATATATATATATATATATATATAACGATTGTACGGAAAAACTCACACGAGCGGCACAATAATGGGCTGACACAATATAACACAAATAGAAAAGAATAGACACATAGACATAGCAGTCTCTCTTGAAGAAGGCCTCTGAGAGGGCCGAAAGCTCGAACAATTTACCGTGTGAGTGTTCTTTTAAATGTGTCTGTTCTTTTCTATTTGTGTTATATTGTGTCAGCCCATTATATATATATATATATATATATATATATATATATATATATATATATATATATATATTTATATATAAATTTATTTATTTATTTGGGTGTCTATATAAAAGCAGCTTTAATATACTTCCTCTAATAATGTTAATATTTTTCTGATATGCTTACTTTTTACTTGTGATTTAGATTTTGAAAGTAATAATTTTAATATTATTTCTCGTATTATCATGCAACCTCCAGCCGTTTAGAGTTTTGAAGGCATTCAATCTCTTTAGTGTTTATTTTTGCGTTTTATGGCCACTGAGGTTTTCAGTAAGTTTAATGATCTAATTATCTTCTTTAGGTAATGAAATACTCTTTATTTTCAAATGCAGAATGAATCTGCACGGAAAGGTACTGGAGCGATATGTTGTTATACTTTTTTACTCTCAATTCGTAACCCATTATACTATGTTCATAGTCTACTGTGTATTATCTCTACGTATTATGTGTACAGGTAACTATTTCTTTCATGCCTAACATCAAGTCACCCTTAGTTCTTGAATAATTCCTGTATATTTGTAATTATTGCCATTCTACCTAATTTAAGATCCACCAAAATATTATTTTAAAAGCAAACAGTTACTTCTTATTATTATTACATGAGTATTCATTCTTTCAGGGAAATTGTGAACCATCGTATTTATACTGTGATTATTGAAATCTATTGAATTTTTGTTAAGTTTTAAAATTCAATTGTAAAAGTGCTGTATTTATTTTGTTAGCGAGATACTTCAAAATTCTTTCGCATAATTATTTTAAGCATCTATTGCCCTATTAATATCATTTTCAATAATCGTAATATCATAATATATAATTAATTAATTAAATTGTGCTTCATTTTTAAATTTTTATTTAATCATATTTTATTTTCGGTATTTTTTATATTTATTCTTCTAAAATAGAACATTTTAGAGACTTTTTAAAGCCTCTGTAATATTTTGAAAGCCTTTATTATGGCCTGTTAATAAGGGACAAACAACATTCGTTGGTGAATTAATTTGTGTAATTAAGGCAATAAATGAAAATAAGAATATTCTGTAACTGGTTACACTTAATTATTTCCATGCAAATCAATCCGTTCAAACGCTTTTGCTCTGCTATCAGGAGACTACAGTTCCATAGGAGTGGTGAATGCAGTGTTTATACCTTGGAAGGAAGTTCGGTTTGTTAGTTGAAGGAGAGACGAGGGAAATGTGGTCAGTTGATAATTGCACAATTGAGAAATGGAAAGGGAGCATTCTATCAGATAGCACCAATGACAAAGGTCAAGATCATAGAAATATAGCCGGGGAATTGGTGGAATAGTAGTTTAGGGTAAGGGTACAGAGTTATTCATACAATCTCTTTAAACAATGCAATTTAATAAGGCTTAATTAATCTATATTTGAAGATTTCAATGAAAATTTTGAAAATTTTAACTTTTTAATTTCCCCTGTTGATCCTCCAGCCTGATCAGGTCTTCTCATCTTCCTCATTTTAATGTATAAATATGATGGGCGCCACTCTTTTCTGTTTCTAAACCTCGTATGATATTGCGGAAGCGATAAAGCGGGTTTAGGTTTACTAATGTTAAAACATTTGGTGAATTACAAAGCATTTTTGGTTTATTAATAATACGATGCATGTTGTCCTCACTTTAAAATAAGTTAACCTTCAAAAGCCCTTGGGCCATCCAGCAATTTTGGCAGTTTGTCTTTTGAATTTCATCTGAAACCACATATTTCCTTTAAATCCTCCCCATGTTTCTCTATTCTACTCTGTGACTTTCTGTTTCCCTAGCATATTTCTCGGTTGTTTTCGGAAAAGCAGAGCGTCCAAATTACCATCTGCTCCGCTTTCAAGTCTTTGTTCCCTTACCGCCGGTCCTAGGATTCGCCATGCGCCCCATATGCTTTGTCATCCTTTGGCATCTTAACGTCCTCGCGATTATGCCACCCGCAATGCACGAACGCATCACCCCTTTGCGTTTGTCCCCTTGTGATGTCAACCGGGTGTCCCGGAGTGGTCGGTCGTCTTCCGAAATATGTATGCTCTGCTCCGATCACTCCACTTTCTCATTATTCTCCTCCCCCCCACCCCCCCTGCGCCTGAAATGTCCCGTCCCTCCCATCTACACTTCAAAGTCTTCCTTTACCTTGGCATGCAATGCCATCCTTTCATTAAGGTCCTTCGCATGTCCCCCTTCGCAACTCCCATCCCCTCGGCCTTCATTCGCTCTGCCTCCGCTCTCTCTCTCTCCCGTTTGCTCCGAATTTCGCGCTGCTCCTCAAACACTGCCATCGCCTCTGCCCTGCTCCTCTTCCTTCCTTCGCACCAAAGCCCTTCACTTGGTCGGGATATGGAATAATGGTGCAGTGGTGGAACTGCGGAAACAGATTCGTACGTCTGTGATTTGCGAGACACACACTAAATATATATTCGTCACCTAGCCTCACCATTTCTAAAATGAATTGACAGAACTTGAGTAATAAGTAAATATGTTTCTGTTTGAGTATCAGCGTTAAAAAAAACAATAACCAACAATAAAATACGATTCCTTTGAATCTTCTTTCTGTTGTTACAATTTTTATGTGCGTCATGAAAATTATTTGTTTCATTTTCGCTTGTTTTGCCTTCGGGACTGTATAATAATATAATAACTTTGCTGATTTTGATTGCTCACTATTTAATCCATGCCCTGGATAAATTGATATCGTATCTATTTGATGATTTGCCATAAGCAAAGATTTTATCGTATATGATAAAATTTTAAAATCATAAACTCGTTCATTAAATGAAGAACCAAATGTATATTTCCACTGTTCAAGACCAGGGGAACAAAGGAGCAGGGGAAATATAAATTTTTTCTTCATTTGATGAGCATAAACTTCCGCAAAGTTGATCCGGAAACAATTGGATTCATAAACTCGTGTTTAAATGGCCGAAATAATCCTGGATGCTCGCCGAAACAACCTACCACTTACTTCAAATTGGGTTCTCTCTTCCAATTATTTTATGCTTGTTAATGTTTTTGACCATGTTGATTTCCCTAGTATTTCATTTGCTACGCATGCAACACAAACCATATATCTATAATTCACTAACGGCAACATCTAATGCCAAAATATCCCTCTACAGTCGTAGAAATAAAGTTTTGACTTTTAATGAAGAAACACAGACTTCTCCCGGAATTCAACGTATTGCTCGAATGCCATTCCATGCGGTGAAGGTACTTCATATGTTCCCCGCGTGGATCTCATATAGAAACTATTTCATAACGAAATCTTAAGTTTGGCTCTCGTGCCTTTATTCGTTCGAAGTGAAAATAATTATTTAAAATTTCACAGTTCACCCCACCGTTCTTCCTTTCCTGCGTTCCTTCAAACGCGATGATTGGTGGTGCAAATAAGCTCTCAGTTGTTGAGTATAACGCTACATATTTCGTTTCGTATTATCTTAAAAAGTAAAAAATATCACTCCCTACCTATTAACTGGTAAGAAATCATATTTGTTGCTTAAGAGCCGATTTAGAACTATCTGTTGTAACTATCGATAGATTGCTGCAGCAATTCTGGCGGCGAAGCCTTTGCTTTGATAGTAGTCGCGTCGGGCATATCCGCATGTACATAAATGTATGGAATACATTAATGTAAATGTATTTTCGCATCATTATCAAATGACTTGATTAAATGTGAATGTAGCGTAGGTTTCAAAACATTTAAGCATTTTATCGTAGACAGTGAGGGTGATAATTAATTTTCAATTCATGCGAAATATTCAGAGTAAGGCTAATTTTACAGCTTTGAAAGATTCTTTTATTTTAGTCTTCTCTTATTCGTATTTTTTTAAAGTTAAATCACGATCTGGAGCCATACCATTTTCATTTACTGTAATATAATATGATGTAAAGCAAGAAATATACTCCTCAATGAGCGCGTAAAGAAGGAAAGTGTTGGTTTTTCAGTTAATTTGCTGTGAATGTCTCCGCTGTCGTTTTGCCGATCAGGGCAAATTAATTTTTTTATACTTTTTCTTTTGGATGTTTTATATTTGATTCGTGCAATAGTAACTTGGAGTCGTATGCATTCTCCTGAGCGGATACTAAGAATGCATTTAATAGACGAGTTTATGTCCCTGAATGGTTTTACATCCAGTTAACTTTGTTTTTTTCATTTTCTATGAGAGCATTTGATAGAGTTAGCACCGCGTACATTATGAAACGCTAAACATTTCAGGCAATCGGCGCGTTTCCTTTTGTCGACACCGAGTTGTGTTGCGATTGATAATTTATACATTCTCCATGCATAACTTAAGTGAATAGGGAATACCCACGCAAGTCGTCGAACTTAAAGAGATAGCATGTAATATACATAGCAGGTAATAACATTCGTCGGTCCTTTGGTTTTATACGAACATGTATATTCTCATTGAAGGACTCAAACACACCATCTGCCATTGGCTCCTCATTGGGGTTTTCAGAGGAATCTTTTAAGGAGAAGGGTGCGTTGAGTGAACAGTAAGTGAGGAAATTAATTCCGCGCCGGAGACCAACTTATCACATTCACGAAGGATAAAACATGAATTTGCGAGTTGCCGTATTTTCACCGCTAGGTTTCACTTCTTAACTAGCTAAAACTTTAGGTTCCAGACACTAGCTGAATAGTGTTTCTTTATCTTGATTTCTTGAGGTAAATTTAAGGAAAACGAAAGAAATATGTTGAAAACACAGCCGTTAGCCGAGAAAATACCCTCACGACAGAGACAGACTCACCAAAACCCACATCCAAATTCACGCCAATGATCACGCGCTCCGATTTTCACTCGGGAGTAATATTAGGTAAATCTTACGATCTTATCTTGGATTAAGAAGAGATACCTAACTGTTGGGCTGTCTTTGTTCAAGTTAAAATAGAGAGAGAAACTTGACATAAACCGAGTAAATGAAGTCTCAATGAAGAGCGAAAAACGCGTGTTTCCTTTTTCACCCACACACGTATTTTGACGGTTTCCCTGTTATAATTTTACCTTTTTATTTAAATTTTATTCGAACTATAATAGTACTAAGTCATACTTGCCTGTTGGGCAACACTATATTTCCCCCGTCGGTCCTCGACGTACTTCTCAAATTCACTTCATTCTTTGTGAAAGCGTACCACACTGATTGCTGCTTTGCTCTTAAGTAATAGATGCAAGTTGAATTTAGATTTTCGTTTCTCACCCAAAGCCCTCAGACTCCCTCCCATATGCTTTGCAAGTTCTTTCGTGTTCTCACTCCCTTCTTTTTTTATTCTCGTTCCCCTTCCGCGTCACGCCTCCCCCCTTTCCTCTTTAAATCTCCAAGACGGAGTTCGATCCGCGTCTCCCAGCTTTGCTTGCCCCCCACTTCTCCCCCCTCAGACCGTCACCTCCTCCTCCTCTCCGTCGCCGCGTGGCTGCGCCCTCTTGCGGGCGAACGAAGGAGTCTCCCCTCTCCCCCCCGCACACACGAGGCTCCTTTGAAACGCTTGAATAAAATAAAGATGCACTTGAAGCCGAGGGAAGAAAAAGGGGGAGCGCAGAGAGAGAGAAAGAGAGAGAGAGGGCCCTTTCAGTTCTTTTGTTTTATATCTTCTTTTTTTTAAGGTGGTTGATGGGGCAGGGTAGACCTGGGAGCTGCGGGTCTGACCTTAAAAATTTGCGGTCCAAGCGTCAAGTGCTTTCCCTTTTCTGCGACTTCGCCCCCCTGCCACCCTTCTCTTTCAAAATAATTTCCTTCCCCATTCAGTTTTTGTGGGCAAGGGATATGGGTTTCGTTCCCCAACTTCTTCTGCTCTCTAATTTTCAGACTCTTGGTCTCCGTTATTCTTGACCGTGGCGATGCGTGCAATTTTAACTTTGGACTTCGTTAATGGCATTTCGAATATTTAACGCATAATAACGCATAACATATATCCAGATTATAAGGATTTACATATCTATGTGCCATTTTGAAATGGAGGGTGCATTTGGTTATCCGTTTTAATTTTTGTCGAGGGAGGAAATTTCAAAGTAATGATAAAAATAAGAGTACGGCGATGGATAAAAATTACATGTACAAAAGATTTTAGCAGGAATAAGTAATTTATACTCTAATTGTTTCTTAAACAGATCACCTAACCTATAGTTTGAAGAGCATAAGACATGAATTAAGTTAAGGGATGCTGGAAACGAGATTGCGTCTGCAGATTCACTTGAAAAGAACAATCCATTTTATTGTTAATAAAATGCTGGTACGTAAAATACTCCTATAAGAAAGAACTCCTCAAATGAATGTATCTTCAGTTAGAATATATCCACCTCATGCATCTTTTGTGTCAACAATATTTATTTATTATCACAGGGTTGCTCACTTTATCGTAAGGGATGGGTATTCTTCTACAAAGGAACACTAATCTCGTTTGCAAAGCTTAGATATCCTCAAAACTTATATAGTACCACCTCTTCCATTGTACATCATACTCTCTTGTGTTTTCTAATTTTTCACTGGCACGTTATAAGTTGATCGTAAGGAAGTTTATAAAGAAAATACTTGGCTTAAAACTATTCCTTAGAACTTTCGTTGTTCACTTGGAAATCATATTAGTATGATTAATAATTTTGACAACTCAAGGTTATAAGTTATAGAGAACTTTAGCAACTAATTTAGGTAACGTTATCTTGTTGATGCTGCAAAATATGACATTTTTTAATGCTCGAAATTCATATTCAAATTAATTTTGGATTTCTTGTTGCTATCGAATAGTTAAAGAGATATGAAATAATCTAATCCATACAAGTGCAATCAAAAGTCATATTTTGTTTTGAATTTTACTAAACTATCCATTTATGCTGTATCTATTACTATGATTTTTTTCTTACTTTCAAATAAAATACCAAGACGATGGATATTCTCTCACGTGTCAAACAATATAGAGTGGTGGTACTCAATTTAAATCTCAAATAATTCACGAGACATTTAGATGATATTGTATAATCCAAAAGATTACTTTGCTACTTTCATACGGATGCTTATTAAAACATTGAGAGATATTCATTGCTCCGGATTCATAAAGTAAAGTGCGTATTTACTTATTTTCCTTCTCTCCTTTCCTGATAGTAATTTGAAGAGGCATCTTTCGAATATGATTTAATTGCACTTAACATTTGCTGGTAATTTGGTTTACCTAGCACTTAAAAACTCAGACCGAGGCGACTGCGTTGGATTTTGTGTATTGTGCTTACGAAATATTCTAATTATAAGGCTAATTTAAATTAGGTTACGTTTGTATTTCGTCGCAATTCAAACCGCGGAAAAGGACTTCCAAGATGCTATCCGCTTCGTTACTTTTTTTCGAAACTAGGTTAATCACATCGCTCTATCATTTACTCCAAAGCGCATACCAAATCTTTGGAAAATGACGAAGAGCACAGATAAAAAGATGCCTGTCAAAATAAAAGGGAGATGCTGTTCAGGGAGGAAATGAACGCATTTTCCTCTTAAGTTTGGGAAAATTGCGTCGGAAAATGCAACCGTGTGTTTGTCGGGAGGCGGGTGGCGTATGGATTCCATGTGCATCAAGGGGTTCCTCTCCATGAACGAAGGTTTTTTCACGATTCGGGAACAAAGGGCGCCGCGCCCGGAAGAAGCGTGTTTTGAGACTTCTCCCACCCCATTTCCGGCCCGCCAAAATTGCAAGTCGGTTTCCATCATGGCTGGGAGCGAGCGCACCACGTTTGCATATCCTCTCCTTCGGCTGCAATGAAAATGGTTTACTGCCTGCAATTGAATCGTAAGCTTCCCAAGAAGATTCGGCTCGATCGTGCGCATCTTGCTCCCCAACTGTTTGTCAAAACGGGTCGAATGGCTTAATCGGACATGTTTTAGTGCTCGATGTGGCTTAATTGAACTCTTATCAAGAACTTTTTCAACGGAGAAATTTACATCCTTAGCACGAGATTGGTATTTTTGACTCTCGTGAATAAAGTGTACAAATTCTATCCTCGCTAGGAATTAGAATGAACCTTTTGCATATTTATATTTTCTGAGAAAATCACGCTTTTAATCAATCGGACTTGATGAGCGGTGTTGTCTTATGTTTAACCAGATTAATTAAAATTCTTTTAAAAATTAACAGCAAAAGCTGTTAGGGCATAGTCTACTTGTACGAGAGTAAGCTGAAAAATAATGCATACATGCTTGAGGACAACAAACAAAATGACCTTCAGAAGCACTCCTGGTTGCATGTGGAAGTAACATTCCCCTTCTACACGCATGCGCAGGTTTGAGGTCGTTACTTTCATTCAGGGTATTTTGAGAAACGGAAGTATGGAGACATGTTACTCGTCTATTGCCATATCATCGCGAGTTATACAGCAGGCTTACATCGAAGTTTTAACTCCTGAAAAAGTGACTCCTACTGAGATTCATCTTCATATCAAGGTAATTTATGGTGACGATGCCGTTAATAGGTCCACTTTAAATCGATGGGTAGTAAAATTTCGTGGTTGCGAGTCTGGAAAAGCCATAATTGGCGAATAAATAATGATACACGCAGCGATCACTGCCACAGTCGATACACATTGCAAACCCGTCGCAGATTCGATTCAAAATAACCTGCGAATCACTCAAAAGGGTACTGCAAACCATATTGGTTTATCCAAGGAACGTGTCGGCTTCATTATTGAACAATTAGGATACCGTAAAATCTGTGTACCACACCGTCTCACAGACGAGAACAAACAGCATCAATTCCACACCCTTCTTATTCCCCCGATCTTGCACCTTGCGATTTTTACTTTTTTCCTCAACTCAAGCGACACCTCAAGGGTCATCATTACACCTCGGACGATGAGGTGAAGGCAGCTGTCAAGTAATGGGTTCGAGAAGATTCGGAAGAGTTTTTCAGTGATGGAATGATAAAACTTATTACACGTTGGGAGAAATGTGTTAGTCGTAGCGGTGACCATTTTGAAAAATAAATTTATGATTTTGAAACTTGAGAATTGTACTTTAATTTACTTATTTCCCGATCTTGCTATTTGTTTTTGTTGCTCTTCAAGCATGTGTGCATTACTTTTCAGCCTACCCTCATGTATATCATATTAGTGATAATGACATGATATAGCACTTAGATAATTTAATGACAGCCGAGTTCAATTTTCCATGATCTTTTTTTTAATTATTATTATTATAATAACATGCATTTACACATTAAAGACTCAATTTAAGACTTCATTGTGCCGATTGGCTATGCTAAATCTACGTTTAACGCCATAAGCTGGGAGCAGCGTAGGTATATACTTCATTTTCAAGATGAGCGTAGAATAGAGTACAAAACGATGAGAAAAATATTTTAATAAACTGAGTTAAACAAATAACAGATTCTAAAATCAATGCCTCCTGCCAAAGTCTTTCAAATAATAACACTTCTATTGATTGAATTGAGCTCTTACGGCTAGTAGTTTTTTTTTAATAAAAGGAAAGACTCCGATAGTCGTAAACAGTTTACCTTTTAAAACAAAGTACAAATGAGATAAGTTGGCTAACGCCACAAGTCAAGGGAAGGGGTAAAGAGTAAAAAAGGAAAAGGGAGGAGAAAGGAGAATTCAAATGCGCGTATTTCGCCTACAAAGTAGCCATCTCTAGCGTATTGAAGGTGAATCATCACGGCAACACAAGTTGAAGTGAGAACGGGTTAAAGACATCCGAGGATCATGAAACTTCTCCCCTTTCCTACCCCCTCTTCACCAATGGTCGTTTTCTCGATCGTGCAACTCAACCTATTTTCATTTATTCAATAACACTTCTGCTTAGACGTTTCGAATGTTACCAAATGCACTTGAGAGGAGTCTATTCATGACTCTAGTACTTACATTAACTCTAGCCGCTCATTTCATTCATTTTGATTCTTTTTAAATGTTGCCATAAGTTTTTTTATATAGTAGTCCTTAAGCTATTTCATACTTGCAAAATAAAGAAAGAGAAATGAGATCCGGCACTCCGCATATGACAATCCATTATAGGCTTTCCAGGGTCCACTGTACTCCCACGTCTTATAAGCACTAAATTATGTAGAAAGCTGAATGGGCTGGCTGGCATGACGCTTCGTTTGATCATGATGTTGCATTATTCTCCGCCCCGGGATTATTTTCAACTTCCTGTGTTTATCGGAAATCCGAGAAGTTTCATCTTATTTCCACACCAGCTGCTCCTCCCAATCCCCACGCCCTGCATTATTGACTACGGGATTACGGGAGGGGGGTGGGGAAAGAAGGGGCTTATTAGTGGAAATCTCGCCCGAAAATGAGTGCTTATGGCGCGCAACCCACCCCCTCTTTTCTCGCCTTTCACTCCTCCTCCTCGGGCGATCCCTCGGGACCTCGCCCTCCCTCCCGCCCCCGTCCTCACGTGCTGCTCTTTCTTTTGGTATCCCGAGGCGTTGCCCTTCTCGTGTGGACCGACCACCCCCACTCCTCCTCCCCCCCGCCGACGCTTTTTTCAACCCTTGCCTGGACCTCAACCCCTCCAGCATGCAACTCGCCCTCAACCGCCATCCACCGTGCTTCCCTCCGCGTTTTTTCGCCGTGCTGCGGAATAAAATACGCCAGTTTGAATATCCCACGCCACGCGCGGCTTTCGAGGGGGGAAGGACTTGCGACTCTTTGGCGAGGGGGTGTGTTGGGCGGTTGTCGGAGAGGGGAGGGTTGAGGAAAGGAAAGGGGAGGGTATTGGGAGGTGGGGGACGTTTAGCAGCGCGACAAGCGTTCCCAGGGGAGCGTATGCGGCGTGGCGTTCACGTTTCGTTAAGTTCCTAAAAGCTTCCATTCTGCACTCGAAACTTGAATCTTTTTATTTATTGATATTTTTTTTAATTTTTTTATCCGTCACCTCGCCTTCCAAATTATGCGTCGACTCATCCCGTGGAGCGTGTTGCGGGTCGAATTTGATTGGTGTTGGAGCTTTCTCTTCGGCGTGGCACCAGAGACGTGTCAATGGAAAAGTTGTGTAATCCCATGTCCGTATCATGGTAAATGAGTCGGATATTACGATGAATTTTGGCTCCTCATTCATCCAGCGCTCTGTTTAACTAATGCTAAGCTGCTTTAATGAACAACATCATATCAACATGTATATGCGTTGTGTGTCCAGATACTACATGTATGCGCATTTGATTTTACTTGTGTATCGTGTGGGTTTTATGGAACCTAAAGTCTAGTTCGACCTACATAATATTCTAGAACCTTTCTTTTTCCAGACCATCAGCAAACCACTAGTCGCTTCTTCGTCAACCCACTCCCTCGCTTCTTCTGCTTTTTTTGTTTCCGTTCAGTAATTTCTTTTTTTATCAAACCAAATGTCAAAGTATAGTATGTCTTTTGTGCTTCTACCCATTGAAATTTAAATTAACGCAGGAATACGGTGATTCATAGAGATCTGAATTTAGATATGCGGGGTATGTACGAAAAGTATCCGACCTGCGTTTTTTTTGTTTTTTTTTATTGTTAAGGAGTTGTGAACTACGAATTTGCTCCAAGAGGTCTGACGACCAATAAAGAGTATTCCATTGAAGTCCTGGAAAGATTGTGTGATGCCGTGAGAAGAAAACGACCATGTCTCTGGTCAGCGATGATTAACTTCTAGAGCGCGATAACACGCCAGCGCATTCATTGAAGATTGTGCAGAAATGTTAGCAAAACAAATGATTGTACAGCTTCACCAGCCTCCGTTAAGTCCCAAAATAGATCCCTGCGACTCTTGGATGATCCCAAAATTAAAAACGACGCTCACAGGAAAGCGAAGGCATTCCATAATCTGCGTTCGAGTACTGTTTTAAGATGTGGAAGCACCGCTGGGAGCGTGTGGTTCAATCAAATGGGGACTAGTTCGAAGGAAGGATGCCACGGCCCGGGTAACCATGAAGATTAGCACCAATGCGGAGATATGAACGCAGGTCGGATAGCTTTCAGACACACTTCGTAATTCAAAAGTAAAAAGGAATGATTGTAAGTTAACTACAACTTTGATGAGTGGCAAACGGGTCCAATTAATTTTTGGCATTTGGCATCAACATTATTCTTCTAAATCTAAGATTAAAAGGAAGATGCTTTAACTTGTTTCTTATATTACCCCCGTTCAGATGCAATCTCAATAATCCTTTCTTCATCACTTAAGCTACCATAAACGAAACCATTGGTCCACATACGTGAACTCCTCAAGCTGGACTGGTTGCATCTCGGTTTGCCAGACTACTTTTTAGACAATATATTCCTGTGATCTAAGATTAGTGACTCGTTTGTTATGCCTGCACTATTGCAGGAAAAATGCGATTGTTTTGTCCTTTTTATTGTTATTTCAATTCTTGAGCTAAATTTTCCAGGGATAATTCGACAAAATTCTTCGTTTTAAAAGCGATAACAAAATTAATTAAAAACATCCAGAATCTATTCGCAAAAGGGCTCCTAATTTTTTTTTAAATCCGGACTATTGCGTCTGTTGGACGACACAAATCCCACTATCTTAGTAAAACAATCGGGAATTTATTTAGACTTAGACGTCAAAGCTTCGTCATGGTCAATGCTCAGAAATGTTCATTCCTAACTGACAAGAAATCAATGTCGCATTCCCACAATTTATATGAACGTGTTTCAAGTTGCAATCAGCTAATTTAGCCATAGCATAATACAGCTCTGTTGTAATACCATAATTAAGAAAATCCATAGACAAAGCTGGCATAATTAGTTAAAGCGCTAAATAAGTCTAAACTAATTAAAGAAAAGTGAGAATGGCCCCACATTTAGCCTTTTTACTATTCTGTATAGTCTTCCACTGCGTCTCGCGGAGAACTCTTGCCTTAATTTGGATTCCTTCCTCAAAAGCCCAGGAGGGGAATCAATGCATAGGAAGTGTGTGATAAAGAGCTTGTTGATAATTTTAGTAAGTACCATTATTTACGAGTAATTTGCTTTACTCAATCAAAAGTATATATTTCCCCGTGGCCATTCCTGCAAAAATATGCGGAGATATAGGAATAACACTTTTTTTCAAAAATATTAATCACTTCCCGTTTTCAATGAAAATTTGATTGAATAATTGAATAGTATGTTGTGGATTTCATCTCTCCTGGGAATTGTATTCGGTTAACCGCTTAATTTTATCACGCGGGAGAATATCTATAAAAATAATCTTGACTTGCCGGAATTCGTTCGACGTGCTCCAAAATCACTTTCCCCGCACTGAAATGTACCTTTGGGGAAATAATGTGAGCTATCCTCTTGGGACTTGTTCCGTGGTGATGTTCTTCGATGATGAATAAGTCAAAATACAACTATTAATCCTTGTCCACCATGCCCCCGATCGGAATTTAGAGCATCATTTCTCCATGATGAGCAAGAAACAAATTAATTTTTTCGTGGGCATCTAATAATTTTCCGGCCGGGCTAAATGGCAAGGAGGTCCGTAATTCAGTGAGCAGCGCTCTGCCACCGTTTCTGAATCTCTATCCCGTGTTCCATCAACCCCTGCCTCGACCCCATCCTTCCCACCCCTTCCCGCCTCCCTCAGACGCCACCTTCCTCTAACAATCCTATCACTCTCTCACCTCAATTTCCCTCGCCCCCCCAAACCCCTCTTAAAACTCCCCAACATTTCCTAAACCAGGGAAACCCTTCACCTTCCCAAGACCCTTCCATCCAACTTCTTCCTCTACCACTTTCCATTACATCCCCGAACTGACTCCCTTCTGCACCCTCTCCCTCGATTCCACCCCCTTCCTTCGCTCCCACTCCCCTGCCACTCTCACTCTTAACCAACTTCCCTTCACCGCTTATACGTGGGGCATTTTTCGCGTTCAACGCAAGAGAATTTACCCAAGTCCGACTCATCCCCGTCCCGTTTTCGCCAACCCTCAAATAATCACCCGTGCTCGTGACCTGTCATGCGCCTGATTGTTTGCTTTGCCGCGATCGGCCCCCCGTAAATCCCTCTCCCTCTCGCTACCAACAGGCGTGCCATTCCGTAAATTCTTTTAGTTTCGCGTTTCACTCAGTCGTTTGTCCTGAGTTTGTGTGTGTGACTTGGTAAACCCTTTCGAAACTTACATTATAACTTTCCGATAATGCAGATGGAAGGAGGAATCAATTGTGTAAATTAACAGGTTTTCGACGTAGTTACTTTTAATGTAATGTATGTTTTTTATGTTAATGAATAATTGTATTTTCAAAGGATGATATAAACTTCAATGTATTAAACTGAGTATTTATGGGTTAAGCTTTTCGTTGAAAGAAGGACATGTGACGAGTCTTCTTCCTAAATGCTCGAGTTGAGTAAAATTTCCGAGGAAGCAAATATTTATACTGCTTTCATCGCTTGAGACTAAGTGAAGACCATTTCTGACTAAACAGTTTGGACCACTGAAAGCCTAGAAAAAATGTGATTTGGATGGTTACCGATCATGACCTTGAATATTTTTGCGTAGAGGAAATTACTTAGAGGACAATATTGGAGGGACAGAAGGCTAATCCGCAGCCTGTACGTGTCTCAGACTGCTTAGGTGCGGGTGGGGAACGGGGAGTCCGGATGGGCAGTGTTAGGAAGAGGTGTAAGGCAGGGTTGCCCATTATCACCGTTGCTGTTCAACTTGTATGCAGAGGAAATGATCAAAGAGGCACGGGAAGAACTGGAGGTAGGAATGAAGGTGGGCGGGGAATTCGTAAAATCATTTAGGTTCGCTGATGACCAAGCATTAGTTTGTCAGTCATTCTAGGGGTTGCAAGCACTGCTGATTGAACTGGAAATTCAGTGCGACAGATATTAGATGAGAATCAATATTAATAAAACAAAGGTTATGCGATTTTCTAGAAAGATAAGGGCTACATCTAAAGATTGAAATAGGAGGACAAAATCTAAATCAGGTAGAACAGTTTACGTATCTCGGAAGTGTTTTGGACCAACACGGTCAAAGTAGTAGGGACGTAAGGAGAAAAATTACGCTGGGCAAAGAGGCTTTCACAAGGAGGAGGGAGTTGATGACTGGGACTTTTAGTAAGGATGTTAAGAAAAGACTCGTTAAAACTTTAATATGTAGCGTAGCTATATACGGTGTGGAAACGTGGCCATTGAAGCATGAGGAAAGACGTAGATTGGAGGTTGAAATGTGGGTGTGGAGGAGAATGGAGAAGGTGAAATGGACAGAGAAGAAAACAAATGAGGACATACTTGGTATGGTGGGCGAAGAGAGGGGTTTTTTGAGAGAAATCTCATGGAGGGAGGAAAAATGGATGCAGGGCGTAGAGATCGGCAGTGGGATTTTGAAGACTGTGTTAGGGAAACGAGGAAAGGGAAGGAACAGGATAGGAATGTTGGACGGGATGAAGGAAGGGAGGACGTACTCCGATAGGAAAAGGGATCTGATACAGAGTAGGATGCTGAATTTGTGTTTGGCTAGGAGTTCCAAAATATTAATTAAATAGCTGTGTCCATCCAAAAACCTACCTTAATCGGTAGATCACCAAACAAATATATATATATATATATATATATATATATATATATATATATATATATATATATATATATATATATATATATATATATATATATATATATATATATATATATACATTTTTTTTCTTTTAATTCTCTACCGGATATTTTCAAACCGCAAACCTAAATATTTATGCAAACATTTCTTCCTCAAGAGCTCAATCCACACATCCACATCAACATTTAAGAGAGCACTTCATAAGCCCATTTTTCTCAGGCACAAAATGTTAACCAGTGCCTTTGTTCCTCTTTCTAATTTGCTGCTATGCAGGTCACCTCATCTACCTTTTCTTTTTTCACATAAAACTATGCGTTTTTCCATCATTATCCCTACTTTTAATGTTACGAGTTCATTCTCATTACTTTTCGAGATTGTTTTTAATGCTATTAATTTCTTCATTTCAATTTCAGTAACTTACTAATATATTTAATATGTAAAAATGATTATTACACTATATATGTATCTTTCCTCTAATTTATATGCTTCTCGCAGGTTTTTCATACCCCACTTCTCTTCGTGGGTGTTTTCCTGCGTGAGTTTTTACAGAGTGAGCAATGCCACGCTCTCCCTGGCTTTTCCCACAAACCTCATTCTTCGCTTAGACTTTCCTTATTTTATTGCTTTCTTTCTTCACTGTTATTTACTTTGAGTGTGTGTGCACGTGTAAGTGTATACTTAATTTGTAAATGGATGGATGTATGCATGAATGTATACATATATATATACATATATATATATATATATATATATATATATATATATATATATGTGTGTGTGTGTATGTATATATATACGTACATATATATATATATATATATATATATATATATATATATATATATGGTTCGTTTTATTTTGACGTAAAATCACTTTTTCACTTTTAGTACTCCGACAACGAGTATGTTTTTCTGATTTACACCATATTCATCATTATTTTCTATATCTTTTAGCGTCATGCATTGTTAACGTGCTGAGAAGCGTTACAAATATTTTTGATTAACTCCCTTTCTCTCGCTTTTGGGAAATACTTCACGCTCGTCACCGGGAAGCATTCATTCAAATTGTGTTGATAAGGCCTAATCTTTAGGTGACCCCATTCCACATTCCTCGCTGCGCATTCCGAAGGGGGAACAATTCCCTAATAGGGCAACCAAATCTAATTCTAATCCCTCCTGCCCTAGTCCTCCTTCACCTCTCTCTCCCTTTCTCTTCCCCACCCTTCACGTCACCTCTCCCCTTTTCATTTTCCCAGGCGTATTCCCTTCGGTTGCCCGTCCTCCTACGCGCCGGGACACCCTCCCTCGCCTTCCTCCCACCTCTCATTCATTACCCTACACCTCACTCTCCCTCCCCTCCCACCCGAGCCCCTCCCCCGCGGGACATGCGCCCCTCCCTCCCTACTGCTACTCACCCGACTTTAAGTCTTTCCTCTCCCGCATTCACTTTTCCATTTGCACGACCTTAAGAATTTCGCCGCACGACTTCCGTGTTATGTGGTGTATCTTGCATTTCTTCCTCTTGATGCGGTGGTAGTGTGAATTTCTGGCGACGCGGCAATGCAATGAGAAAAACGAATCAAGCCGAATTTTACCCTTAAGCTACCGGGGTTACGTCTGGGATTTGAGTGAAGTGTTGGTATTAAAAGTGCATATTATCGGGTGCAATGTGATGATATGTAAGTATAAAAGAAGTGGGGAGCAGGAATTTTCTTGCAATCATTGTGGAATCATCGAATTGGGAAAAGTGAAATGATCTTTGGTTTTTTGCTGCCGCTAAAAATGTCTAATCGTAAATGTGTTGCGTGAATATATGGGTCCAGACGAATAAACTTTTAGCAAAAACAAAACTAACATATTTTCTTGGACACAACCGTTAGACTATTTTAGAGGCGATGAAATGCATAGTATTAAAGAGTTATCTTTAGCCATTCATTTCCCCTAGTTATGATACCACAAAATGTATTCATATATAAGAAATTTTGTAAACTGTTAAAAATTATTTATTGATAAAAAAGATTACTTTAAAGAATGTTTTCGAATAGTTGCTTTAAGAAAAAATAGTTTGCTTAGCATAGTGTGCCAGAACGTATGATGTACATGTAGTTTTAGAATTCCCCATGCAGTGCAAGTGTTGGATTTCCTGACTTTAGCGAACCGGTTTGAGGAGGACTTCTTAAGAGGCTGCCGACTAAAGGCCACTCGTCCAAAAATTACCGGAGGAATGTTTGAAATTTAGAATGAACGTCAGAGAAATTATTGTCCTCTATTTCAAGAAACTATTATCCATCTGGGATATTTATTGCAGTCTGATATTTTTAGTTAGCAACATCATAGTTGACTGCCACTTCCTAGAAGATTAGATTATTTCCGAATGCTAGTAAAACATTTTTGCATTTACCTGCTTTGTCGTTCGTTCTTTGTCTGACTTATAAAAAGATTAACTTACATTTCAGTTGTCTCTATTCTATTTTTTAATTAATCTTTCTCCTCCGAAGACCCCTTTCCCTTTAATATTCTTTGGGGTAAACCAATTGATATTCAGGTTTGGTTTTTCTTGAATATTTGGATTTGGTATTTTCAGCATGCTCATTTCTCCCCCATTCGCCTAGATTTCTCAGCGCGGATTGCTCTAATTTACTTAAACTGCTCCTATTGTTACTGGTTCAAATTTCCTCGCGTGGGGTACAGCAAATCTTAATCAAGATTCCTCAAGAACAATTGTTCCTTGCCTGTTTACTTTAATGAAGAAAATTACATCAGAAGTCAAAGGCCCGTTCCTATTTGAAGTTCCTAGATTACAAGATCCCAGACATTTTATCCAATGCATTTATCTGGTAGGTTAACTCTGTGTCATTTTCTTAATTTTAGGTCTGAGTTCAAAACTCTCGACTTTTTCGTCTGCAAAATAAAATTTAAACAAATCTAACCCGCTATCGTATACTTCAACCTATTACTGATCCTTACCGATTGAATATGAGCTGTCGGATATTTTATGTAGGTCACAACTAATCCCAAAAAAATATAATCATCGATCACTATAAATACTTCACCGGAATAACTTTGCAATGTTACGTTAGTGATGCTTGAAAAACAAAAAGCATTTTATGGACCAAATCCGTGAAATTTTCAAGGTTGTTTTTGTGTTACCAATGATTATTTCATAGCCGTTTTATTCGGGTTGTTACACGCGGAATAATTACTTTCCCATCTCCCCTTTCGCCTCTCCACGGCCATTACAGATTCGGAGCTCAACCCGTCACACTCCACACTCCCGTAACTCCCTGTCAGGATACCCCGCCTCATTTCCGACGCACACCTGCCTCCTTCCATCCTCCCCTCCCTTCCCCTTAACCTTCCTCCCCCACTCTGTGGCCCTCGCATTCCTTCCCACACCCACCCACACCTTCCTCGCCGTTTCCCCCCTTGCGGACGACGATGCCTTCACCGAAATCCTTCTCTCATCCTCTCTCATCCGCCCCCATCCACACTGCCTCCTTCCCACCCTTTCAGGCCCGCTCGACCCGTCCCCACCAACCCCCATCTCTCCCCACCTCCGGCCCCCATCCACCCACCCACACACACACACACACACACACCGACACACACACCCACACACTCACTCCGACCAAAACCATCTGGGAGCGACGAGAGAAGGGCTGGAGAGCGGAGAGGAAAGGGTTGAGAGCGGAGAGGAAGGGGTTGTTCTCTGCGCTCGGAAGACGTGCCCTTGCGACGAGGGCGGTAGGTCGCGGTGTGTGGGGGTAAGGGTGGAGACGTTCTTGGCAGGGGTACCGAGGGGGAGAGAGGAGGAATCGGGGGAGAAGGGGGTGTTCTAGGGTGGCGGAGGGTTTTTGGGTGTGGGTGGAAGGAGGATATTATTTACTTCGTTATTTTTTTTTTTGAGCGCAGGGAATTTTTCAGGATGTCGGGAAAAGAGAATGGGAATGGGGCGTGGGAGGTAAGGATGGATGGATGGAAGGGACTTGGAGGGAGAGGCAGGTCGATTCGAGGGGTGGGTGGAAGCGATGACGGGATCTTACCAGGGGGTGGGGGGTGGGAGGGAAAAGTTAACGTGGGGTCGGGGTGGGGCGAGAGAGAGAGAGGATGGTCACACCCCTCTCCGCCCTCCTGGGGGCAGAGCCATTGGGTGGGAAGGAGGAAGGGCTGTGGGCGACGTTAGCCCTTATCCTCTCCTCCACACGGATCCCTCAAGGACGGTAGGGCAAGAGTGTGAAGTGGCCGGAGGCGTGAGCGGGCAGGCAGAGCGAAGGAGAGAATAGGAAAGGATAATAGATAAGGGGTCATGGAGGTGGAGGGGGGAGTGAGGAGGGGGCCGGCATGGGGGTGGTGTGGGGGGTGGGGACTTGCTTGATGCAGGAGTGGACGGCAGGCGATTGGGTGAGTGGGTGGGGGGAGAGGGGCCGGCTGGAGGACTGAGCTCAGCTGGTGTCCCGGAGAACGTGCGAAATGAAAGGCGACGGGGAAAAGGGGAGGGTTGGGGGGGCGCGAGAGGGAGGGGTTGGGAGGGAGACGGGGGAAACCTTTTCACGAGGCCTTTAATCGGGAGAAACGGTTTCGATGACGTGGATGTTTGCCTCAAAGTTTACCGGGCTGCGCCAGGTGTTGGAGGCGAATTAGTTGTTCCGAGTTCTCTACATGTGAACACAGGGTCACGCTAACTAATTTTTGGCAAATGACTGAGCGGACCGCGATACGCCACAATCAGTTTTCAATCAATGAGCAACAAAAATATGGTCCACTCGAGAATAGTAGTTTATTGATCACGGTTTCAATGCTTACGTCCATGTTTTGTTGCCAGTTGGAAAAGAGAGTCAATGTTTAATCTTGAACATTACTGATTTATTATTTGGTATCTCTATGATGACGGTTAAGCAGTTGGCATTTGAGTAGAGGTAATGGAAATATTCGGAATTTCACAGTGAATACGTCGTATTGATTAAAGAAATATTTTCCCCCGCGGTTCAGATTCTGGGAATAACTTCATACGCTCCGCAGATGTGTATCTGCCAAAATTCCCTTATTATTAGAGTCAAATGTGAGCATAATCGATACCTCTTTAAAAAAATCAATAATGCTACAAGAACATCTCCGATTCCACCGAAAGTACCCGCGCTGCTCGCCAGTAAAACAGTTTTTTGTATGATACACACACACACACACACACACACACACACACACACACACACACACACATATATATATATATATATATATATATATATATATATATATATATATATATATATATATATATATATATATATATATAGGATTGTTACTCTTTTACTTTTGATTTAAAAATTGCGTTAATACTTACTTATATGCTTTCTCGTTAGTGACTTTTGCTTAAATACTGTTGAATTTTGTTAAAACTGAACTAATCAGTGCACATACTTACCTCTGTAATCAACTTGTCAATCCAGTTTTAAATTGTATTTTTTAAATTTTATTCGGAAAGTGAACACGATTTATTGATATTTTTTTCCGATATTTTCACTTTTATTGAATATTTGACAGAGAGCCGTCAGACCTAAATATTTTATTGATGGCAGCAGGATTTGATTGACGTGTGAATTTGAAAATTTTGAAGAATGAGATGCATTGTGGAACGAAACACGTAGTTTGGAGACTGACGAGACCTTGGGTTAAGAGAGTGTACTCTTCCATATTACTCTCACTAATTCGAGGGAATTCACTTTCGAAAGAGTCAGGCCAGAAAAATATTGTTTGCCTTTTCGGGACCTTTCAAATACGTGACGTCCCATTCTCCCTTATGCAAGCTCTTTTCCTCAGCGCCACTTTGCTTCATCTTAGCTCTTAGTAGTTCACATTCACTTCACGTACCTCAATTCAAATCCTCTTAATTCTTTCTCCGTCGCATCCCATGCACGTCTTATCCCCCTCCATTACATTCCTGGCCAAAATTCCCCTCTACATCCACTGGGACTTTTGGCCATTGAGGAAGAAATTTTTACCGGACGAGAGTTGGGTGAAATTTGTATGATGGATTTATATTTACCTCATGATGATTCGTCAAGGGCTAATGTTCCAACACGTAGTGGGACAAAAAACATACCCTTTGTCCCAGTAAAAAACAAAAAAAAGGACCTAAGTTAGTTGGTTGCAAGTTTTTTTCGTCAATTCGTTTAATATCTTTTGCGACAAGCTGCCTTGACAAGTCTCAGCAGAAAAAAACTCTCCTTTACTCTGACCTAATTTTGATAAACGAAAAATTCCACGCGAAAGAGATCCTTGTGTATTTTTCTTTTGTGTTTTTACACATTTTTTTATACAAATTTCCCTCTGGAAGTTTCAGTAACTTCGATTTTACGTCCTGTCGAAGATACACCACGTCATCACGAGCGATACCATTGAAAGCATGCTTGGCTCTCTCTTTTATCTTCGCGAACATAATCTAAGAATGGATGACATTGTGGCGGGGAATTAATTATTATTCATTGCGGAATCTCTCCTTTCCTCCTTAGGCCATTGATCGAAAGCACAAAGGAACTAAATGAGAATCGGATTGCGTAAATTATTAATTATTGGTAAAAAAATATTCCATAGTTTTAGTTCAACAATTGTCATGGCCAATATATCATTCTATGTCTGGATGAAACTCTTTTTAACTCCCTAACTTCTTTCTCTATTTCAATTAATCTCGATAGTAAAATTTGTTTTCGTCGGGAGTACTCAATGAGAGTTCATTTATTGAATTTTCACTGTCATCCTATTGCAGGCAATTGTAATCTCTTCTCAAACTCCATCATGACTTTTTCTTTTAGAACGTTTTCAAGGTCCAAGCGCATTATTTAGACATTCTTTTCTAGTGCTTAACCAACCCTTATATTCGTCACAGCTAAATTATTAATAAGTCCACCGATTTATTTATGATGGGATAGCATGCAAAATATCCAATTAAACTTCGAAGGGATAATTAAGCTAGCCACATTGTTAATTATTGAGGCGTTAAATATTATTTATGTGACAAACGGAACGGGGTGGGTACGTTTGCCTCTAGTGACATCTCCGCCGAGAGCCGTAGATGAATACAACACATTTTTCCCCTGACAACCCCCCCCCCCTCCTTAGGGTGGAGGACCAAAATTTGCAACAAGATGTGACAAGAGGGTGGCGTGGTGGAGCAAATGGTAATAAAATAACGGCGTGACATCATTAACGACCCACTCGTCCTTTCCCTTTCTGAATCCCGTCCAACAATTTACCCCCCTTCTCTCTCTTTTCCCAGTTCTGTTCGTCCACTTTCAACTTCTTTCTCTCCATCTCCCTTCCTTTCCCTTCTCCAAAATACCTCCCTTTCTCTCTCTCTCTCTCCCTCACTCTTCGCCCGCTCATCAACACGTTTTTGGCCACACTTCAGGTCAACTTCGGTGCCTCGCTATGTTTACAGCATTTTAGACACAGAACACCAATTGCGAGTTAACACTTCAAATATCAATCTAACTGGATTTCATTGATAACAGATTAAATAGGATAACCAATCACGTAAGGTAGCGCTTTTTAAAATTATTAATAGCATTGCAAAATACGAGTATATGGTCTCGTTTAAATAATCATTCTCGTTCTTTAGACAAGACATTAAACTTGCGGATTTTCATCCAAGGAAAAAGCTGTTTTTATAATTGAACAAATTAGAGAGAAAAATTGCCAAGTTTGTCTAAAACTGTCGTAGGAAAATAAAAATAATCACACTGTTTTTTATTTTGCAACCTAGAATGGAGCCACCGAAATTTTCTTGAGCACTCAAAATCTGATAAATATTTCAGTAAGTTTCAATTGTTTGATTTTACCCTTGAGTTGATGAAATATGATACTTTTTTTCATTACGACCAAGGTTTCGTTAGAACGTAACATCGTCAGGTTCTTTGCGTTACAGAGTAACATCTTCAAACTGAAGACGCTACGGTGTAACGAAACCAAGGTCGTATTAAAAAAATTTCCATAGGGAAAAGCAAAAGTGTCATCATTCATCGTATAGGATTTCCACCGTGTTACGTCTGAAACTGTGTCCAATCTTGATTTTTAATCTAATGATCGAAGTCCCCGTCGTGTCAGGAGATGGAAGAGAAATGAGGGAAGTTGAGACGTAAACTGGTCAACGCTCAACGATTTCGTTTTCCCCCTCATATTTCGCTATTATAAACAGCGATGGTTCTGTTGACCCGAACGAAGGCATTTCGTTTAACATATGTATTTTTGTTCCTGAGGAAAAAAAATCTGTTCCAGCTCATGACGTATTCCCCAGATATTTAAAAACGCTTTCAAGATTACATTTTTTAATACCAACCTACAAAATTAGAAACTTAAGGATTGATAAAAGTGCGACATGCTGTTTTATACGATTTTTTTATGAACGCGTTCAATGTATGGGCCATCATAGATGGAACTAGTTCTTTTTCAGTTCAAGTCCCATGAGGTGTTTTCCAAGAGTGTCATCGACCCAGACTATTATTCCTTCATGACGCTTGATGGCAGGAAGGATGGTGAACTCCCACTGGTGAAATATTTTATGAAGACGTAGCAATTTACCGATTCCTTCGTAGACCTGAAAATAGATTAAGTCACAAAAAGTAATCCACACGAAACGCAATGCTCATACGGCACTTGGGATTAAACAAGAATATATGTCCATCGTTGATTTTTGGAAAAAAATGTGCAGTTCCACCTTGTCAAATATATCACTTGCGCACAATTTACCAAGTGCTTACGTATTGCTCTTACTCAATACCTCTCCTGAGATAATGGTACGGTAGGTATGGTGAATAAATAATCGGAAAATGGTATAAATTTAAAAAGCGATAGGAAAATATGACATGAGTATAAAAAAATTGATTTGATCAATCACTCTGTTAATTATGGAATTGTTCTGACTTTTTAAAAACGAGATTATGTTATACTACGCATCCGCGTGGCTTCGTTATTTTACGCATTGAGTTAGGAATCATTCCCAGACATGGATTAAATCGTAGAATAAATTTCTTAGAAATAGAAGATGTTAATGATATTTGTATGTAATAACTCCGTCCTGCTGATAAGATCATTTGAATAAGATTGGATTATTGGAGGACTGAAACCTATCGGTGGTTTTGAGAATATCAGTTACTTGTACATTTCTCTTTACGAGGGATTACGAGTAATTTTTATTCTTTATACAAAAGGCTATCAATTTTTCTACGTTTCCTTTCGCAACCTACTACACTTTATTAAAGGTTTCCATTCATTCCTGTCAGTATTTTCTTTTTTGTGACTTATATTCTCTCTACTCATTTAATGCCTGTTTCCACTGTTCGCTCCTTGCATGTTTTCAGAACTTTATTTTTATCTCAAATCAGATACACTACCTCTTCTGTGTAAGATAAAATCCTCCAAGGATTTTTACTTGTTATTTCGTTTTTTTCTTATTCCGTTTTCATTACTAACCATTTATACTTAAGCTATCGCTTAACATCTTAATTTTGTAAATCTTTATCCAGAAACTTTTGTCAAGTCTCATTTTTATTCCAGCTTCCAGCGATTTGCCATTCACATTCCTTTTCTTCAATTTAAGTTATATCAGGCTATCTTTAAAAAAATTTTGATCACTGTCGATAACCGCACCTGGGTGCCTTTTCTGTGCGTAAACTATTTTGGAATTCGTTTAATCAGTTTTCACTCCCTCTCTGTCAGTTGGCATTTTCCATTTGTGACTTATTTGACAGTGATTTATAGCATATATGCTAACATGTTCATTTAGTTCCGAATTCATTAGTTCTCTCTCGTTTTTTCATTCACTTGCCAAATTTTATTATCGCCTCTCTTTCCTTCTTTGCCTTCCCTGATAACCACGTTCCTTTCCATCCACTGCAATTGTTTGCCTTTTTTCGATAGGATTAACGCTTTTTCCTTTGTCGTTTTATATCATTTCCGCTTACCTTCGTCAATTGTTTTTCTTGCTCTCTATTGTAATGTGATATATGAATGATTACCTTGATTGCTTTTGGTGCCCTTTGGTTTAGTTTCTGTGCTCGACACAGCACGCCTTTTATTGCACTGTAGTATTTCGCTCTCATTCCGAGGGTTTTTTGAAGTGCGATTTCCATTTCAGATCTGCATTTCCATTACTCGCCCTCTCTGAATAAATTTGTGTTTCCGCACCAAATATCTCCACGTCTACATTTACATGCCACCCTGCAAGCCACCGCTCGGGTATGAGGTTCTCATTCTTTGTACCATTCCATTCAATTTTCAAATATGTAAAATATCTATGGTAATTGTTTTCATTTCCATTCGGTTATTGCGGGAGTCTATCATTTCCCAATTTAAATAATTATCTACTGAATATAATTACGATTCCTGGGTCAAGAGTAAATACTGACTATAGGTACTGGTATAGGTTTACGGATTATTTTGCTATCCAAACGTATTCAAACCTCATGACCAGATGTTAATTTCCGATAGTTGACAATCGGTTAACCATATGAACAGTCTTGAACTCCAGCGAACATTTTGAAGTAACAGAAACCCTTATTGGGCAATTAATTTTCAATTTGGTTCAATGAATTAAAGCATCAGCAGATTTTAAAGGAGACGATATTTAGTGGGGCACGAATGTATGTAGCGCTCGAACGTTGTTGGTTAAATTGGTCGTATTAAAAATATGGCCATCATATTAAAAAGAAGATTTTTTAATTCAATCGGATGAATTTTCTTTTTTTTTGCTCCTTTCAAGATTTTTCTGCTTTGAATCTTAAACCGTTCGTTTGACTTAACCAATGAGCGATCGACCAATAAGTCTATAAAATATCATTCATATTCCCATATTTCCTCTGAAGGAATGAAACTGTTACCTAGCGGCTTTGGGCAATATTTTTAATTGATTTCATGATATTCGATTCGTGGTAGCGTACGAATTAATATTTTCACCAACACTGAGTGTACTGTGTCTTTTCCTCCGAAATTAAGAACAAATTTTATACGAGAACTTAAATGTGTGTCTAAATAAAAAACGGGAGGTGCCTCAACAGTAAATTTTAAAGGAGTCATCTGTAATACGCGCATTGCATTGCATCAATTTCAGAGTGTAAAACCATTCGCCTTGACCGGGATTTGAACCCGGATCGAGTGTTCAGGCCGAGTGCGTTGGCCAATTAAGCTACCGAGGCGTCCTTCTACACTGAAATTTTGGGGGCTTCAAGTGAACAAGATGTTGTTACGAAACACCGTACATACAATGTCACAAAAATTGCAAAGTGTGAGAGGACGCCTCGGTGACATATTTGGCTTAACTCCTCAGCCGCACATCGAGTGATCTGGTTTCGAATTCCGGTCAAGGCGAATGATTTTTACACTCTGAAATTATTAAATTTAAGGTACCATATTTTACTAAGCATTCATAAAGACAGGTTTTAACCGCAGTCCTTGTTTTGTTCATTCACATTGTGGAAAGAAATGTATCGACTATTCGATTTTTCTCTGAAAATTACTCAGCCATCGTGAAATAACCGTTTGTTTCAGGAGACAATTTCAGATAAAAAAAGGAAATATCCCTGTCAATTGTCTTATTTCCCATTCCTATACAACTGATGTGACACTATGGGAACTCCCGGATTTCCCCTCTCCCCTCGACCCACGGAGGGGGAAGAAACATTTCACTTCAGCATTAATTACGTCCCGACTACGTTGCAGTGTGGTGGTTGCTTCGAGTCGCTCTCGCCGTGTGTTCGGGAAACGTCGTGTCTCGGGGACTCCTTACGATTCGCCCCGCGATGAGAGTGGGGCAACTACGACCTCGGGCTTCCCTTCCCTTCACCAACCCACCTTAGCCCTAATCCTTGCCTTAGCCATGCTATTTTCCGCCACCCCCTTAATGACGCGGATGACTCGAATAGCCCCTCGCCTCCGAGAATAGCGAACGCAGACCCCTTTTATGCAGAATGATTGTCGTGGAGGTGAGAAGGAAGCCTTGCAAGGTGGTGACATAGAATAAACGCGAAGGTATGAGGATGAACTCCCAACGTGAAGCTTGGGAAAAAGAGCGGCGGGGAGGAAGGCAAGCTATTTCCGGGCAATTTTTATTGTTTTTGAGTGAGGAGAGGCGGTCGGGGGTGAGGTGAGGGCTAGAGTTGAGGGCGGGGTATTGGGAGAGGAGGGGTGAATAAACAGGGGTGAATCGAGGTTCAATGGGGGCGTAACACTTTGGTGCAAGGGCGGGACGAGTTGGAGGCGGGAAGGGACTGGATGGGGGTGGGAAGTGGGGCGAAAGGGAGGGCCCTTAAATCCCTTTACCCGCCCTCACCGACCACCCCGCTCTCGACCCTCGTGCCCTTCGCAGGCGCCCTTCTAACTCAGCCGCCGAAGCTCCATTTGGCAACAATTCATGGGATAGCGGACCGAGGCTGCGCTTGTTGGTGATCGAACAAGATGGATGGCCGGGCGGATTTGATGTCCCGCCCCCGCCCCCTCTCGAGCGTGGTCGAATCAAGCATAGGGGACGTCCTCGGATCCGCCCCCGCTCCGGCACCAGATCATTAGCAGCCCCCCCTGCCCCTCCATACACCCCCTCCCCCCAAAACGGAAGAATCCGATGAAAAAAGAATTGACTCCAATCAGAGAGGGAAGATGGAGGGAACTCTCTATTTTGTGGGAAAGAGGGAGGGTTGGGGGTGGGAATAGTCATCCTTGCGTAATTGAAAGTTGATTGCATATCCCGGGCTTTTTGGGGATTTAAATCTAAATCTATGGCATGGTGATTAATTAGGGAAGGAATCAAACTTGAATTATGTTGTCTGCATGCCGTTTTAGGTGGAAATGCGAAGGGAGTCTCGTGGTGTTTCGGAGATAATTTATCGTAAAATGCGGATAGAAAATTTGTCTCTCAGTAAGAAAAACAAATGGTTTTCGAACTCTAAAATGTTACTACTTAAGCATTGGTATTTTAGTAGCATCACATGAAATACTGTAGTTACTGTTGAAAAGGAGAAATAGTGTTCATCTTTTAGCCAAAGGCTTATGCAATTGATGGAGAAATAACTCTTAGGAGTTTGTTCATAGGGTGTATTTTATGCCCGTTGATAGTTGAACTTTAAATATGCGTAGGAATTTACAGAAATCGTTTCTCGAATTTAATGTTCAAATGATCGAATTGAAATCTTAACTATGTGTTTATTTTCATCACCGTTGGTGATAATAAAATACATTTTTAATTCCACGTCATAATGGAAGTTTCATTTACGGGATCTTATTGACACAATTATATATATTCATCGTTATTGTAACTCCCACAGGCCATAATTCAATTCTTACAGCCTTGTGCGTATCTGTGTAAAACGGTTTTGTTTTTGTATTTTATACATATATTTGAAAATTTGGTGTAATTTATGATAAGAATTAACTGTAATTTCAAAAGCGTATTAGGTACCATTGATCTGAACTTTCCAATTTTCGGGAAGTTACATAATTTCCAGAAATCGTCTTTTTAATCAAATTTTCATGGATTACTATTGAGGTAATCTACTGGATAACGTAGGTTTTGGATGGGCAAAACTACCAAATAAATATATTGTTTCTCCTAAAAAAACACAACCCAACATCCCACTCTACAACAAACCCCTCTTCATTTCTACTATTTCCCTTCATCCCGTTCAACATCCATATCCTGTGCCTGCCCTTTCTTCGTTTGCCTAAAAATCTCCCCTCTATTACAGTGTTCAACATCCCAATGCCGGTCAAAACACCCTTCATCCACTTTCCCTGCCTCCATAGGATTTCTCTCAACAAACCCCTAAGTTCGCCCATCATACCAAGTACGTCCTCATGTGGTTACTTCTCGTTCCATTTCACCTTCTCCATTCTTCTCCACACCCACATTTCAAAAGCCTCCAGTCTACTTCTATCCTCCTGCTTCAATGACCACGTTTCCGCGCCGTACATAGCTACGCTCCATATCAAAGTTTTTACGAGTCTTTTCTTAATATCCTTACTCAACGTCCCCGTCTAGAACTCCCTCCTCCTTGTGAAAGCCTCTTTGTCTAGCGCGATCCTTCTCCTTACGTCCCTACTACTTTGACCCTATTGGTCCAAAACACTACCGAGATACGTAAACTGTTCTACCTGCTCTAGTTTTTGCCCTCCTATTTTTATGTTTATCTTAGTCTTTTTCTTTCTAGAAAATCGCATAACCTTTGTTTTATTAATGTTGATTATCATCCCATACCTGTCGCGCTTAATTTACAATTCAATCAGCAATGCTTGCAAACCCTTGGCTGACTGACAAACTAAAGCTTCGTCATCAGTAAACCTAACTGATTTTATGAATTCTCAGCCCACTTTCATTCCTACGTCCAGTTCTTCCCATGCCTCTTTAATCATTTCCTCTGCATGCATGTTGAACAGCAATGGTGATAATGGGCAACCCAACATTACACCTCTTCCTAACACTGCCCATCCCAATGGTAATGACCAAGTGCTACAGTAACTTCTCATACTAAGAAAAAATATTATTTTGTATAGGTTTCTGATTAATTTTAGGTTTATGAAAATAGAAACAATGCAGTGAATACAAAAATTTTTGAAAGAAAACATATAGCATACCTTCAATATCTTTTAACATTTAGCACGACATTTTTAACGCTCTCATTTCATTTGCAATCTTATTATCTATGAAATTTGGCAATTTGTTCCGGAAAAAAGAATGATGGAGTTCGTAAAGTGTTCTTATATGGTATAATTGGCAACATTCCTCCCCGTTCATGTTTTACGATCCTTGCGTGTATTGTAACCCTGTTTCCTTTTATTGTAGAAATAGTTTCAGTGTGGGCAAATAATTATTTATGCTTAAATTGGACATTTATGTGATCACAGATAGCAACGCAACTGACAGCATCCAGTGGCCAACTTTTCCTCTAAGCCTAAAACTTCTTAGTAATTTTGACGGAATTTAGCTCCGTCTTCCGCAAAAGAAACAGTAATATTCAAAAATATAAATAAATAAATATATAAATAAATAAATATATATATATATATATATATATATATATATATATATATATATATATATATATATATATTCATCATGTAAGTAAGGACGTATCGGTTTGTTGATAGACTTTTAATGATAAAAAACAAGTTTACAAGTTCACGTGTCGTTATTTCACTCCATATTGATCTCACCGCATCCATTTAGTCAATCACCATGCAGTACGTTGGTGTCCAATGTTTATTCCAGATGCTTTCAGGCAGATGTATTCAGACCGACTAATTGATATTCTTCGATCGCCATACTATCGTCTTTCTCCAACCACGGAATTGCCGTGCCGGTGCATGTTGCCACAAATTTCATTCGGCGTACGGTAAGCGTGAGACCGAAATTCGCAATGCAAATACATTTGCGAGAATTTGTCGCACGATTCAAGCAGTACCGCAGATTCGATCCTCGCGATTTTAAAGGGGAGGTAAAAAAGATGTATTCGAACACAATGGTTCTTGCCTCGAATGACAATTTTCGCTGAGCGACTCTCATTTACCAGTATCCATGTAATTTTGCCAAACAGAGAGAATCTTGGCGATTGAATATAAATAAATAAATAAATAAATATATATATATATATATATATATATATATATATACATAGATAAATATAATTATATAATCGATAAATTAACTGGCCTGAGAACTCTGCCGGAGATCGAGGGATCTGGGTTGATATCCCGGTCAAGGCGAATGATTTTTACGCTCTGAAATTTTGCGCGGGTAACCAAAGGTTGGTTTTTTGGGCCAAATAATATTTACGAGCGCCATATATGGTCGTAATATACGAAGCCTAATGGGAGTATACCGGGACAGTTTAATTACCCCTGTTTAGGCCTCATTTAGAATATGCTTCAAGTATATGGGATCCTGACGAAGTTGGATTGCCTCCATTGTAGAGGAGAAAGATTTGTAAAGCGTTGTTGTGATAAATTGAAAAGTGTATCCAAAATATTACAGCAGCTAGGGAGGGAAAATCTCGCTGAGCGGAGGTGTAGAACAGATAAATTTAAGGTGCCATTTTTCCACGAATGATAAGGAATTAGAATTACATCGCCCGACCGAGGCAGGGTCATATTCAGGTCAAAATTATTCTGTTGTGTATTAACCTCCTGCCTCACACCCTAGCGGGGGCTTCCAGTATACTTAAATATCAATTTCAATATCTTGACAACCTACCAACCTTCGTGACGGCAGTTAGCTTGGTGACATTTTTTAGAATCTCAAGCATGAATCTCTTGAAATGTTTTTGTGTCAATTCTTTCTGGAGCTCCAGGTGTTGTACGAGCTCGTACAAAAGTACTCGAGCTGGTATGTGAGCATTCCTTCCCATTTGGTGATTTTGAAATTTTTTCCATTAAAGAGAAATGTGCTACCATTCGACAGATGAGGCATGAATTAGCACATATTGCTTATTATCGTAAAAATTTGCGTCGTTCAAGGTCCAATAATGGATCAAGAGTGGGTAATCTACATTTTGACTGCCCTCGTCCAGAACACGAGGGCAGTCCAAATGAACTTTTCAAGTGCAGAGAAGCAGTGTAACTGCATTTGGCATAAACGCAACTTACTGTGATATCTGAAATTATAATTTCACAAGGAATGTGACTAAGTTTGCCAGTTTGAAAAGTATTTTGAAACTATTTTCATCTTCATAGTTTTTCGTAAAAAAAATTTTGTTGCATTATTCAGGGTTATTTTCTTTTTCTACCTTTAAATTCTCTAAATGGAACAAAATTTTCTCTTTTGTATTATTTTTTTCACCTTCATATATCTTTCCAATTGTATTTTTAACATTTCATTTTCCGAGCGCAAGGGAACGAGTGCACAAACGCCATCTCTTGATTAAAAAATTTAGAGGTCAGGAGGAGTAAACTTGTTCGCGTTTTCATTGATCTACCAATTAAAAAAAAATATTATTTTCCCAGCTTGAAAACTAGGTGATAAACTCACTCCTTTCCCGCCAATATTGTTCTTCGTTCTACGTATCTTTCCACCATTCCAATTGAAACAACTTCAGATTATGTAAACGGCGTGGACATTTCTAAGAAAAATAAATTGATGCATGAAAAATGTATTGAGATATATTGATACACTGTATAAATGTACCATGCAAATATCAAATTAATGCCTTTCAATCAAATAAAGGCAAATTTTATGATGAAGAAAATATTACTGTTTAATCAATTACTTTCCCCTTAGGTTTTCTACCTCCCTTGTTTCTTCCTCATAGTGTTTTCCCTATCCTTGCGCAGCGCACTCTCCTGCGTATTCTTTCACCCCATTAGTTTCTTGCCTTATTTCATTATTTATTTCTTTAGATTTTCTCATGCCTAATTCTGTGTTTCCCGATGTTTCATTACTTTCTCTCATCTCTCTTCCGAATCATCCCGTCTGCATACCAAACTTTCCTTGTTCTTTTCCGAGTGACTCTTCATATGGAAATGTTTGCGGTCTTTGATATCCCGTTTTGTTATATTTCCATCGTTCTTCTCTACTTTACTCGTCTACCTGTCATCAATGATAATTTTTTTAAAGACTCATTAGTGCTCCTTCCTTCCTACTCAGTTAACACTTCTACAACATTCTTCCATTTTCCTTACTCTGCAATTCTTCCGTTTCCCCACTCTGCAAATCATTATTACCAAATTATGATAAGAATTCGCCCCCGGAAACTGATATCTCTATTAAGTTCCACACATCCCACGTATCCCTACGCCTATGACTACGTTTAAACAAGGCGCCCAGTCAATTATGCTGCAGGTTTCGATTCCTTTCTAGCTGCGGTCCTTAGTCGTTGTCACCTTTCTCCGCACTGCTTTCTTTCCTTTCGCCGACTGTGGTATTTCAATATCACTATGAAATATTTCCTCACAGTGTCACACGTAATCATTTCTTCTAATTGCTAGTATATTTCTTCCTTCTTATGATTAATTGTAGGCTTGTAGATCTAAATAATGACCAAGTTAATTTATTTCGGCTTTTACTTCCACTGCTAATATTTTGTCACGCATGTGGCCTACGTTTATTACCCTATTTCCTTTTCTATATATTTTTTCAATACCACTGCCACTCCTCAACCGCTTTTCTCTCTCCACCACCGCCTTTTAATTTTTTTAAATTATTTATCCATTGAATCCTAGCTTCCTCTATCTATACTCACACAGCTCGAAACTATGTGTTGTGTTGCAGGCTTGGTGAGAGAAGAAAAGGAAACATAAAAATGGCATTTACAATTCAGCTTTTTTTTATACATTTCGGTGACACAACCGCATTTTTCACCGAAAGGTATATATTTCCTTTATCCAACTCCTGTTGTATATTTTTTTAATTATCCTGTCCGAAACATCGTCCAAACATTCCAGTTCCCTATCTACCTGATTCGGTCCTCTACTGTGTTTTCTGTGATGCTGCTATCTCTTTCGCTTTGCAAGGATTTCGTGAGACAATGACTGTGGAAGCCATTCTTTCCCCATGGCCGTAAGGCACACAGCTTAGTTGGCCGAGTCCTGTTGTCGCGAGGACATATTAACATAATTATGTTGATCATAAAATCGCGGGATAATTAATTTAGGTCGTTTCCCTCACCTTGCCTTCCTGAATAGAGTTTAAAAATTTCTTTAGTTAAAGCTTATTATTTAATGTTTTTTATTTAACACCATCACCCAAACGGCCGGCCACTGGAGTAATCTGCCTTTGCAGTCGCCTCACTGAGTAGCAGACGCTGCCCGAGCTACCTTTTCGCCTGGTTCTTTCCCCCCGATTTATCTGTCTGGGATGACTCCGGTAGGATTAATTTTCTTTTTTTCATCGGTAAAGCGGTAGGGGTCATCAGAAGTTCAAACTCTTTGGCCACGTTAAGGTTATAGTCATTTGGGAGGCTTTTAGGGGATAAAGACGTATTTTAATGTGCCAGGGTGTGATATGCTTAGCGTAACATAATTTATATTCGTAAATCGGTGTGTGCGCTTCAAAGCGACAGGCTAAATTCGATCCGGCCGCCAGCGCCCTGGTAATAATGCTGAGCCGTTCATAGCAGATGAGGAGGAAGCTTTGGATTAAAAAATTCCAGGTGTGTGATGGGACGCCTGCGACTTCGCTTAAAGATGAAGACGGAATGGATGAGATGGATGGATGGAGATGGAATTGGCACTGCATGGGACGGGTGGGAGACGTGAGTGATGGATAAGTGAGGGCTCTTCCAGAGGCACTAATGTTCACAGATTCCCTGCTTCACTACGGTTTTTCGCGATGGACTGAGATTCAGTTTTTTACAATGAAGGATAGTCTAAGCCCTCCTCAGTCGAAAAAGTAGACATTTCTTTAAGATCGCGGGGCATGATAGACAATGTCACCATCCATCGTATGTAGATCTGTTTTCCACATATTTAGAAATTTCTTTGCATCAGAGTGAATGTTTGGTGAATGTCCGGTTAGTCCACTTCAATCAACTTGCATGACTTTAATTTAGTTGCTTGGTCATGTATCGTATTTGATAAGTTTTTTGATTAAATCATGGAATTTGTGAGGAAGGCGTATTTGGTTTCCTGAAAACAATATTATCTATTAATTATCTTTGTGACTTTATGACCACCATTTTTCATTAAAAAGAAATATTTCCATTGCAATAAATGCCCTGATGCATACAACTTTGATAATTGACACGTCATGACACTTGTATAGCATGAAAAATATAATTAATCTTCAAAAATTGAGACACACTCATGTCTATTGATATAACTTAAATGTATTCAAATGTGAAAGTTGCATTCAATGAGATGGATCTTTTTTGGAATTACTGAAACAGAAACTTTTTTGATTTAACTATTGTATGAAATGGATAACGATCAATTATCTTCTTGGTCGTTATCAATGCAAACTGAAAAAATAACCTTATCCCGTTTTAGCTAAAACGAATTGTTTATTTGGTCACACAAAAAAAATTCGCGGAATACGCTAATGTTCTCGTGCGAAATGGCTCTCGAGTCTCTCTGTTCACACGGTGTTAGTTCAAGTGCCGCGTAGCTCAACTTTAACGTTCTTTCCGCATCACTTTAACATCGCTCTCACTTTAACTGGGTTTATGGTGAGGTCGTAGCGTCGCTGTTATTATTAACTCTTCTGAACGGAAAACCCTCTCTTATATTTATATGATAAAATGGCTCTCAACTTGAATAGCCCACTTTTGATTATACCTTATGTAACGTGATAGCTATAGTTTCTTCGCTTACGTAGTTAATTGTGGATTGATAACCTCCCAGTTTGGGGAAATACCCAGCGAGCACAGTGAAATGTGAAGATCGTATGCATGCTGGGAAAGTCTAAGGGGGTTAAATCATAGGTTTTAAGGGGATTTTGATGTCCAAAACCGCATAGAGAACATGAATTCACAATTTAATTAGAAACGATAGCTACAAAATGTAGGGTAAATTATAAAACCTCCGGAGAATCGAGGGAAATAGGTATACCTGTACGTCCAAAATTTAAATCTTTCCAGTTATATCTGTGTACTTTGTGAAGGTTACGAGGTGATATTAAATATATATATGGATACAAAGTAAAATGGAATTGTATAAAATATTTGCAAATTAGGCGCCTCAAAGCTTTTTTATTCATAACTATTTCCTTATTTATAACATTTACCTCTGTACTGGTAGAATAAAGTTGACTTATGACATGCTAAGATTTTTGCTAAACCGCCTAGATTTTGACAAAATATTTTGTTGCACTTACGTTTTATGGCGTTATTAGGCAATCTAAGTTGTTCTCTCCTAGAATTAAAGATGTATTGTGTGCATTAAAAGAAAGAAATATGTTTACTCAAAGTTCCTGTTGTGAAAGCAAGCTACAGGTCTTGGTGACTTTTTATGCTAAAACGAAATGGTGACCTTAAACATTCATGGACCTCTGCTCTATAGGACTGTCGTTTATATGAGCCCTTAGTGGAAGGCAAACGACCTCGAAAAACTCGCATGGCTGGATATTTCCCTCTTCACAAAATATTTTATCATCCTCATCACATCACAGGATAATGCCCGAATAGGGAGTGTTAGTTTTCTACGGAGAAGGTGCCCATTCCATGCGGTAAGCAAGCTTTCAGATGTCGGGAACATTCAATTTGTTTATTCACTCTCGACTTCGTTTGGAAAATCGTCATTAAAGTTTACATTTTCTCTCGAGGACAGGAAGAGAGTGCGTACATTGCCCTCTGCCACTGCACCGTCGCCCGTTGGCTTGGGATTTGAAAATTCTCGAATCATGAGCGCTGACGCCAATGACAAAGTACAGGAATGCATGAAAACAAATTTTGCGTGAGGTAATTGTAATGATGAGTAATAATGGATGGCTTAAACGAATGCGAAATTAGTTTTAACGGTGAATGCAGAATGGTGATTTCCTTTTGATTTGAATCCCTTTGAATTTTTCCTTTGAATTTGATTAACAGTAACTTATTAGGGTCTACATTCCAGTCTAATTTCCCTTTGAATTTTTCCTTTGAATTTGATTAACAGTAACTTATTAGGGTCTACATTCCAGTCTAATTTCCCTTTGAATTTTTCCTTTGAATTTGATTAACAGTAACTTATTAGGGTCTACATTCCAGGATATCAATTTTCTCGTAATCACATATTACATTATGATAGTTTATTTTAACATTAAATACGCACGCATTTGAATTAAATTTCATTTATAATATTTCTATTTTATACTATTTTTTGCGAAGAATGATTCAAGGCACTTATACCCATCATTGAATTGGTATTACTAGGTATGTAATAATTGAAACATGGAATTGTTTCGTATTGGTTACTCTAAAATTCACTTTAAAATGTATTTTACTTTAAAATTACGCTACGTTAATTATTCTGCGATAGAAATACCTGAAATTGCGTTTCTTGATTTCTTTAATTTTTGCTTATAAAAATTCTGGTGAACATTTTTTAATTTTGTTCCTTTAGCCTCCAACTTTTACTTGATCGTATTGAAGTTGCTCCGGAAGAACTTTTATTCATGTAATCCACGCTTTTTAGTTTCGGACCCATTGATTTTCGTAATAATCCATAATCGGACTCGACGTCAAAACGAAAGATGAGACGAAGGATATTGAATTGACTTAATGCAACACGACCACCTTCAATCACCTATCAAACTTCTTTTGCCATCACAATGTATTACGAGTATTACCCGTCTGAAAATCCGATAAAGGGCATTTCGAAATGTAAAGGGCCTATGAATTACGCATACCGTGCTCTCTGGAATTATGTGTATTATAGATGTGTTATGTATGTATGTGTATATATATATATATATATATATATATATATATATATATATATATATATATATAAATATATATATATACATATATATATATTATGTGTTCATGTATATATATATATATATATATATATATATATATATATATATATATATATATACATATATGTGTGTGTATATGTATATATGTATATATATATGTAACATATTCAAACGGTTGTAGATCTAGGGATAGAAACAATTTACAGCCAATCAATGCTCTACTCAGTCTCTCCCGTTAGTCGAAGGTCGATGGTTCAATTCCCGTCTGTGGAAAATTTTCGGCTTCGAATCCGCATTCATTCACAATCCCTTCTTACCTTGTGTATGTCTTTTATGTGTATTCATATCCTTAATTCCCTTCCCTAACCCTAATTCCCTATAACCATTCCATATACATGTGTGTGTATTCGTGTACTTAATCGTAAGTAATATAAAAGTATGTGTTCATGTATATGATATACCATAAAAAATAATAACACATACTGAAGAGGCTATATGGGCTGATCCGTAGCATTTATGAGGAGGGAATCTGGCCGGAAGACTTTGTGAGAGCAGTTTTAGTTCCGATTCCGAAAAAGGTAAAGGCCACGTCATGTGAGGACTATAGGACAATTAGTTTGATATCCCACGCAGCTAAAGTTGTTCTCAGGATCATAAACAAAAGGATAGAGAGTAGGGCAAATGATTACTTAGGGGATGATCAGTTTGGGTTTAGGAAGGGGAGAGGTACGCGTGATGCCATTGCAGTAATGAGATTATTAATCGAGAGGAATATAGAACACAACCAGGAGGTATTTGCCTGTTTCGTAGATTTCGAAAAAGCGTTTGATAGAGTGAATTGGGAAAAACTAATGAGTATTCTGCAGAAAATAGGAATAGATTGGAGGGTAAGGAGGCTAATCCGCAACCTGAACATGTCTCAGACTGCTCAGGTGCGGGTGGGAAACGGGGAGTCAGGATGGGCAGTGTTAGGAAGGGGTGTAAGGCAGGGTTGCCCATTATCGCCGTTGCTGTTCAACCTGTATGCAGAGGAAATGATCAAAGAGGCATGGGAAGAACTCGAGGTAGGAATGAATGTGGGCGGGGAATTCGTAAAATCAGTTAGGTTTGCTGATGACCAAGCTTTAGTTTGTCAGTCAGCCAAGGGGCTGCAAGCATTGCTGAGTGAATTGGAAATTCAGTGCGACAGGTATGGGATGAGAATCAACATTAATAAAACAAAGGTTATGCGATTTTCTAGAAAGAAAAAGGGCAAGCTTAACATTAAAATAGGAGGGCAAAAACTAGAGCAGGTAGAACAGTTTACGTATCTCGGTAGTGTTTTGGACCAACACGGTCAAAGTAGTAGGGACGTAAGGAGAAGAATTGCGCTAGGCAAAGAGGCTTTCACGAGGAGGAGGGAGTTGATAACGGGGACTTTGAGTAAGGATGTTAAGAAAAGACTCGTAAAAACTTTGATATGGAGCGTAGCTATGTACGGCGCGGAAACGTGGTCATTGAAGCAGGAGGATAGACGTAGACTGGAGGCTTTTGAAATGTGGGTGTGGAGAAGAATGGAGAAGGTGAAATGGACCGAGAAGAAAACAAATGAGGAAGTACTTGGTATGGTGGGTGAAGAGAGGGGTTTGTTGGGAGCAATCCTAGGGAGGCAGGAAAAGTGGATGAAGGGGGTGTTGACCGGTAGTGGGATGTTGAAGACTGTGATAGAGGGTAGAATGTTGGGCAAAAGAGGAAAGGGAAGGAACAGGATAGGGATGTTGGACGGGATGAAGGGCGGAAGAAAGTACTCAGAGATGAAGAGGGACCTGGTGTAGAGTAGAATTTAGCGTTGTGTTTTGTTAGTAGTCACAAAATATTTGTTTGGTAGTTGTGTCCATCGAAAAACCTACCTTAACCGGTAGATTACCTTTAAAAAAAAAAAAATACATATATTTATATATATATATATGTAATAAATATACACACAGAAGTGGGAGAGCGTGTTATGTCATTTAGCGTTCGCCTGACAATGAAAGATCTGAAGGAGGGAATGACCGAATAAGGAATACTGGAGCGGTGGATGAGACGGAAGGACGAAAGTAAGGGTGTGGAATGATGGGTACGTGAGGCGAAGATTTTAAAAGACCCTTAAGGGATCGAGGGCTACCGTGGTCCATCGAATAAAAGATGGGTTTGTGGGGGGGAAAAAAAGGTAAAATTGAGAGCGAGGGAGGGAGGCTGGGGATTGAGGTTGGCGTTTCGTTGGATCGGAAGGGTACGTAGAGTTCTAGTTGGGAGGGGTCGGGGGTGGCTGTGAAAGTAAGGGGGGCTTGGAAGGAGGGAAGGTGGGGTTTTTAGGCTCGGAGGGGTTTTGCGGTTCCAACGGCGAGAGCTTGTGGTTTTTCGGGTGCGCTGCCCCCCTTCTCGTCCGACAACCCCTCCACCCCGACACCCGCTAAACCACTCACGAGGAATCCCCATGACGCACACGCACGCACGCACCTCCGAGCACCTTCCCACATCCGGTATTTTCCAACTTCTCTTTCCCATATCCATCCTTCTTTCCCATCCCCCCCACCTACGCCTCCCCCTTGAACACCTTTCCACCCTCCGACCCCGGGTCCATCAAATACCCCCGCCGCGTCTCTTCATCATCTCCTCATACTTTCTCTCCATTCCAATCCGTCTCACTGCTCCTGCCCCATTTCCCCTTAATATTTACTCCCTTCCTTTCCCCCCTCCCTGACTCTTCCAATCATTCCCGTGTCCTTTGTCCTCTTTCCTACCCACACTTCGGTTCAAATGGTTTCGGCGATTTAGGGAGAATGAAAGGACATCGTCCTGCGTCGCAATCCAATGTCTAGCGCCATGAAAGCACATTGCATTTACGATATGTCCATTCGTGTCTCTAGGATTCGAGGTTTAGTTTCTCTGTTTGCTTCAATGATGAAAAACGCAATTAGTTGATGGTTTCCGGGGTAACCTTATGGAATAGATTCACGTAGGAAATGGAAAAATAGTAAATAAGTGATTCCACGGAAAATGTTATCAGGATACGACCGACCCGGGTTTCGACGTTCAACGTAATCTTCAGGTCAACCACCTGAAGATGATGTTGAAATTCAAAACGCGGGTCGTATCGTAATAAAATTTTCCGTGGAATCGCAAAGTTACCATTTTTTAAATTTCGCAATAAGTCATTAAAAGACCAATGCAATAGCAAGGGACATTTTCAGCTCGTAGTATTTCATTATAAAATTTGTTGTCTCAGGCGTAACTTTGTGGAATTTGCATAACATATTGAAATGTAATGAAATAATTGACTTTGTAATTCCACACACTTTATTTAAAAAACACACGACCCAGGTTTCGACGTTGAACGTCATCATCAGGTATATCCCATTATCTACTACTTTTATACGTGGAATTGTCCCATAAACTTCATTGGATCGAGTGGCTATACTTTGATAATGAGGTTCGTCAGAAGTGCAGTGAGATTTCCTTTCAAAAAAGAGCGAAAATGAACCGTAAGCTTGATTTACTACGGAGAAATAAGGAGTCCAGTTCAAAATCAACAAGTTCTAAGTGTGACCATAAGTTTGGGCCTCGAATCGTTAACCTTTCCGGACATTCCTTTTCTAATAGTGAGATTTCTTTGCTAGAAAAAGGCCTTAAGTACGTACCTAAAATTCCAATTTCTGTTAAAAACATTAAAAACCTGGCTGTTGACCTTGAAGTTGCCCTTCAGAAAGAAAATATCGCGGTTAAACAAGTTGTTTCCCAGGAGCTCCTTAAATTCTCAAAACTTGGAGTAAAAAAGATGAAATATTCTACCGAGTACGAGGCCTTAAAGTCCATTAAACATTCAGTGACAGAGAAAAATTTGATCATCCAGAAAGCAGACAAAGGCAGCGCAGTGGTTGTATTAGAACGAAATACCTACATCACGAAATGCGAAGACTTCATCAGGGACAATAACATTGAAGTACTTCGTTCAGACCCAACCCCCAAGTTTCAACAAGAAATTAAGAAAGTGATTAAATCTTGTAACACGTTATTCAAAAGTTGTGAAATGTTGAAACTAGTGCAAATGAATCCCTCAGCACCACGGTTTTTCGGGCTACCTAAAGTTCATAAAAATGGGATTCCGATCAGGCCTGTAGTATCAAATATGTCAGCTCCCAACCACATACTAGCGAAAAGGCTTAATGTACTCTTCAGGGAGGTTTCCAAATTTTCCACGGAATATGGTGTAGTGAATTCCTTGGACCTTGTGAACAAACTTATGAAAAAGGTCATCCCGAAAAAGTGCATGCTTGTTTCCTTTGATGTACGCAACCTTTTCACCAACGTGCCACCCATGGAAGCGGTGAACCTTGCCGAAGACATCCTCATCCGGAAATCCATCCCAGTTCCAGTTATAAGTGAACTTTGTGCATTACTTAAGACGTGTGTTTCCCAAAATTATTTCATTTTTAATGGTACCTATTTCCAACAACCCAATGGTTTAGCCATGGGCTCGCCCTTGTCCCCACTCCTGGCCGATATGTATATGGACAATTTTGAAAAAGTTTTGTTCTCCTCAGCCTACCCTCTCATTAATAATGTATTTTGTTGGTTAAGATATGTAGACGATGTCTTCTGTGTGTGGACAGGTTCTGATAGGCAACTAGATCAGTTTCTAGCACATCTAAATTCTATCAATTCTAATGTACAATTCACGTGTGAAAAAGAGGAAAAAGGTTCCCTGAATTTCCTCGACCTATCCATTTCTAAAGACAAAGATGGGTTACAGTATTCCATTTTTAGGAAAGAAATGTATACAGACCAATTAATTAATTCCTCTTCAAGGCATTGCTTCACCCAAAAGCTTTCGGCATTTCATGCAATGATCCACCGTTTGACCGCTATCCCTATGTCAAAATTCAATGTAAATAAGGAACTTAATGTAATTAAAACGTTAGCAGTAAACAATGGGTATTCAGAAGATCTAATAAATAAACTTTACCGGAATAAACTTACAAAAATAGCCTTAAGCCACATTTACAACCCCGAACATGTAAAAGATCCCACTGCCAAATGGCGGAGAATACTATATCTTGGGACTATTTCTCAAAAAGTAATTAAAAGTTTACCTAAAGAAAAAATTAAATGTGCCTTTTACAGTCGTTCATGCCTTAAGAACCTGATCTCTCACACTAAAGACAAAGTCCCCGAAAACGAGAGGAGTGGAGTGTATGAGTTAAAGTGCTCGGATTGTAGCACAAAGTATATTGGACAAACAGGACGGAAATTTAAAGAAAGGATTAAAGAACACCAAACATGTGTAAAAAATAAGAACATAACATCCCTCTTTGCAAAACACCTCATCGAAAGTGATCACAAAAGTGACTTTGTGACAAAAATTATTCATTTTGAAGAAAAAGGTCAAAGGCTCGATGCTTTGGAGCAGTTAGAAATTTTGAAATGTGTCCGTTGGAAAGATGATCTTGCCAACGAAATTTTGTATCCCTCCCACTCCCCACTCCTAGACCTACCACTCTTCTAAATCAAAAATGTAATTCTCTTTTCTTCCCAGCTACATTGTAACCTTTTTACCCCTCCGACCTCCCTCTCTGACCAACCCCCCCCTCCTATGATCAGAAGGTATATATAGCCAGCGTGCTTCTATGAGGACCACCTGATGATGACGTTCAACGTCGAAACCTGGGTCGTGTGTTTTTTAAATAAAGTGTGTGGAATTACAAAGTCAATTATTTCATTACATTTCAATATTTCATTATAAGTTCTTTGAATAATTAACCAACTGACCTTTTGGTCTGAATTTCTCCATTGAACTACGAAACCGTTTTAGAAGTACTGGAGTATCGGAGAGGAATTCGTCTCGTGATGTGTCTTTACATCCGCGTAGAATTCTAAATTCACCCTATTTCTGAAGACAGATGGTTTTCCTCGTTGAAATAACTTCAGAAAATAAAATGTAAATACTTCCAGTGTCCTTATTAATTCAAGGTGTTCTGCTGATTAAAGATAGGCTTTTGACGGCCCTTAGGGATTGTTATCGTCTGCGTATTACGTGAACTTACTTTCACCCTTATTCTTCTTCATTTCTTCATCACTTCAGCCTGCTATCACGATTCCTTCCTCTCTTCCTCATACCCAAAGGCCTCTCTTCCCTCAAGTTCTTTAGCATCACGTAAACCCTTAAATATTTCCTCTCCCCACTTTTTTATGCCTTTTTCGGTTTTCCCATTGCAAACTATCTAATTAAAAGTTCGCAAATATCCTTTGTTGGCTATAAGGTGATGGCTGAAAAGAATCCCGAAACATTCTATGGTGCAATCAAAAAGATGCGATATGTTACAAAAGAACTCAGTAGGTATGTGGATATCGGGCTCTATATTTCCTTCCATCCCTCGTATCTCTCTCTCCGGGGGGGGGGGGCACGGCTGTCCCGTTGCCCGCCTGCTGCGGTGCGTCACATTCTCTACCCTTGGTTTTGGGGGCGGAGACCATTAGTTACATGTCCATGTGATAGCAGAATTTCCACTTGTTCATTGTCAATTCTAACTTCCACGTTATTAAATAGATTTTTGCTACATTCAAAGATGCATGAGCATGTTAGTTGATAGTGTATTTATTTGCATGCGCATGGGTTGGAAAGATTTTCGCATGAATATATACGCTACTGTGGGTTTAGGTTTGCTTTAATATGTTGGTTTTGCATGTAGTTTTATTTTCTTTTACGGGCGGTGACCTACACCTCCCGCCACACACCCATGTGTTGGCTTTCCAGGTATTTTATTGCATAATATTGGTCGATAGTAATAAACGTAAGTATTCCACAGGCATGCCAACTTTTAATATTTACAAGGTAAAATTTAGAGATTTTAAAACAAGAGGGACGCATTCCATGGGCCTTCTTTATTATTATTATATAAATCTCGTTGCAATCAGGCAATTGTCCCGTTGGCAACGGTCACTTTTACAATGTACATGCATACATACACATGAAGAACATGTGTGAAACAAAATGCTCTTATACATTCATATGTACATCTCTCAAGTGCTCTTAAGGACGGAGTGAACATAGTTGAAGTGTCAATAGTTTCTCAGTTTGTCGGGTAATGCTTCTCCTGAGTATTTTAGAAGGATCGCATGTAACGCTGCGTCAAAAGTCCTTTCTCTCTCCCCTTTCACCCACGTTCCCCGCTGCGTTCGATGTGCTTAGGGACGGGGAGTGCCCGCCTCTGGTCGAGATATGGTCGGAATCAAGTTTTTATGCGAGAGGTGAGACGCGCGGCCGCTTATGAATGTAAAGAAGTTACGCTGAGTCTGATGCAGGCGGGCAGCTGTCTGTTTCGGCAATGCCACCTCGTCGATGACTCGTCCTTAGGGACGAGTGCGTGAAATTTGATGTGATCCCCATGGCGATTCGTTTGGGGGGAGCTTTGAAAGCTCTCTCTATCTGTATTGACTCTTCATCAAGCAATCCTTCTTGAGGATCAAGTACCTATAATGATTCACTCCGTAGGTTGACAAAACGTTGAGGAATGTCGAAGGAACTGTACGTACCAGGACTTAAAAACTACTCAAGTAACGTCTACTTTCTCCTTTCCTGTGTACTCTGCCAAGAACCCACAAACTGTGTCTAACCCGTTTAGAACACTAGGAATGTAGAGTTTACATGGTATCATTGCCGGCCCCGATGGCGGTGGGGCAACGTCTTCGCCTACCAACTCAGATATATCGGGTTCGATTTCCGCTAAGGTGGGTTCTCCTCCAGCTAGTTCTTGGGTGCTTGTTATTGTCTTTAATGCAATGTACAAAGTTTAGGTGTAAGAAGTGATTATAGAGTCTCAAACTTGCCCCAATACACATCTGCATTTTTCTAAGCAAATTCCACTTAACGTGATATGAACTTGAAATTAACGCCGGTATATAAATGTGTGTCTCTTGGAGGGGAAATTGTGTTTCTTTTTGCGTTGATATGACCTCCACAAGGACTTTTAATAGGACTTTTCAATTTGTTCAAAATTAATTTTTCCTGGACATGTGAATTAGTGTTCTTTTTACAGTAAATGTTTCGCCCCAAGGGGAAGGGTCGCGGACACTTAAAGTAATTCCGGAGAAAGTCAAAATTTATTCCTCAAATTACAGTCCGTTGAAGATAAGTAAACATTTAAAGGGACATCTGATATACTTAGTAACAGAAATGTAGGTTAAATGCAGCTCTGTTCACCAAAAACGCTGCGATCTTTCGCCTTAACGTTATGTGGAATGTGAACGAAATTCTCGCATCATTGGGGCCATAATACTGTTATTTTGAAAAGATTAGCATTTATTTATTGTAAATAAATGAAAAAACAAAACCCAAATTTGATCAAACTACATTTCGAAGCGATAGACAAACACGCCAGAACGACCGCCATCAAGGAGCCCTTTTGCCTCTGAAATTAAGTGAAGAGAAAACTACCCTTGAAATCGTTTTCTCTTCGAGAGCATTTTTCTCTAGCTCTTTCTCAACTATCCCACGTGCCCAAACTTTCCGATGCAGTTGGGGTCCTGAGTAATGCTTTCGGCCTCTGCCCTGAATGCTTTCGATTCGTATCTTTCAAATGGATTTAATCAGACCATTAACCCACGTTCCAATAATGATTCCCTTGTGATGGTTTTCAAAGAAAAAACAGAGAATGTATACATGCGTGTGTGTTTATACATGCGTATATATAAATATATATGTATATATATATATATATATATACATATATATTTATATATATACGCATGTATAAACACACACGCATATATAGTATATAAATACACACACGCACGTATATATATAAATATATATGTATATGTATATATTTATATTTATATATAAATATATATATTATATATATATATATATATTTATATATATATTATATGTATATGTATATAAATAGTATATATGCATATAATCGTATGTGTGTGTCTCTCACCCTTCCTCTGCAAACTCGCGAACTGCGTCTTCCACCATGCTACTTTTGCCTTATTTAGCACACTCCTTAATGTATTAATTAACTCTTTGCACCTCCTCCTGTCTGATTCTGTGTTCACAGTCTTCCATTTTCTACTCCCATCTATCTCTTCAATCATCTCATCCGTTATCCATGGTTTCCATGTCCTTCTCCTCTGAGCAATCCCCATAGCTTCTTTTGGGTCTTTCGATATCCCTTTTTTGATGAAAAAATACATATATTTTAATGAAATAATATATATATATATATATATATACACACATATATATTTGTGTGTGCTTGGTGTGGGACTTTGAAGTTCTTTAATCTGTTGCTTTTTTCGATTATATTGCCCAATTATTTTCCCTTAAACACTTCTTGACCCCTTGCCTTTCAGTTCTTGATACTGAAAATGTCCAAGAAAATGTTTATATTCTTTCTTTTGTCATTTCATGCTTTCTCCAAACAATGCTTTAGTTTGAGGATTGTAGTTATTTTATGATTTTAAATCATTACTAAATGGCTTAACATTTCGTAAATCTAAAATAATTTCATAGGTACTTCATTCAAACTTTCATTTTAATCATGTTAAGGTTTGTAAGTAGGCCTTCAAAATTAAAATTAAATGTATAGGGTTACATTGTGACCCTCATTACCATTCATGATTAGTATGATCATATAATTAATGCTTGCAAACTGTGATTATTACTTTTCGCAAAAGCTGCTCACACCATCCTTAATTGTTGCTTGGAAATGACGATAAGGCCGAGCGACGGATGAAAATCGAGGACAGATTCGTTCAGTCACGGATATTGTCGTGCACCTCGGCGTTGTTACGTACGTCTCCATCCCGTGACGGGAAATGAGCAAAATATTTTTCCTAGCTTTCTGAATCACATGCTATTCCTGCAAAATAAGCTTTCGAGGTCGTTCCATGTCCCTTCGATGAGCCGCTCCGTTCCCTTGATCTCCATGATGCTTACATCCAAGCCACGCCCCATCTCTCTCCTCCTCCGTCCTCTCTCATCCCATTCATGACCCATTTCACCGCCCCCCCTCCTTTGCTTCCCTCCTCTTCCTCTCTCCGCATCTCAATTCTTCCCGTTCGCCCTTTTCCATAGCGTTTAAGCAGGGGCGAGGTTTGGGGTGGGGGCTTTAAGGGGGGAGGGGCGCCCGGCATATTCCTCGGGGTTCATTCCCCAATTACATCGCCCCAGGGTTTTTGACAAGCCCATCTCATGCGAGATTCCCGACCCACGCCCATCATCCACCTCCCTCCCTCCCTCTCTCCCTCCCTCCCTCCCTCCTCCAAATCTTGCGGCTCGTTCCCCTCCTCCGTCCCCCGCCGCTCTTCTCATCCGTCCCGCATCTCTCTCGTCATTTGTTCGCCCTCCATTGCCTCCCTACACGCCCAAACCGTGACCCTTTTGTCTCTCCTGTTCGTCTCTCCTCTCGCGCCGGCCCTAATTCCCCCGTCGCGTTTTCATCCCTCATCGGGCGAATTCAAAGCGGAAACGCATTATCATGCGCGTCGATGGCGGAGGCATTTGCGCCTTCATTTCCCCCATCTCTTCCTCCCCCCCCTCCCTCACCCGGCCATAGTCCCGCTCAACCCTCCCCCTCCCACCTCTTGGCGAAAATCCTCATTCCATAAGCGCGGAAGAATCTCAATGGTTTTCCAAATCTTTCCCAATTCGAACCTTAACGATGAGTTTTGTGGCCGGAACGTCAGCTACCTTATGGGTTGAAAAAATATTATTCGATTACTGCATTTGTTTCTTCTATTGACGCATACACGAGGGTAGGGTGAAAAATAATGCACACATACGTTTATACAACAAGCAAAATGATATTCAGAAGAATTCCTGCGGGAATGTGGAAGTAAACTTCCCCCTTTACACGCATGCGCCGGTTTGAGGTCGTTACATTCATCCAGGTTATATTGAGAACCGGAATTACGGAGGCGTGTTCTAGTGAAGTGTCAACGCAAGTTAAATTTTCTTTTTCTCGAATCCAGGACTTGACGGCAGCCCACATCTCATTGTTTGAGGTATAATGATTACCCTTGAGTTGTATCTTGAGTTGAGGCAAAAAAAATCGCAAGGCGCCAGATCGGGAGAATAAAGAGGGTATGGAATCGGTTCCAAACGCCGTGGTATCCATCGCAAACAGATTTTACGGAATCCCTATTGTTCAATAAAGAAGCCTACACGTTCCTTGGATATTCCAATATGGTTTTCGATACGCTTTTGAGTGATTTGCAGGTTATTTTGAATCGAATCTTCGACGGGTTTGCGATGTTTATCGTCTGTGGCAGTGATCAAACGCCCGCTGCGTGTTTAATCAACAATTATGGCTTTTCCAGGCTTGCGACCACGAAATTTTACTACCCATGGGTTTACAGTGCTAGACCTATTAACAGCATCGCCACGATAAACAGCCTTTAAACGACGATGAATATCAGTAGGAGTGAATCACTTTTCCAGCAGTTAAAAGTTCGATAACAGCACGCTGTTTAACTCGCGTTGACATAGCACTTGAACACGTCTCCATACTTCCCATTCTCAAAATACATCGGATGAATCTAACGACCTAAAACCTACGCATGCGTGTTGAGGGGGAATGCTAGTTACACATATCTCCAGGTGTGCTTCTAAAGTTCCGATGGGTATTTTGGTCTTGAGGCATGTGTGCATTAGTTTTTACCCTACCCTCGTATTTGACACCTTGATTAAGTCCGTAATATTTTTATTTTGGAGAGTTTTTGCTCTCCCTCTTTCTCTCTGCTTATTTTCAGTGTCACCCTTGAAAAACCTTCTCGCCGCAAGTGACGCTCTCCGTGGAGGCATTGAACAAATGGGTCATTTCCTGTCAATCCATTTTCCCTTGACCCTCCGGCTCTTGTCAAAAACTCGCCGCAGTCAGTCATTCAAGCGAGACATTTCAAAGCCGGGGGAAATATTTTTATGGACGGTTGCTGTATATTAACACCATGAATATGCGCGCACGGGGATTAGAGATATGCCATTATTTGTATGTGTATGAGTGTACTCGCATAACGCTCACTGTTACCCACAAGCTGCGTGGCCGTATCCATTCGATCTTGCGTTGTTCTTTTTTTGAGTTTAAATCTCGTACACTTACATTACCTAAATGCTATCTCATTACGGTTGCAAAATAATGACTCGATCACGATCTTTGGTTCTTTCTTCGTATTGATAATATTACTTTTACGGTGAAATGTTTTCTTATTAAGATCTTAAACTGTACTATACTCATCCGTCTAGGTCATGGTTACAAGATTTTAGAATATTTTCCTGCGATTATTTACGGGATGATGGGAGAGCTGAGATCGAGGACCTCCTATTGGATGTTAAATACTTTTAATGTGTCCGCCAGTGTCTACGGGAAATAAGGGGGATGCATATGAATACAAAATACACTCTTCAACCGAAATATCTCCAATTTCAAAGAGCCTTGTTCGGCGATACGACCGACTGTTTGTCCAACTATTAAACGACAATCAGCCGTATTCCTATACTAAAAAGTATAAGCCATTTTTTTGATTCATTCGGCCGTAGCTCAGTTGCCATATCTATATTAAGTAAAACGGAGATTGGAAACATTAGCTCTTTTAAATGGGATTCCTTTCCTTTTCTGAAATCCGCCTGGGAGTGAGAGATGAAAGTGATGGATACATTTCAACAAAGGTGTGCCTCTGATATTCAACACTTGTATTTCTCGGCGCATCTGCTTTCATAATTCTTGAAGTGCATGCGGCAGTCAAGAGTTGAAGGAAGTACGGAACTGTTTCGGCACCAATGCGCGGAACATTTACCTGTAAGTGAAAAGTGATATGAGTACTCCGCCCAATAAATACGCGAACTGGTGTACTCTGGCGGCCATGACGAGGACTATAGCCCCACCCACCAGCGGCACTAGTTGTTTGAGATCCAATGAGCCGTCTGTGCTTGGCGGATCGTCGAGCTGTGCGTATGGTGCCAGTTGTGTTAGTTTCTGGGGTGGTATTTTTACTGTTTGTCGAAAATGGGTATTGACGAAATCACGGAGCAACGATCCAACATCAAGTTTTCACTCCACGGATGATGCGAGGCCGGGACGACCTTCATCCTATCTTGACGACAACATTGATCGGGTGCGGCCCCTTGTCCTTACCAATCGTCGAAAACCTGCCTGAATGATAGCTGATGAAATTAATTTAGGAAAATCAACAGTGCACAATATTTTAACCGAACATTTGGGTTTTAAAAATACATGAAAAAAATCGTGCTCAAGCTGCATTGATTGTTCACCAGTTTCTGGCAACAGATTCAATCACCTTAATCCTTGATTATCTTCCTACTTCGCCAGATCTCGCCCCCTGCGACTTTTTCCTATTCCCAAAATACAAAAATGTGATGAGGGGACATCACTGAGAAGATGTAGAAGACACAATAAAGCAATAAACGTCGAGAAAACAAAAAAGCCTAACTGCCGAAGACTTCCAAGGATGCTTATGTACACGTATGTGCTTTGAGGTATGAAGAGTTTAGAGGAATGCAGGAAATATTTTATTGCTTTAATTCATGAAACGAGATTGATTGAGAGAAAGAAAGACTTAATTTTGTCAGCGAGGATTCTTTTTCATGAGTTTATAATCTAGGTCCCGGCAATTGCCATTTGTATTTTTGTCTTTCGTTCTGATGTCCTCATAGCCCATTTTCCCTCGTCCCCTCTCACGTCCCCTTTGAGTCCCTCCATTATCCTCATCAGTCGTACTCATACGGAAAGATGCGGGATTTCACTCGTGCCGCGAGGGTGAGGCATTTCAAGGGAGAACCTTCGAGGCGTCAGGCATTCCATTTCACCTCGGAAGGGAACGATTTTTTTCTTCAGATCTCCCCTTCTCTCATGCCTCTGGATGGTACCGATACTTAGAGGTGTGTCCGAAAACTATCCGACCTGCTTTCATTTCTCCGCATTGGTGCTAATCTTCGTCATCCCGGCCGTGGCATCCGACGAAATAATCCCCATTTGATTGAATAAGACGCTCCCAGAGGTACTTCAACATCTTAAAGCAGTCTTCGATAGCAAATTTTGGAACTGCCTTCAGCTCGCGCGTCGCATTACTCTATGCCGTCGAACCGCTTTCCTTTGAACGCCATTTTCAATTTTGGGATCATCCAAAAATCGCAGATAGCTATGTCTGGACTGTACGGAGGCTGGCAAAGCTGTACAATCTTATGTTTGGCCATAAATTACGGCGCGTTATCGTGATGAAGAAGCCAGTCACCGCTTGTACAGAGAACAGTTTTCTTCTCACGGCATCACGCAATCTTTTCAGAGCTTTACCATAATATTATTTGTTGATCGCTTGACCCCGTGGAACAACTTTGCAGTGCACAACAACCTCACAATAAAAAACAAATAAGTAAAAAAACGCAGGTCGGATACTTTTAGGACATGCCTCGTATGACTCTCTTCAACCTTATCCCTTTCGTATGAAATGTAAGGAGCGGAATGTCATACGAATATAACGTTGCTGTATCATTTCATTCCCAATTTTTTTTGGCCTACGCCTCAATGCTCACATGGCATCTTCTTTCCGTTCCCGCACGCCCTGGTACACCTCGCTCCCGTGCCAATCCTCGAAGCCGCGTTTTTTTATTCACTCGGTCCCGGCGAGACGCGCAGGAGTCCTCCCCCTTCCCTCCCCACGGTGCCTCGTCCCCCACGTGTGTGTCGAGCACGCCCCCACTCGCAGGATCATCCCTTTGGTATTCCTCTCCTTTCATCCCCTCCACTCTCTCGCGACTTTCATATCCGCTTCGACTACGGGAATACCTTTCCCTCCCTCCCCTCTCCTCATTTTCCGACCCTCTCCATTTCTTCCTCTCCCTTTCTCTCTCATTTCCTCCCACTTCTGCCCCTCCCCTATCCGCCGATCACCCTCCCTCCCTCCGTCGCCAGAGAGTCGTCAACCCTGAATCACTGCCGTGACCTCCACTCTTTCTCAACAGGAATGCGATCCATTTTCTTTAGAATCCATCATTGCAGGAGCTGCAATATCGCAAATGTGCGTTATCAAAGCCCCAATCGAAAATGTTGACATGCCATTTCAAACCTGCTCCGTCAGATTTCATAAACGTAGTTTCATATACCATCCAATAGTTTATTCCTCCTTCGCTAATAAATCGTACGACGTTTCCCCAGGTTTGAGGGCCATTGACGAAATGAATAATGCGTCGAAATAAAAAAATCTCCTGCTTTTTGGTACGAATAACTGCTGCTTTTCACCGCAGGATATGTCTAAATTGAGTATTTTTGTGAAAAGCCAAACGGTAAACAATTTTGGGCATAAAAAACCTGTAAACATTGATTCAATCCTTTCCCTTCTTTGTTTCACTTTATCAAATAATTAAAATTGAAAAGGGTTGAATATTTTATTTGGTATTTTTTTATTCGACGCGTTGCCCTTACTTTTTATCCGCTAGTCGTAATTACATCGAAGGCAAGTTAACTTACTTGAAATGCGCGCGATCTCCTCAATCATTCACATAAAATTTTGAATAACAAAAAAATTACTTTCTATATACCTCATGAATGCTATCATGAAAATATATAAAATATTCTTGGTGCGCTTCATTTATCATGTGTGCGCCAGGTGTCCTAATGATCATTCACTTACACTGCATCTGTGGGAGAATTGCATGGAAACACGGTGTCATGCACCAATGCGAGTTTCAAATCCATGAAGTAGCGTTCGAAGCAAAAGGAATTCATAGTCTCCGATCCAACCGAGTCACCCACCGTACTCATTCAGAGAAATTCAGTCATACTATATATAATTGAATGTAGGGTAGCAGTATTTTTAAAAAAAGTGGAAGTACGTTATCTCGTTTCTGACTTGTTACATTTTGGTTGTGTTCGCCACCCATCTATTTTTTCTTTTCCCTTTCGTTTGCACACGAGAGTGAAAATTATCAGGAAGAGGTAGTCTCATTTTGAAAACACACCCGAGTTTGTTTATCCGTTTTTGAGAAATTAATTGAAATTGGATTGGGAGTGAAGTTCTCTTGATGTGTAAAGAGAATTAAATTAAGCGAAGATTGAAAGAGAGAGGAGAGAGTGAAGCAATGGGGTAAGCGTAACAATACACAGCCGTGGTCTAGGAATTATGTTTTCTAGTCAAATCTTTACCAAAGCCTATATATATATGCTGTTCCTTCATTTCCGATCGAGATCTGTTGAGGGTGTGGTCAATCTTTATTCTCTTTATAGAGTCATCTTCAAGGGCAGTGACTTCACTCATTAGTACGTATTTCTATGAAAAAATCTCAGGGAAACGGAGAACTTGGTAATAAGCAACTGTAGGCGTATCAAAAAATTATCTTTCGACGGTAGAAAAATATAAAAAATAGGCGGGCGAAGGCTCAATAAATTGTTGATATTTACTGTTCGGAGCAGACATAAATTATATTTGTTAAGGGAAACAATTTTTCTGTCACAATTTAGTCAATGTTAAATTCCATTTTTTATTTTCTTCATCACCTACGTAATAAAAAAAATTATCAGGCGTATCATAAATGTATGCATCGAAACATTAGTGTAACATTTTCAACCATTACACAGAATAACGGATAGTTTCTTTGAGAGATTTAACTGAAAAACATTTTGTGATAGGCTATACCTATACAAATGCATAAAAATGCATAAAAACCTCAATCAATTTTATCAATAGTTTGCGCTGTGAAATTCAATCTGCCGGTGTAGTTGGGAGATTTTAAGGAAATAATCTCTATCTACGAAAGTTATCCTTCACTGCTCCCGTTGTTTATCCTTTGGCCCTCGTGGATTTGTATGAGAATTAATTACAATTTTTGAACGACGTAAAATGGAGACGTTAAAATGTTTTAACGTAGTTTCGCGCCATTCACGAAATGTATATTTTGGTGGTATCGGGGAAGAGAAAGGCGGGATGTGATCGAGGTTCGCGAACTTCCAATCCTGGCAAATGGCCTCCAATCGAGTGCCCATCCAACTTCCTTTGCCCTCTCACCTTGTCATGCAGCACACCCCTCATGGCGTCTAGTTTTCATCCCCACTCTGCTCTCCCATTTACTGTTTTCCCATCGCCAAGAACGGCCGAGGATGTATTTGTGGCCCCCAAACCGCTTTTTTGTGCCAATTTTAAATGAGATTGTAATGAGAGTCCCATTTTGGGATATTACGTGTCTGCGGCCGGGATGAATAAATGCATGTGCATTTTACCCGCTTCCATTTCAACGGTAAGATATTTCACTCCCGCTATCACTACCTCCTCCACACCCTCCGCCTCTCCTTCCCTTCCCCCTCCCTCCTTTCTTCCCATCCCTCTTTCTACGTGGATACATCTCTCTCGCTGCAGTCCACGCCAGAATTCCCCTGAAACTCATTTAACGTTCCCGCGAGTCATTTCGACATGATCTGGAAAATTATTTGAACGTAATTGAGTGCTTTCCCGGATCCTTTCGTATAAATAATTGAGGCATTGTCATTATTTTCGAATGAGTATTTACAGTGTTTTTCACTTTCCACCCAAAAGGAATAGCACTCGTAAAAATGTACATTTATATAAAAAATACATTTTTTGAACTTCCAAAAAATTTTCCGATCTCATCTTATGAAGTTTAATTGGAACTCACCTTGTGTGTTTTCAAATGGCAAAACTAATTTTAATTCCACTTTTGTTGGGTTTATGGTGTTGGGAAGTAATGTAAACCCGAAAGGAAACCCATCCGTCATAATTAAACGGGTGATTTTTACTTGTTTGTCAGAATTATCATGAGGCTTGTTAGTCCAGTAGTAAGAGAGCTGGAACATTTTATCGAAGTACTGGGTTTGAATTCTGATGACACCTCCGTATGTCGTCAGCTTAACCCGAAATTTTTTTTTTTATATTATATCTTAATGGTGTATCACAGGTGACATAACGAAAGAAAGTATCGCCTGTATCTTAATGAGAGGATTTCGTAAACTGTTGGACTGAGCTTTAAGCTCTATGCTTCCCTGTACAGCCAGCCTTCGGATTGTTCACTAGAATCAAATTGATAGAAGATGTGAATGAATAGTGCGATTTTTCTCACATAACAACAAACTTGTTTGTAATTTTGTACCAGTAATGGATGAATATCCAAATAGAAGATCGAGGAAAGCTGGAATATCGTTAGAATAAAGAAAAATGTTTTCAAATAGTGCCAGACGCTTCTACTGTCTTGTACACCGGGCTATCATATTTGGGCCCGAAGTGTTGCAAGAAATTGCCCACATCTCAACTACATCTACATAAAACCCCGCAAGCCGCCGCGTGGGCGTGTGGCGGAGTATGTTAAGTCACCATCCGTAAAATGGAATACAACCACATGCAAAACCAAATCATGTTACCTCTACAAAAATACTAGTTTGATAATTCACTCAATCAATTTTAATCACTCGAAAGAAAGTACTTATATGCAACAATATTTAATTACAGGATACTGTAATTAAATAATGCTGTAGGACTGTTAAAAAGATGGATCTAATAAATAGAAAGAATAGCGCGTAGGATACCGACAAATATATACACTGTCGATTCTAATTATCTCCTACGCGATTGCTGTAATGCCTATTATACTCTCTAATGGCTTGAGGAAAATACTACATTTTAAATCTATTCGCTCTATTATAGATCTCCCTTATTTTACGTTGGTGATCTGATCTACTACGAGATAGAATGATTCGGGGTCTCTAATATGTCTTTAACATTCTCAGATAAGTACCCTGACTCAAATTTACGAAGTAAATTTAACCTGTATTAAAGCCTACGGTCAAATATTAGACCTCACGTCAAGTGATAAAATGGAATGCGGATTCACGAGAAATACTTTCGATATTAAATTTATTTCATTCGTTTTGAAAAGGTTACTTTGAAATTTTTAAATTTATTTTAGGTTTGATATGGTCTCAATCGAATTCCATCTGTTATAACCATGGGATTCTCTCCTCCCAAAGGTCTTTTTGAAATGACGGAGTGTGCAAATTTCGAGTACTCTTGAGTAATCTCTGGAATCAATATACTCTGGAAAATATTCAGCTTCCACCGAATTTCTATTGGGACTCTTTTAAAAAATAAATATAAAAAAGGCATTTGTGCTCCCGCCGATATTAAATTTCGTTCCATGAGTTCGGGATTCCGTCACGTCGACGTGAAAAGGCCGAGGTAATGCCAACGTGCCCGCAGGAAAATGCCTTCTGCAGAGCGCATGCTCTTCCCTTGGTCGGGACCCCGACAATCGCCGTAACCCGGTATCTGCTTTCGAAAGAGGTTCCGCGTCATATTCCATTATCCGCCGCGGGGTCGGAGGTGAGCCCATCGGATGCAAATGAATCCACTCACCTCCAACGCAGTCCATGCCCTTTCATTTCCTCCCGATTTTGTCCCTCTCCCTCTCTTGAAACTTCTCTCTCAGCGGGCGAACGTCGACCACAGTGTTCTAGGCCCAACTCGGATCCCAGCGGCGAATGGGTCCCTTCCTCTCGGCCCCAAAACGCATCGACCATCCCCATTAGACCGCCCTCGACAAAATTAGCCGGCTCGCAAGTGAAAGTCTACTCTGATCATCGTGGTCGCCTTTGTCCCTCGCATCCCGTAAAGCGGGTCAGCACCGGATATACGCCGGATATCCCGTTTATGAAACACTACCGATGAAATATCACTAGGGCAGTATTTTTTCGCGTGCGATTCGCCCATTCGTCAGGGTTTACTACGACACACGAGTGGAAAATTTTGAAAAATTAAATGCAATTCGAGGAGCGATATTTAATTTTTTTATCATAATTTTATCCTTGTCTTTATGTTGGTAGTGGATATTTAGGTTTTTAAGAGCATTGCAACTTCTTTAACAGATTTTTTTTTGGATTATTTATTAGCTAGTTATTACAGTTTTATCTCGTTTGCGTTTATTTGAAGAGAACCGTTGAATGAATGTAACGATTGAGTAGATGTGGTCAAGTTTGGTTAGCTGCCGTTCTAGTTACCCGAATGCGGGTTCGAATCCCGAGTGAGACATGGCATGTGTATTTTTCACAAGTTCTTGACATGGTGGGGAATATACCTAAGCTGATTGAGCACCCAAAAAAAAGAAATGTAATTTCCGTTTTGGAAATATGAGAAAGCGGGAATTGCCACTTGGAAGTAAACCTTCAGATTAGCTGCTTGCATTTTTCAATAATGGAATGTGGCTCACCATTACCTCTGAAAATCAGATAGAAGGAAATCGTTACTGTGCTCTCACTTTGCCGGAACAGCGCCGTGGTCTGAACCTCGCTCACTTGTTTCCTCCGATGAAATCGGAGGAAACAAGCTTTGTCGGTGGCCTAATTGATGAAAATTTCCGTAGGGGTCACTCAGCTCTCGGTGTCCAATTTAAGCGGGATGGCCGGTGATGGTATGACAACGTCGCATTCTAATTGAAGGATCGTTTAAAAAATTAGTGGAGTTTTTTAAGAGTGAAACTAGACAGAACGTGATGGTTATGCCTAAAACAAAGTTTATGTAAATGAAATTTAATATATTTTTTACTTTACATTAATCATTCCCACCACGCCTTAGCTACAGACGCTCCGTAGAGAAAATAAATCAGAGGGCAAAAAATTGTATGCAATCGGATTAAAGTAATTAGAAAAAGTTATGAAATGATGATAGTAATAGGTGATAATTCGCAATAATTACTTAAACTAAATATATCATCAAAGATAGATAATATAAATCTAAAATACTTGACGGTAGTTCATTTTTCGGATTAATTAAGGTGGGCATATTTTGCCTTTTTTTGCGAGAATAGTTTTTATCCGTGTGGTAAAAAAATGTTTGGATGGCGAATTCTGCCGAACTGCAGTCGAACATTATAGTGTACGTATCTGACGTTGGGAGATTTGTGATTGATCGGGTAATAATCATACCTTAATTAAGTTTGGTATTTTGGGTATAATTTCTCTCTTAGGAAGAAGTTTCATTTTGAAAATTCCACATAGTACGCAGTGAAAAAAGTATATAACACCTTTTGCTTTAAGTGCACACGCATTATGGTTGCGGTTACAGCCAACGGTGTTTTAAACGCAGAGTTAGATAATTAGTTTGGGATACGCAAGCGCGGCAAACTAATTATCCAAAGCTCGGAAATGAGAATCAGTCGATTGGTCCCACTGATACTTAAATGGTATGTCTAATTTCCAGCAGCATTCAAAAGATTCTCAATTTCGCAAAAATGCGAATCATTATCTGCAATAGGATCTCATTATCTACGTTCACGAACCTAACAGACGGAATATACTATTTGAAAATGTCTGCTGAATGGAAACTGAATCTAAGGCTTTCGCAGACGCATCTTAGAAATAGAAGTCTTACTTACGTCATCACAACAACATTATACACAAACACAACAGTGTTAGTTTACATTATTATTATTAATATCCAATTACGAGTAGCAACATGATACTAACAGACAATACTAAATGGCACACTCTTATCCCCGCCATATTGACCATTCATTTTCTCCCGTGGCATTTCACTCCTTCTCTTTTCTTTGACATAAGTATCGTAGCTAATTGCGGAAGCTATAATTAACAATCTTGCCTTACAAGTGTATCCTTTTCAAGATGGCATATAATATTTTCTTGTATAGCATGGCAAATATAGATAACTGCAAAAGCAAACAACCAAATAGATGAATTTCCGTACGCTCTTGAATTCATAATCTAAATAGTTAAATGCAATCCGTTCCATATATTTATTATAAAAAAGAGGACTACTCTGATTAATTTCTGTTTCAAATGAATTAGTTCGACGATAAACAACTCTACCGATCAACAAGACAAAATGTGCAGAATGAGTCATACTGCCGTATATGCTGACTAAACTTTTCAAATTCAAAACTGGTCAATTAAATGATTAGCACAAAGATTAAAAATCGTGCAGCGCAGGGAGAAAGTTTTTGTAAGCGTGCGTAGAAAGTAATGGATTAAAGTTTACTGTTACACTTGTCATTTTTCACTAATAACTGGACGAAACTGGAAGTTCTTTAAATTTTATTGCAAAATTAGCGTTAAGTGATAACACTACTACCACTTCCCGTATGTATTCAGCAATTTAGATTTGAACAGTCATGAATGGATCATTGCTCCGTCTGAAGGAAATACTAAGACTTTGAAGTTCACTACTAGCTCAGAGAAAGTAACCCCTGATCTTCGCACTACAATTCGTAATGGATTATCTAGGTGGCTATATCATATTGTCATTCCGTCGCTCATAGGAACGGAATCGTCCATGAAACCCCGAAAAACATCGATTTAAAAGGCTTTCTTATATGATGCCATGATATTCATCATGAGAACCTCTAATCAGTGCTAATTTTATATTTTTTTCTCTTTCATCATATTTTTACTTATAACATTTATATTTACTTCTTGCTAAGAACTCTTCCACTCGAAATTTTCTAAATATTTTTTTCACATCAAATCTGTATCTTCTTTTAGAATTTCGCCGTTTTCGTCCTGAATTGCATTTAATTTAGCGCTGTGTATGCCGAAGCAATTTATCGCCACTGCTTCCATTATTCCCACTTACACACCAGGTTATTTTACTCTGCTCAACTCTTGCAATCTCCATTCAGCCTTGCATTCCAGTATATTTTCTACTGGTTTCTTAACACTCTTAAGCAGTGATGCTGAAAATGTATCATTACCCCCATCGTACTACGTCAGGTGAGATCCTGTCAATAGAATTAGAGAGATTAAATGTTGGACATATTTAAGATGTCATTTTTCCCCAAACGATAAGAGATCAGAATAGCACTGTCCGATCGTGGTACGGTCATTTTTGGTTAAATATTAGGCTGGTATGTATTAACCCTTTGTCACACACTCTAGCGGTGGCTTGCAGGGCACTAAGTATCTAGTACCGTCGTCCTTCATTCTCGATATTCTGAGCGTTCTTTCCATTATAATCTGATGAAGTACATGGTCCATAATTTAAACCGTTCCCGTGAAGATTTTCCTTACGTCTAAAGTTTACTTTCAGCTGTTTGCTTGCACAATATTCATATTTTTCTCCTTAGCATGTGTCATCTTATTATCGCAAATATTTTTTTAGTTCCCTAAGGAAGTCGAGGCTTGCTAAATTTCTTTCAATACTTCTGATTGTCGTTCATTCCTCTTTGTTTTCCATTGTAAAATTTGAATTGGAACTTCGTCATAGCTCAATAATTTTTATATGCAACCGGGTATATTTTATAGCCTTCTACCTATTTCATGAGTCTAATTTGTGATTCTCACTGAACTACATTAATTTTTTATTTATTTTTCACTGTTCTCACGTTCCCCGTTTTCCAATTGCATCCTTCAGTTAGCATTCTCCAATAAAGCCGTTTCATACCAGCCGTTCGTTGTTTATTATTTCATCTTATTTTACTTTTTATAACTTCAGAGCGCATTGACGTATTCATTTAGCTTTTCACATTTTACACTCGAATTATAAGCAAGCATTTATATTCCATTATGTATCTCACATATTTGTTTTTTCACCAAGGCAAACAACTTTTTGCTCAGCGAAAAAGTCATCACTCATCTATGGATATTCTTCTGGAAGGTTACGTATTTCCGCTGAAAGACTTGCCCTAAAAGCCTCTCTCTAAGGACCCTTTTGTTTTCCAATTCCCACTAACATCCCGGCACTTTTACATCATTTTCACTTCGATTCTCTCAAGTTTAAAACATTTTAAAATCAATCTAACACTTCAGATACCTATGAAAATTATTTATCACACTTGTCGAATGCACTCTCTTTATTTCTACTGCTCGGAGATCCATATTTTGGATTAATTTATCAGCGTATTAATTTTCTAATCAAATCTTTTGTTAATGGTATTCATAGAGCAGGAGTTGATGAACTCCTACCTTTCGGAGTGTAATGTGATGGTTTTTCGATCAATGACCATTTAGTGATGTGGCAGACTAAGACTAATTATCAACTTTCTGGGACAACAGTAGTTTGTTGGGTACCCCACCGACCAATACTACTACTTCTGTTGCTAAGTCTACTGTAAATCGATGCGCAGTAAAATATCGTGGTTTCGAGCCGACTTCGTTCATATGAAGGAGAGCTGTTCCATCCTGGGTTCTCGCTGGCATTAATTATGCAAGGCAGGGCAATTTTATATGGCCTATTAGTTCGAGTGAGCTTATTTTTCATCTAGTTTAGTCACCTCAATCTCTCCAAGTACAGCCAGCTATTTTCTGTCTATCACTGCCTATTCATCAATTAAAATCGTTCACTATGTAACTTATCTCTATCAGAAAAATCGCAAGGTGCAAGATCGGGGAATGAGGAGATTTTTGTTTGTTCTCGTCTGGGAGACGGCGTGGGACCTAGCGTGCACAGATTTCACGGCATCTTAATTGTTCAATAATGAAGCTGACACGTTCCTTGAATATTTCAATATGGTTTGCCATACACTTTTGAGTGATTCGCCGGTGATTTTCAATGAGTTTGAGATGTTTATCGCCTGTGGCAGTGATCGGACGTGCGCTGCGTGTTTCATTCACAATTATGGCCTTTCCAGGCTCGCAACCACGAAGTTTTACTACCCATCAATATCATTCGACATATAAACAGTATCGTTACCATAAGCAACCTTTAAATGACGATGAATCTCAGTAGGAGTCACTTTTTCAGCAGCTAAAAATTCGATGACAGCGCGCCGTTTAACTCGCGTTTAAATAGCACTAGAACACGTCTCCATACTTCCGGCTCTCAAAATAGAGTGGATGAATTTGCGCATGCGGGTTGATGGCTAATGTTACTTCCACATGTCACCAGGAGTGCTTCTGAAGGTCATTCTGTTGTTCGTGGTCTACAAGCATGTGTGCATTAGTTTTCAGCCTACCCTGGTATATAAATCACCAGAGCACTCGAAAACCAAATAACACTCCATTTTTATAGTACCTTGAACAATGGAAGAATGTAATCAAGTGTTATGTAGGCGCTAATAATCAAGTACCTGCCGTCTATATTATTCTTTTACAGTTGCGTCCAGATAGCATTTAGCCATTGTTATTCATTTTATTACGTTGGAATTCTACCGAAGTACCTAACGTCTAGTGTGTGGACGTGATCCTTCGAAACCTTTGGGCCATCACTTTGGGGCAGCGACAGGAGGGATGATGGCTTAGGTTTCAATCCGAGTTGACTGCTCGCACACTGACACGAAGCCCATGGGCGGACCACGCGTCCGGAGCCGACACCCCTCGCGTGAAGGGAAACACTTCCCCAAGCGTCTAAATGGATACCCGAGGGACTAATTTCCACGCACCGTTCTCACATCGAGTGCCTACCTGCGCCGGGAGAAGAGAATAAACTCGGGAGACTTAAGTGCAAGTGCCGGGAAAGAATCGAATTACCGAAGTGGAAAAGAGTTGGTCTTGTTGGGGGAAGGGAGGGGGGGTTTGGACGGCGGGCGCCTGGTGGAATGGCGCCTGGCAGGTGGAGGAGGGGCGGGAGGGAGAGCGGAGTTGGTCGGAAGATGGAGTAGGGCCGAGGTGGAAAATGAACAGAAAGTTCACCACTTAATATAAAGTATCCCGTTCGGGAGGAACCTACTCCCTCTCGAAGAGCGGAGGCAATCCAGCCCTCAACGCACACACGCGCTTTCCCACCCCCCCCCCCCTGTCCCCCCCCTTCCTCCTCCTCCTCCACCTTTCTCCCCCACGAAACTTTGCTGCTTTTAATTACTCCGCCTTTACCTCTTAATTTGGACGTCTTATCTCTTAACCTCTCATCTCTCTTTCCCTTGCCTCATAATGCGCTGCGCTTTTCTGCGGCCCAGGTAGTTATTGGTGGGGGACACTTTCGTTCGGTAATCCCCACCCTCTCCTAAGGGTTTCAAAATCTTAGGAGTTAGAGAGAGGGCTTGAGACCGCCTAAGATGACGACATGGCAAGGGCCACTTGTGAGATGTTTTCGCGTTTCATTCCCTGGGAAACGTTCCCTGAGGCACGTTCCTTAGGATGTGGAACATTTCCAAAGCACTTCTAATACAATGAATCGTTTCAGTCTTAACTTAATGGAAATTTTACGTTCTTAAAAGGGATGTAGAGGTGTACTTTAGTAAATTTAAGGCTAAAGTTCAGGCCACAACTTTAGTTTATCGTTCGCAATAGCGAGAAAAGTTTAAAAAAAAGTCATTTGCCCTTTCTTTTAGTAGTGTATGTGTTGTTATCAAGATACTTAAAATTTTAAAATGAATGCTTGCATTGCTGTTGATCTATCCGGTGACGCGAGTCACACCTCACTATTAGGACTGATGGACTGGGTGGATGTCAGTGTTCTTAAAATTTTATTAGGTTTATTTAAATCTTCGATTGCTTTGCATTATTAGTATTACTAAGCTCAATTATTTAGTTTTTTAATAACAATAACATTATCACTTGAAGAAGCCGCCGTTATGCTCCATTCCAGGGATAAATTATGCACATCATCGTTTTTTGTTGACCTTGCGATTCCGGGTGTACTTATTATGGTAAGGGGATTGCTCGAAAAGGAAATGGCGAATTCAAAATTAGAGTGAAAATACCATGATCTGATTGCATGCATAGGAGAATGTGTGGGATAAAATTCAATCAAGGAATAAGTTCAATAACTCGGCAAGCGTTTACTAAAATATTTTATGTTTCTTATGAAAATTCGGCGCGTCGATCTTAATTAAGACCAAAGAATTTTTTCCTTTTTATAACGAGGAAATACTACTGTGTAATGCGTTTTGTAATTGGCGTGGTATCTCATCCAAATCAACGGTGCGGAAATACAAAGGTTAGTTGAATCGTTACTGGTGTGGATCTCGAGTGAAACTCGGCGCATCGCCGTTCCACCATTTTCCACCGCGAATCCAAGGCTCATTGGTTTAGAACGATTGCAGCCTAGCAGCTCCCACATGTACAGTAAATAAATTTTAACATATTTGCGTATATTCAACCTTCCAGACTTCTGGTACCTATCGGGTTTCAACAGATCGCCGTCACTTCTAAGTGAATAACAAATGCCAATCATAAATTCTACACCAGAGTAACAGGAGGAAGACAGAGATAGGGTGTAGGAAGGAGAAAGAAAGTATTCGATAGGTAGAAAATAGAGACAGAAGTAATGGTCATAAAAAATGAAGTTATGAAATAAAGAAAACCGAATCATTAATTTCAAAGCTCTTCATTTCGAAACAATTAATATTTTATAAATAATGTTCATTGCATCTTACAAAGCCTAACGATTTTGCCTAGGGGCTGACTTCGTTCTCGGTGTACAGTATTAAGGCATCAATGCGACGTTTCCTGCTCACCCTTAATTTATATCTTGTCAATGCCACCATTCATGTCTAAAATTAGCCGTGGAGCGCCTAGTTATGGTCATGACTGATTCTTGGCGTACTAAACGTATCAAGTAAGGTAACTGTATCATTGGTACGCTTCTCAACTTCAAAACGGAATCTCCTGCGGTTATATCATTCCTAGACGCTAGGACAGTGATTCTTATGAGTGCAGGATTCATTTTGACAAACGTTGCAGGCTACAGAAGAGGATCTGCTCATCTGCTCTGGTTATCAACGGTGACTTCACGTATAACACCCAAATGTGAGAATTCATAGTAAACATTTCGCCATGTGGATTCGCCTATGTACAAAACTTTGTTTTTATTAATATCCGCTGGCGTATATTTTATTTTGTGACCAAATGCGATGGATAAGTTTCTTAATGGTGTCCCATGGTCTTATTAGATGGCCAAAGTTATAGTCATGGTTTTGATGAGTGTCCCATAGTTAGCAGCATGGTGCCAGAGAGCAACAATACGATGCAGCAATAGTGTGAATACGACAGCTGTACTTGCAGCATCCACTCCTGAGGAACATTTTTGTTGAGCAGTTAAAAAGAGAAACAATTAAATTCACCAATGAATGACAGTTGGTGCTTCATCTCCGTCACTCAAACAAATTTACATGTGAACTAGGCAGTTCGTAAACAGCATTACTTCTCCTCTTGATCAGGTCAGGCACACCAATTATCGACACCACTGACCTTGGCAGGAGTTAAACCCATGGTATTTCTAGAGTTATCGTGAACTCTCAAATTGCTTCACCCTATGGTAAGTACATATTTAAATCATAAAACTGAGAATCTTTTGTGCCCAAGAAATTGAGGTTAAAATATATAAATTTCTAGGTTTACATATGACTCCCCTCAGAGTGTATCTTTCACTTCGGCGTTAGATCTTGAACGTTTAATTGGGAGCAATCGATGCTGAATGCGCAGGTACATTGTCATGGTGAAGCATCCATCCTTCGCCTCGAGTCAAATTCGGTCGCACACGACGCTCGCGATCTCTCAATCGCTTGAGAACTCTAAGGTATAAATTGATAGGGCAAGGATAAGGGACCGACCGCACACGATCAATGTTGTCGTCAACACAGGTGGGTCGAAGGTCGCACCAGCCTTGCATCATCCGTAGCCTCCTGTCGGCCATCTTTAAAACGCTCAATCCACTTGGAAACGGATGTTTTCTTCAGAGAATTATCACCGTAAACAGCTGTCAATATTTCAGTAATTTCTTGATAACTTTTACCGTAATTCACCTAAAAACGTGATGTTGATTCGTTGCTTCGTGATTTCGTCTATTTCCATTTTCGACAAACAGTAAAAACAAGGACAATAGGAACAAAAATAACTGGCACCATACGCACAGCTCGACGATCCGCCCAGCAACGTATACAATATGTGGTATCCTTCTCTCGGAGACGTCATCATAATTTGGAACGAATCCTGGGACGAGAACGCGGACGGCGCACATCGACGTTACCACGCGTGTAAACAACCCTCCCGGGAATCAGAAAGGTTTTTCAAGGATCTCTCGGGGTCCTCATGCAATTCCTTCCCCGTTTCCTTCATTCCCATCATTCTCCCTTCCCCCACCTCACCCTGGGGTTGGTCCCTTAAATCAGGAGCTGACCTTTTGCACCCCACTCCCTTTTGCTCGACTCCTCTGCGCTTTCTTTCCTCCTCCATCAATGTCATCCTGGTCCATCTCTCTCCCTCCATCTTCCCTTACCCTTCCCCACCATGACCCACTCGCATCACGCTCCACTTCCTCTTCTCCCTGCCACTCACCCATTCACTCTCCTCCACGTCCTCTGCTTCCTCCGTTCAGCCACCGTTTGCAAATTTTAAATTTCGCCTTATGACTTTTTTTTTATTTTTACCATCAGATTTGTTACTGAATCATTTGATGAATAATTCATTGGCTCCCCTTGATATATTTCGAGGACTTTTCACAAAAGGTCCCCGCTCGTGTAAATATCATCTATATTACCCGGCAATTCACCCGATTGGGGGCGAGCTTGGCAACTCGTGGTGAGCAAGGGTAAATTTATATTTTCTTCGCTCTAATAAAGGGACAATTTGGTATTATTTTATATGCCAAGTGGTTCCAATATTTGCGTACGATATTTTAATCTATTTTCGTCGCGGGTGCGAGAGAAAAAATTCCAAGCGCAAATTTATTTTGGCAATCTTATTTCTTTCCCTCAACTTGCACTCTCGATCTCACCGCCTAAGGAGGTGTACTACTCGATTGAGGTTATAATTATCCCATCAGTGTCTTTACTCCGTACTATTTGCGTTTATTTTCTCATTAATTTGTTCTTTATCTGTGCAGTGGCTGCCATAAATGCTTTTTCTAAAAATCTGATAATAATCCATTTGGTTTTAAAGTATCCTGTAGAGAATTAAAAGAATATATAAATGCCTGCGAACTTATAGCTTTAACCCGGATATTCTTGTAAATGAGTCAGAAATATGATCGTATTTTCTAAGATCACATATGAACCACCCAAAGGAATCATGGGTCCTCTGCAGTTTGGTTTTCAGTTCGCTTGAAGTATATCGGTATGCCACATCACAGTAACCAAAATGGGGTATGAGAAGAACGCAGCGTGAGGCGAGGCTATTCGGTTAAATATCGGCTACATTGTCTTCTCTAAGGAAGTGATACCATTCATCTCTATCGTATTTGACCTGAAACCTAAGCTAAGCTAAAATTACTGTAGTTGTGACCCTTTCTTTGATGCCCTGATCGCGTCCTCATTCGCTGCCCGTTGGAGTTTAATGGTTTGTTGTTCTGATTCATGGAAATCCTGCATCGGAGTACCGGATTCGAAGATGTTAGTCACCAAAACATATATCTAGTCAGTAGTGACTCTGGGGGAGGGGAGAAAGGGCGGCCGGGGATAGCTCTTGATATCAAATTTTAATGAATCGCGAGACTTTCCTGCGCTCAAGTATTATTTCGTAAATGTGGATTGAGGTGGAACCGATCATACTTCCTCCTTAAATTTCAGTAAGCACCACTACCATCAGTTATCATGTTTTAATTACTTTCAGAAAGGAATGATGAACTCTGAAATCAATTGTCTTACTTTCTTGTATTTTTCTCAAATTCAAATTGCTATGAATGAATCGACCGACACCTGTTTGAATTTCAGTCTTCCGGAAACAGTCAAATGGGTCAAAAATTCAGAAAGTGCTTGGCAATAAATAAATACTCAAGAGAGATTTTAATGCTATCGATTTGAAATCTATAAATATGGCTTATTTGAGATTATTAAATGAGAAGATTTGTGGTTTCTCTTTTCTCGTGGAACTTGGACTCGCATGAGGTCATTGACTCTATGCTGGGAAGAGTACAATGCTTGGCAGCTGCTCTACTTGCAGTGATTTTCCACCCGGTCTAAGAGATTGGATGGCTTCGATGGTCGGTGTTGGATGAACTGGCTACTCGGCATTTATTTTGACGCAAACTGTGCATCCAATAATGCTTGGATTATTATTATCTTGGATCAGGATTGTTCCAGCCCCGTTTTGCATACTTTCAAAATGTTCAAAAAATTTGCTTTGTCGATTTTGTTTTTTGGTAGCTCCTGATTATTCGCAATACAACTAAATACATGTAGTTAAACATGGCCCAGTACTTCCTCAACTTGAAACTAAAAGCATTAAAAAATTTGTATGTTCATTCAGAAAATGACGTATTTTCCCCTTTGATTTTTCATATAGCTAATCTCTTCAAAAGTCTTTTTTTAATGTGAGCTTGGATTGGAAATACATTCCCAGGATTTTATAATTTATAGATACTGGGCGTTTTTATGGTTCAACTTGAATTCTTCTATATGTTCAGCACCATTCTCCGTTTCGTCAACATCAGTCGTTAATGTCGCTTTGGAATTTGCTATCGCTGAACATTTCGATTCCACGATGCAGTATTCCTTCGGAAGATTTAATCTTTTTCCCAATGCCTTCGGTACGTGTGTAGCGTTAACAACGATGCTAACTTGTTTACGATCAAACCTGATCTCTGTGAAATTACATTTCCCAAATACGTAAACGTTGAATAGATTAATTGAATTTTCTTCAAACTCCTGAAAAAGATTTACCTTCGTGTCCTCATACATCGTGTATACCATTCCCATTCCTGTTCACGAGTTCTTTCGAAGCTAAGAAATGGAAATTCTTTTTCCTTCACCAAGGATGATTTTTGGTTTCTCGCACAGGCGTTTTTTTTATACATTTATAGATTTAACTCTGAATTTTTCTAAAGTTAAAATAATTTACAATAGTCATAACACTAGACCAATATTTTTATTGAGTCTTTAATTTAAGATTTTTAAGTTTCTCTCCACGTAATTGTCTCAAAATCGCCCAAAAAAACCAGTTACTTAATATTTATTGTGTTCAGAAAGTACTGTCGTAAATCGTTATTTAGCAAAGGCAGCTAAATTTAATCAACTATCCAGTCATCCAAGTAAAACAAAGAGTAAGATAGACTTCATTATGTTTGAATTTTAAGCGTCGAACTTTCTTTGATAGTTTGGATCCTTCCTCCGCATCGTTTACATAAAATTGTCAATTTCCAGGGTAAGGCTAGGGAAACTGACAATAAGACTAAACAGAAAAGTCTCGTAATTGTTGAAATATCTCATTTACTCATCCATTTGCACGTGAAGATACTTTTAAAGACCAACTGTGGTAATAAGCATTTCTCAAGAAACTTCCGGACTTTGAAGTTTCTTAAAAGTCACCTTTGTCTAATATTCATCCACGATTCTCTGGAGACCAAAGACGCCCGAGAGAAAGACGGCGACTTCTGGAAGGCCATTGCTAATAAAGGGCTCAGGCTTAATGCAGGTAATGTTATTGTTTACATCTATGGCGCACGGTTAAACAATAAGGACAAGGAATATTTTTCCCAATCACCAGTTTGAAGGGAAAAATGAGAGGAAAAAAATATTTGGGCCTCCCAGGTGTTCACCTGCAGATCCTAATGAAGGAAAAGCTAAGCAGTATTTTAATTGTCATAGTCATTGCACTGAGCTAATTTGACTAGTCCATTCACATGGCAAGCATATGAAACTTTATTTCACTAACCTCTGTGATGGCTCGCAAGGCAATATGAAGAGATAAATTCCTTCTCCTTTTTCTCACATCTCATGTGCCGTTATCGTATCTACCGTATCTTAATGGACCATCATTCTTAGCGTATCTCTTGCCGTAGAGATGTTCGCTTTAGATAATATTTCATTTACGTGCAAACTCTCGGTATCAGGTTAAAATTCAACTTTTATTTGAGTGATATTTAAGGCTTGAGGAACCTGTTTTGAAAATCGATTTTTTTAACGCAAAAATAATAGTTTCTCATTTTAAGGGAAAAGTGTGCCTATTTATTAATACTTTAAGCAAGAAATTTCAACATTAAAATCGTAAATACAATTTTTTCAGACTAGAAATGCTTGGTTTTCTATCTAGTCTACCTACCATGCCTTTCCGTTTCCTTCATACTTTCCAGTCTGCATGCTCTAACTTTCTTGTTATTCTGTCAAATATAGCATTTATTAAACGTGGAAGGGTTTTTCTGTTGCTTTTCAACTTAAATTTGTCCTTGTTTTATATTTATGCTATCTCAGTGACTACTCGATTTACCTTAAAAGTAATTATTTTTATGTTTTATGTTTACTCGTTTCCTGCGGGCAAGCATATAAAAAATTGGGATTTATTAGACTTATTGTCGGTAGAAGTGACTCCATGGTCAAGGGGTCTTGTTACCTTGCACTGGTAAGGCCTCATTTAGAATATGTATGTAGCGTACGGGATCCGAGTGATCAAGGCCTCCTTCCGGACATTGATTAGGTTCAACGCCGGGCAACATGTTTCGTTAAAAACTCTTACGATAAAAAGAAAAGCGTCACTGAATTTCTTATAAAGTTGGGGTGGGAATCATTAGAAGAAAGACTGTTGAATTCTAGTTTGAACTTACTGAATAAATTTAATCTCCATGTTTCAGCACCGAGGTCTCGCAAATTATTTGCACTCCAACATACATTGGTCGCTTGGATCATGTATATAAAATTCGGGGAATATGTGGCAGAACTAGCAGACTCAAGGACTCCTTCCCACGGACAATACGGGATAGCAACTGCAGGGTTATATATACAAAACATACCACTTTCCACCCTTAGCGTCTAGGGAATAATTAGTTCTACTTAAATACATGCTCTTTCACTAACCTCGTGTGTTTTGTTATCATAACCCATTCTTTCTGAATGACCTCATTAGAATTCCATTAAATAGTGTAGAGCTCTTAACAGTATTTCTTGCTCTGCTTTGTCTGTTTTTAAGTTTCCCCTTCAATCCCTCGTCTCTCTCCGAGGGGGCACTTCCGCTACCTGAAGCGTTGGGTCACGTTCCCTGCCTGTGTCCTTTGTGAGGAGAGCGTTGTATGTTGTATGTCCGTGTGTTGGTGGAATTTCGCCTTCTTACTTTTCATGTTCTGGCTTGCGCGTTATTGGATAAATTTCTTACTGCATCCAAAGGTGCATTTATTTTTCAGATGATAGCATATGTATTTGGCATCCGTATGGAATGAAAGGATTTTTGCATGAGTTTATACGCCACGTTGGGTATAGTTTTGCATGTATGTGTTGATTTTTCATGTGCTTTTGTTCCTTTTTAAGGGTAATGACTTAACATCCCCCGCCACAGGCCCTTGTGGTGGCTTGCTTGGTATTATGAAAATTTAGATGTTTCATTTTGATCCATTTTCCTTCGAATTCTTTCAAATTTAACTGCTTTTTCTTGGTAGGATACCGCTATAGAACATTCGCCAACAGGACTTTGATATTCAGTTATCTTTCATTTAATTAATGTGAGCGGATATTTATCAATCTAAAATAATATTTATTTGAGTGAATATTTTTCCTTAAATATTGTCCTGTTACGCCTCTATTTTCTCCATATTTCTTTCGTATTCATAGATCTATTATATTCTATAAATCTCCTTTTGAGGGACAATTTTTTAAATTTTGAATATACCAATCGTGTAACGGAAAGGCAGTAGCAGTTATGAACATCAATTCATTCACTTTCAAATGTATCACCATATGCGATCGAAGTTGCAAGATAGAGATGCAAAAACGTAATAAAAATTGTTGGTAAGTTTCAGGGTATGTTGTTTAATTGACATATACCGTATTTTAGATTGGTTTTAGTTAAATTAAATGTTAGACGGAAAATGAGACACTTACTGAATGTATTTCAATAATGATAACATGCGTTAATAATTAAGCGTTGTCGAAAATAGGGGTTCACGGAATCAAATTCCCACAAAACACTCTCCAATTCTGGCGTCCTAACACCCCCCGCCGTGCGCTCCTGTCAAGTTGGGTGCAGGTGAATGCATATAAAGGCTATTTTATTTGTGAACTGTCCGTCCGGAAAGCGTAGAATATTAACCGGTAATAATGGTCTGAATTGAATGTGTGCCTGCCCTCTTTTGACGTATTTCCTTTTCCTCTTTGTGTAGGCATAGAAATAGCTGCTAACCAGGTAACACTCGTAGTATAACGTAGGCATGTTGCATGACTGATGCTTGATCGCCCCCTTTCCAATGGTGTTTGGTGGATCGCGTGGTAACAGTTGCACGAGGAAATAGATGGGAATATATGTAGAATGGCTTGGTGACCTTTCACCCCCTGCCACACGTCCCTGCGACGTCTTGTAGTATCATGTAGTTGTAGATGAATGATCATTGATATTGAGAGAAAGTATGAATGGAAATAGTTTAATAAGTAATTCAAAGGTAGAACATGTACTAGGAAGTAAATTTGAAAATCTTAGTGCCTCAGTGAAAGCTTCTAAATCTTAGTAAAGAATTACTAAGAATTTAAATGGGGAAAAGGAATATTGTTTGGACTAGTGAGTACTGCAGAAAATTCTATTATAGTCGTAGAATATAATAAATGATCATGTGAAAGTTTTATCTAACTGCATTCAAAAAATTTGCTCAAGTTTCCGCGAAGCATTTCCATCTTGAGCGAATTGATTTCGTTAGTTTCGCTTCCCATTCCCATCAACGAAATTTCCGCCTGTCGTTTTCAGCACTCTTCCCTCTTCCACTTTTCCTTGTTTCCTAACTTCGACTGCATTCATCCACGCTGTCTCGTATTGAAGCGTCTTCTCTCCCTCCTGATATCTCTTCAACCCTCTCGCCTGACATCAAATTCAAACGTCCTTACAGGAAACCACTCCACTCCAACCCACCGCCATCATGTGCCCTCCACTAAGATTCTGAATATCGTTTGGTCGTGGTAAATCTTGTTTTAAAATATCTCCAAAATGTTGCCATTTGAACCATGACCTTTGGTGGTCATGGAAGTTCAATTCTATTCTCCTTCCGTAGGCACTCTTTCGAGAGGAAACTAAAGAAAAACAATGTGACCCGTGTGTGCTCTTGTTACTCGTGTGCACGTAACACGAGGGGCCCCTCAATTCCTTCCGTGGTCAAGTATCCCAGTGTAAAAACGGTGCTGGGAGCACTTGAGCGAGACGTGATGTTGATGTAGTGTGCGGTGGTTAATTCTCAAGTAGTAAAGCCTTGAGTCGCATATGTGAGTGAGTACCTGCTGCTTCGCTGCACTTCATGTTGGACTCTGATGAAGCCCATTTAATCCCAGCGAGCACGCTTTTACGTCCATTCCGTGGCCCACGTACGTATAATAAAATTGAACCCTTGCATAGTCAAAATGGGTGACTAATTCTACCGTTAATTTTCATGAATTCTAGGAATATTTGAAGAAAATCTTTCACATGTTAATGATTCTCCGTTTGGATGACCTACATACGTGTTGGATTTTCATTTTCGTATTATATTTAAAGACGGAAACTATTTTTTTTCCTATTGAGAGGAGGCGGGTGAAATACCTGTCATATTGTTTCTTGTGGCCATGATGATAGAATCAGTCAATACTTAAGTCACCCAAAAACTCATCAATTGATGATAATAAATTTTTTAGACAATTTAATCTTCGTAAAAAAGTAGAAAAAATAATTCTATTTTTTCATTCGGAATGAGGCTAGAGAGCAACTTTTCTCACTCTACCGACCCCGAGGGCCCTTTTAACCCTGGATCCAGTGAACGAGGTTCATATTTCCATATGCACTTTATTTAATTAAAAAATAATTTATCAATTCAATAATACGTATGTCATATATTATTACAGTTAAAAATATCATTGATATTTTTAGAAGACGTATTTGCTTTTCTTTGCCCCAACAATATTTTGGCAGAAGATGGTCAGTTCTTTTTATTAGTGCATAATTTATGTGCTTTAAACAACTTTTTAATGTGCTCAGAACTCTTTCATTACTAAAATTATTTTCATTCACCTCAGCATTCAATTAGAGAGAGTGATTATTACTACGCTTTAGTTAGGTCACATTTGGGATAACTGGCAAGCATAATGGATCCATTTGAAAAAACGGTGATTAAGGAATCTACATCTATATCTACATAATGCTCCGCATGCCGCCGAAAGGGCGTGTGGAGGGGGGTATTAGGTCACCACCCGTAAAAAGGAACACAACCATAGGTAAAATCAACAGATATCTGCAAAAAATTTCCCAAAGTGCCACATACGTTCATTCAAAAATCCTTTCATTTGACACGACTGCAAATAAATATACTATCATCTAACAAACACTGGCACCTTAGGATGCAGTAGGAAACCTATCCAATAACGTGCAATCTGAAAATTAGGAAGGTGAAACTCCACTGCCACATGGACATGCAACATAAAACGGTCTTCTCCCCAAGGAAGCAGGTCGGTAATATGACCCAACGCTACAGGTAGCGGGAGGGTCCCCTAACGGAGAGAAATAAAGGATGGAAGGGGATCTTCATAATCTGCATCTGTCGATGAAGCCATAACTGCCGTGATGACGCAATTGAATCTTCGGAAATATTAAGATTTCCCATCGAGGAACAGAAATCAATTTGAATAACACCCAAGGTTGACGAACGGACAGTCTGGCTCAGTTTTTTTAATCCCTTTGAAAAGAGAAATAATTTCCAAAGAATTTGGAATGGCTTCGATAAAAGACGCTAAATATGATCAAAACTCAAACGAGAAGAGAAAACATTCGATGGGAATGTTGGAGGAATTAGGTTGGTGCCTCTTGATTCTCAGATGGAACATCTACAGAAAGGTTCGGGGCACCTGAGTTTCCTTGCGACACTTAGAGAAATTAAATGTCACGAAAATATTATCGGTAAGTTCAACCATCGAGATGAAACTTGACAAAATTCTCAGACGCTGTCGCCAACGGGTTCAAGTACTTGCTTTTCAATTGCACGATACACAATCATGATATAATTTAACCGAATTTAATAACACCCAGAGACTAAAACTTAACGATGTTGTACAAAAACAACAATTGCATGACGTACAAAGGGCAATGGCATAGGTGTGTGTGTGAATTATTTTGTATAACACCAGCAATATATTAAAATGCAAGCACTAATAGCTGCGGACGTGTTGACTTGGCCCGCAGAACAACCCCCACCCTTGCGATGACTTGCTTGGTATTATGTAGATTTCAATATCAACATAAAAACCTTCACTATTTACATTGTGATGACGATTCACTGATTTCAGTTCGCGCACAATATCAAACGTTGCTCTGTTTTTCTTTCTTCCGCCTAACCTGTTACCCTTTTAATTGGGATTAAAAAAACCGAGCCAGACTGTTCATCCGTCAACCTCCGATGTTATTCAAATTGATATCTGTTCCTCGATGGGAAATCTTGATATTTCCAAAGATTCACTCGTGTCATCACGGCAGTCATGGCTTCATCGAAGCGTCAAAATGTGGGAATAGGATCTTCCGGTGAAGATTCAACGCTTAGTTTTTGACACTTTCATTTGGGTGTCGAGATCCCGGGGGTTCTATGAAAGACGAATCTGGGTAGAATTACCGAGGGTGTGGCGTGGCGAGGATATGGCTTCTCATCTTTGCCCGTCCTTACTTTCGATATTTCCCGTAATCCTCGCCGTAAAGCGTTCTTCATTCTCGGGAAATGTCAATCTATAGGGTGGGACCCTTTTCCGGCTCGTCCTAATCCCTATCCCTATGTTTCTTTACGTCCGCGCTATTCGTCCCTATCGCACCCGGGTCATTCCTGCTTATAAAGAGGCAAAGAGAGGTTTTCTCCAAGGGAAAGGGCGCCCACGAATAGCGGTTAGATCTCCCACCGATACCTTCTTTACTCTGTGGTTTACAGCGTTATAGAGAGTTACAACTAAAGAACTTCACTTTCGGAACCAATGCGAAATATTAAGATAACGTGCTACATTGTAGTTTTGGTATTCAAATTATTATTTTATTATTAAGTAGTCTACCAATTCCAATAAATATTTTGTGGCTCTAAGCAAAACAGAAAATCCTGTATCCTACTCTACATCAGGCCCCTCTTCATCTCTTAGTACCTACTTCCTCCCTTCATCCCGTCCAACATCCCTATCCTGTTCCTTCCCTTTCCTCGTTTGCCTTACATTCTCCCCTCAATCACAGTCTTCAACATCCCACTGCCGGTCAATACCCCCTTCATCCACTTTTCCTGCCTCCATAGGATTTCTCCTAATATACCCCTCTCTTCGCCCACCATACCAAGTACTTCCTCATTTGTTTTCTTCTCTGTCCATTTTACCTTCCCCATTCTTCCCCACACCCACATTTCAAAAGCCTCCAGTCTACGTCTATCCTCCTGCTTCAATGACCACGTTTCCGCGCCGTACATAGATAGCTACGCTCCATATCAAAGTCTTTACGAGTCTTTTCTTAGCATCCTTACTCAACGTCCCTGTCATCAACTCCCTCCTCCTTGTGAAAGCCTCTTTGCCTAGCGCAATTCTTCTCCTTACGTCCCTACTACTTTGACCGTGTTTGTCCAAAACACTACCAAGATACGTAAACTGTTCTACCTGCTATAGTTTTTGCCCTCCTATTTTAATGTTTAGCTTGGCCTTTTTCTTTCTAGAAAATCGCATTACCTTTGCTTTATATTAATAACGTTCCTTTGAGACATTCCTGTCGAAGAGTGCCAGGTTGCCTTCTTCCAGGCATGGCAGACACGCCTCCGCAAAAGTATTATTGATGCTGGAGGAGAGTAGTTTGAAGAACTTTAAGAATTTGTACAAGTACGTTCAATAAATTAGTTGAAACATAATAGGAGGAAAAATTAAAGGAAAGATCCCACGAGGAAGGCCAAGAGGCAAGTACAAAGGGCAATTTAAGAAGGACATAACACAGGGAACCTAGAAGAGGGTGAGGAGAAGAATGAAGGGATGCAGTAAATCAATCTTAGGTTTGAAATGCTGATGATAATGATGATCAATAAATCTATTTTTCCCAGATAATTTGTATTACTTTTAAAGTGAAGCCTGTATGCATAAAACCACCCGCCCTTTCTATAACTTTCGGGTAATTTTTTAGCAGAAATATATTTAGACCCTAAATGTAAATTCTAATTTGATTATTTGTTTGCTGAAAGTTTACCTATCGTCATTAATATATGTATATGTACCAATATATTTTAGGTATTCCTGTACAAGGGTCCATTGCGATCATTCCCTGAGACCCTGCATAAAACTTTTCCCCCTTCGCCCATCCGTTCTCTGCCTCTCGTGCGCCCCTCTCTTCCCCTTTTCGGTTCACTTGGGCCATATTTCTTCAGTGTACCTTGTCTTGCCCTTTTTCCTTGTTTTTACTCCATCCAGAATATTACTCGTAATCCATATACTTGAGACACAGAGTTTACCTGTTAATTTGTTCGAAACTTCGCCTCTCGCATGAATTTTCATTGCAGTGATCGAAAGTACACGCGCATCATTAATTTAGAGTTTACACTCCCTTTAAATGAAGTACCATTAAGTAGTTCCCGTCGAGTTTTGTAATATTTTTTCTGGTATGAACGGAATCACAACTTAACATCTTTCACTTGGAGATATGTTAAGTTTACTCTTTAGAATATACTAGCAGTAGTATATCTGGCCAGAGTGGATTTTTCATGAACGCTGGCACGACAGTCATTGTTACTTGTACATATTAGCAAACATGGCCCAAGTTACCTTTGATCGCGTTTTCCCTGCTACAATAACTGATTATTGAGGTCTAACTCCACAACAGTGGAGTTAAAAGCGGACGAGCTAGCTCCTGAAGTATAGAATCTATCATATCCCCATCCCAGTTTTCAACCCGGTCTAAGATCTGGTGTCCTGATAAATCACACTGCTCGGGTGAAGCTGAGAATGCTCAGAGGCGCGCCCAGGAATCAAACCCTGCCCCCCATCACCCGCTGGTCCAAAGCTGCACTCATTGTACTACCTCACCCCATTGTACATCATATGCTATCTTATTGAGAATATTTCTAAATATTACAAATTGAGGTTTTTTAAAAAGTAATAGGAAAACCTAAGCTATCTAAAATTCAGAAAATGGTATTTTATTCCTCATTTTTGTTTCAATAAGTTTGCCGACATACGTATTGCCAATCGCCTAATGGAATATTTGATAAATAATGAAAAAGCCTTAAATTCCGACAAATACCACAATTGTCAATTGAGAAATTATGACGATAAAAATTATTGAATACATTTATTTTCTTATGAATAACTAAGACTCAAATTGTTTTTCGCTAAAATCAAAACTGTGTGCCGTAATTAGATATTTGGTTTGCTCACTACACTTTGAATCACTTATCAAGTTTCTTGAATAAAATTATAAAATAACAAATGGACATTTGCGCCTGAGAAGGGATTTGAACTTATATTCTTAATATTGGCTATTCAGTTCTTCATTTAAAAGGAAAAAAGGAATTTCCGGGTGATAAAAACAATAAGATAATTAAAAGGATGTCGCTTATTAGTGATATTCATAAGTTTCTAACCTCCTCGTTCATTTATTTTTACTTTATCGTGAAATATTTCAGGTGATTATTTAGGAGTTCATCAGTTTTTAAAAGAGGATTTATTTAACTTGCTTTCGGAAAAGGAAATACTTTGTTCTTCTACATATATTTTGCTAACTATGACCTAGGCTTTGACCTGCAAATTCATGATAAGGTTCGACTTTGTGAGTCGAAACTTAAGCCGTGCATAATAAAATATATGTGGAAGAACAGAGTATTTTCTTTTCCGATATGAATCGCTTCCACAGAGAGACGCCTAAAAAACCATTTCATTTTTAACTTGCTTTATTTGAATTATTCAAACAAAGTCGTAGAAACAACACCAATCGGTATGAATTAATTAGGACAATACATTCTACTTTATATCTTAACAGATGTTCAGTTATATACCACCAAAATTGGCGTAGCAAAGTTTTATTGAAATAACAACTTAAAACTTGAGAGATTATGGATTTCCATTGGGTGACACAAAGTTTAATTACCAATCAAGACTCTTTATTGAAGTTGTCCGATCGATTGTTCGAATACCGATTATCCCCAGCATATTCACTTAATTAGATTTTTTGACAGTTGCGATCTTTGGCCCACCGGTTTGACGCACGTTGTTTTATCGTCCCCCTCCCGTCCCATTGATTTACGGATGATTCGAAGGCGGCTAATAACGCTGAGTGGATGTTTTCTATGTTGATCTCACCCTGAGAATTCAATCGGGGGTGATTATTTATCGTTCGTCACCACGGTCCCGTACTCATTACGAGATTGGCTGCTCTCGTAAACAAGAAAACGTTTTCCCGCTAATTTCCACCCGACTTTCGTCTCGTTCACTTTTACACATCTCTTATTCACTTCGTTTCCTCTTCGTTTCCCTCCTCTCACACCGCCCTGTTCCTCCTTTCGGTCCCTCTTGACGCGTCTCCAACTATTCACTCCTTCAGCACCACACCCTGGCAGTCAATCGCCCATTTCTTATCTTGCTCGCTTTAACATCGTTTGCTTAGAAGTCCTTCGCCCTTTCTTCATTTCCACCCCTCCATCCACTCATCGCGCAGACGACCATTATGAACATGTTGAAAGGGAGAGGGCATTTCATTTAACTTCTTCTCGTGTGTTAGGTTACTTCTTGAGCAGTTTAAATTTATCGTGTGTGGACGGAAATGAAAGTTAGATAGATTAAAAGGGTTCTAGATTTAGGGAGAGGACTTTTTTTCCTTTCTTTTCTTCAAATTTTCTTTCTCCTTTGCTTTGATTTGATGTACGATTTTATTCAGGAGGAAAATACAGAGGCGCAAGATAGGGATTAGAAAAATCACAATAAGGAGGTATTATGGAAAGTAGAGTAAGTACAATTGTTATGCATTTCAGTACTTTTTTAACTCTTTCAGCCGTTATGCTGTTTAATAATAATGAATTAGTGTATCTAGAAAACCCATAAGATTCACTCATTTTCCTTGTTCTTCCAAAAAATAATTTCATAAACTTTTTACGAAAAATAATTTTAAATCGCTGGTCATTTTGAAATTTGATCACTCAAATTTAGACTATGGGCTAATTATCCGTTTTGCGTGTAATCCATTTTACGGATTATCCGTGTTACGAATTATTCGTTTTCCGGAGTATCCGTTTCCCGGAGAATCCGTTGCAAAATGACCATAGCCGTGGACACACCTCAGAAACTAAAACTATAAATAATTATGAATATCCCTACTACACTCTTTCCAACGTCTGAAAATTTAAATGAAATACAAATCGTAAAGTTAATTAAATCTACATCAATCTACATCTACATCCACACAATACCCCGCAAGTCGCCGCGGGGGCGTGTAGTAGGAGACGTTAGCTTACCACCCATCAAAGGGAATAAAACCACATGCAAAACCAAAATCATTTTACCTTCGCACAAATATTAGTTTTTTTATGCACTCGACAAATCATATTTACACGAAGGAAAGCACTTACATGCAACAATATTTAATAACAGGATACGTACATTCAAATCATTCTGTTGAACTGTTAAAAGATGGGCCATAAAAATAATAAAATACTGGAAGGAACATGCAAAATATGGACAAATGTGTACACTACCAATTCCATTTCTCCCCTCCGCGGTTGCTCTCATGTCTATGATGATCTCTAATGGTTCGAGAAAAAAATGGCATTTTAAATCAATCCCTTCTACGATAAATCTCCCTGATTTTTACGTAGGTGATCTGATCTTCCATAGTAAGTGGGGGCCTGTAATATGTCTTTAACATCCTCAGATAGGAAACCGGCCACAAATAGTAAGCCACAAAATTACACAGTAAGTTTAAACTACACTTAAGCCTAAGGTCAACTAGTGGCTCCCATTCTAACTCTTCCAATAGTGTCGTGACACTGCTCCATTTTAAATAACAACTTTTCACAAACCTAGCTGCTCTGCGTTGCACTCGATCTAGTTACAAAATTAAGCCTACTTCATAGAATCCTTTACATTTGCAGCGTCCTCTAGGTGGGCCTAAATAACGTGAAATAACAAAGCTCCTTGGCTCTTTCATTACAACACCCAAGTATCCTTTTTATTAAATCTAACTTTTTTATTAGCTATTCAGTGAATTTCATGAATTATGTTTCCTCGAGGACATATCGGTAGACCGTTTTATTACTTTATTTTTATTAAAGTATTTTACTATTCTAATAATTCTATAATATTAAAGTATTAAAGTATTCTACTTATTATTATATTAAAGTATTTTACCGATTCCTCGGTTACTATGTCGGTTCCCTGAATAGTGTAAGTGTTTTCTGGTGAAATACCTTTCCTCCAAAAATGTATCGAAACACATTTATTCAAATTTAATTCTAGCTCACATGTTTCGCACCACTTTTGAATTGCATTTAGGTCGTTAGCCAATAATACTCTATCTTCATTAATGGATACTTACTTATACCTCACTGCATAGTCAGCACATGGACGAAGTTCACTGGAATTTATAATAAGACCAATGGCGGACCGATAACGGTTCCTTGTGGGACACTAGATATGACGCTTACTATTTCCAGTGATACTCCGTCTATTACGACCTTTCACTCGTGGCCTGTTGAAAAGTTAGTAGTCCAATCCATCAAACATTTATCAATCCCGTGTCTTCCCAACTTTCGGAGCAACTTCCTATGGGGGACTTTGTCGGATACTTTTTTAAAATCCAGAAATATAGCATCGACCTGAAAGTTATTTTCTCCCGAGACCAAAATATCATGAAAAAAATGCCAGAGTAGTCACGCAAGATCTAGTCTTTCGGAAACCGTGTTAGGTTTTTGTATAAATAGTAAATTCTGAGTATCTAGATATTTCATGATTGACTTTACAATCATGTGCTCTAAAATTTTGCATGAGATGGATGTGAGCGTGATGAGTCTGCAATTGCTCGTATCTTCTCTGCCACGTTTTTTAAATGTAGAAGCGACATTGGCTAATATTTAGCCTTTGCATTGTTGAATAGTGTGAGTCAAAATGGCCGAACTTTTTGACACAAGGGAGAGACACAAGCACCATACAAGACGCCACAAAAAAAATCAAATATACGTAATCCGCAGAAATGCAAAATTCGCGATACCTTTTGGACAGACCTCGTATATGTATGTAATTATAAATGTTATGCCTTATATAATATGTGTACGACGATGGGTTAAATAAGAGAAGGGGCAATTAGGTCTCGATTTCACCCACATAAAGACCTCTATCTATCTATCTATCTCTCTATCTGTACCGTTAGGACTTTTTATTCACTTTGCTTCCCTTCGTATTAGTGTGAATCTTCCGCGGTGGAATATAGGTCAAAGCATATTAAGACTCCTTTTTCTGTAGTGAACGTTATACGAATACGCCATGTTTGATGACAAGTATTCCATTTCCGGCCGGTGATGTCACACAAAATTGCTCCGACATGCAACGCCTGCGATGATGCGACGCTCACCTTTTCACGATCTGTGAGTGGGATTATAAAAGGCAGCCGTCGTCGGCGCATTGTAATGGGTAATTTTTAATAATATCGATGCTTTCTCTTCGCCGACTTTGAAATGCATGTATTTGTAAACCTTAGGGTGTGACAAAATGCCCACAGTTGCTCGAGAGCCCTCTCCGTTTATGTGCCATTTGTGAATCTTCCTTTGACCTCTTATTCTGAAGATGATGATTAGGGTTGCTATATAGCTTTTACCCCTACAGAGAGCGTCGGGGAACTCAGGTCCCATCGCTATAACAGTAGGGTATACATTAAACATTAATGGCTTTAAAAGCGTAATAAGGGTATGCAAAATTGGGAATTATTGAACTTTACTCCAAAAGTTTGAAGCTAAAACCCGGAATCGTTGGTAATTATCCGCGGTGTAAGACATGGTTGGCCGTTTTTGGTAAAAGCTAGCGACCTTAACAACGGGTTCATTCTTCCTAGTTTTATGTCATCACACTGACCATTACACTTGAATATTTAACCTAACAAAGTTATATTTTTCGCTACTCAAATTAATTCAACGAAAAAGCATTTGCTTCAAATTAAGACTAAAAATACTTTATTATAATAATATCAGTTTAAACAACCTAAACAGCCTAACCCAGATGTAGATTTTTAGCCCATAGAAACACAACGAAAAGACGCAAACATTTGTTGTTTTGACGCTTCGACGGCATTATATATATATATATATATATATATATATATATATATATATATATATATATATATATATATATACATACATATATATATATATATATATCCCTCCCCGGACTACAACCTTGACGTGGTGGAAGGGCTTGTGCGTTCCGATGACCCCTAGAGCTGTGCTGGCGGGAGTAATAAAAATTGCTCCTGGTAGTGTCACCCATGCCAGATAAGTCGAAGGTTAGGAGCCAAACGAAAGGTAGTCCACGTAGCGTCTGTTCCTCAGTGAGGCGGCTGCAATGGCGTCTGACCCCAGTGGGGCGGCCAGTAAGTGATGGTGTCACGTTTAAAACACTATTGAGGAAGGCAACGGGAAACCACCTCAATTATCATTCCCAAGATTTAAATGATGGACAATAGAGAGTTTTTGAGTCCTGGCAACTACGGGGCCCGGCCCAATCGGCCGTGTGCCGTGCCCGGCAGCGGGGGAGGCAAGGCTTCCGCGGTCGTAATCCCACGAAACCCTTGCAAGGGAAAACCAGCAGCAGCAGGACAGAAGACGCAGGAGAAGAAGACCAAATTAGTTAGAATAGGAACATGGAATGTTACGACAATGATGAGGACAGGAAAATTGGAGAATGTTAAGCGAGAGATGGAAAGGGGAAGTATATATATTTTAAGTCTATGCGAGGTGAGATGGAAAGATAGCGGGGATTACTGGAGTGATAAGTATAGAATAATATACAGCGGTGGGGAAGAGAGCCAACGAGGAGTTGCCATAGTATTAAATGAAGAGGTAGGAAGAAGCGTAGTCAACATAGAGCAGGTAACGAATAGAATACTACTAGTGGAGATAAAAGCAGAACCGACGAACTTGGTTAGTAATCAGGTAGACTTGCCACCGAGCAGCCATAAAGAAGAAGAGGTCAATAGGATGTAAGATCAGTTAGAGGGCATAATCGCGTGTTCTCTTGCAGAGAAACATTTGATGGTGATTTGGACCAACACGATCAAAGTAATGCAACTATTTCAGAGCGTAAAAATCATTCGCCTTGACTGGGACTCGAACCCAGATCCCTCAATATCCGGTCGAGTGCTTTAGCCACTTAAGCTACCGAGGCGTCCTCTCAAACTCTGAAATTTTGGGGCTTTTAAAGGAACTAGATGTTATGACGAAATACCATACATACAATGTCACATGCATTCGTAGTCGTGCGCGAGGCGCCACTGTCCACGAGGTTAAAGCCAACTTTAAACACTTATGGTGTTTTCCCTTTGACAAATTCCAAATAAACTGCGGGAGATGCCGCAACAGTAACTTTTAACGGAGTCATCCGCTAATGTGCATTTCAATGCAACTATTTCAGAGCGTAAAAATCATTCACCTTGACTGGGACTCGAACCCAGATCCCTCAATATCCGGTCGAGTGCTTTAGCCACTTAAGCTACCGAGGCGTCCTCTCAAACTCTGAAATTTTGGGGCTTTTTTTTTTTTGGCGATTTTGCTCCCTTTTCAAAGTACTCTCCATTCGTTGCTATGCCTTCTTATTCCAGCTTCTTCTCCACTGTTTAAATCACCCATGGAGGTCCTCGGCAGGGAGGCTATTTAGTTTTCTCGTCGTTTCTTGCTTTATTGTATCCACACCTTCCCAGTGATGTCCCTTCATCACATTTTTCCATTTTAGGAATAGGTAAAAGTCGCTGGGGGCGAGATCTGGGGAACAAGGAGGATGATCAAGGATGATGATTAATTTTTTCGCTAGAAACTGGCGAAAAATCAATGCTGAATATGCACGATTTTTGTACGCAATTTTTTAAAACCCAAATGTTTGGTTAAAATAGAGTGACGCAATGTTGATTTTCCTAAATTCAGTTCATCAGTTATCATTCGGGCAGTTTTTAGACGATTAGTAAATCAAGGGACCGCACACGATCAATGTTACCGTCAGCACAGGTGGTTGAAGGTCATCCCGGCCTTGCATTATCCGTGGCGTCTTGTCGGCCATCTTTAAAATGCTTAATTCACTTAAAAACGGGTGTTTTCTTGAGAGCGTTATCACCGTAAACAGCGGTTAACATGTCAGTAATCTCTTGATACTTTTACCGCAATTCACCAAAAAACTTAATGTTGATTTGCTGCTCCGCGATTTCGTTTATTTCCATTTGCGATTAACAGTTAAAACAAGGACAACAGAAACTAACATAACTGGCACCACACGCACAGCTCGACGATCCGCCAAGCACATACGGCTCATTGGGTCTCAGGTAACTAGCGCCGCTGGTGGGTTGGGCTATAGTCCGCGTCATGGCCGCCATATTTCACCAAATCGCTTATTTGTTGACCAGACTCGTATTATTCGGCATGGGCAGAATCATATATTTGAAAACAACTCGATTTTCTGTGATTACAGTTCTTTAGTGTGATGCGTTGAGTGTTTTCCGAAGCAGAGCGCCGGCGCCGCACCTCAACATATACCCAACTTGTGATTCAGCTTAGCGTGAAGCCTCCTAATTGGCTGAGATTCCTGAAACGAAGCCCCAGGCCCCAACTCCTTTTCCCTCTTCTCTCCCTGGAACTCTCTGCCGCATCTACCCATACTCCCCCCTGCACACTTCGCCGTGCTAGGTTGCATTTTGAATCCCGCTAATTTAATGTGAATTGAATGTCATTTAAAATCTGTTGACTCATCGAAATTGTAGTGGACGGTATTGAAAGAGCATCTCATTTGTCTAAACGGTGTAAGAATTGTCGGAATTTTAAAGGAGTATCCATTTGCACGTAATCTCACTGTCTCTCTCTGGCACCCACGGGAACAATATCGCATTCAATAGTTTAATGTTGCCCTTTCTCAGTGTGTCGCCTATGTAATGTCATGTCCTTGATGTATGTTACATCGCGACCCTACTATGAAAGCTGAATTTTGCATATCCCTACAGGTATCTTATTACTTGGTAGATTGATATTAAAATTCTATATCTCGTATACCCAACTGCATACCAACATCTCGTCTACTTCCCCACCTTAATTAACGTTCATTAAACTTTACCAAACATCACCATTAATAGTGATAAAAAAAGCCATTTGTTAAGTCTGATTTTACTTCGACTGGTAAAATATATTCCTTTCAATCAATTAATGGCAGTCATAAGTTGTCATCTAGAACAGATTTGGTAATACTTGCCCATCATCTTTCCTATTGGCTAACCCTTTGGTAGTAAATCCGTTTTTCCAATTGTTTGCTGGAAGGAATAAGGTTCTACAGTTCAGTGTAATGTTCACTTCGGATGATGAGGTTGCCTCCAGCACGTCATCTGGTACTTAATCACATTGATGTCAATATACAGTCAGGGGTGATGTAGTGGAATCTTTCCATAATTACGGAAACATATCTTAATGTAACTGGCAACGCATGCAATTTTCTACTATTTAGTATGCTTTAAAAAGTGGAAAATTGCAATCGTTTTTCTCAGCTAGAGTTAATACTGGTGTCTTTGAGACTTTACATTGACTTGATTTTCCATCATACAGTGTATAATTTCCATCCATTGATCTCACAGTTTCTTAGAAGTTTATAAACATTTTTATACTTCTTTTCCTTTTATGTTGGATTGTAAATGATACTTTTCCTGCATTAATTAAGCTGTCAAAAATAAATAAGTTTTTGACTCAATTTTGACTTTGTCGCATAATTAAATGTAAGATGAATAGTTGAGCATTTCATTATTGAGATATGCGTGATAGAATAATTTAATTAAGAAAAATTAAAAGCCGGCGAAACTAAAATCCGCGGTCCATGGGTCCTGGAGAGCGCGTTTTCAACCAAGATAGTTATAGGGTCGCCGTAAAAACACGCGTGTTTTTGAGTCGAATTGAAATTTTTCGGCATTAATTTCTCATTTCCATTGAAGAATTGATGGAAATTCAATTTCGATGAAATTTTGTTTCCCGGTTGATTAGTTTGGCGCGGAGTCAAGTTGCCTTCGGCTTTGTTGTATTCCTGCGTTTCAATTTGTCAGCGCGTCTTTCAATTAAAACTTATATTTTACAGGAGTAAACTTCGATTGGAGCCGAAATAATGAGTGATTAAAATTGCTTAAAAGTGTGTATGAAGAGTAAATATGGGTTGTGTGGAGGTTATAATTGACTCCTTTCAGATTCTTTTGGAACGCTGACTGTGCTTGTTATAGAAACGCAGATGTGTCTTGGACTCTTGGCGAAATTATAATTGATTTTTGATTCATTCCATCGAACGATTTCCACGTTTCAACCGGAGAAAATGAATTTGTTTTATAATTCTTTTTTACGTGCAGCATAAGAACTAATAAACAATTAACTGTCATATGGAATCGTTTATTTTTCTCGGTATTCCAAACTTTCCGATGAAATTGTATTCTTTAAACAGATACACTTTGCATCGAAGCATCAATTTATTGATAACTAGTTTATAAAAATCGATAATATAAAATCCGGGTCCAGTGTGTACATAATGTCTTTCTGTTCTCCAACAATTGGAGATTGAGCGAAATTATTACTGCTACTGATGAAATTCTTCATAATTAAAGTTACCATATATTTCTTATTAGATTCATGGTATAATATGACAATGATAGTAGAATATATTACGGTTAGGGTATACTTCACGGTAATCTAAACAAGCATTTTGATTCATACTCGTAGAAGTAAATAAAAACTAAAGTAGGTAATGCTGAATTTTTGTAATTTCTTTATTGTATAAACTGAGCGTATATTAATTCTAGCAAAATCGAGAATTGTGGTATAGCTCAAATTAAGGGCATATATCTAGTGAATGAATTATTCATTGATATTTGGTGTATTAATACATTATTTCAATCACCAGTTCATTAACTATTAATTTGAATACACTTAATCGCAACTATGTGGCCGTCAGCTGTACAAGTAGGTGGCAATACCGAATCGTTGACTAGGATCAGTTAATCTCAGATGCAGAGATCTGGAAAAATGCGATTGATGCATTCATAATATTTAAAACTGCATTTTGGACAGTCATTATTTCATAATACAATTCACATACTATAACTAATTAAATATAGACACGTGCAGGTTTTTCATTTCGGCGGCATTTCTTAAATGAATATTTTAACATAAATGAGTCATAAAATTTTTAAATATATTATGATGGCAAGTTCGAAGGTTTTTTTGATTCATTTTTTTTTATTTCCGTTTACGCAGAAAAAACATTGCGATTTTTTTAGTACCATCTTTTGACGTCCGCGTACCCTGTAATCCTGGCTCTGCCGGCCATCTTCTCCTGTGTCTTTTGCTTTGCTTTCCCCCGATTGTCATTCACGGCACCCTATGCCCAGTTTCCCTCCGTCCCCCGGCCACCTACCGAGACCTCCCCCGGCCCCCTCTCATCATTGACCACGCCCAGCCTTGACGCTACCTTTCCTCTGCTTCCTGTGGCCATTTGCGACATCTGATCCCCGCTATATTTTTTCTTCCGCCCGCCCGAATCACAGAACGGTCGCCGAGAGCGTTCGATGAATGTTATTGGGATGGGACCGCCGGCTCCAGAGCCCATTTTTGGGACCCTCTCCCCCCTAAATCCTCTCTCCGATGGAACAGAATGGAAATGCGCGCTTGCCCTTTGCTCATGAATTATCATTCACCGTCAAGTGCTCTCAATGCCTCCCATTTCTTACTGATATATGTAAGGGTTCTTCGGATGTGTTGTTTGTTAATGAATTTTTCATGTGTATTCGATGGGAACGTGGCATGAATTTTCTGGGCGCAAATGATTTTCCGGTGATCCATTCCCCTTAAAGTGACATTTTTTAGGAAAGTAACCGCTCAATAAAAAGAGCAACCTACACTATACCATCTTTTGTCGAAGAAATTTATCAAATAAATCGTAAAAATATGTGACATGACTACAAGTAAAATTGCCTTTAATATGTCTTTGGGAAACGACGATACTGGCGTGCCATTTTACTACAATGCATTCAATGTCTATTGTGGTTCACGTTTCACATTTACAGCCAGTCTCAAAGGAATAAAAATCAATGCAATAATGTCGGAATGTAAACATCATTCGCCTTACATTCTGAAATTGTTTCAATGAAATGGATATTAGCGGATGACTCCGTTAAGACTTACTATTGCGGCATCTCCCGCAGTTTCTTTTGAATTTATAATAATATTCGATTGTCCTTTTTGAATAACAATTGTGCTGAATTATTAATGATTGATATATATGATTCTGCTGTGATATACGAGGATGTTTTAACGCCTACCTATCCTATAATGCCCATACTGCGAGTTCAAACGTCAAAGCAGGACGCCTTATTTGGAGGTGAGGTGGAAAGTTGTTGCTGTAGCTGAAATTGGTTCACGTGCGGGGATGAAGGAGAACCTCTCTGGTTCTAAGAGAAGGTGTTGTTTGGTCAGAAGCAAAAGAGTGGAATAAATCGTGCACCCAAAGAAATTTGATGCTATAAAAGAGTGATGAAAGTATTAATGAGCTAAGAGGGAACTTATTGCAAACTTAGCGGAAAAAATCACTTGTTGAAGACAAATTTTTCGTATATAAATAAATAATTTCAAATATTACGTTTCAAAAGGTAGTTGAGCGAACTATTCTCGTTGATGTCATCTTTTTAATTTGGGAATGCAAGCTGCTTTTACTGCAAGATTTGTTGCTGCAAAAAATATTAAATCAAATGCATATATGCATGTAGTCTAGAAAACGTGAAACAAGAACTTTTTAAATGATTTGTTTCATTATATGTATAATTATATGCATATGACTACTATTGTTTCTTCTGAGGAAGACGGAGCTAAATTCCGTCCAAATTATCCAGAAATAACGTGTGAGAGTTCATTTTATGTGTAACTATATTTTTTGTTGCTGTGCGAGTTTTTTATTCAACTCTTCCGTGTTACTTCTACGAGATCATCTATACATATATACATGTATAAACACATTCAAACACTACATCCCACTATATGGTGTACAAATATTCATTCACGACGAAATATATAGTATATGTGTATATATATCATCCCCTCCCCGGACTACAACTTTGACGTGGTGGAAGGCTTGTGCGTTCCGATGACCCCTTGAGCTGTGCTGGCGGGAGTAATAAAAATTGCTCCTGGTAGGGTCACCCATGCCAGATAAGTCGAAGGTTAGGAGCCAGACGAAAGGTAGTCCACGCAGCGTCTGTTCCTCAGTGAGGCGGCTGCAATGGCGTCTGACCCCAGTGGGGCGGCCAGTAAGTGATGGTGTCACGTTAAAAACACTATTGAGGAAGGCAACGGGAAACCACCTCAATTATCATTCCCAAGACCAATGTGATGGACAATAGAGATATTTTGAGTCCTGGCAACCACGGGGCTCGGCCCAATCGGCCGTGTGTCGTGCCCGGCAGCGGGGGAGGCAAGGCTTCCGCGGTCGTCATCCCACGAAACCCTTGCAAAGGAAAACCAGCAGCAGCAGGACAGAAGACGCAGGAGAAGAAGACCAAATTAGTTAGAATAGGAACATGGAATGTTACGACAATGATGAGGACAGGAAAATTGGAGAATGTTAAGCGAGAGATGGAAAGGGGAAGTATATATATTTTAAGTCTATGCGAGGTGAGATGGAAAGATAGCGGGGATTACTGGAGTGATAAGTATAGAATAATATACAGCGGTGGGGAAGAGAGCCAACGAGGAGTTGCCATAGTATTAAATGAAGAGGTAGGAAGAAGCGTAGTCAACATAGAGCAGGTAACGGATAGAATACTACTAGTGGAGATAAAAGCAGAACCGACGAACTTAGTTATTATTCAGGTATACATGCCACCGAGCAACCATAAGGAAGAAGAGGTCGATAGGATATACGATCAGTTAGAGGACATAATCGCGTGTGTTCCTGCAGGGAAACATTTGATAGTGATGGGGGATTGGAATGCGACGGTAGGCGAAGGAAGAGATGGTGATGAGGTGGGGGACTACGGTTTAGGCACGAGGAATGACCGCGGGGAGAAAGCAGTCGAGTTCTGCAGGAGACAGGGGTTAGTCATCACCAACACTTGGTTTAGACACCACAAAAGACGCAGGTAAACATGGAAAATGCCAGGCGACTCAGGAAGATATCAGCTAGATTATATTCTGGTTAGACACAGGTTTAGGAACAGTGTGATAAATTCCCACAGTTTCCCGGGAGCGGATGCGGACTCAGACCACAATTTAGTTGTTATGAAATGTAGCGTACGTTTCAAAAAGATAAGGCAGGGGCGGCGAGTTAGAAAATAGAATCATGGAGGATGGTAAAGGGCTTAGTACTATCGAAGAAAAATGGGAAATGATCAAGAAAGCGTTGTCTAAAGCCGCAAAAGACACTATTGGAACCGTTAACGCAAAAAGGACTAGGAAACCATGGATCACGGATGAGATGATTACAAAGATGGATGAGCGGCGAAAATGGAAGAATATAAATACAGAATTAGGCAAAATGAAGTACAAAGAATTAAACAATAAATTGAGGCAGGAAACAAATAAAGCAAAAGAAGCATGGTGGAAGACGCAGTGCGAGGATATGGAAAGTCTGCAGAGGAAGGGTGAAATCGGTGCGCTGTACAGCAAAGTTAAATCGTTATCGGGAAGTAAGAAAGGAAGAGCTATGCTAACAGTCAGAGATAAGGCGGGTAAGGTAATAGTTGACGCAGGAAAGATCCAAGAGAGATGGAAGGAGTATATAGAAGAACTGTATAGTAAAGAACTCAGACCAACAAAGTTGGATTTTGAAAAAGAAAATGACGCAGAAGAAGATAGCTTAGGCCCAGGAATACTAGACGATGAGATAGAGAGGGTATTAAGGGAGATAAAACTAAATAAGGCCGTGGGGGTAGATAACATTCCCGTGGAACTTTTAAAATGCTTTGGAAAATATGGGAGGAAGAGGCTATATGGGCTGATCCGTAGTATTTATGAGGAGGGAATCTGGCCGGAAGACTTTGTGAGATCAGTTTTAGTTCCTATTCCGAAAAAGGTAAAGGCCACGTCATGTGAGGACTATAGGACAATTAGTTTGATATCCCACGCAGCTAAAGTTGTTCTCAGGATCATAAACAAAAGGATAGAGAGTAGGGCAAATGATTACTTAGGGGATGATCAGTTTGGGTTTAGGAAGGGGAGAGGTACGCGTGATGCCATTGCAGCAATGAGATTATTAATCGAGAGGAATATAGAACACAACCAGGAGGTATTTGCCTGTTTCGTAGATTTCGAAAAAGCGTTTGATATAGTGAATTGGGAAAAACTAATGAGTATTCTGCAGAAAATAGGAATAGATTGGAGGGAAAGGAGGCTAACCCGCAACCTGTACATGTCTCAGACTGCTCGGCAGCGGGTGGGAAACAAGGAGTCAGGATGGGCAGTGTTAGGAAGGGGTGTAAGGCAGGGTTGCCCATTATCACCGTTGCTGTTCAACCTGTATGCAGAGGAAATGATCAAAGAGGCATGGGAAGAACTGCAGGTAGGAATGAAAGTGGGCGGGGAATTCGTAAAATCAGTTAGGTTTGCTGATGACCAAGCTTTAGTTTGTCAGTCAGCCAAGGGGCTGCAAGCATTGCTGAGTGAATTGGAAATTCAGTGCGACAGGTATGGGATGAGAATCAATATTAACAAAACAAAGGTTATGCGATTTTCTAGAAAGAAAAAGGCCAAGCTTAACATTAAAATAGGTGGGCAAAAACTAGAGCAGGTAGAACAGTTTACGTATCTCGGTAGTATTTTGGACCAACACGGTCAAAGTAGTAGGGACGTAAGGAGAAGAATTGCGCTAGGCAAAGAGGCTTTCACAAGGAGGAGGGAGTTGATGACAGGGACTTTGAGTAAGGATATTAAGAAAAGACTCGTAAAAACTTTGATATGGAGCATAGCTATGTACGGTGCGGAAACGTGGTCATTGAAGCAGGAAGATAGACGTAGATTGGAGGCTTTTGAAATGTGGGTGTGGAGAAGAATGGAGAAGGTGAAATGGACAGAGAAGAAAACAAATGAGGAAGTACTTGGTATGGTGGGCGAAGAGAGGGGTTTGTTGGGAGATATCCGATGGAGGCAGGAAAAGTGGATGAAGGGGGTGTTGACCGGCAGTGGGATGTTGAAGACTGTGATAGAGGGTAGAATGTTGGGCAAAAGAGGAAAGGGAAGGAACAGGATAGGGATGCTGGACGGGATGAAGGGAGGAAGAAAGTACTCAGAGATGAAGAGGGACCTGATATAGAGTAGGATGATGGATTTTGTGTTTTGTTAGGAGCAATACAATATTTGTTTGGTAGTTGTGTCCATCCAAAAACGTAACTTAACCGGTAGATTACCTTAAAAAAAAAATATATATATATATATATATATCATTACTGCAATGGCATCACGTGTACCTCTCCCCTTCCTAAACCCAAACTGATCATGCCCTAAGTAATCATTTGCCCTACTCTCTATCCTTTTGTTTATGATCCTGAAAACAACTTTCGCTGCGTGGGATATCAAACTTATTGTCCTGCAGTCCTCACATGATGTAGCCTTTACCTTTTCGTAATACATATATAATATAATGTATATATATACACATATTTATATAATATAATGTAATGTATGTATATATATATATACATACATATATATATATATATATATATACATAAATACATAAAAAAACTTGGACAGCAACAAAAAACATATGGACACATCAAAAGAACACTAGCACGTTATTTCTTAATAGTTTCGACGGAATTTAGCTCCGTCTTCCTCAGAAGAAACAGTAGGGCGTGTATATATATATACATAGTAGTTTGTGAGTGTATATACAGATATATATTTATTTATTTATATTTGTATATACAGATATATATTTATTTATTTATATTTGTATATACTTATGCATATATATATATATATATATATTTGTATATACATATGCATATATATATATAAATATATCTTTGCAATTTGGCAACTGACCTGGTGGCAATGGTCAAGTCTGGCCAACGGTCACTCTTATAATGCACATGCATACTCAATAAGAAAAGATATGAGACAAAATGTTCCTAAATACAAAGAAAATGAAAGATTACCAACCGCATCTGTACCATTAAACATGGGCAAGATTCACACTATACATACAACACACAGCCCATCGCCGCACTCCATCCATAATCACGCACTCTTAAACTTCATATACCGTACCACCAATCACGCACCATTTAAATATCGTTCACTTTAACAATACAACTTCTCACGCCGTCCAAATCACGTTCAGAACAATATTTTAAAAAGTAAAATAATATAATAATCATTGACCAATAAATTTTATCAACCACCCTGCTTTAAACTTATTTTTAGAACTCCCAAAATTGGATGGAAAGGGCTCAAATAAACCTCCAGGCAGCTGGTCCCGTTCAAGAGTAGTTCTTTTTAAAAACGAGTATTGTTTCTATTTGTTTCTTTTGCTCTTATTATTATTTTATAACTTCGCTTCAATACTTGTCTTTCGTTTAATTTACCATAATATGACTCCTAAATCAAATTGAAAATCCCCTATCCCCTCTCATTTCACTCACGTATGTTACATGCCGTTCACATTTGAGTCTACATTGACTTCAATCCATGGACTCATATTCAGGCCATGTGCTGTGTTTCTTAGCCTTTGCGACCTACCGTCGCACGAGCCTAAACTCAAACATTTTGTGCGAATTATATTTCAATGAGCCTCTAGATAGCTTCGCTGTGGCCGAAGTTCTTAGGATATGCGGAAACAACAGTATGGCTGTAGAGTGATTAATGGAAAGGTTTGGCTATGAATAATAGCACAATACGAAATCTTCAAATTGAGTCTGGTAACGAATTGAGTAGCTTCAGGCGTGTTGTGGTGGAAGTCGAATACAATGAAAAACAGATCGAAGCACTTTTCCACTTGATATTTTTTTTTATTTTACGACCGGATTTCGATATATTTCATCATCATCAGGTGATGAAGGTACCAGATGATGATGTAATACTTCGAAACCAGGTCGTAAAATTAAATAAAATTATCAAGTGGAGAAGTGCTTCGATCAGTTATTCATTGATTCTGATAATTTTTAACTTCTTCATTGAGGTAAGTAATGTTAGTTTTTGTTGGTGTTTTTTGTGAATTTTTGCGACTATATTTTTCGTATTATAGAACAAATTGTCGCATTTTGCTCCAAAATATCTCTCCTTTGCTTTATCTGTAACCTCATTTCTTTCTTTCAACAGACCCGTTTTAATCTTGAAAATACCGCTCAAAGCGACAAAGTAACGTCTTTTAATCTATGGAAAACGTGAAAAGAAAGCAAATAGTTTCAGCAAAAATAAAAATGTGTTTTTAAAACCAGTTTTCAAATTTTCCATCGTAAAATTTAGATCTCTTCCATTTGAGTTGACAGAATATATTCGTAAAAATAATCCATCGAACAGGTATGGGATGGGAACAGATATCAAAACGTCCACAGTTTGAAAGAAAAATGTTGTGATTATATAATATATCACAAAATATTTTTGAATATAAGAATAAGATTTCCACATCATATACGTTACGGTAATTCGTTGGTGTTTTTAAATTGAATTGAAAAAGAGACCCCTAACTCTAAACTATTTTAACATGGGCAATAGACAGTCGATTTTATTTGGTGTATGCCGAGCAATGTGGCGTGGGTTCGATTTTAGATAAAAGAAAGCCCGACGTTGGTTTGCTTACCTTAATCCAAATAGTACCGCAATCTTCGAAGTTCTTTAATTTTTCAGTATTTGTGTGATAGTGAATTTCCAAATTTCCCATCATCATCGTAATTTAAATCTTATTTGATTGTAAAAATCAATGTAGGTTCTTTATCTATTTCCGGAAACAAAATTGAGCAAAAACCAATAAAGATTGAAATAAATTAAAATTTTAAGGTGATCTGCAATCTTCAATTCCATTATTTTGAGTGCTAAGAGATTTATTCCTCTTTGCTCAAGTGTGTTTATAAATATAAATAAATAAATAAATAAATAAATAAATAAATAAATAAATAAATAAATAAATAAATAAATAAATAAATAAATAAATAAATAAATAAATAAATAAATAAATAAATAAATAAATAAATAAATAAATAAATAAATAAATAAATAAATAAATAAATAAATAAATAAATAAATAAATAAATAAATAAATAAATAAATAAATATATATATATATATATATATATATATATATATATATATATATATATATATATATATGTGATCGTTTCTCCTTTTCGAGGGATAGATGTTCATCCTTGTATTTCTTTTTTAGAGTTTGGTAAAGACTTAAATCTCCGTTTATACGTAGCCGTCCTGGCACGGATACGAGAAATCATTTGAATACAGAATTTGGGTGCTTATGAGGAATAGAAGTTTTAAGCCGTTTGGAGAAAATTCAATGCTCTCTGAGGAAATATTTTTCAATATGGGGATTTCATATCTCATTTCCGCCGAGAAAAAAAACCATTGATATTTTCATTCGAATTTCCCATTCGTGGAGAAATTCCAAGTTGTGTCTGTTCTCGGCAAAGCATGCTGCCGACCACCTGCTAGTTCACCTATTTCGGCCGGCGAAAGCACCGGAAATTAAAAATGTTGAGTATTTTAGTCATGTCTTCTTCACTTGCACGATGTCCCATTGATATCATTATTTTATTCTAACGGATCATAGATTCTAAATCCTTGCTAAAACATTTACAGCTCAAATGCACTAGTTTTCAATTAGTTTTATTTCCCTGTAATGATTCAATGTCCTATCATCTGGAGTCGTCTTTAAGTTTTAAGGTGTAAATTGCTTCATTTAGATCTGTTAATCGAACCTTCGTGGCGTATAAAATTTGGAAAATCACTAAAGATTTTGTTCTGAACTCTTTAAAATTGTCTGTTCCAATAGATATTACAAATACGGGTCTGATTCTACTGTTTTGTAATCAGGCGGAGGAAAATGGGAACGATTGTGATTTGATCTCTTGGAGGAGCCCGCATTTGGTATTTGAATTTGATTTATTTTATAACGTTTAGCCCGATTAGATGAAAAGGATGCCCGATGTTGATTGCTAGCTGTAATCTGCGTTTCATTATATGCTTCGTTGAATTCCCCGTTTTCATCGGTGGAAGTCCTCTGATTGGTCACGCGGGTGCATTGATCTCAAAGAAAAGCTAAACGATGCGATTTCATTTGTTTTTTTTATAGGTTTTTTAATAGCTTAGTTTGTTATATTTATTTAAGTTTTCGTTTTTTTACTGGTTTGGTATATGTTTTGGTTTGGAGTTCACGATTGCCAGCTTTTTCGTATGCGCATTGCGCGTATGTAAAAATGCTGTGGCAGTATGCGGACCCTAGGATCTTATTTTACGCTCACTGTGAACTGTTCAAACGTGCGCTGACATAGAAAATCCCGCAAGTTGTCAAGTAAAATCCGTGATAAGATGTTTGCTGACAAATAACCGCAAGCCAATTGAAATCCATAGGCAACTTTGTAAAGTGTGCGGAGACGGAATAGTAAGGGAAGGTGGAGTGGGGCAGTGGTGCATTCAGTTTTAAAAAGTACCAATGCTCACGACGAGGACCACAGTGGTCGTCGTCCTAGCCTCTTTGATTGATAAACTGGCGGTGAAATTTGACGAAACGATCCGTGAATATCGCTGATTTAAGATTACGAATTTCTCGTCAGACGTGGCTTACCATACAGCGCTTTGACAGTGGGGCAGAATTGCATGCTGGTGTAAAAAGTGGCCAAAATATTTGGTGGGAGATTTCTTTACAGATGTAATGTAAAATCTTGTTAATCGTTATGATAAAGGCCTACATTTGAATGACGACTATACTGGGCAATAGTTTAATGATATGCTTTTCAAATGTATAAAATAAAACTTTGTTTTGTCGCTATGTTCATATTTAATTTCAAAACGAGTTATTTTCTATACAGCCCTCGTATATCAAACCAACCGACAGGTAAGTAATGGTTAATTAACTGTAGTTAATATGCACACAAAATTTAAGGTGATTTCTTATTCTTAGCCCTCTAAAGAAAATCTATTTACCAATAACTGGTACTGACTAAATTTTAATATGCTAGACTTCGACCTTTACATCAACTTCCATTTTTATTTTCCTTACAACCTCAGAATTTTGTTGAGAAAACTCGTTAGATTTGCAACCACAAGCGAATAAGAAGCGCATTATTCTGTTTAGTTAAATTGAGCACCCGAAGATGAAATGAAAGAAAACTGGAACAAAAGTTATTTTTCCTATTTTCTTTAGTTTTAGGAATGGAATTGAGAAATACATTTATTTATTAACGAATATTTAAATGTAATTGGCCGGTGCCCTAAAACTTCCCATCAGATTTGCATTTCATAGTATTATTATATATACACATTGTAAGTTGTGATAGGTACGACAAAAGAAGTGACTATGTTTTAGCAGAATAATGAAGGAGGAAGTGTGAAAATTATCATGGTGCAGATGAGAGACTGCTGGAAATTCGAAACAAAATGTGCGTGGTTTAATGGATAGTTAATGATGATTTTGCTCGTGAAGTTAGTAGTTCTGGCTACCGGGATATCACCCGGGAAATATAAATATATTAACGTGTGCTACTGCGTATCATTAGAAGTATATAAATTGTTCTATATCTACAGTTAGATGAAGTAGCGCATAAAATTGTGTTGAGGACCCCATAAACTTTGTAATTCTGCAAAGTCTTAATCCACCTCTGGTGAAATACGTATCTTGCAAAGACTCAAGGAACACATTTTCGTTGATGTAGGTTCAGATACATCAGCAGAAAGTTTCTAAACCCTGGATGAGAAGGATGGCGGGTGTGACCGAGAATTATCGCCTGGTTCCGTCCTCTTTGCGCCTTTCGTCCTCTCCTTTTGGTCCACGAAGCGCTTTCATCTCTCCCTCGAGAGCTGTGCTTCCTCCTTTGTTAAACCTCCCCTAGCGAGAGCATTATTACTTGAGGGACGAGGGCGTACGTAGTAGCTGACTCCCGCAAAGTGATGCCCCTGCGGTCGGTCGAGCTACTCCTGCTCCTCAATCCACATTAGTCCGACGGTGGTGACCCTGCTCCGCCAAGTAATGCAGTTTTGATGGAACGCGAGGAGGCCGAGGACACAGTCGGAGGGTGAAAGCACGCGCCGTTGAACGATAAAGCAGACCGTCGGCATCAAGCCATTCACCACAGAGACAGCCGTTCCAATCGTCGCCTCGAGGTCACCGATGCATTGACCTGGGTAATTTCAGTCTATCTCAGGGTCATAACCTTTAATTTGAACTGTTCGCAGTAATTCCAAGGTAGAACGTCCCTTTTATGATCCTACAGGCGTATTTTCGAAATTTATGAAGACTAAATGTATAATCTAGTCAAGCATACCCAACATTTAAGGTACTTTTCATTTTTTTGCTAGCAGCCATTAGTTTTTTATGCTAAAAAACGATATTTCATAATACGATTTCTCCTTGAATGCAACAAAAATAATAAATTGATAACAATATCTGAATAGATGGCATATGATCGCCTTTAAAATATGTATTCACTGTTATCTTTACCATTAAACACATTTATTAACTAAAGCAATTTCCTAAGCAATTGTGCGCCTCCTTGGTTAATCATAAATAAATAAATAAATAAATAAATATATAAGTATATATATATTTTTTTTAAGGTAATCTACCGGTTAAGTTACGTTTTTGGATGGACACAACTACCAAACAAATATTGTATTGCTCCTAACAAAACACAAAATCCATCATCCTACTCTATACCAGGTCCCTCTTCCCTCTCTGAGTACTTTCTTCCTCCCTTCATCCCGTCCAACATCCCTATCCTGTTCCTTCCCTTTCCTCTTTTGCCCAACATTCTACCCTCTAATATCACAGTCTTCAACATCCCACTGCCGGTCAAAACCCCCTTCATCAACTTTTCCTGCCTCCATAGGATTGCTCCCAACAAACCCCTCTCTTCGCCCACCATACCAAGTACTTCCTCATTTGTTTTCTTCTCTGTCCATTTCACCTTCTCCATTCTTCTCCACACCCACATTTCAAAAGCCTCCAATCTACGTCTATCTTCCTGCTTCAATGACCACGTTTCCGCACCGTACATAGCTATGCTCCATATCAAAGTTTTTACGAGTCTTTTCTTAATATCCTTACTCAAAGTCCCTGTCATCAACTCCCTCCTCCTTTTGAAAGCCTCTTTGCCTAGCGCAATTCTTCTCCTTACCTCCTACTTTGACCGTGTTTGTCCAAAACACTACCGAGATACGTAAACTGTTCTACCTGCTCTAGTTCTTGCCCACCTATTTTAATGTTAAGCTTGGCCTTTTTCTTTCTAGAAAATCGCATAACCTTTGTTTTGTTAATATTGATTCTCATCCCATACCTGTCGCACTGAATTTCCAATTCACTCAGCAATGCTTGCAGCCCCTTGGCTGACTGACAAACTAAAGCTTGGTCATCAGCAAACCTAACTGAATTTACGAATTCCCCGCCCACTTTCATTCCTACCTGCAGTTCTTCCTATGCCTCTTTAATCATTTCCTCTGCATACAGGTTGAACAGCAACGGTAATAATGGGCAACCCTGCCTTACACCTCTTCCTAACACTGCCCATCCTGACTCCCCGTTTCCCACCCGCTGCCGAGCAGTCTGAGACATGTACAGGTTGCGGATTAGCCTCCTTTCCCTCCAATCTATTCCTATTTTCTGCAGAATACTCATTAGTTTTTCCCAATTCACTATATCAAACGCTTTTTCGAAATCTACGAAACAGGCAAATACTTCCTGGTTGTGTTCTATATTCCTCTCGATTAATAATCTCATTGCTGCAATGGCATCACGCGTACCTCTCCCCTTCCTAAACCCAAACTGATCATCCCCTAAGTAATCATTTGCCCTACTCTCTATCCTTTTGTTTATGACCCTGAGAACAACTTTAGCTGCGTGGGATATCAAACTAATTGTCCTATAGTCCTCACATGACGTGGCCTTTACCTTTTTCGGAATAGGAACTAAAACTGATCTCACAAAGTCTTCCGGCCAGATTCCCTCCTCATAAATACTACGGATCAGCCCATATAGCCTCTTCCTCCCATATTTTCCTAAGCATTTTAAAAGTTCCACGGGAATGTTATCTACCCCCACGGCCTTATTTAGTTTCATCTCCCTTAATACCCTCTCTATCTCATCGTCTAGTATTCCTGGGCCTAAGCTATCTTCTTCTGCGTCATTTTCTTTTTCAATGTCCAACTTTGTTGGCCGAAGTTCTTTACTATAGTGTTCTTCTATATACTCCATCCATCTCTTTTGGATCTTTCCTGCGTCAACGTTTTACCTTACCTTCCTTATCTCTAACTGTTAGCATAGCTCTTCCTTTCCTAATTCCTGATAACGATATAACTTTGCTGTACAGCGCACCGATTTCACCCTTCCTCTGCAGACTTTCCATATCCTTGCACTGCGTCTTCCACCATGCTTCTTTTGCTTTATTTGTTGCCCGCCTCAATTTATTGTTTAATTCTTTGTACTTCATTTTGCCTAATTCTGTATTTATATTCTTCCATTTTCGCCGCTCATCCATCTTTGTAATCATCTCATCCGTGATCCATGGTTTCCTAGTCCTTTTTGCGTTAACGGTTCCAATAGTGTCTTTTGCGGCTTTAGACAACGCTTTCTTGATCATTTCCCATTTTTCTTCGATAGTACTAAGCCCTTTACCATCCTCCATGATTTTCTCTACCACCTCTTTGTATTCCTTCCTTTTGAACCCATTTAATGCTTCTACATTCCATTTTCTAGCTCGCCGCCCATGCCTTATCTTTTTGAAACGTACGCTACATTTCATAACAACTAAATTGTGGTCTGAGTCCGCATCCGCTCCCGGGAAGCTGTGGGTATTTATCACCCTGTTCCTAAACCTGTGTCTAACCAGGATATAATCTAGCTGATATCTTCCTGAGTCACCTGGCATTTTCCATGTATACCCTCGTCTTTTAAGGTGTCCAAACCATGTGTTGGTGATGATTAACCCCTGTCTCCTGCAGAACTCAACTGCTTTCTCCCCACGGTCATTCCTCGTGCCTAAACCGTAGTCCCCCACCTCATCACCATCTCTTCCTTCGCCTACCGTCGCATTCCAATCCCCCATCACTATCAAATGTTTCCCTGCACGAACACACGCGATCGTATCCTATAACTGATCGTATATCCTATCCACCTCTTCTTCCTTATGGTTGTCCGGTGGCATGTATACCTGAATAATAACTAAGTTCGTCGGTTCTGCTTTTATCTCCACTAGTAGTATTCTATCCGTTACCTGCTCCATGTTGACTACGCTTCTTCCTACCTCCTCATTTAATACTATGGCAACCCCTCGTTGACTCTCGTCCCCGCCGCTGTATATTATTCTATACTTATCACTCCAGTAATCCCCGCTATCTTTCCATCTCACTTCGCATAGACCTAAAATATATATACTTCCCCTTTCCATCTCTCGCTTAACATTCTCCAATTTCCCCGTCCTCATCATTGTCCTAACATTCCACGCTCCTATTCTAACTAATTTGGTCTTCTTCTCCTGCGTCTTCTGTCCTGCTGCTGCTGGTTTTCCCTTGCAAGGGTTTCGTGGGATGACGACCGCGGAAGCCTTGCCTCCCCCGCTGCCGGGTACGACACACTACCGATTGGGCCGAGCCCCGTGGTTGCCAGGACTCAAAATATCTCTATTGTCCATCATATTTTTCTTGGGAATGATAATTGAGGTGGTTTCCCGTTGCCTTCCTCAATAGTGTTTTTAACGTGACACCATCACTTACTGGCCGCCCCACTGGGGTCAGACGCCATTGCGGCCGCCTCACTGAGGAACAGACGCTGCGTGGACTACCTTTCGTCTGGCTCCTAACCTTCGACCTATCTGGCATGGGTGACCCTACCAGGAGCAATTTTTATTACTCCCGTCAGCACAGCTCTAGGGGTCATCGGAACGCACAAGCCCTTCCACCACGTCAAGTTTGTAGTCCGGGGAGGGATAAATATATATATATATATATATATATATATATATATATATATATATATATATGTGTGTGTGTGTGTGTGTGTGTGTGTGTGTGTGTGTGTGTGTGTGTGTGTGTGTGTGTGTATATATATATATATAAACATATTTATATTTATTTATATATATACACACATACACTGCACACAATTTATCAAACCTTCAGGATTGTGTAACTCAGATTTCTATCATAGATGCATGTTGACCTCATTTTTAAATACCTTGCTGTGTTAAAACAATGCTGCCCAGACTTAAGGAAGCCAAAGTACTCCAAATCTATTCGGTCAAGTAGACGATTCGAACTTTCTAAAAATAATCTTGCGCCCACGTTTTGTTCCTTACGAATCCTGCAATTGGCTTCAAGCAGTCAGGCGGACAAATGCACGACCAGTGTGAAATATTTATAAGATGAAAGGGATTGCTAGCCAATGGAAAAATGAAAAGCAAACACGACGTGATGCGTGAACACTGAGATTAGGCTGACTTCCTTCTGAGATTCCCCAGGGGTGTACTGAAGTGCTTGCTTAAGCACGGGACTGCGAATCGCAGCATGGAGTTGATACGTTTTTGTGTGCCTTTGTAGATGGAGTTGATACGTTTTGTGTGCTTTTGTGGGTTGGAAGGCAATTGATATTCTAGTTCGGAGGGGAATCAGGCAATCTGAAAGGAAGACTTGATTGCATTGAATGCACCCCCATCTAAGCTTATGGAAATTCCCTCACCCCTATCAATACTTAAACACAAACCTTCAACATTACATTGAATTACAACGCCTTAATGGGCTTTTCATTCATTCAAAGGATCCCTTATCCTCTTTATTCGTGAATAATTAAGTTTTTGACGAATATTCAAAGAGTACCATCTAGGTCGACGATATTTTTGAGTGAAAAAATCGATTTACAACTCTTCAGTGGAATTCAGAGTACATTCGACGATGATTTTTCAATTGTGGTCACGCATTGTAGTTACTCCTACCGTCTGGGGAGAAATAGGTCAACCAATCTTGTTTTTCTTCTGACATTTATATTTCGGGTACCATCTTCAGTTTATCGAATCTTAGAAAGAAAAAAAATCGATAATATTTGCACGAAATTTAAAACGTTCAGATTTCCCATAAGGAGACTGCTTTCCGCATCCTATTGTTGTGTAGCTCACCTTTCCCCTGGCGACATGCCACAGTACCCAAGTATGGTTTCTGGGAAATTTTTCAGCCAAATCCCAATGCGCCGTACTTAAACAGTGAATAACATCCATCGGCAAATACGTAACAATGACCCATTAAATGGTTTTGCATGCCGAGACAGGGTTTGCAGAAGGTCGAATCTGACCCGCGGGCCTTGCAGAATCTCGATCCGCTACTCTCTATCCGGCCTTTGATCCGCTAAAATTAGCCAATTATTTACGTATTTTGCACAAGAATACACGCACTGTAGCGGGTGCCAGGGTTTCCAGTCACTATGCCGAACCGCTGGTCGTCATGGTGCAAGACTTGACCTTAGTACTCACCAATTGAAGAGTTAGTTGGCACGAGGACGTAATTCAGACAGCAGAGTTTTGGTGGTTTTCAACGAAAACTAGTAAGATGAAATAAGGTTACGGCCCGCAAATCCCTCTATCAAATACTATCTATTGATTAATTACAAATAGCAATTTTCCACAAATATACATATTTTTGTGGAAAATTGCTATTTGTAATTAATCATGATATTCCACCATATCACGCCTGAAACGTCTCTTTTTATCATCTATTGAGTCATTCTATTTTTATAGTTGGCATAAACGCCGCAAGAGTGCGTTTAGATCTGTTTTTAGGGACAAACGCCGTAATTTGAGTAACGGCTTTTTTCCAGCTAACTCTACAGTTCCGGGATACGTTTTCCTTTCAGAGTTAGTTTATTTATTCTTTACTCGTATGTTTGTCCTTAGGTTTCCAATTCTGTTTTTTTTCTTCTAACCCATACAGGTACCAAAACTACATACAAACTATATACACAAGTTATTTGAAATACAACGCTGTTCGACGACTCTAAAATTTTTAAAAACACATATACATTTTTAAATCATAGAAACACAAAAAAAAGACCCATGTGTAGTTTTGACGGCACAATATTGACAGCTGTGACGTCGAAACGTCAAAACTACATTGTGAATGTCCTTTCCTTTTGTTTCTATGATTTAAAAATCTGTGTTTAAATATATATATATATATATATATATATATATATATATATATACACATATGTATTTATTTATGTTCATACCCTCCTCAATTTTCTAGAAGAAGGTTTATCAGCCAAAAGTTTCGCAATCTTGGTTCATTTTTTCACGTTTCGTCTTTCCTGCCTTACGATATGTTCTCAGCCTGGTCTCCTCAGGATCGCTTTCCGCCACCCGTCCCGTCGCATTTAGCACGTACGTACCCTTCCCTCGCCTCGAAGGTGCCGCGACCAACCAACCGCCTACCCCCCCACCCGATCAGCCGACATCCGAACGAGAAGATGATCTCCTACTCCCATCATCCTTCACCCCATCCTAACGCATTAAAAGCCTTTCTTCCCCCCCTTCCATCTCCTCGTCGTATCTCGGCAACTCGACCAATCTCACGAGCACACAGGGGAAGTGTTAAGGCATTGGGGTCCGAGCATCCTATCACATCCCTCGGACGTGGCAAACAAAAGCCTCTATCTCTCTCCCACTCTTTTGCCGGAGGCGCGGGTGTCCGTCTCTTCTCCCGCGCTCAGCCACCCACGACGCGACGGGGGGAGGGGATAAAGGAGTACGCACCGTCATCTGGCACCCTCTTTCTCCCAGCAATGCTTCCCACCAACTTCCAATCCCTAGGGGGGTGGTAATCCGGCGACGACAGCGGTTTTCAATTCCCTTTTTCTCGCTTGCTCCGATGATGCCGCTCCTACGCAGTCGGAACTGTCATGTGTGCGCCACTTGCCCAGGCGGTGTCGGCGCAGAAAATTCCCGCCAAGTTCACGCGTCGGTCACATCACGTCGTGCTCAGCATGGATGTTAAGATAGCGAGCGCTTAGTGCCCACGCAAAGACTCCGTCGAAAACAAACCGCCCATTTAACGGATGGGAGTATTGGTATATGTCAGCTGACTAAGTACGAACGGGCTTTGTAATCCTCTCTACCCTACGTAAACCTCGTTTCATTAGGGGTGCTTATTTCTGTCGGTCAACTTTGGTGACAACTTTTTTTGATTAATGTCGTTTTTACTTTAAACGATTCGTTTTGAATCATCTTTCACCATTTAATTCAAATTTTTCATGCCCATAATTCATTTTTCGTCCTTATGGAAAATAAATAAAATGTATTAACCGTACAAAGCATGTAATCTCGCCTAGTGTGGGCCGTTAATAGGTTTCTGTTAGTTATAACTGTGAACAAGTGTTAACCACCTCGGTGGCGGCGGGGTAACTTCGTCGTCTGTCATTCCAAGGGTTGCGGGTTCAACTCCCGCCTGAGTGGGTTTTCTTCCACCTAGGGTATGGGTGTTGTGATTGTCCCCTTTGTGTACACTGTTAGTAGTTCGATGTTAAGGCCAAAACGCGCTGTTTTCGGACGAGGGCTAAACAAATGCATAAATAAACATAACTGTGTTCAAAAATTAAAAGACGTCGAGAGATCATATTCAATTATTAATCAATTGAAAGAGAGGAAGGAATCGTGCAACGAATCTTCTGATAGGGTTCGGATTGTGAGGATAGGTAACCAAAACCGATCATATATATAATCCTATCCTTTAATCACCGCAATGTGATTCCTAATCATTATTGAATTCAAGAAAATGAATTTTTTCTGTTATAGTTCTTCTATGAATGTTGGCACTGAGACAGGGATTCGATCTAGTTTACAAAGAGCGCATATATATTGTCTTCATTTCGCCCAACAAGTCGTCCTAACCCTAGTTTCGTCCTTTCCCTGTTCGATCCTCCGCATCCTTTGTCTTTATCTTCCACATCTCCTCCCCACCCCCTTACCAATACCCCTCTACCCATCCCTCTCTGCGTCGCCTCCACCACGCCCTACTCTGCTTTCTATCGATTCCCGCTCTCCTCGCGTCCTATTTTTTGTCCCTCCTTCTTTGTCAACCTCAACTATACGGTGGGAATCACGTTCCCTCTGCGTCCTTTTCCGATAAGCTCCACCCTTCGTAAGAACGCGGACGTGAGGCGGGTGGATACCCTGGCACACACACACACACACACCTACTAATGTACTTTACTTCCTTCTGAGATAAGAGTGTATCCACCAAACACGTCTCTTCCACCGCATTTCCAAAATGTTCCCGATGCCGTTTGACTCCTGCCAACGGCGATTCCGACCCCTCCCGCCGCCGTTACGTCCCTACTTGTTCCCCGTGCTTTCGCAAGCGGAATGGTACTTGACATCACCACGAGGAATTGTCACTACCATTAAAAACCTTTGCCTTTCATTCGACATTTTATTATTTTATGCTTCCACCAAGGATTTAATTTAATAAAGTCATCCATAGACGCGTTAAAATGTCCATAAACGCATTACATTACGAAGAGTAAATGATGGAGTTTGGACCAGACTCATCAAGGTCAGTAACATAAGCTGTTTAAAACGTTAAATTTATAAATTCCAAGAAACTACGGGATATGCCACATCAGTGACCTTTAACGGAGTCATCCGCTAATATTCATTTCAATGCAACAATTTCAGAGTGTAAAAATCATTCGCCTTGACCGGGATTCGAACCCGGATTCCTCGATGTCTTGCCGAGAGCTTTAGCCGGTTGAGCTATCGAGGCGTCCACTTAAAATCATTTCAGTGTTTAAGAGGACGCCTAGATAGCTTAACTGGCCAAAGCACTCGGCCGAACATCGAGGGATCCGGGTTCGAATCCCGGGTAATGTGAATTATTTTTACACTCTGAAATTTTTGGAGTTAAATTGACGATTAAAATCAGTGATAGGTACTAATCCGTACTTAATAGGTGAAAGTTACCGAAGCTTGAGGTTTTCCAATAGATAAAATGAATGAATGATAATTAATATCATTTAAATGCTTAGGAACTGGAATTCTAACCCTTTTGTATTATAAATTATATATATTCAGGTGTGATGTAATGGAACTGTTCCATAATTACAGAGTCATCTACATAATACCCCGAAAACCGCCGCAAGGGCGATTGGCGGGGGGTGTTAGGTCACCACCCGTAAAAAGGAACAATACCACATGCAAAAACAACAACATAAAAAACTACAGCCACAGCAGCGCACACACTCATGCAAAAACCCTTCATCCAACACTCATGCAAACACATATACCTTAAACCGACAACCAACTGCACCCCAGGATGCAGCACGAAAGCCATCCGACAACACGCAAGCCAGGACACAACAAGCAAGAATGCGAAAATCCACCACCACATGAACATTCAACACAAGACACTCTTCTCCCGAGGAGATAGTGGAAGGCAGGGAATGCTACCCAATGTAAACGAACGTGACGTAGACTATTTCACTATTTATTAAGTGAAAATTGCATTAGTGTTGGCCTTTTCTATTTTCTAGGAATACTCCTCTATTTCTTAGCAATAGCTGAGCCGAACACTTTTAAATGCCAAACCTATCTTTCGTTTGATTATCGAAATTTTATTTGAGTTAAAGAAGGAGAGGGAAAGCTGATGTTAAATAATCACTATTGGGTACACGAATTACAGGATAATCAATGGACCAGCAACGGGGCCAAGGTTGCTGGAAGCCAGGCCAAAATAATAATTGGGGCTCCATCTTAAGGTTTGGCAGGTCCTTAATTGAAATTTGTATATCCTGATTAGTTGCTTTCTAAGGAAAACCTTTGAAAATTAAAGCCCGTTTAGTAATTCTCCTTTAACACGTAAAATAAATTACTTTTAATTGAAGTTATGCTAAATTTGCAAAAAAATAGACGGCGTTCGTTCCTTGGTTGGGGTCATTCCCAAGAGGGGGACGACCTCATTTCGGGGTCTTTATACATTTGCCCTTGTCCTTCAACTCGGACACCGCTGTGTCCGAGATGAAGGCCAAAATGGAAGTTAAGGGGGTTTGACTCCGAAAGTCTGAGAAAGAGGAGATTATAATGCCCTTATAAGTGCATTCATTATTAGATTCATCGCATTAGGGTGCCATTAAGTAATATGCAGCTCTTAACAGTATTGCTTTCTCTACCTTGTCCGTTTTTACGTTTTCCTTTCCATCCTCGTCTCTCTCCGTGGAGGGACCCTCCCGCTACCTACAGCGTTGGGTCACATTCCCTGCCTGTGTCCTTGTATGTTGCATGTCCATGTGGAAGTGGAATTTCTTCTTCTTACTTTTCAAATTCTAACTTGCACGTTATTGGATAAATTTCTCTCCGCATCCTGAGGTGCAATTATTTGTTAGATGACAGCATACATATGTATTTGTATGCGTGTAAGTTGAGAGGATTTTTGCACGAATTTATACGCCATTGCGGGTTGCGGGGTATTATGTAAAATGTAGAGTCACTGATAGCCGATATCTATATCCACATGGTACCCTGCAAGCCACCACTAGGATGTGTAGCAGGAGGTGATTCCACGCCAGGAAATCAAAATCAAAATTATTTAAGTGCCTATTTTCTTATATTTTAACTCCCAATCAAAATGTAAAATAAGGAGGTCATTTTAACTGCAGTTACATTTCATACGTTATCTCAGGTCAAAATACTCCTCTACGCATCGGATAGCTTAGTGTAACTGTAAGTATAATGACAAACATGTAATAAAGGTTATGTAAAGTACTAGAAACATTTTAGGACAACAAGAATTTTCTCACGCAGCGCGGTCGTTTGTAGGCAGATCCCATATCGTTCGCATGAAAAATGGAAATTTGAGTTTGTCGGTTCTACAGCCGATATATCAAGTCTTTTTATCATGACTTCACATAGGTGTGACACACATGGCATAGGTTTGAAAAATTTATCATGTATTTTCTTAATATAATGAAATGTGTAATTTCGCCGAAAGTATTTTCTGTGGCATTCGGTAGTTTCCCATGAAAATAAAGATTAATTTCAGAGTGAATTGTCTTCGTAAGAACTCATTGGGCATTTTATACATTCATTCCGAACTTTTACGTTCTTGGAGCAATAGTTCGTATTGTGGTTTTAGTTTTTCGTCACAGATTTTTTCCTACTATTGTTATTTACCAGTTTTGCGAGCCGTTGATTAGAATGATGAGGTGTAATTCCAGAGACTGTCGCCATGCAGGATGTTATCCTTCCTTGTTCCTTTGCTCTTAGAGTTTATATTTTTTTATGTTAAAATATTTTTGATTGAAATTGAACAGCGTCGAGAGAAAAGTTTTCCAAGGTCAACCATTATTACTATTTTTTGTCCCGTAAGAAAATTACAGTCTGTCTGTATCGAAGATGGAGGGGAAATGTTTGCCTTATTATGTCCAGAGGTATTGGCTTTGATCATTGCTCAAAACAAGAGTCCCGAGAGGGAGATGAAAACATTCATCGGTTTTACGTTTCGGATGAAAAGAGAGCCGCTCCTTGGATGGCTTAGGCCTTCGAAAGTATTCTCCCGGATCGGCCAGAGATGTCACGTGAAACCACGGAAGAGCGCGGATGTTTTTCCATATCAATTACTCATTTGATATCAATATTTCACTGAGTTGGCTTGTCCTGCCCAGCAGCAGCAGTAACTACAGTCTTCTAACCCTTCCCTGTATCTTCTCATTTACCGTCTCATCGCGATGTGAATTTCGTATCTTATAATGCAACAGCCTGTTGAGATGTGGGAGTGGGGGAGAGTGGAAAAAGTAAATTGGACAGCGAAGGAACAAAGGCAGGCATGGTAGTGGGGGAGAGGGAGGTCTTGAGAGAGATAGATCTAAAGGGGGTAGGGAGGGTGGATGCAGATCATTTTGTTTGGCGATGGAGCATTAAAGAATATGAAGGATCTAATATGCTGGGCCTAAGGAGGAAGAGAATTGGGAGAATTGGTAGGGAAGTACGTTGAACTGCATGAAGGAAGATTGATATTATGCGGGATCGGTGGAGGGTTTAATTTTGTTGAGGCTGAGAAATATAGCGGTGGTTAGTCTGTACGAGTGTGCTTACCCAAAACCTACCTTGAACCGCTGACTACTAAATTAATAAATAACGATTTTGAAATAAATCGTTGAGATATCAGTCAATCCTAAAAATAGGTTTTTGACTTTGGCCACTGGAATAAATGATTTGTTATTTTAGAATGGTAACCTCTTTCTTAAACTCCTGATAACGATGCAAAACGTTATAATACCCATTCCACCACTGTTCTGTATTAAACAAAAAGTTCAAACTCCATGGTATTAATACGTAATTAGAGGACTTGGAACATGTCACACCAATAAACTCCATAAATGCATTTTATTTTACACCCTGTGATGGATATAACTGTCATAGCTGCGTATTTTAAATACATATGTCAAAATTTGGTTGAAAATTAGATTTAAGAGTTCCTTTTGATAGATTTATGTGTGTCTTTGGCATGTATTTGACTGATTAGTGTAACCGAACGGATTTAAGCCATCAGTCCAAATCAGACGCCCTTCCTTTAGCAGCGAGAACTTATTTTTACCATGGGGCACCGTCATATTCCTTACATAAATTTTAATTAGCAAACCCTTTGAGTGCAGAGATAACGCCACGCAAACGATTCGCATCTCGTCGTCGTCACGCCGTGAATGGAGCAACAATGAACAGTTGCTGCGCCAAAAAGCAAGGGATCGAGAGAGAACATTCCTTCTCTTTTTTCGGGCGTCGGAAAGAAAAGCATTCAGCCTCCCGGAAATCGTCGGGACAAGACGAGGAGAGTGAGAGAGAGAGAGAGAGAAAAAGAGAGAGCATTTCTGCCCCGCGCCGACACGAGGGAACTCGCTATTAAAGCGACCCGCGTCGAGGGAGAGAATTTCGCGCTAGGGCACCGTTTTACTGCCTCTGCGCGCGCGGCGGCGCTGGACTCGCGAGGGTTTAGGGGGCATACGAGGGGGTGAAGTGGAGGGGGTGCGGAAACGGGGAGGGGGGTGTTATTCGGGGGCGACAGAGGGCAGAGAGGGCACGGGTGCAATTTTCTTCTCCTTCTGATTTTTTTCTTCATCCCGGACGCCCCCATCCGCTCCTAAGGTGAAATAAAAGCCCCCGAAAAAGAGAAAGAGAGAAAACAAACGAAACGCGAGGGTGAGAAAGGATGGGGGCGAGGGGAGGCGGGTGAGTTGAACGAGGATCGTGGGAGGGAGGGAAAATTCTTAGCCAGGAGGAGCAAGGGTGTTTCCCTTACCTCTTCTTTTATTTCCTCCGTACTCTTTCAACGGACTCATAAACGACCCGGAATTCCGTCCTTCTTCAGAGCGCGACCGAGGTTTCCAGCCCATTCCACCCACGCCCACCGACACCCACCCCCTCTCCTTCCCTCCCGCCCTCCTCCGCCGTTCCCCCTCTCTCCTCCCTTCCCTCGGCTCGCCTCCCTGATAACATCAGCTGGCGTAGAGCGGCAAGATTGCAAGGGAGCGTTCAGGCATCGCGCACACACACCTCTTTCGTATACAAGACTCCCGAAAAGTGTTTTGGGATAAAATAGACGGGTGATTGGCTCGCGGCGGCGTGGCTTGAAGGGCCGGCCTCTGCCTAAGTGAAAAGTTTATACTCAGCACTCAAGGACATGTTCGTGTGGCGATATGGTTTCCTCCTTAAGGAAGGTGGGAAAATGATGAGCCCTTCACTATACCGTTCTCTTTCGAGGTGAGAACTATCAACATAAGTCTGGTTTTAGGTTAGCGAAAGAATCTTATTCTCTTCAATCATTTCTTCAATACTGCTATATCCTATGAACACTCACCTCGTCTTTGTCTAAATATATGCATGGTATCGTAATTGCTCTTCTGTTCCTGAGACAAAAAGGGACATGACTTGCCTGGAGGCGCCTGTAGACTACATTAGTCCCTAGTCTACTAGATCAATCCCTTCTGCTCAAATCTTATATCATTCGGTTATGTGTTATGTCCGAGACGAGAATATTGGAAAAATAAATCAGCGAAGAATAGGCGCCTTTGAAACATGATGCTGGAGGAGAATGCTGAAGATTAAATATACAGAGAAAGTGAGGAACGAGGAAGTATATAGAAGAGCAGCAGAGAAAAGGACCATATGGAGAACTCTACAGGAAAGAAGAAATACTTGGATTGGACACACATTGAGACACAATGGATTGATTAGGAATATAAAAGAAGGAAAAATAGAAGGGTAGATGCCAAGATACTTGTACATAGGACAAATTAAAGGACATAAAACAGAGAGGGTATCAAGGATTGAGGGAATTTACAATAGAGTAGAATGGAGGGCTGCAGTAAACCAATCCTAGGATTGAAATGCTGATGATGATGTGTTTGGTGCTTCGCTTCTCAACGATTCTCTCAACTTTGTCATTCTAGAGTACCACTTTTTCATATTTATCTGTTACCCTAGTGAATCCAAAACTTCCTTTCATTTCTCACTCATTCCCCAATCTTTTTCTCCAATTTTTAGAAGGATGAAGAACAGGAAAGAAATTAAAAGTTATTATACAGAAATAATGCAATATTAAAATTAAAAAAATACAATTCATTTTAGCCAATGACATATCAGACTTGACTCATAAATTTTATTAAACAAGCCTGGCGGAGAGACTTCTTCAGGAAGAAGGAAAATGTTTTTCTTTTTATGATGTATTTTTTGTATGATATATGCCTCCGAGATACCCGTAAGACTTAATTAGCCTCAATACACATTCTCCCTTGAAGTGACCTCGATTTTACCTTTTTTTGTCGTTCGAGTGGTGTCTGAATGACAGTCGAAACACTTCTTGAAAGTTCATTTCCAAAATGCTTTTTACGAGTTAAAATGAAAATTAGACTCTCGGGCGCCGAGACAGTTCTCGGTCGACCGAATGGAAACTCCCGTTCTACCTCCCCGCATTACCCTTGCCGCAGAAGGCCCTTGATTTTACGGGGGCATCCTAAATTAAAGCCAAGGTTAAATAAAGGACGAAGGGCTTAAAAAAACACACGATGAGATGAGCGTTATTTCGAGATTAAGTGCTCTTTCACCCAAAATTAAAAAAAAATAAATCCTATCGCACTTCGCCTCAGTCGGAATTTCCTGTTAAAATAGGGCCAAAGTTTTGTTACTGCTCCCACCATTTAATCAGTGAAACGTCAATTAACTCGACCGTTCAAAGCAACGTCGATTCCCGAAGCGCGACTTATCACTTCAGACCTCCGGCCGGCTTTGTGGCCAACACCAACAACAGGCCGTGCCCATCCAGGGCGCCACACACAACATACGTACGTAACATCCAGCGTAATAATCCTCACCGTGATTGGGACGTTATACCATTGCGATCACTCAACGCCCCTTTATAGTACGTCACGAGAGGATTGATGTGAACTAACCCTGAGTTTCTCATTACGTATTATCTCCACCCCGTCCCACCCACTTCTTTCCCATCTCTCCCTGTCCCCAATAACACATCAATCTTGAACGTTGCGAGCGTCGCAGGCTGTCGAGGGCCTTCCTTTATGCGCAGAGAGGCCGGGGGGAGGTGGGGGAAATATAGGTGTGCCCACTTCTATACTCTCTTTTATTCTCTTTCGCCTTCCCTCCCCATTCCTCCTCCCGTGGGACCCAATTCTTTGGGCGCGACTATGACGCCGTCCACCCCAAAGTTTCTAAACGTCATTAGTTGATGGAGGAGGAGAAAGAGATAGAGATTCGGGTGGGAATTTAGGGGGAGGGTGAGAGAGAGAGATAGGGGGGTCGGAGGGGGGTGCTGAGGGGTCGAGTATATGGAGCGGGGGAGGCTGGGTTGGGGGAGGGTGGTTTTGCGTGTGAGAGAGTTTGGGGAGGGAAACAAGAGGGGCTTGGTGGATGGGAGGAGAATGAGGACGGAGTTCCTTAAGGTGGGGCGTGGGTGGTGGTGAGGGTGTGAAGGGGTTGGGAGAGGGGCTTAATGAGGGGGTGGAGGGGGGGGGAGCGTGAGGGATTCCCGAGGAGCTGGAGGCGTCGAACGCGAAGAGCTTCCCGTAATTGTATCCTTTCGGTTCGCAGGATGTGCTGGGATGGGGAGAGTGAGACTGGGCGTGGTGGGGGGGGAGGAGGAGAGGGATAGGGAGGATTTTCAGACTCGCGCGCGTGTGTGTGTGTGTGGGGGGGGGTGAAAAGTCGGGGAATAGGGTGGAAGATGGAGCAGACTATAATTAACAAAATAAGACCCGGGACACGAGTGAAGCGGAATGTTGCCCGCGGGAAAATGGCGCGTCTTCCTCGTTTGGTTTAGAGGAAAATCCCCGGGTGCGTTTACGTACAGGTACAGTTGACGTTTTTTGGTGAATGTGGTATCCCCCACGGTTGCAAACAAATGCGCTAGTTGACGCTGTTTGGATCACTATCACGGAGTCACTGTTGTTTTGATCAACAGCTGCACGTGAGAGCCGACCCCATCTACGAGGGTGATCCAATAAGTACCCGGCCTTACCTAGAGATGGCGGTAGTTGTTTGCAAAATATCATGTATTAGAAATTACGTAATTTATAAAGCATATGTTTCAAGTTTGAAGACGCCACGTTGTTTAGTATTTGTTTGGCAGCCGTCAATAGTGAACATTTTCAGTGAATTTGTGACAACGGAGAAAATCGGTCAGCGTTATGTGATACTTGAAAGACCTCAGCCCAACCAATATAAAAGTTGAACTGGATTCTACTCTCGTACGATAGATAAGTACTGAACCTCATCAACGGCTGAAACAAAGAAGAATGCTCAAATGCAATATGGTACTCTTTGCATGTTATTTTACTTCATGAGAATTACACAATACGGCATAAATTAGGCATAAAAATTATGTGAATCATTGTGAGTAAATATAACTCTGGGAAAGATTTATTTTAAAGAAATTCACATATTAAAAGGCATGGAAAGAAACAATCAAAAATACTTCAAAGAGATTTACGGAGAAATGTCAATTAAGATCAAGAGTCAAACGGTAAAAATATGAGAAAACAGAATGGATCCATGGTAGAAGACATGTCTAGCTGGAATGATGTGTGATGGGAGATAACGATAATGTGATTGATTATAGGGAGAGTTTCTTTGCAGAGAGATCTTTGCAGCTAAAAGTAAGGAAGCTTGGAGTATAGCGTAAAATGTTTACGAGATGGAGAAGATTGGGTGCAGAAAATATCAGGAAAGAGAAGAAAGAATCCGAATTGCGAGAGCAGAAACGAATACAGAATTGTTTTGAAGGATGTAAAAAGCTATTTTAGGCAATTTCTTAAATAAATGAACATTTTTGAGACATAGAAGAGGAAGGAGAAACCAAACGGATGAATTAGTCACGGGAGAAAAGTGACAGCGTTGTCTCTTAACGAATATGGAGTTAATCACTTCGGAGGTAACATTTCAGTTTTATTTAATTTATTTATCGACTCTATTGGGGCGAGATCGAGACTTTGTAGTCCCTTCTACCACCTAACCCCTACATATAACATTTAAGATAATTACAAATACCCAAGCCCTAGGTGGAGGAAAACCCACCTAGGCGGGACTCGAACTTGGATTAGCAGGCGGGGACACTACCCCACCGCCCCCGAGGGCGGCTGGTATGATAGGGGTCTGTGATAGGGATCTGGTGATATGATAGGGGTCTATATAATGGGATTGCACAAATTGCATTAGTTGGTGAAAATAAATGCTGCGCGAAAAATGTAGAGCATACGTGTATACTTACTTGCATGTATTGAAAATAATGTGATTCGCTCGTTTGGTCACATTAAAAGAACTGAATTGAGTGCAAGTATAAACAAATAGTTTTATGACAGTAAGACGACTTTTTTAAGACACCTGTAAATACGAGTAGTAGCAGTTTTTATGGCAGGCAACTGACAGCTGAGGTCATTTTGACCATTAAGGAGGGATGGGAGAGGAAGGGTGGAGAGAAACCCGGCGTTGGCATTAGCCTACTCCTGTCGAAAGGCGCCAAGGGGTCCGCAGTTTTACGCCCCATCCGACGGACGGCGTACTCCCTCAAAGTGCTCTTCACAAAGACACCTTAAGTAAGGATCGGGATACCACTGAAAAATATTTGTTGCCTCCAGGATTTGACTCCGGTCCCTCTGGGTGGGAAGCCTGTACGTACTGTAAGAGTAGATCACGTGGATGTTCTTAAGCGAGGCATTCCAGGCAGTAACTTAACTCCGAGGTTTGGGCGTGTAGGGTAGGCGTATTTAAATGTATTATTTTGAATAAAAATCATGCGTATATTCTAAGTATTTCAAATCTAACGTCTACATAGTACCCATAAAGCCACCGCAAGGGCGTTTGGCGGGGGGTGTTAGGTCAGCACCCGTAAAAGAAAATAAAACCAACAAATGCATGTCAATATACACCCAAAAAGTCGAATACCACCTACGAAGCACCGACAAATATAACTTATGTGTATGAACGTTTAATCTGGTCCTGACTTGTAAATTAAATGTATTTAATATTTCTATAATGCCTTTGGTTTCTTACTATTATGATTATCCGGGGAAAAAAACGAATGCTTGTATCTATCTGTACACCTCTATCATCTTATCTGTGTGGTTTGACCTACCTTAATAGATTGTGACCATAATAAATTCCTTAGTGCCATTTTAAAACTCGTTCGATCTGAACCTTTCTAAACGTCCAAGTCTCGCTTTCTCTCTTTGCATCTCAAGTGACTCCCAGCCTAAATCCCATAAAAGGCCTGTCACACTCGTCGTCTTTTCATGAAAATTTTTCACGAATCTGGAAGATTTTCCCTGGAATTTATCTAGTTGTTTTGGATTGATTCTTTTAAAAGGAGCGAAATAAACTTCAAGGTTCCCTCGTAGAGACATTCACGCAGGGTTCACATTGGAATTTCGAATGAAAATTTTACATTAGGCGCATGGAAAATTTTCCTAAATATCCCGATGTTTTATTTCATGTTAAATTTTCTGTTTTTCCGTTTCTAATTTGATGTGGCTTACTAACACGGTTCGATAGAATCGAGGGAACTTCCTTGTTCATGAGTAAACATAAGCATTTCCCCCGCAGACCTCTTCCTAAAGAACACTTCCCCCACATTTTTGCGGTCAAGGTTCAAATGTGCCCTTGCCACAGTCCAGACGAGTGATATACGACTACGAACGAGTTTGTCGTCTTGCAATTTCGATTTGCTGCAAAATGGTGCCATAAGTCGTCTCAAGGGGGTTTATTGTTGTTATTATTATTGCGGTACACGCAACCTGCATTGTTGCGTTAAATCGTAAGCCTGCGGCATTCTCCCGGGGTCATCCAGGGTCATTTGGCTCATTGATCCTTGTCGCCCGAACGCGCACAAAATACTGTTTGCAATCAAATATGTTCAGTCCAATTTAATTGAGATTCCATATTTTCCGGTTTACTAAAAAATACATCGTGGCCGTGGTTGAAATAGTAGGGGCCTTTGGAAAAAAAGAGAAAGCATGGCACCATTTACAAGAGTGCGTGTCGCTTTGGAAACGCTACTGACGCCAGTGATGTCATACATTTCAATTTACATTGCAAAAGGTTCCATAGCACTATTTTCGCAAAAACTTACCTTTATAAGATGAATTAAATGTTTAACATGCATGCATCAATAAATTTTAAAATATGTTATTTATAAAAGGAGGATTTATTTCAATTATAGCCCCCATTTTATTTTTAGTTCCGATAGTATATGTTTCAAAATCAAATATTAAAGAGAAACAAATACGACTAAACCATGCATAGATGTAGTATCAGATATATATATATATATATATATATATATATATATATATATATATATATATATATATATATATATATATATATATATATATATATCACCCCTTGTTCAGAAAGCACCCTTGGCTCATTGTTATTTTTATCCTGAAGTGGATTATTTAATCGAATTCATGAGATGCGCTTTGATACATAAGAGAATGACGGAAGTGTTTTTTTTTATACATCACTTTCGGTCCCTCTGCGCGCTTTCAGGTGCCTTGCTATCTCTCACGTTCTTGACATGGCAGCCAATTAGCGAGGCTTGAGAGGATTCCTTCCCATTTCATGGGCGCCCGTTTTAGCAATGGGTTAAATGTTGCGTATCTCAACTGTTTTCTCTGAGCATCCGTTCTAATTCCAGGGTTTAGTTAATAGTTTATAATTCTCAGGCGTTTTTTTTCTACGAGCCTTGTTTAAATATCTTCAACTATCGAGAGAATTTCATGATTTTCAAATCGATGTAAAATATTTACCTATTTAACTGTGTTTTAGCGCCGAGGGCTCGCAAAATATTTGCATTCCATCATACGTAGATTGGTTCCTTGGATCATGAATATAAAATTTGGGAAGTAAATGCGAGAACGAGCAGACTCAAGGACACCTTTTTCCCACTAACAATACGATATTGTAACTGTAGGGTTAAAGACAGCAAAAATCCCTTTTTCCATCACATTGTAAAGGCAATAATTATTTTTACCCAAATACAAGCACTTTAACCAATTTCGCGAAGTTTATCATCGAACTCCTTCCCGCATGACCGTATGGGATTGCCATTTAATGACCTTAGTGTTCGGTACTATGTTGCTCGCATTTATTTGCTCTTTGTTGTCTCTAAGCTTCTCTTTTTATCCCTCGTCTCTCTCTCTCTCTCTCTCTCTCTCTCTCTGTGGGGGGGGAGCCTCGAGCGTTCCTCAGCCTACAGCGATGTGTCACGTTCCCCACCTGTGACTTAGGGGCGGAGACTATGACTTCCCTGTTTATGTAGTACTAGTTGTAGAATTTTCCCCTCTTACTTTTCAATTTTGCGTGACGTATCTTGTTATGGTGGAGACCTGTCTTATTCCATTTATATTCCCTTTTTCGTATTACAAATAACTAATTTATTTGGTGAATTAATCTTTATTTGAATTAAGATTTCCTCCATCAATATTTGATATGTTTTCACAAAATATTTCTCCCTTTTCCCTTCCCCTCCCATATCCTTCCTTATCACTTACCCTTCCCAACTGGTGCTTGCACCCCCTGCCACACACCTTTCTGTTGGATCGCGGGGTATTTATGTATGTCGATGATGATCCTGAAGGCAGGAATTTCGCGAAAATGAGTTAACCTGTGGAATGCTACGGACACCGTCCTGGGTCAACTAAGCCATTTCAAGTTGATTGATATTTTGGTAAAAATAAGCCATAGCACATTATACTGTAGTTACATTGCTTCTGATTCACGTACTTGCGAGTCTGCAATTTGGGAATAAAATTTAATTAAATTCTAATTACTGTGTTCATCCAACACTTAATTAATTAATACAATTCCAGCGAAACTTTTACCCTTAATCCTTATTTTTCATTATAATCCAATTTGAATTCGAAATTTGACTCGTAATGATGGTCACGCATGAGGGCAATTGTAAAATGTAACACATGTTGCCATTGCTCTCAGTTATAATTGGTGGAACATTTAAAACGTATGGAACAATTCCTCCGCGTCGGGTCGCGTACTGTAGTACATATTGGAGTCATAATATTTCCCTTTCGTGGGAAAATATATATGCCCATTCAAATTATGTCCTTGGGTAAATGATTTAATAGAATCCAATATTCTCAAGTGTAGGCTATTTGAACTCCAATGGAATTTTTTAAATGGAATTAATCAGTTATTCTCGATAACTTCCATTATGTAAGCCACTATGTCTATACAATTTCAGGGGTCATGACTACGTTATTATATGTTTTTGTATTATTATTATTTAGTAATCTACCGGTTAAGGTAGGTTTTTGTTTGGACACAACTACAAAATAAATATTTTGTGAATCCTAAGAAAATACAAACCAGCAACCTACTGTCCATCAAGTCCCTCTTCATCGCACAGTATTTCCTTCCTCCTTTCATCACGTCCAACATCCCTATCCTGTTCCTACCCTTTAACCGTTTGCCTAACATTCTCCCCTCTATTACAGTCTTCAACATCCCACTAGCGATCAATACGCCCTTTAGCCACTTTTCATGCCTCTATAGGATTTCTCCTAACAAAGCCCTCTCTTCGTCCACCATACCAAGTACTTCCTAATTTGTTTTCTTCTCGGTCCATTTCCCCTTATCCAACCTTCTCCCATCCCACATTTAAAAAGCCTCCAGTTTACTTCTATCATCCTGCTTCAGCGACCACGCATATAGCTACGCTCCATATCAAGGGTTTGACGGTCCTCTCCTTAATATCCTTACAAAACGTCCCTGTCATCAACTCCCTCCTCCTCGTGAAAGCCTCTTTGCCTAGCGCAATTCTTCTCCTTACTTACCTACTGCTTTGACCGTGCTGGTACATAACACTTCCGAGATACATAAACTGTTCACCTGCTCTAGTTTTTTCCCTCCTATTTTAATGTTTAGCTTAGCCTTTTTCATTATAGAACATAGCATTACCTTTGTTTTATTAATATTGATTCTCATCCCATATCTGTAGCACTGAATTTCCAATTAACTCAGCAATGCTTGCAATCCCGTGGCTGACTGAAAACCTAAGGCTTGGTCATCAGCAAACTTAACTGATTTTACTAATTCTCCGCTCATTTTCATTCCTACTTCCAGTTCTTCTGCCCCCTTAATCATTTTCTCAACATATACGTTGAACAGTAACGCTGATAATGGGCAACCCGGCCTTACACATCTTCCTAACACTGCCCATCCGGACTCCCCGTTCCCCACCCGCACTTAAGCAGTCTGAGACATGTGCAGGTTGCGGACTAGCCTCCTGTCTATGCAATCTATTCCAATTTTCTTCAATATACACCTTAGTTTTTCCCAATTCACTCTATCAAACGCCTTTTAGAAATCTACGAAACAGGCAAATACCTCCGGGTTATGTTCTATATTCCTCTCGATTAATAATCTCATTACTGCAATGGCATCACGCGTACGTCTCCCCTTCCTAAACCCAAACTGATCATCCCCTATGTATTCATTTGCCCCACTCCCTATCCTTTTGTGTATGATCCTAAGAACGACTTTAGCTGAGTGGGATATCAAACTTATTGTTCTGTAGCCCTCACACGCTGTAGCCTTCACCTTATTCGGAATAGGAGCTAACACTGATCTCACAAAGTCTTTCGGCCAGATTCCTTCCTCATACATTCCCAGCTAGTTGGCCTTTAATCCCTGAAAGAGCTGACCCGTAAGTAACACAAGGTGACCCCTGAGCGTCTCAATTCTTGGAGAGGGGGGTTAGAGTTTTGGCAGGATGAAGAAATCCATTCGTCTAGCAGTCTGCGGGGTTAGGGTGGCCAGGAATTCACGACCTCCTCTCCCGGCCCAGAATTTTACGACGCTCTTACTCGCAAGGGATGGACGACCCGAACGGGGACCGGACCTGTTGGCGGGTGACCAAGGAGGTTGAATGCTTGAGAACGCAAAACGGTCGGTGAATTTCGGGCGGAATTTCTCCGGAGTGAAGCAGTAGCCTATCCGTCATGAATAAACTTAGGTTTACGCTTCGCTATGGAAAATAACGGCGAAACCTTGCAATGGGATGATCCAGGAGGAAATTCAAGTTATGAGATTCTCTGCTAGCGATGGAAAACGGATACAAATATACGCTGACTGAAAAAGGAAAAAGATATGGCGCAATTTCCTTACTCGAGCAGTATTTTTTGTGTGGAAAATGTCTTTTTGGACTATTTATTTGTATTTGGAAATATAAGTAAATGGGCTTAGTACCTTTAAAGTCTCATAATACAACAAATGAACTCACTTTATACATGAAATGTGAAAGCCACATGTTCCAGGGTATGACCCCCAGTTCCACATCCTCTTCCTTACACAGTTTTTCGAATAATCTCATGCGTGAATATGACGCGATGGCAAGGCAGGGCCCAGTGTACTCGTAAATTCATGAAACACGTGCGTTCAAATCGCCATCAATTAAGACTATCGATTATTAATACAATTTATAGTAATTTCAAGTCTTCAGACCCCATTTTAATGGGAACTTACTCTTGTTTCTTCTCGAAGTTCAAAGTGAATTTACTGTTCGAGTTTTTTCTAACATGACCCAAAACATACTTAGGTAGTGAAGTAAATAGATTGTTTGACTTCTTGAGCAAGTTATATCTTTTACAGTAGTGTCGTGAGTTTGAATCTGCGTTTTGATAAGGATAATGTTTTCTTTCAAGCTAACCCCACTAAAATTATTCCTACGATTAAAATATGGACCAAGGATGCGGATACGGCGTAGAGCAGAATATTTCGGCGTTGACCAGCAGGATTACGCTCCCCGATTTCGCTTTATCGGCAAAGGGCTTTCTTGCGCTATCGCAGCGAGTTCTGCCTGAATGCATTTTCCTAGTGCATACTCTAAGAGAAGAGAGGAATGAATAATGGAGGGGATTTGATGCTGCAGTATTAAAAGGCGTCATGGTTGCGCCTGTGGTGCAGAAGGGTAATCCATTTGTTGATTTGGTGCTTCACAATAGAAACGCAACAGACAATGGAACAGATTTGCGTGATATTATAATTACAAAGCATTGTATGAATGCTTGAAATCCACATTGTCTGGTCTGGAGAGGGAGTGACCAGATTACGCGTTCAGTTTTGGGGTTTCACAGGTAGATTTTGTTCAAGGTATTCAACGAGGTATTCAATGCTGGGACAATCGGACAAACACACATGAAGATAAAAAATTTGCAATAGGGTTATTTTATTTTTTTAATATTTACAAAATGTTACTCGTGAAAATATTAATGCTTACTTTTCACTATTTTCACAGTTTCCGAATTCAAATACATGTTACGTCCTAGGTCTGCTGTTTTTTTTCATTTCCGTGTGAGTGTGTCTGGCCAACTTACTCTCAATGAAGGAATTTATTAATGTTTATTCATAGTACGTTTGAGAAAAGAATCTATGTCCAAAAAGCGGAAGGGGAGTATTTTTAGTGCAACATCATTTAGATTAAAAAATGGGCATTTCATTAATTTAAATCAGTAAATGGGGCATGTAATCAGAAATAGGGTACGTGTACCTGTAGCTGGAGCAAGTAGCCGTATGTATAGCTTGGGAAACTCGTCGTTCTTGAGCGAGCATCATCTGGATTTCTGCTCCGGTCCCCAAATCAGCCGTAATTCTCTACTATCACATGGCAACTATGTCGCATTTGACGTGGGTTTGGGTAAGGATGGAAAATTGAGTTCAGCGAAGGGAAAATCGAATGAGGAAAGGTCAGCTGCGATAGAGGAGACTATAACATGATAGAAGAAACATTTTTTATCCTCTCGAAAAAATGACTAATTTGGGCTGTGGTAATATGCAACGAAATAGGGCATTTCAAGTAATGGAGGGAGATGAAGAAGGAGGAACTAAGCATTGTATGCCGCTGAAGCTCTAATAAGCCGAAATTGCATCACTCTAATTCGACACTGAATTTCATCACCAAGCACAATACATAGTCGTTATCAGGAAAAGGTGATTGGAATAAACTACGATGGTACGTCCCGTATCAGGTCCTTTGAAGCACATCACAATAGGCTTCAAAGTGAAGAAAATGTGTTGAAATGAAGAGATTAGCTGACACGAGCACTTATTGGAGATCTAAGTTAAACTGATTTACGGAATAATCACCGTTGACGATGTACTATTGCGCGTGATTGTGGTAGGACAAACTCGGGACAGAGTTATCCGTTGGATGGCTTCGCATGCTAAATAGGCTTTCGTTAAACTTTCTTTTAACCTATTGTGGCTTAATCGATTTTCATGGTTTCAGTGGAAAATTGTAACCTCCTATTTTTTCGATTGAACATTGGGTGACGAAGGACACAAATATGGTAAAGTTCTTATCCAAATCCGGTAAAGTTAGAAAGAAATCATACGAAGTAATCTACGCATAATTTCTTTGATCATTCCGAACTTTCATTGAGTGGCGCAATTTACTAACGCCCTAGTGCCATTCTCTAAGGAGAAAAAGGGGGGAGGGGGTCACCAAGAAATAAAGCAATTAATACTTCCAAAAAATTTACTGTGGCAATTTAATTATTTATTTAACCATTTTTTTATCCATTTTAAGTGACATGCTATTTTATAAATATATCACTAAGTATTAAAATCTAATTCGATGGGTCATTTTCATTTATTCGCTTACAATTTTAGTTGAGCATTGGCTAGTAAAACGAATTACTCAGACTGTGTCCAAAAGTTATAAATAAATATCCATATAAAAAATGAATAAATAATTGTTTTCAACTCCGGGGTCGAAACAATCGTTTTTCAACGGGTTCAGAGAGATTGTGGTGAAATTTTGTGACACGTTTGCATTCCCTTTAAGGATGACAAGGGTTTAATTGATCGGCTAATGCAGTTCAGAAGTTTCAAATAATGATTTCGTATCAGTAATCACTTGTCTTTTTCCTCCCATATTAATTTGTTTAAATGTGGACTGTATTCTTTTTTATATAGCCAAATATAACTTACCGAAAACTCGGCAGGCGCCACAGTATCATATTATAAGTGACGAGACCTGTAGCCTGGAAATGATATATTAGCAATAATTTATTGGTGTAGCACTCTCTTACTTGTGGCATTCAATTGCGTGAGGCAAAAGCAAGTATACCATTCATTTGGCTTTGTAATCATCTCATTTAAAAAAATATTTTCAGACCTGGCATGTCGAACACCGTATCCTACAATTTAAACTATTTTTTTATCAGTTACAGTTCTTGTTAAATTAAAATAAATCTAGCATTGAATCCTCAAATATCCAAGGCCTCCCATTTCAATGACTAGTATTACATCTTGATGACATTTCAATAACCCGTTCATAAAAACGAGGTTCTAGCGTTTTCTACAGTAGCATTTCCAAAATATGCACTCGTAAAACATTCCTAAAATAGGATTTCCAGTTGTTTTTTTAGAATTTTTAGTTATTTTATTACTGCTTCCAATGGAGTTGAAATTGACGTTTAGATATTCAAATGAAAATGAAACGGTATTCCGTAATGGGGCAAGCATTCAGTGCTGAATACTATTTGAGAATTCAAACCCCCAATGCAATCCTAGGAATGTCTCGGACGAGTTCAGTTTGGCAGTCATTTTCTGCGCAAAGCATTTGACGCTTTACATTCTCTCTTTGGCACATTTTCACGAACAGTGCAACTTTTCTCTCTATTCCTTTCAACCGTGGAATTTTTTTTTCTATCTGCGACTGCTTAAAATGTTGGCTTTTTATTGAAATCAAAAAAATAAAAATTTTATTAAAATTATCTTTTAAGGAAAGAGCAAACATTTTTCTGGCTAGGCACTAATGGTTATTTGGTTTGGCGAATTTAGACGCAGCTCTCAGGATAGTGAAGGTGATCCGTCTTAATTCTCACCGTGGAATTGTAATTTTTTCTCGACCAACTCGAGGATAAGGAACTCATGAATGAGTAACCGCATCGCTTCGCAAAACGACGCACAAAAGCGAAGACATTGGCCGGGGAAACGTGGACGCGCTGTTGGCCCACGCCGCTCCCACGAGAGAACCACTGTTTGGCTGGAGGCCCTCAAGGAAATTGGCCGAACCCTTCTCCATCCCCCTCCGTCTCCTGGCCATGGCTTCACACAAATACGTATAAATCATTCACCTCCACCGCACCGCTCATAAAGAAAAGGGGAAGGTTTCGCTACCGCGTCCTCCTCCGCTTTCCTCTCGCCTTCCCCCCTCACTCTCCCGTACCCACTTCCTTCGGTCTTCCCCTAAAACCTCAGCGGTCTACTCCGTGGTGGATGGAGGATTGTGGGGCGGGAGGGTGGAGAGGACTCCTACCAAGAGATCTCTTCCCCTGCATCCTCCCCCCACTCTCTGGGAGGTTTATTCGAGTGGCCTTATACGCGTAATGTTTCGGTCTTTGCCACTTATTCATCCCTCGCCCTCCCACCACCCCCTGAAGCTTCTTCCTTTAACGACTTCCGCCGTGGTGAGGAGATATGGAGAGAGAGAGTAGGAGGGGATGGAGGAAGGAGAGAGGAATTAGGGCCCCTATATTCGTCTCCCGGATCCTCCACCCCCTCAATCACCCCACCCTCCATCTCTCCCACCCAACTCCACCCGCTTTTCGAGTCGCCTGGCCGGCGGCGGGGGCTTGTCCAGCGTGTGAGGGAGGTGGAGGGCGGTTCCGGGGTAGTTCACGTCTCCTTTCCGCAACAGAGGATCCGGGCGCCGTCGTTCTTGGGGCAAGAATCTTTTTTTTTGGGGGACTAAAAATGCCCAAAAGAATGACAGAATTCCCACCAATATTGCGTTGAAAAATTATGCGCAATCTAAAGTGCTCATTTAATTTTGCTTAGTTAATAAGCATTGCTGGATTCGATTTCATCACCCCAATTAACTTATGAAAAATTTTGCTTTTGTTTCTCACGCGCATTTCGTCCTATATATATATATATATATATATATATATATATATATATATATATATATATATATATATATATTTACATATATATTATTATCAGTTATTATTAGGTAATCTACCGGTTAAGGTGGGTTTTTGGATGGACGTAATTACTAATTAAATAATTTGTGGCCCCTAGCAAAACACAACATCCTACTCTACATCAGGTCCCTCTTCAGCTCTGAGTACTTTCTTCCCACCTTCATCCCGTCCAACATCCCTATCCTGTCCCTTCCCTTTCCTCGTTTGCCTAACATTCTCCCCTCAATTACAGTCTTCAACATCCCGCTGCCGGTCAATACCCCCTTCATCCACCTTTCCTGCCTCCATAGGATTGCTCCCAACAAACCCCTCTCTTCGCCCACCATTCCAAGTACTTCCTCGTTTGTTTTCTTCTCTGTCCATTTTAATATATATATATATATATATATATATATATATACATATATATATATATGCTATATTTTTTGTTGGGGAAACTTAAGTATTTAAAATGCCTGGACTCCTTTTCAGAGGTCATCTCATCTATGCACAACCAACCAACCCGTATTTGCTTCCAAATATTTTGCCAATCCATTATTCTAAACATCTCTCATTTTCCCCCAGAATTGTGCACGCTTTCACTCCCACCAGGCATTGGTTCACTCCAAAGTCAGTCAGTCAAAATACTTCGAATACCCGGGCAGCTTAAGGGCCACTAACTTAAATTTCCCTACATCTAATTGCGCCACCTCATTCGCTTTCAAAGCTCGGTTATCTCGGCCAAATACAATAGCAGTTGCTACTCTAATATATTAGTATAATTGCATGCATCTACGTAACACAATTTGCACATAATGATACGTGTCCATTCGTCTCGTTGTCATTTCGCTCACCACAACTTCTTCTTTTACAAGTAAATCTCTCACATTTCAAGCATCAATAGTCCCGCTGTAGCTGCTCCTCTCTATGGTGTGGTTAATATACATCTACATAATACCCCGCAAGTCGCCGTAAGGGTATTTGGCGGGAGGTGTTAGGTCACCACTCGTAAAAGAGAATATAACCACATGCAACACCAACAAAATGATGCAAACCTACACCAAAGAGGCGTATATATTCATGCAAAAGAGCTTCCAACTTACATACATGTAAACACATAAACATTCAACTAGCATACATATATATGCACCTACGTATTCAGTGAACGTCTAACTAATAATATGAACATTAAAATTGAAATCAAATCATAAAAAATCTACCTTATCGATCGTATGAGGCTTTTCGTTTTCACTTAAAAGTAGTCAAATAAAGGGGATAAAAAAATATCAATTTGTCAACTGCTCATGCAACATGCAGTTATTCCCTGCTAAGGATTAAGGCATTCTATCGGTCGATTTTGGCGAATTTACATGTCACAAGCAAAACATAAATATGATAATAACCTGGGCTTATTTTCGCTATTACAAATTAGGTGATAATAACGAGGATAACGGGAATACTGTTCCCCGCGTTCCCCCAAAAAGTTGCTGATCAGGTTTTCTGCAGTTTTCTCTTAATGGTTATGCCCTATGATAAACATTAAGGTCATCAAATTTTGTATAAATGTATTAAGGAATTCAATGAAACGTTTCATTTGATCAAAGCTGTGAATTAACTTCCATTTATCCTGATCAATAGACATGTCGACAGCATTTCTGTCAAATCTCACTGGAGGCAAAATAATGTCAGTTGGTTTCAATTTTTAATTTCGATGATCGGAATGTTGTATTTTTATCGTGAAGTTCGCGAGAAATAAACGAGTTCTACTCGGAAATTTTATTGCACTCGCGTAGTCTTTCTTTGTGAGTTTATGCACCATGTAATTACTTTTTTTTCTCATTTCAGGTGAGTGTCGTGTGTGTACGGTTCCTTGTCACAGGTGATTCAATGAGTGAGTAATATAGTTATTTAATTTTAATAGTACCAGAGTAATGGTTGTCATTTCAGGTATTTAAGTCTATGGTTTATCTCATAAAAGAACCCATACCTGATCACAATTTTGGAGCTGGGCTCCTCCAGGAATGAAATTTTCATCAGCCTTCTGATTTTTATGAATTGATTATTTAATGCACGCACAGAGACGAATTAGGGAGAAGAGAAATCGAAAGTAGATGCGCAGAAGAGGTTCGGACAAGCGTGAATAGGGTCTTTGAATTTTACGGCAAAATAAGGAAAATTAGAAAACATGATATAGGAAATGAAGGGAGAAAATGCAGACATTATTGGGTTTGGCTAAATGACAGTGAAGGGTAGCGGCGATTACTGGAGAGATAGCAATGGAGTAAGTTGTATGTAGGGGAGGAGAAGGCACCAAGAGAAAGGGGGCAATATTATTGAGCAAAAAAGGTTAGCGGAAGCGAAGTAAATGTAGATAATGCGAATGTTATAGTATTATTATTAGAGGTAAAAGGTTAACCACCGAACTTAGTCCTGGGTCAGATATACATGCCTCCAAGAAATCAAAATCTGCTTCTGCGAAATATCCCATAAGCCGCCCCAAGGGCCTGTGGCGGGGGTTGTTAGGTCACCATCCATGCATGCAAAATCCCAATCACGTCACCTCTACCCAAATATTAGTTTATGGAGGTTTTCGTTTTTGAATGTGTATTTCGCCGACGTTCCTTGTCTCCTTCTTTCGGCTATGCGTGCCATGAAACGCACTGCTCCTATCCGTTTTGATGCTATACTATGGTTACTTTCCTACTGCCCTTTCCTCTTGTGTCCTCTATTTTCTTCTTTGATGGGTGAAACAGCTCCCTTACGCTATCTCTTGGCCAAAGAATCGGGACACCCACGATGCATAAACCCCCACAGATTTCATTGTAAATTACCTTTCCTCGATAGCTCCAGTAGTTAGAGCATCATCGGCCCGACAAGTCGAAATATCCTATTGTTGAAGTCCCGGTCAAGGAAATATTTTTACACTTGTGATCTGCTCGATTTTGTCCCCACCTCTCCTGTGTTCGTCCTTTACATGTGTTCCACTCCCTTTTCCTTGTATCTCTTTCCATTATATGAATATATATATATATATACATATATATATATATATGTATATCTATATGTATATCTATATATATATATATATGTGTGTGTGTGTGTATGTATATATATACATACACACACACATATATATATGTATATATGTATATGTGTGTGTGTATATATATACATACACACACATATATATATATGTATATGTGTGTGTGTATATATATATATATATATATATATATATATAGCTCGATTATACGGAAACACGCACACGAGCAGTATAATATTGGGACGGCAAAATAGAACACAAATAAAATAGTATCACTTAAAAGGACAATCACACGGTAAATTATTAAAGCCTTCGGCCTTCTCCGAGGCCTTCTTCAAGTAAGACTGAAAATATGCGGGATATAGGTAAGGGGTGTGGGCGGGGAGGGGAGGTCAGGTGCAGGGAATGCTTGGAGGGAAATTAAAGATGGCGGTTAATGGTGGGAATTTTGAAAGATCGGGAAGCTAATATATACGCGGATTCTCGAGTTTTTACCTCAATATTGGTGGCTAAATCGGGTAGGGATTCTAGGATGCTAGGACCAAAACACTGGTCGAATGAAAGGTTGTGGGAATTTGCGTGTGAAGGGATAGGAAGAGAAGAGAGTGAGGCAGAATTGCAGGAGTACCGGTGATTATTCATTCGGATGGATAAGGGGGTAATGCATTCGCCTATATCAAAGGAAGTGCAATGTTTGCATGACAAAAGATAAATAATGTTTTTTGAAAGGCAATTAGCGTGGGAACGAGGTGAGGGGGCAATGAGGGGATGTAGGTAGAGAAGAGTAGATATAATAAGTAGACAAGTTTTACATCGGGGGCTGTTGCAAGTAGGGTGAATATTAGGAATTTTGTCGCTGGGGGCACCAAAGGGTTGGTGGATCTCAGAAGGTTTTTGAGATTGGCGGGTCGTCTGTATGCGATAGATGGGCATTGGGGTAGTAAGGATGTCTAAGCACTCAAAATTCACTGATACATAGCGTAAATTGTGTATTCCAAAGTAATGCATATGTGTCATCACATGATAAACATTGAATTTAGAAGGTACTCCTTCCAGTTTTACGTCAAGGGTTTTGCAATCGCATAGCATTTAACATGTAACATTCGCGAGTGTTGCAACTTTAGTGACAGCTGTAGAATCCGCTACTGGAAATTCCGAAATAATGTGGATTTTCCATCATTTCCGATGCGGCTTTGAAATGTTTATTTCGAGTAAAAATGCCCCTTCCCAACAGGAAGGAGACTTTTTTTCGACGACTAGTTTTACACATGTTCTTGTATGAGCGTCAACGAAGTATTATTGGGGGCAAAGGGGTTAGCCTCCGAGGGGGGGGGAGGGAGTAATAACGTGGGAATTTGAATCGACTGCTAAACTTCCGAAATTTTAAGGTACGGGGGAGGAAACATAATATCTACGTTATCATGTCTCACCCCCCTTCTCTCCCCCTCCCCCCCCACGCTGTCACCAATTTAGATATTTCCCCGAAACCAAATCTTGGCATCCGATATGCTTCCCTTACTAAATTACGTTTTTTTGCCTCCGATTCATCACGTCACCCCTTCCCATTCGCTCTGCATCCTTGGGTATCCCCAACTTTCTGGTTTCTCGTAATTCAACTACGGCTAAATGCGGGGAAGAAGGATCTTAGTGGGGGGTGGAGGGAGAGTGGGGAGACAGTGTGGAGGCCGAGACGTCCCAGTCGTCCGGGAGGGGAGGGAGGCGAAGTTCCAGGAGGCGGTCGCATTAATCTGTCCGTTGTGTTATTCTCCCTTTCATCCCTTTCTCCCTCCCCCCGTTTCACTCCCTCTTCCTATCTCTCTCCCTTTTCCTTTTGAGAAAGATATCCTAGAAGAAAAGGATCGGTTGGTGGAACCTTATTCGTACACCTGCCTACCTGCATCTTGAAAACAAATTACGTTTTACGCCGTTATGAGAGCCCTGGGCATTGGGAAGAGAGGGAATTTTTTTAGTATCAGGCCAAGGTAAAATTGAAAAGAAAAAACTCTATACGATATCAAAAAGCCGTGTATCTGTTTTTCTCTCTCAACCCCCTTCTATCTCAATCTTTCTCCCTCCCCTCCCCTTTTATATCGTAATTGTTATTGTATTCCGTCAGGCAATATTGTATGCCGTCAGGTCAGGCATCGATCGAACCCTTTTTTTGTCGTGTTTTTTTTCTTCTTTTATATTATCCCTTGGCCCGCTCCGAATTCGAATAAATCAGTCTCCACGGGTGCCGTTGCCGCCTCACCAGCGCCCTCCACCCGCCTCACCCTCCCTCCCTCCAACACCACCCGAACGCGGCTAATATTCTTTTCGGGATTCGCCCGCGGGGGTGCGACCACCCCCCGTACTCGTTGCATCTTCGTCATCCCGGCGGTGCACCGTGATGTTGGCCGTGTGTGTCTGGGTTAAATGGAAGAAGGGACCATTTGGTCTCAATTTCGCCCAAATAAAGACCGCTATCTATCTATCTATCTATCTATCTGGGGCCCCCCGCACCCCCGCCGTCGGGTCTCCACGGGCCCGCCCTCCCCCCTCCAATCCCTCCCTCCCCCAATCTTTAACCCCCCCAATCCCGCCTAATCACCCCCTTCCCCTCTTATGGTAATGTCTTCCGCTCCGGGATTAATTCCCGCGAAATGGGCGTTTGAGCGTGTGTGATTGTATGAGCCGTTTGTTGGCCTCGCGGCGAGGAACAAGGCGCATAAGGCCTCACGGATACGCCGTCTACGTCCCGGGCATATTCTCGCTCTGCCACCCCCTCTCCCCTTCCTCTCCCCACCCCAACCTCCCTTCGCATATACACACACACACGCCCTTCTAACTCCCCAATGGCACTCCAATTTGTCACTCTCGCGAAATCCCCCCCACCCATTTCTAGCACCCGATTTCCTCCTAACACTCACACACTTCAACCAACCTCACCCACGATCCAAACCCGTCTCCTTCCCGCCAAATTCATTATCGCCCGCCTCTCTCCACTCCGGATCGAGGGGAAAAGCTGCCTCTCTTTCACTCAGCAATTTGTTCTTGGTCCCTTCGTCTAATTCAACTCCCACCCCATCAAGCCTCTCCTTAAATAGAAGGGGGACTTGTCCGCGGTGCGAGTGTGGTTAGCGGCAGGGGCGGGTGCGGCGGCTTTTTTCGCCCTGCAGGTGCGTTTTCTCTCTCTACCCATGTGCCATCCATGTCGCAGATTTGCGTATTTAGGTATTGAAGCATTTTTATTCTACCTTGGCATCTCCTGGAATACAAGGATTTTCTCAGAATATTTATCGTTCTCTTCAGATTTTTTTCAATTGAAGTAAATATTTTTGATGAGAAGTGCAAACAATGTAAATAGATCTGTCTCCTTTCCATAAAGGTGTAAGTATGTATGGACCTGCAAAAAGTGGCCCGAACACATGATACGAAATTTTATTGCAAATGGCCACTTTTGAAATCTTATATTCATTTATCGAATTATATGAAGATTAAACATTGTACCCCGTCTCGCAAATTTATTTATGTTGGCAGTATAACGATGATTATGGAGCCTCAGGGTTTAAAGTTCCTTGTTGATAACTTCATACAATCTGCCTACGTGGATGATGGAGCCAACTGTCTTTTATGTAAAAAGTTTTCAAGGATTCTTTAATGACTAAAATATTGCGCAATTATTTCAATTATCCTCAATGGTATTTTAGAAAAAAATTTCTCTGATTCATACAATTGTTTTCTGTGGATACTTCCAGTTACAGTGCATACCATTTTGTGGTTAACCTCCTACACAGGAGAGTTATATAAAATCGTCAATATTTCTTCGCCGTACCCTTCCTCCGATGAACAATACCTGAAGATAAACCACCGCGCATAGAACCAGCGACCTCTTTAGTGGAAGGATGAGAATAGGATACCGCAACGCCAGAATGATCGGGGCCTGAGTTAGTTTGCCTTTTATACGACCTCTGTTCCCTTTTTGTGGTTGTGAAACAATGCCTTGTTTCCAGTGTCAGGGTCTTTGGAGGTGTCAGGTCTAAAACAAAACCTCAACCCTTTGCGGTCATTCCCGCCTTCTAAACTCCTACCCTGTACCTAATTACGTGCGCCCGAGGGGATTTATTGAAAGCCCACTTTTTAGCTCCAGACATGGCGCTTTCAGCCCAGCGGAGAACTTCGAATCATCCGCCATTGTGGTGTTTGTCAGTCGTGATGAATCCTCGTGTTTTGCAGGCCACGGACGTGATGACGGGAGCGGGGTCGCCGAGGTGTTCGGGTGAGCACAAGGAGTGGGCGAGAATGGTGTGCGTCGCTGCCCGTTTTTGCATCGGAATGAAGGGCGATGTTCGGATGTCAAAGCCATGCAGTGGGCTCGCCCCCCTCGTCCGGTGGGGGAACGCGAAGGAACTGACTAGTAGAGGTCGGTAGGGGTGTGAGGGTTAAAATGTGACGCTGTGATTCCCGGAAGAGCAGATGCGCGTCTAGTTTTTCTTTGTAAAAATATGAACTTGCTTTGGTGGCGAAGGTCGAGCATGCGTGGGTTTAATAACCAATACCACTGAGTACTACCAAATTGTAGCATGACGTTCCACCATAAAGCAAACATTTTTCGAAGTAGTTTTTTTATTGTAGGTAAATGTAACAGCAAATATGGATTCAAAGGGAAAGGTTCAGCCCGGGATAACTTTTGAATGATTGACCTTTCGCGTATTTTTATAAAGTCAGCATCTTCATGTGCCAAGTTATGCATACATGCATTCACAAAAGGCTTAAATATTACTATATTTATCACAATTCGCAAATGTTTTAATTTTAGTTAAAGAAAATGTATAATTTTCTCAAGGCCCATCCTCCATGCTTGCGATATTTGAAAATATGCAAAGATTATTATTCGCTGTTTATCGAATTTAAGTTATCATCGCAAATATTTTACAAGCATTTCTTTTTAAGGCCAAAAATATGCTTGTATTTATCAAAAATATCTATGCATAGTGCACAGATATTTTTAAAAACGTCTATGTACTATAATTATAAGTTTTAGGGTACGTGACATAAAAAATTATGGAATCAATATTCTTTAGCAACTGAGGGAATTTTTTGTGATAAATATACAAGTGTATTCTCTTTAAGTCATATATCGCTCCCACAGAGTAAATATGGGAACTACATCGTATAGTTATTATATGGTTTCTTCTTTTTTCGAAACCTCTTTTGCTGATTAAGCAACAGGAAACGAAATATTTCGCGGTGCCGTTGTGACGAGTAGCACAAGCCGGGTACGCAAAGTGTGTCAAAATCCAAGGCCAGAAAATGAATTTGGTTTTCGTCATCCTTCGACATTTTCGTCCTATTGTTATGATTACGTAATCTACCGGTTAAGGCAGGTTTTGCACTAGGCTAGATTTTGTCCTATATGAATGATTTTTCTGAAATTATTTTAATTATTCTATTAATACTAAATTACTTCGTCTCGGGCGCTTTAAGATAGTATACATCCCAATTTGCACCAATGTCACCTTATTAAAGGGAGAAATAATGGGCTGAGCAATTTTGGTTCCGCATCAAAAGTATTATTATATTATAGACCGCTCGTGTTAGAAGAACTTGATTTACGGCTTTGTATTTTTTTGATCGTGAAATAATCGCAACTAGTTTTTTGTAAACGGCTACTAAAATAACTCACTATGGGACATTGGATGAAAAGAAAATGTGAGGCGGCGTTAATTTGTGGCCACCCCGTTCAGAGAAAAAATGATCATAGTGAAAAAATGGTCATAGTGATAAATTCGTTGAAATAAAAAAGGAAATTAAAAATAGTTGACCACTCTAGAAGCGACCAAGGCTCTGCGGTGTAGTGATCGCATACTCCCATCTCTTATTTAATCGCTGACGAGCCTACGTTGGAAAGAATACTACTCATAATTGCCACGCAACTTCTTCCCACAATCGGTTAAAGTGCCGTCGTGAGTATTTAAGCCCAGCGGTGAATCAAGTCTTCCCAACCGCACACATTATAACATTGATAATCTTTCGGATCTCGTTGGCCAAATGCCGCTTCCCTCAATTCAAACCAACAAACCACACGGAAAGGGACTTCGCTTCCAAGCACAGGAATAAAATATCCCCTTCCCCGTCCGCTTATATTCTCCGGAATTTGCCCCAGTCAACATAGTGAACCGAGAGTCAGTTGGAAGTACGCCCCTCTCTCCGGAGACGTGGTGGCTGGCGGTGGTCACTGCACGTGGATGAGATCCATGTCCTCCTGTCAAGGGCGCCCCACGCGTATTCGTCATACGCCAATCCCCGTGGGACATCCCCTCGGCCAGGATGCCTGCTGGCCTTCGGCGCCGCGTATTCCCCAAAGGTGTGGGCTTACACTATCTGTGTACTACTCTCCACCACCCAGGTGCCGGCTACCCTTCGCTGCGTCCCAGTCTGCTTGAACTAGCTTAATGCAAACGCCATGCAGGTTCATCGCGTCTAAGAAATATGAGAAGGAATATTTGCTTTGAAACCAAATATTTTTTTGATTCGGTAGAACCCTATAAAAGTTTTACCTCATAATTTTAAACGATCGTATGAAATGAGCCCACTTATTTGAAATGTAATGCCACAAAATACTTCATTGCCCCCCCTCCGCCGCGCCCAGGTACGGAACCTATCTTCCCTAGTTACGTTTAACACTTCGATTGGTAATACCTGCGGAAACATGCATTTTTCAAAAGGTTTTGGCAGGAAAAGATTTTTATCATTCCGGACACCGAGTGCTAGTTACTAATACATTTTATGTTGCATTTAGAGTGAATTGATTACGTTGAGTTCATCCGATCCCATTAATTTTTATTTTTAATTATTTTTTTTTAAAATACGGCGGGCGAAAACTCAATATTCATTTTACCGTATGTAGTCAACAATATTGATTCCATTTTAAATCATTTATTCGGGAGTCTGTTTGATTTGCATGCACGAAACGTTTTCATCCAGATTTAGATTCTCCGATTCCTAGAAATATTTTTGAGGCAAACTAATTTATATTTTGCAATTTAGTTTAGACTAAAAAGGATGTTATTTATTGGTCTTTATATTCCTGTTTAATCTATTTATTTTATTTATTTACCGTCGGTTTTACATTGTAATCAATAAATCGGCGTAAACTCCGTGTGATCTCTGATGCGTAAATCTTTCCACACACATCGCATGTTGCACATACAATGATTTCTACTCTTTTCATCCTGGGAACCGTATGCTGATCAAGTTTCAATGATTCTAAATGGGACCTCGGGGGTATAATAAACTGGCTCTGTTAATAATTATGTATGTTATCTGTGGCTATTAACAGCAACATTAATTATTATTTTTGTATCGAATTAGAAATGTATGCTTTTGAGATTACCAATGCATGAATAGACATGTGGCTATTAAAATTTAACTCCACACATACTTCGCAAAATTTCACAGTAAAAGTACTATTAATATAGGTAGTTATTTCATTTATTCAGTGAACACGATGAGAATGTAACTTTAGTGGATACAACAGTTTGAAAATTCTATTGGATAAGATCAGGAATTTGAGAACAGGTCTCATGGAGGAATGATCAAGCAGGTAATTTATTCCTTGCTGACGCGAAAATTGTGAATTCAATGTTTCGGTTTATCAACAAGAAGTTGCAGTGCTTTTCTGCAAATCGTAATATCGAATTGGGGTGTGTCCATGGAAATCTTGTTTTCTTGCGCTAATAATATAATTCCCTTATTTTCATAACCCCCGCGTTACATAAATTAATTTGTGTATATAAGCGATAAATAATCGAAGGAATAAATAAATACACGTTTAGGGTACAATTTTAGCATTGTAAGTTTGAGTGCAATATGTAGTGCATATTTATGTGCACCAAATACTGCACTTTGGTGCGAATAAATTACTAAATTGAAGATTAAATTAGAGACAAACTAGAATAATTTATTTTCAATATTCAAAGTAATGAATCTTTTTATCGCGAATTTAATTAAATTTGAAATGATATTTATATTAGAAGTTACAGTTATGAGCAATCGATTTGAGATTTGCAACGGATGGACGTTTAATTCTCATGGCTCATATTTAGTCACCAATTCTCTTCTTTCTGGGACTTCATAAGCCAAAGAGAAAATGAACTTTTGCGGCCAAATGTGAACAATTTTGCGTGATACAAAGAAGTTTGAGGAAATCTGCTTAATGCAAGACAATTAAATAATTGACTTCGGCTATTTGAGACGCAAAAATATATTGGAAGTTTCATTCAAAATCGAGTTTTGTGAAATAAAATAAAATTTATTTAGCGATGCAAATGCGTTAAGAAATACGTTCTTAGAACTTGTATAGGTTGCTGACACATAACTTCCTTTTTGAAAGCGTTTTGCGTTGGAAAGAAAGTTGTGAAAAGTTGAAAAGAAAGTTATGTTGTCACATCCTGTATTATGCGTGATTTTATTATCTAAGAATGATATGTATCAATAACCCAGTTTATAAAAACTACGCTACATTCCATCCGTAGAGAGATGTAAACTTTGAATGTACATATCTTAAATAACTGGAATGACGGATGACTCGTCTCTTTCCCCTTTAGTGAGGACTTAAGTCAGGGAAAGGTATTCTTCCTGCCACGACAGACAGCCGGCCGACGGAGGAGATAAAAGGTGGGGTTTTGGAGGTCCCTTGAGGATTGAGTTTTCTCTTCCCGACCCCCTTAGTGGGGCCACTGACTATTCACTGGAGTCAGAGTGTCTCTCCACCATTTCGACCAATGAAGTCGTCCAGGATGGTCAGTGTTCTATCGTGAGTGGTGGAGTTGGGAATCTACGGCCTAGCGGATTCCCCTAACCATGTAAAACTATGGAAAATCTTTCCGAGAAGAGTCTGTGAATTGAATCGGTCAGGTTGACGTCACGTCCAGGTCGATTTCAAAACTCTTCGCTTTCAGGTAAATTGTGAAAATTAAAAATCTCTGTGCTTGCCGAGCAAACCTCTCGCTACTCCTACTACAGCAAATTTAGTAGGGTTTGCTCTCAGGGATAAATTATGGCAATTTCTGAAGGCTAAACGGAAAACACGTTATTCTCTTTACTTTAGCAGGGAGAGTCTTCTGACGTCTTCAAATTTTCTTGCTTATAAATGATATTCTTATATTATGCATTGCCCCCAAACCCATGCGCTAGGGAGTTTACATAGAAGAATAATGTCAGTGATCGATCAGTATTTTTAACTCCGAAACGTTCTTAGAGAATGTTTTTAATGAATTGATGCCCTTCTTCACCGTTATAATTTTAACGCTCTACTTTTTAATTACATCTAAATCTACATGTTACCCGCAATACGCGGCAGGGGGGGGGTTAGGTCCCTACACGTGATAGAGAACAAAACCACACACAAAACCAACAATTTCATGCCAATCTACACCCACAAAGGGCTTTATATATTTATGCAAAAACCTTTATAACTTGCACACAAGCAGAGTACATATATTGTCAAATGACATGCACATGCATCTACGTTAATACCTTATGTTTACGCAACGTTTATAGTCTTGTCCTGACTTGTACATTAAATGTATTTAATATTTCTATCATGAATTTGGTTTCTTACAATTACGATTCCTGATTGTCTGAGGAAAGAATGAGTTTTTTGGTAGCAGTCTGTACTGGAATCTATCTCCTTTATCTTATCTTTGTATTTTAACCAACCTTGATTGTTTGTGGCCAAAATAATTCCTTCCGTATCATTATTAATCTAATTTGTTCCGAGCCTTTCTAAAATTCTCACTCTCGCTTGTTCTCTTCGCATCTCAAGTGGTTCCAGCCTTAATCCCTTTAAAGACTTCTCACACTCGTCTTCTCATTGCAACAATTTTTCACGAATCTGGCGGATTTTCTTTGGACTTAATCAAACTCTTTTTGCCAAATATATTCCCCCGGCATCCCAAATACTTACGGCATATTCCAAATGAGGTGTAACTAGGGAAAATTAAACCTCTCTTTGGCTTTCTTATTATATTTCCCCCCCAGCTATTTAATGAAACCGAGTATCTTTAAAGCGGAACGGCATATTGTTCTAATATGTGCTCCCAATGAAAGGCGTTGGTGTTAGGACTACCCCGAAATATTTAACTTGATTGGCCATGGTTTGTAATGAACCCTCTATTTATACTCTGTTTGAGAGGAACTGTAAAATAATTCGGGAAGTCGTAATGCCATTTCGTCTAATTTTAGTCGGCAGTGCAAATATTGGGAAGTAGTCCAGCTTCATGTAAAGGTACCTGAAATATGCTGACTGCCGAGAATGGCACTCTGGAATTTAGCTGGAGCAACCATTCGTAAATTCTTTGTTTCCTCCGGGTATCTTTCCGTTTCTCCGCTCTTCTCTTGAGAGGCCAAAGGAAACGAAGGCTTCTTAGGGCAGGAAATTGTCTTCCGGCAAACTCTCTGCCCCAGTTCGCGGTAATTGGGTGGAACTAAGCGTACCAAGGTCAACTCTCAATGCCTATTCCGGCGCTGGAAAAATGTTTAACGGATTAAAGAAGTAATTAAAGCGATATTTTCCTTCAAAGTTATTTTCTTGCCGAAGCTGAAACCTTCTTTAACCTATTTTTGTGTAACTGGAACAAAATTGGCCTTTAATAAGATAAGACCTTTTGGTGTAAAAAGGTTATTTTTAATTTCGATCTCCCATTGCTATGACATAGCTACCGTTAATGTCTAATAGAAAACTGTCTCGATACTCTAACTTTGAATTATAAAATATCATGTTAAGTTAGGCATCCATGTACTATTATACCATAATTATCCTTTATATTGCTTAAATTGCGTCATATCTTGTATTTATGAGGAATTTTAAACAAATCTTGATGCATTCATGGACAAGAAACGATATAAAAAACTCGAATAGATGTAAACTTAAATATACGATCGAAATAACTCACTCGAAATACGTTTATTACATTAAAATATTTATGAAAATGAAAGATTATTAAACAAATGATAAAAATCAATAAGCAGTTTTTTATAATATGCAAGAAAAATTACTTAGTTCTTAAAATTCGAACTGATGATGTTGACTATTTGAAAAAACCGATCGGTATCTATAAAATTTAGTGGAACTCACCAAGTTTTATTTTCCAATCTCATTATAAAGTTATATAAAGTTGAGCCAAGTACCATAGAATTTACTTACCACCTACTGTTTTTCACTATAACTTTAAGCCTTTATTAAATCAGTTGACAGTATTTAAGTGCTTACACATATATTCCCAAAATTCTGTGCATCAACTGAGATAGTAATTCATCCCCTAAATCGTCCTAAAACCCAGATGATGAAGCTTTGGTTAGCAAGTCAGTATTTTAATTCACATTATTACTTAGCACAATAGAAAATCAGTGTGTTGGGGAGAGAATCAAAGTAAATAAAACAAAGGTTTGATAAATTATCCTTTGCATTTTGGGAATTTGGAAGGCTAAGCTAAACTTTGAAATAGGAGGGTAAAAATTAGAGCAAATGGAACAGTTTATGTATCTTGGACTGAAAAATTCCCAGCAGTGAGAAGAAATTAGATGCATACGGAAGCTTTCACAAGGAGAAGGGAATTAATGACAGGGGAGGTGAGTGAGGATTCTAAGAAACGGTTCATAAGAGCTGTAATATGTATCAAAGAGTGGTGTTGTATGTCGCGGAAACATGGTCTTTGAACCAAGATGTTAGGGATAGATTAGAGTCTTTTTAAATTTGGGTGCGTAGAAAGATGGAAAAGTTGAAGTGGACATAAGCAACACAAATGAGGAAGTACAATGCATACAATGGGAGACGAGAGGGAATTTTAGGGAGAAATCCAAAGGAGGCAGTAAAGGCGAATGCAAAGCTTTTTGCTGGCGATGGGATGTTGACGACAGTGACAAAGGTGAAAATTTTACGCAAACAAGGAAGGGACAATGAATGGATAGGCATGTTGGACCAAATGAAGGGACGAAGGAAGTTTTTGGTATTGAAAAAGTTGTAATGGAATTGTGGTTTGTAGGGTGTCTCTTGTTAGGCGAGGCAATTTAGTGGAGCAAGGCTCAGTATGTATCAATTCAATTGATTAAAGATGCAATTCAAATTACAAAAGATTCAATAATTAAAGAGGCATTGGCAGAACTGGAGGTAGCAATAAAAGTGGGCGGGGAATTCGTAAAATCAGGTAGGTTTGCTGATGACCAAGCTTTAGTTTGTAAGTCAACCAGGGGGCTGCAAGCATTGCTGAGTGAATTGGAAATTCAGTGCGACAGGTAAGGCATGAGAATCAATATTAATAAAACAAAGGTTATTCGATTTTCTAGTCAAAGAGGCTTCCACGAGGAGGAGGGAGTTGATGACAGGGACGTTAAGTAAGGACATTGAGAAAAGACTCGTAAAACGTTTGACATGGAGCGTACGGCGCGGAAACGTGGTCATTGAAGCAGGAGGATAGACGTAGATTGGAGGCTTTTGAAATTTGGTTGTGGATAAAATGGAGAAGGTGAAATGGACAGAGAAGAAAACAAAAGAAGAAGTTCTTGGTATGGTGGGCGAAGAGAGGGGGTTGTTGGGAGAAATTCTATGGAGGCAGGAAAAGTGGTTGAAGGGGGTAGTGACAGGCAGTGGGATGTTGAAGACTGTGATAGAGGGGAAAATGTTGGCCAAACGAGGAAAGGGAAGGAACAGGATAGGGATGTTGGCCGGGATAAAGGGAGGAAGAAAGTACTCAGAGATGAAGAGGGACCTGATGTTGATGTTTTCCTTGGACCACAAAATGTGGGTCGCGGTAGTCCAGGGGGTAGAGGGTTGGACTGCTGACCGTAGGGTCCCGGGTTCGATTCCCGAGCAAGGCACTCTTGGCACTTTGGCCCTTTAACTCTGAGTTCTCTGTCCCTCTCTTCCTTGATAAAGGTGGTAACGACCACCGAAAATTCGAAAAATAGTGAGTCTCTTTTTTGTGTGTTTCTGTGTTTTTGTCTGTGTCCACTAGTGCTAAAAGTTATACATTATTATTCACGTCCGTGAGACTTTCGAAAAGTGATATATATATATATATATATATATATATATATATATATATATATATATATATATATATATATATATATATATATATATATATATATATATATATATATATATATATATATATATATATATACGTATATATCATATATATATACGTATATATCATATATACATAACATATATATATATATATATATATCCGTGAGACTTTCGAAAGGTGTTTAATAAAAGTGTTGAAAAAAAATATATATTTATATATATATATATATTCTAACTCTGCTGTGATGCACGATAGGATAGCATTTTATATGTTGCTTAATTCCTTCTAACGAAAAGGAACAAAGTCAGTTTCACCTTTCACTGCCATCGTCTCCTTCCTCCATTTATTCTTTTCTCTCTCATTCCTCCTCACTCCACATGAAATGATTGAACCTTTCCCTCTTCCCATTTTTAATTCTTGATGAGCTTCTTTAGTGACCATACTTGATGGCCAATATTCTAATTTTTTCTAGAGGAATGGCCGTAGAGGCACGACTTAGGCAATGCAAATTCAGCGTCTTAGCTGACTTTCAAGTCCTCGACGATCGAAGAGAGGAGGAGGAAATGGCAGAGAAAAAAATCACGTGGCCAAGGCGCGCAAAAAAGTAATCAAGAGCGGCGATTGGAGGAGAGAGTGGCAGCACCGTCGACCTCAATAGAATCATCCTCTTCAAAAAATTGTGCCTCGGGAGCCGTGTATTTTTTTATCTCCTGAATTGCATCTCCCCACGGTAGGCTGGAGTGGTCCTTCAGAATGAATTTTTTATGCTTTTAGCAGTGCATAGCGTCACGTTTGTTAGCTGCTAAGTACCTTTGGTTCCGCGATCCCTCGAGTCATCACGTGGGTATCTTTACTAGAGAGGGCGTTCTATAGAAACGTCTAGCTAATTAGACTGAGACCGTGGGGTTTTTAATTTTCATTTTCAGGTTAAAGTTTAGGAAATCACGCTTTCATAAAGATAAATAAATTCTGGTTTACATGAAAAGATGTTCTCCGGATCCTAATTTTACAAGAAACACCTATTAGGGTAGCTGGTCTCAAACCTATTGGTGGCCTTAAATAGGAGAATTTTTTTTATTACAAAATAAGACATTGTCGGATGTCCCGTTAAGATAATTGAGATATCGGTACTTAAGGCGCATAGAAAGTTAATTCATTGTCTAGAAATAGGCTTTTTTAATGGGTGTCTAGTTGACAAAAAGAAATATATATATGGTAAAAATTGAAGCACTTCTTCGGAGGAAGTGAGAATCGGGTTAGAGGTGCAGAACTTGTGCAATAGGTATACATCTTGAGGAAAGAATGAGGATCGGATCTCATTCGCAAAAAAATGAATGTTGCCGTCATTTAAAAAGGCACGGCTATTAAAAAAATTAAAGCAGGTTTTGAGATTTTGGAGAAACTTTTTGCTAGAAGGATATGATGAATTTCTCTTCTTCTAAAAAAATCCAATGAGCCACTAATGGGGTAATTATTCAGTTTTGTCATCGTTTTGTATATCTTTCGATACTTCTGGAGGAGAACCTCAATGCTCCCTCATCATTCTCTCTACGATTAAATACATTTCGGGGAACTTTTCATCAATGTTGTTGCCGTTAAAAAAATGCTATCTTATTCGGATGAAATCTGGCATTCATATACTATATATATATAGTATATATATAGTAGTCCTGAATAATTCATAATCTCTTGAATTTGCGTTTTAATTGTCTACGTCGCGGAATGAATCAAATGTAAATGCTGAAATCCACAGTGTTGGTCATCCACTGATTAGTCATCGACGGCTTTTCTTAGTAATCAACGGTTTATGTTATGTTTAGCCGTTAGGGTTACTTAAAAGTTTATTAAGCAGTTTATTTCTAATTACCATCTCCATTAATATTATCTCTTTTAAATATAATATAATGAAGAGATAGCATTTTCTGTTGTTTCTTTCACTGTTTTCTGAAATAAGAAATTAATAGGATTTTCGCAATAAGCAGGTGTTTACATTTGTATCAATGAGCTGTATCAATATGCTCTTATCAACAAGAAATTGGTAACAAAGACACTGCTTTCAGATGTACTTACATGCATTAGAAATTTCACAAGAGAGAATAATTTGCAATTTTTAAATCTATTTTTAAAGGGAATTTTCTTCGGAAATAAGTTTTGAATGTAAATTTTCGTGGGTTAAACATTAAATTTATTTATTCAGATATGTTCACCACAAATGGATGTGATGGCGTTCATTTATTAAATACAGGCTATACATGAAATACAGTAAATGTCAGGAAATTGAGTCCGAAGTGGAACAAACTCAACATTGCAATTTTTTTAAATAATAAAATTGATGGAAACGGGAAAATGAACTCTGCTTTAAATAAAATTGTGAAATTGTCTTTTATTGTGAACTTCAGGATAAAGTACGAGGGTAGGCTGAAAACTAATGCACACATACTTGCAGACCACAAAACAAATGACCTTCAGAAGCACTCCTGGTGGCGTGTGGAAGTAACATTCCCCCTTAACACGCATGCCCAGGTTTGCAGTCGTTAAATTCACCCAGTGTGTTTTGAAAGCGAATGTATGGAGACGTGTTCTAGTGCTATGTCAAACCAGCGAATGCGTGTTGAGGGGGAAATTTACTTCCATATGCCTCCAAGAGTGCTTCGAAAGGTCATTTTGTCTGTGGTCTAGTAAAAGCGTGTGTGCATTAGTTTTCAGTCTACCTTCCTATCAACTTTAAGTGCTAAATTACATACGCAGCCAATCAGGTCCTGCTGTGTCTCAAAACACTTCTTTTGTAATCAATTTTCATTAATTTATAATACTTACTCCAGAAGCATGCAATCCATTCGTAAATTAATTAAGAATTAATTTCCGAAGATTGACATGCACTTCACGATGAAAAATTGCAAAGCAAATACGGCTAATTGCTATAATAATATACGTGTAATCTTTGGAATCGAATGTTGAGCTAAATGTTACGCTTCACACCTTGGCCGGAGTGATTCCTTGCAAGTGTCTCTCCTAATTAAGGAGAGGAAACACCGATGAGGTTTCCATGGAGCCTCTAGTGCACGAACTGATTCAATCTTAGACGGCCTTATCGACGAAGGAACTCTAGTTTGCTTGGCTAACTTATCTGACGAGATATTTTGTTTCCCCGACGTAAAACACTCGTAATCGTATTCTTCTGTATTTTTTCCCGCAGTTAACCCCATGTTAATATCACTTATTTGATGCGAGCCTTGATTCGGTGTTGAATTATGTCAACTTTCACTGTAAATTTCACTTTGAGGATTGATTTTTTCCTTATCTGGGGATTTTCGCACTGCATTTTGTTCACTTTTTATTAAAACTTAATTTGATTGGTTGGCAAATGTCTTTAAGTTTTCATGAATTGGAGATTTAATCTTACGGTTACTAAATATGAGAAGGCTAAAATCACTTAATCCAGTCATTTTTCAGCTGATGGCGATTAGTTTGTTGATGAGGTTATGTGTAATTGTGAATTATCATTTCAGATATACCATTAAATATAAGAATTGCATGTTAAACAGATACCTTATTATGAAATTTAATTATTGGTCCATCGTTAATTCTTAATACACACTTGCATTTATAATGATGAAAGAAAAATGTACGTAACTCAAATCCTGTGCACATATCAGGAACACCGAAATAATGTGTTTATATCAGGAACACCGAAATAGAAAGTGTAGGCTCGATTGCATACTTTAGGGTTCGTCCGGAAAATAAGTGTACTGAGCTCAGGAAAAAAAATTATTACACTTTTACATATCTTAAGCTAATATTCCTCAAAATAGGACCCTTGTGAGTCGATACACTTGTTCCAGCGGCGTTCCCATTCCTGGAACGCTCCCGCGAAGGCATCATCGGGAACCTCTCGAAGACACGTCGTCACGGCCTCTTTGACGGCGTCCAAAGTCCCGTATCGCGTTCCTTTCAAACTCCTCTTTATCTTCGGGAACAGAAAGAAGTCCGGTGGTGCCAAGTCCGGGCTGTAGGGCGGGTGCGGCAGCGTTGCCACGCCGTGCTTGGCCAAGAAGTCCGACACGACAAGCGCGGTGTGAGACGGCGCATTGTCGTGATGCAGCCGCCAGATGTTTTTGATCGCTGGCCGGACGCGGGCGACTCGTTTTCGAAGCCTGTCGAGCACTTGGACGTAAAATGCAGCATTTACAGTTTGTCGTTCAGGTACAAATTCGTAGTGGACGACTCCCCTTTTGTCAAAAAAGACAATCAAATCAGTACACTTATTTTCCGGACGAACCCTGTACTTGGGTGTTACCCTCTCTCATGATCTCTGCTGGGCGAAACATATACGGTGAATATGTGGACAAGATGGCAAAAAATTAGGATTTATTAGAAGACCAATGGGTAAATGTGAGGAAAAGGTCAAAGGGAAACGATATCTTCCGCTGGTTCGGCCTCATTTAAAATATGCTGCAAGTATATGGGATCCCGTTGAAGTTGAATCGACTGCCGAATTGGGTAGCGTGCAGCGTAGAGGAGCTAGATTTGTAAAACATCGTTGGCACAGTGAGTAGGTATCAAAATTATTAGGGAAGCTTGGTTGGGAATCACTCGCGAAGTGAAGGCCTAATCTGTAATTTAATACAGATTAAATCTTTTGAATAAATTCGAAGGATGTCTCTTTAGCCATCATGTTGAAATGTGTTATTGGCCCAATCGTACTGGGATATGATATATCATGCCAAAAAAATTGGAGGACTTTAGTGTCGAACAGATAAATCGAAGAGATCCCACGAACCATAAGGGATAAAAATAACATTGTCCGGCCGCGCAAGGGGGGGAAAAGTTTTTTAGGTCAAGAATAGTCTGTTGTGTTATCACCCCCTTCCACACACCCTGGCGATTGCTTATAGGATATTGTGCAGCAATAGTAATTAATTAATAATTAAGAACTCTGTAAAGTTGTCTGATAGATAATGAAGTACTCAACTTGTATTTGTTGCATTAGCACTGACATCTGATGGTAATTCCGAGAACCTTTCAAACCACCCTTGCGATAAATCCTAATTTTAGTTAGCTTGTCCACATATTCTTCATGTACTACGCACTTCGTATGTGTAGCACGCATGTTTTACCCAGTAGAGGTCGTGAGAGAGGGTAACGTCGCATTGCATACTTAATCGAGTCGACACTTTCCATTTCGGTGTTCCCGACGCAGTAGGCGTTTGGAAGTGAATTGCTCTTTTTTTTCAATTCATCAACACGAAATTTTTATAATTTAATACTAATTTCTAAGTGTTACGTCAACGTTGCATAGCATATGTCATCTGCCAAAGCTGCTTTTTTCTCATGATTCTTTTCAATTTAAGCAGTATACAAATCCTAATAATATAGATTAGCAATACGTCGTATGTTCTTGCTGCTGATGCATCATTTGCACTCCAAACCCTTCCGCGAGGGCACTTGTTAGGCATGAAAGTAACATTGCCAATTTGTGTCACAAAATCACACGCACACTCTTTTCGCATAATTGGTGAACCCTTCGAAGAGGGACGGGATACATTTGCATTGCAGGGAAGAACTGAGTAGGGATAGAATCAACGGGTGCCAGTAGAGGATGACTGTGATAGATAGATTTCAAATAGATAATTTACTACCCTAAAAACCACCGCTAGGGTGTGTGGCAGGGGTTGAAAACACATCAGACTAATTTATTCCCAAATATTACCCCTACCACTGCCGGGCAACGTTTTTCTGAACCTTATCGTTCGAGGAAGAAAATGACTTCAATTTATCTGTTCTATACTTGATCTCTCTAATTTTATTTTCATGATCTCTCCTGCAGTAGTACGATGGGGCTAAAAATACATTTTAGTACATTTCTGCTGAAGAGACATACTTCCAATTAACCTTCACTCCATGAGTGATACCCAGCCTAGCTTCTCTAATATTTTTAAGTTTGATTTTGAATATTTTGGATTTTGAATATTTTAATCCGGGGAGTGCGACATTAAACATAAAGACATTACACGTTGTGGATTGTAGAGGAATATTTCCCGACGGTATCCTGTCCACAAAGTGCCATTTCTAAATTCAGCGTATTCTGAACAAAACGGCGAGGTTAAAAATACACCGTAGTCGTCTTCCACTTTATTAGTAGGCCAAGACTATGCCCCCCCCTCCCAAAATCAATGCCGAAAGACTGCTCTTCCCCCCTCGGCGGCGGTGTCTGATTTAGAAGGGATGGCCGGGAGAGACATACCACCTCGTACCTACGACACTCAAATGTATTCCAAATTGTTTCAATTATTTATCAATGCTTTTGAGCATCCATTCACGGCCAGAACCACAAATTTGTTATTGTTCATTGGTTTTTGGGTTTTCCATATAAAATAGGATGGATACCAAAATGGGCATGCGTCTCCTAAGAGGCACATATCTGAATGTTTTTTTTTAAATGTAAGAAAGAATTGATATACTTGCCATTATTATATTATTTCTCTTCGCCAACTTCAATTGCAATATCTTCTTACATATTTTGTCCTCGAATTTAGATGCACATAGTTTCCTTTATCGAATTTTTTTTTTAGATTCTCCTCTGCATATCATTTTTCCATTGGCGAACTCTATTTACGTGTCTTGTGTCTCAATTTTTTTGTCTGAAGGTTGTGAGTTGACAGCACGTTTAGGTGTTATGAACTTGTCATTTGGACGCAGTGTCAAAGTTCAATAAATTTTTCCGACAGTCGAAGCGGAATTTTATTTTTCTTACGCTCAAATTCACACAAAAAATACGCTATTATACGAATAATTTATATGGTTCCCTCCCAGGATATAAACCATGTTAACAATATGAAATTTAATTCCAAATGGAATGCTGTGTATAGTGTTTGAAATAAGAAGTATTTTATGACGAAATTATATCCGATTTGTCTTAATGACTATTTTCTCCGAGATGGCGTATCCCGCATTAATGGATCGTAGTACGTTAGACGAAATTATGTCCATAAAATAAGAAAAATTAATTGTAAAACAAATAGATTCAAAATTCCATTTTCCCACCAACGACAAGGGATCAGAATGACGTAGTCCGACCGCAGTAGGGTTAACAATTATCTGGTCAAAATTAGTCTGGTGTGTAATCAACCCCTGCCATACACTCTAGCGGTGGCTTTCAGGGTGCTAAAACAAAAAAGATTCCATATACATATTGCATTGCATTACGGCGAAGGCAAAGATGAACGTATCACACGGTTATACTTTGGCCTTTGAGACATCATGGGGGGGGGGAGGTAGTCTAATTTCCTGAACATTTTATCTTGGGCCGTTTATTACGTACATTGAGGGGAATGTGATGCGCTCGTAATAGATATTTCAGTTTAAATTAGTATTACTGTTGTTGAAGTACGCATGATCTTATTTTTGTATTAATCGCCGTATGTATTAAGGCAATGAATAGGTTTTCAATATTAATACTACGCTTTTGATTTAACTTTCAAATTTTGCCCAATTGATCTTATCTCTCGATGTACATCTGTATGCATGATATGGAACCCAATTAATTCCTTCCTTGTCAAAAGAAGGACAAGGTATCTAAAAATTATGATGTATTGGAAAGCACTGGGTGATACTGATGAAAAGATCAAAGAAAAATGTAATCTTTCGCTGCTTAGGCCTCATTTAGAATATGTTACTGGTACATAGGATCCTCACGAAGTTCGATTGATTGTCGAATTCGATCGCGTGGAGCGTAGAGGATCTAGATTTTTAAAGCGTTGTAATGATAAACTTAGTAGCGCATCCTAAATAATAGAGGAGCTAGGCTGGGAATAACTCTCGGAGTGAAGGAAAATTACAAATTATTAAACCAACAACGTCTAATGTATTTATTTTCAAGCTCAGAATCCATGGATAAAAATATTCACAGCCCAAAATGTGCAAAATCAAACTCAAAAATATTAGGGGAGCTAGGCTGGGAATCATTCATGGAGCGAAGGTGAATTGGAAAGATGTCTTCTAGCGATGCTCGCAAATGGATTATTAACCCCACCATTCTACTGTTGAAGAGATCATGCCAATAAAAAAGAGAGGTTAAGAGTAGAACAGACAGATTTGAGATGTCATTTTTTCCGCCAACGATAAGGGATCAGAATAGGTCCGATCGCGGTAGGGTGATGTTCAGGTTAAAATTAGTCTAGTGTGTATTCATCACCTGCCACACACCCTGCCGGTGGCTGGCAGGGTACTAAAATATACCTAAAAAATAAATCTAACTGAAACGATTTGTGTCCATCCGAGAGGTGCTGAAGGGTCTAACTTACTTTCCTATTCCTACTTTCTGTCTACTCACTTCGGATTTGGTTGTAACCAAGCTTTTCAAGTAACCTCGTCACCCTTTGCTTTCTTTCCGTAGCATTATTTTATGAAGCTATACCAAAATTCTGTAGACCTCACATGTATAATTTCTTAATTAAAACTCTTTCTAAAGAAGGTTGGCCAACAGTATCCTTTGACTCTGCGCTAATTAAATGGCTTTTTCTTCCGAGGGTTCATTGAATATTCATCAAATTACAATACTCATTCCTATGACCATCCGGGCCATAACGGAGCAGTATACGAAAATACAAGGGTGAATGCATTTAAAATACTCTAAAATTAATTGAAAACAAGAAATTATACTTGGTCTCCCAAAAATATGTAGACTATGGTAGCATTATCCCATTCGGGAGATGCTGAATTTAATGTAATTTGTAAAGAACATTTAGGTTCATTATTGAAGGTTGCTTAAGGTAAGTGTTGATTTACCCAGACGTCAGCCGCTGCTACAAGTCCAACAAACAGCAAATTTAATAGAGTGTATCCTTGCTCCTTGTATTAAAATAAACGAGGCAAGTGAAGGCGACGGGGCGACTGCATCGAGTTATAAATATTTAGATGCCAATTTGACAAGACTGAAAAATCCTCACTGATCTAGTTCATAGGTACGAAACTGTTTCGCAGCTATTTATTACTGTCGAACTTACGCTCAAATTTCATCATACTAGTTGAATAAGGGAAATTTTAAGTTCTCGTTACCGTATCCAGCAAATTCCAAAGAGTCTCCTTAAATCAAAACTTTAATTGTTGGTTATTAAAGTACCTATCAGGCTAAAGCAACAGTCATTTTAAGAGCTGTGAGTAAAAATTTTATGTTTTTCGCTTTATCCATTTCCTGCCTAGTTTCCAGCTGCAACTCTCCTGAGAGAGCGAGACTTGAATCGCCCATTCATTGAACAAATATACACTTATCGCGAAGAAAGCATTTCCCGCCAGAAGCGGATAACGCTTGTAATTAAGTTCCTCAATCAGAACCCTATGGTTGTGTGCTTTTAAAATTGGGTATTTAGTCTGCTCAATTATGTTGCAAATATTTTCCATGCATTTTCGTGGCTTTTAATGCATCGTTTTCAGTGGTCACAGATATTCCTTGGATCGAAATTAGTTTAAAAAGGTCTTCGAAGTCGTATTGGAAAAGGTCTCGTTATGAATCATATAAGCGTCTCTTTAAAAACTCAGCCACTTTCCGCAATTGTATGCATTTAATTTTTTTCGCAGCTTAGCAGTGTGAATAATGAACATGCTCGCAATTTTTCCGATACATCATATTGAGCGATCGTGCTTGAACGCTGATGAATCGAATTTTGAAATCGAATGCACGCGTGTGTCTGCTCACGCGGATTCGCTTCGGGAAAATCGATCAAACTGAAATTCTTCTTTGACTGAAAAAAAGGAAGCAGATCTAAGCCTCCTTCAAGCCGAGAGATAGGAGAGCCCCTTCCCGCAGGGTAACAGCTGCTTTCCGTCCGCTCTCCCTGAGAGGAAAAAGGAGAGAGGCTTATGATCCGACCTTATTATGGCTAAGGCGAGAGGGGGGGTGGGGAGTAATGCCCTGGGTTCGCACAGTGAGTAGCGATCGTGATACACAAGATGGATTGATCTTTATGTATATATTTTCTTTGCCATATTTCGCGCGGCTTGTCTGCAAGCTTACATGCCACGAAAAAGGGTTATTCCCCTTTAAAATGAGGAAAGGGAAAGGATTTGAGTTCACCGTGGAGACTAAGTGGGCGCTCAAGTAACTCTCAAAAATTATGTTAGCGAGCAGAATTTCAACAATGGCAACCCATCAAAAGGAGCGGTTTTTTTTTCTCTTTTTTTAAAGATGACATTTTATCTCCTTACAAGTGGATTCTAATGAGTTAGATTTTTGGAATGGTTCTTCATAGATCGTTGCCGCGAATTTGGGATCGTCTTTATTTGGCCTCTTTTTTAAGTTATATGGATCTTTGAAAGTTTTAGATAAAAAATTTTCGAAATATTTGAAAAAAATTTATTTTTTAAATGTTTAGACAAAAAATCCTCTACGTATTTGATTTCATCTGGCAGAATGTCGGAAGGTTTTCAATCTTTTCAAATAGACAATTCTTTCCTGCTGAATATGAAGAACCTTTCACGTTTCATCAATAATTATTCAACGAGGCTATGGTATGATTTCAGATTAATTTGTAAGCAATAATTATATAATTAAATTTTAATTTTAAGTAAAATACGAGTGCTATCCAGAATGCAAATTATGTTTTGAAATAAAATATGAACCCGGAGACAAAGACGAAGTTTTATTATATACGAGGGTCATCCGGAAAGTAGTACCCGTTCGTGCCGCATGAAGTGCTGCCGACGCGAGTAGCCCCTGGACGAGGTCAGATAGCTTCAGTGGCTTGCCTGCCTTCTCTGAGCCAAGTTGCGTGACGCTAGCATTGCCTGTGTTGTTTCTGTGATTGTTTACAATGTTTAAAAAAATTGAGAACGCCGCCAGTTGTGAAGTGAGGGCAGTGATTAAATTCCTCAATGCAAGAAACGTTCGCCCATGTGATATTCATCGCCAATTAAAGGAGGTGTATGGAGACAATGTAATGGACGAGTCGTCTGTTCGGCGGTGGTGTCGCAACTTCAACATGGGGAGGGGGAACACACACGACGATGAGCGTTCGGGGAGACCGTCTGTCATTACAGACCAACTGGTGAGCTCAGTTGACGAATTCGTGAGGAACGATCGGCGCGTCACCATTGATGACATCTGTGAGCATTTTCCCAATGTTTCTCGAACAATTGTTCATGAAATTGTTAAACACCATCTGCATTATGCAAAAATTTGTGCAAGATGGGTCCCTCGCGTATCTCAATGAGCTGGCGGCGAAGGACTATGCAGCAGGAATACAGAAACTTGTCACACGTTATGACAAATGCCTTAATTTGCTTGGAGATTATGTTGAGAAGTAGTTTAAAGTATCCTCTTTCAAATAAAATTTTTTATGTTTGTTAATATTTACTTTTGTGTCTTTATTTCACGAACGGGTACTACTTTCCGGATGACCCTCGTACATTTGAAATGCACATTTTAAAACTATTTTTCTACGTAGCCGCCATTCCAATTGAGGCATTAATCATAATATTAAACAAGGTTATCGATTCCGTCTCCAAAGAAATCTGCCACCTTAAATTTTAACCACTTGTTTACACCAGCATACAATTATGCCTCACTGTCAAAGCGCTGTGTTGCGAGAGATTCGTAATCCTAAATCGGCGATTTTCATGAATTATTTCCCTGATTTTCAGTTCATCGGTCACAAGGCTAGGGCGACCACTGCGGTGGACCTCGTCGTGAACATTGGTGCCGTGGTCATTTTTCAACTGAATACACCATTGCCTCACTCCGCCTTCACTCAATAAACCGCCTTCGTATATTTCACAAAGTTATCTATGAATTTCCATTGGTTGTGGTTTTTACCATTCAAAACCTAATCACAGATTACCCTTCACATCTCGCGGGATTTTCTATTGCAAAGCACATTTTAACGTATCGAAGTGAGCAGAAAAGGAGGACCACAGTTTGCATTCTACCACAGCAGAATGGTGCTGGGATGCTTAAACACCAATATGATGACTGGCTCTTGCCTTAACCACCCACCGCCGCCGTAGGCCGAAACGTAAGTTACTTTCTTGAGAGCCGTTGTTGGTTTTCTATTGTTATTGTATCACTTGATGTTTTATGCCGACAGAGTTGCTACCTGAAACTTTCCTCTTGCATAAATAGCTGTCTCCATCTCTAAAACTAATTCTTATTTATTACTATAAGCACATTGATTTAGTGTCCGCGTGCTACACAGTGGTGAACAACTTGTCTGAATGAAAAAAGCAAACGGTTGGGTTATCACTGTGACGACTCTTCCATAACGTAATCCGCGATAATCATACGTAAGCCCATTCCTCTCTACATAATCAAGTCCGCCAATTTCTTTTCTTTTACATCATTAATTAACTCTCTATATCAGTAAGTGATGGTTCGGTCATTGATGCAAAAATTTATATTTACATCTCGAATGAGGAATGAGTTCGCTTTGATAATTCTTCCACTGATCTTCTGTGTTGCTGTATACTTATTCTGAGTTATGCTTTAATATTGTATTAATTTGACCAACAATATGAATTCAATATGACCCTCACTATTTTATTCTTTATTTATAATATAGCCGTTTGGTATGCGAGGGTGAATCCAGTGAAATCCTCCAAAGAACACTATAGCTTCAAAATGGTATCGCATTGTCCTGTTCTCTGGCAATAGTTATAGCCAGATGATAGTTTTGATGAGTGCCCCGTAGTAAGCAGCATGGTGCCAGAGAACGGCAATATGGTGCACCTATAGTGTAAGCATGGCAGCTGCCTTTGCAATGTACACCTCAGAGGAACAGCATGCTCTCATTAGTTTGTTTAGCTGTTAAAATGGGAAACATTTACAATCATCCATGAATGAAAGTTGGCGATTCATCGCTGTCACTCCAACAAGTTTCCATGTGAACCCAGCAGTTTCTAAGCAGTAAATGACACCACTGGCTATGTTAGCAGTTAAAGCCATGGCATTTTCTAAGTTATCGTGAACTCTCAAAGTCCTGAAATATTTCTATTGTACGCCATGAATAGTTACAGGTATGTACCTGTAACTATAATATAACTGAGAATCTTTTGTTTTGGAGAAATTACGAGGTTAAAAATACATGTGTCAAGGTTTTCCTTCGAAACTCTAGGATCACTGAAGTAACATTGAAAAAAGGGAAAATATAAAAAATGCGAAAAAACATCAAAATAACTTGGAACAAGGTTAAATTACAGTGGCTTACCTAAGTATTATTTGTTCGCTTTTCCGGAAGAACCTTATGCGAATGGTTGCGACGTTATGGACTCGCACGAATGATGGATGCCCTTCAGCACCCAATCATCGTATCTCTCAATTCAATTTATTCAATATTTGTAGAGTATACATTTATACGTGAACATATTCTGAATGGGTTATTATCACTCATCAGAATGAATTACCATCCCTTTTTATATTCGCGTTATAGTCAATATTCGGATGCATTCGGTCGTAGTAGTTTTCAGGGGTGGTGACCTACAGCTGAGGTCATTTGTGCAATTATGGATGGATGGGCCAGGAAAAACCCGGCGTCGGCATTAGCGAACCCTTAACGAAAGGCGCCAAGGGGCCCGGAAGTTCTACGTCCCATTCGACGGACGGCGTACTCACTCAAAGTGCCCGCCACAAAGCACCTTAGGTAGGGATTGGGATAAAACTGAAAATATCTGTCGTCTCCAGGATTCAAACCCGGATTCTCTCGGTGGGAAACCAGTACGCTAGCCACTGCACATTAAAGAGACCCTCGGATACACTCGCTCGTAAAATCTGACTGAAAAACTGTTTAAATGGAAATAATATTTTATATGAATATAATTTAGGTTTCAATAGTAGTAATTTTTGACTGTATTTTCTCATTATTACCAAATACTTTTTCTCTGAAATCTCGCAGCAGTGTGATGATATTACTGCAATAGATTGAAATCCTGAAATTGGTTTTTTTAATACTGTCCAAAGTAGTGGCTTGTTCATAGATTCACGGTTTTTTACGAGAATATTAAATCAGCTTTCATCGCGGACGTTGAACAGATAACTCTTATAGGCAAGCTGCTGTGTGCATTCAAACGAAATTTAAAATATTAGAATGAAAAATCACAAGAACGGAATATGTTTATGACTAAAATAATAGCAAATTTCCCCTATATGAAGGATTTACTTTCCAATGTTTTTTCTATGCTATTTTAAGGTTCATTATCCAATTGTAGTCATTTTGAAACAAAGAATGAAGCCATACATAAACAAACTGGCCCTAAATAAACCTTTTAATTGATGGGAAATGTCAGAAAATTTGGTCACTGAAAACTCCAACTCTTTTTGGGTGAAATAATACGTAAGTACCGATCAGGATGCTTTAAAACACCAAATTGGTGTTGTTTGTGGAGTTTAAAAATGGCATTATTTGAAAAATAGCAGCGCTTTTGGAAAACTACAACCGCGACTACGCACGCTCATCCCCAGAGGTAATATAAAAAAAAAAACAAATGAAGGCATTTCTTTCGTTATCGCAATCCCATCGGCAGAGCTTATAGGTTATATATTCTTTTTTTTTGTCAACCTTATTAAATATTTGATACCATAGGTACTTGATTCCTATCGTAAAAGAAACTAGAGAGAATATTTTTGCAATAAATTAGAATTTAAAAAATGTATATTAAAAAATTAAATGAAAAAAAGAGAACTCATTTAAACATAGTTTAAATACGACGATCAAGAGACAAGTGCGCCAGAACAAAATCCAGTCGCTCTAATTTTTTCATCTCCCTTTATTTGCTCAGTATTTATCGTTTTTTAAAATTATGTGAGGTAAAAATATCTTGCTTAAACATTAAATGAGAGAGAATAAACTATAGCAGTTAGAGAAGTCCACGTATAATGGGGTTTTGAAGTAAAATAGCTGTTTTTGTGAGAATATAAGTGGCTAAAAATTGCTTTGACAAATAAAGCATTCACAATAAGAAGACCAGGGGTGGCTCCGCAAAGTAAACATGCAAAGAAAAGATTAAAGAAGACCGAAATAAGAAGCGTGGCACTCTATAGGTTTGAAACCTTGTCTTCGCGGCCAGAGAATGAGCATGTAATGGAGACTTTTGAATTTTGTTTGCGGCGGAGATTGGAAAAATAAGTAGGACAAAATCTGAAAGGTGGTTGGTGAATAAAATAAATGAGAGGGAAAATGGGAAGGAAGAGTAATGTTTAAGGTCGTGACAGAAGGGAGAATATCGGGTACGCGATTTGGAAGAAGGAAGAGAATATGACTTTTAAACGGCGTGATGGCTCTCTGAAATTACGAAGAGATGAAGGAGAAAACATTTTAGGGAAAGAAAAGTTAGCTCATGATATCGGACACCGAGGGATCCGGTTTCGAATCCTGGTAAAGGTAAATGATTATAACGCTCTAATATTGTTGCATTGTAATGCATACTTAGCGGATGACTCCTTTAAAAGTTACTGTTGCGGCATATCTTCACAGTTTCTTGGAATAGGTATTCATGAGATTTAAGAATGCATCAAGCACGCCCGACGTAACATAGTAAACATTTAATAAGCACAAAATGTGCGCTTCAGATGGACAATTTTTCGATATTAACCGCATTTTAGGCAAATGTTCATTTGTCAAAATCAATTTGATGTTGCATTGGTTTTTGGGTTAAATCGCAGCATATATCAATTGAGGCAAACAAAAGGTTGTGATACTTATGTATGTAAAATATTGGTAAGCATATTCTCGTACCCAGAATTACTTTCAACGACATTTGCTCTTAAAAGTTACTCCCTATAGGTTTAGCTTGATTGAGCGTTCAATCTTCAATTTTTTGAGGCAGGCATTGTTATCTGAGGTAAAAGTTTGAATTGAAAATGGAAATCTGAGAAAAAGATGAATTATTCGATTTTAGCATTAGTAAGAAGGCATAAATGACATTTTAGACTTTGGAAATCGTTCTTCGTGAGGTTGCTATCACCTGCAGATACTTAAGGAAACAAAATTAGGGAAAGGTGGTATTTATGTATTTGGCAGGATGAAATATGTATTCGTATCAATGTGCATTTTGAATCGTAATTTATGTCCCTCTATCGGAAAATCCATTATTCGGTTGCTTCGGTGCATTATTGGTATTAGTTAGGTTGATCATCGCTGACCCGTAAGTGTGTTATATGAACCGTAATCATTGCTGACAGTGACGTCATCGTCTGCTTATTTTTAAATCAATGATTCAATGCCTAATGAGGATGTCGAACCATTGAGATTAATCGTAATTGGAGTCTAGCATGCACAACATTGCATCCACGCTTGAAATAGAATTCGGAGGTACAACTATTTTGATCATTCTGTAAATTATTTACTCAGATGATCAAAAATCTGGAGAGTAAACGTTTTTTTCTCATAAAGCATCAAGATAAAAAAATTATATCACTTTGATGCCATTTTTTGTTTAAGAGAGTCATAATGTTTTCTTTCTGAATGCTTGCGCCTTTAAGGGAATTTCATCGATACTCGCTTAAAAACGTACGCTTTTGCCACCACTTTTCTTTAATGAATTTTGTTATTGACCTGGATACATTGATTTTTGAGTCCCTACGCAAAGTGAAAGTAAAGAATATTTCAAACCTGCTTTTCTAAGTAAACCTAATGGACCTATTACAATGGCTCTTATTTTCATTTCCCATTACTATTCTTATTATTTTCTCATATTTATGTTGCTCGGTAAAGTATAAAAGCTATTAATAATAATTTTTGTTATGTTGTCCTGATATCTGTTGGTGAGATAGCTTCAGAGGTTTCCTTCACTTAAGAGTTCTCGGTAGATCAGGGTTTTTCTTCAACGTTCCAACTATCGCCCTGAGTTTAATAGTCAGCTCATATCTGAAAAACGCAGAAAGTAATCAGAGCATGAGATTTGCGTTAATTGATTTGAAAATTCACGAGTCGTAAGAATTCTCCAGGAGTCAATATAGCGTGGCTTTTATGTCTCGCATCAGTCATATTATTTCGAGCCGATTTGATAGGAATTGTATCTTGACGATCCTAATAAAAGCGAGAATATCACTCAAAATCAATATTGAAAAAATATTTCAGAAACTAAAGCATGGTGTCAGAAAAAACTGAAATGTTCAACTTTATTAATTTTTTAACATAAGTTTCAGCTCTTCTCCGGAAAAATTTTGCATTATTGATAATTTTGAAAAAATAAACGGTATAGCGTTCTAAAACAATGTGGAAAAATTATTAAAAGGTATTTAATAAATTATGAAATTTGTTGCTGCAAGCCGAGGCAGTCTCTGAATAGTAAACACATTGGCACAATGTAAGCATTATCGACCCATGAATTTCGACTCTCCGTATTTTGGCCCCATAGAATATTAAGGAAGCATTATTATTACTCCAATTTAAAAACTATGATATTTGGTTATTTTCACCGCAAAAAATTAAGGAATAAGTTCAGTTTTTTCTGAAGTTTGTAACGGTATTCCTCAAACACTTTAAATTTAAGCCATAAAATGCTTGCTGGAATTGGTTGAACGTTTGTGTCTAGCTAAACGCAAGACTTATAATAAAATATAGATTCGATCAACTTACATTGATGACTTTCAAAAATAAATACGCTAAATAACTATTACATGCTTCTCAATTCTTTTTGGGAGATACTCAAATTAATCTATTTATTTCTACCAGAAAGGCATTATCCCATGATCACAATTATTATACGGAAACTGACTTAAGGAATACAGACATTTGGAAAATCAATTATCGTATTTCTTTAAACAAAATTATTTTCGTTTCCTCTCACAAATCAACGACTACATCATGGTTAGCTGGGAAAGAAGCAGAATGTTTGCAGTTGGTCTATGGCGCTCACGCCAAGCAGCAAAGGGAACAGGTGTGGTAACCAGGTAACCATTAAAGCGGCAGGATCACCAGCTACGGGAGAAGCCGACAGTAGCAGTAGGAGCGGAATAGTTCAGGCGAAAGATCCTGTCAGAGGAAGTTACTACTGAATAAGGGACTTAGACGATAAATAAAGTAGCGAAAATAATATTATAAGTGTTGCCACAGAAGAGCAATGAACAAATATTGGATAAACGAAGTGACAAATGACGGATTTCTCCGAAGATCGGTCAGAAAGAAAATTCTGAGTGAAAAGATTAAGAGAGGATGGAGACTGCAAGTGAAGAACACATCATGTGACAGAGTAATTTACTGTAGACCGTAATGCGAGGAGTCGTAAAAGGAGGGCACTGCAGGGGATGGCTGAGAGTGATTTATGAGAATCAGGTGATGCAGGCCTTCGGCGGAATTGCCTCTGAAATAATGAAGAGACCAGCTGTGGAACGGAGAATAGCTTAATGTTCTAAAATAATTTAATATTGCATGCATAACTGATGTAAATGATATCATCATGAAGATGGATGCAGATGGAAACCTGACGTATAAACTTAATGTTGACGCGAAGAGCAATTTTCATGATTGAGGCGATATTTATTCAAAATTCTTTGGCACAGTAAACGAAGATACCATAGGCCATAATTATATTAGGTGAAACTTGTGAATGTATAATGCTGAAAGAACACATAACTGCGAATAAGTTTCGAAGATATTTGAAACCGAGTGGTTTTTAAAAAAAAAATTCAATACTGAAATAAAAATTTAATCAAGTCTCCCTCTTGGTAGTAGTAGTAGTTTTGAGGGGAGGCGACCGACAGCTAAGGTCATTTGCGCCATAGGGGATGGATAGGAAAGGATGAAGAGTGGAGAGAAACCCGGCGTCGGCATTAGCCTACTCTTTACGAAAGGCGCCAAGGGGTCCGCAGCTTAACGTCCCATCCGACGGACGGCGTACTCACTCAAAGTGCCCTCCACAAAGCACTTCAAGTAGGGATCGAGATACCTCTGAAAAATATTCAACACCGCCGGGATTTGAACCCGGGCCCTCTGGGTAGGAAGCCAGTACGCTAGCCCCCGCACCATCTCGATCCCCGTCTCCCTCTTTGCTGTTCTCTCCTTCCCTCTATTCCCTCAGCGTCTAGGGAATAATTAGTTCTACTCAATTGCATGCACTTTCACTAACCTCGTGTGATTTGTTGACAAAAACCTTCCCGCATGACCGCTTTGCTAAGCCATTAAATAATGCAGTACTCGTTACAGTATTGCTTGCTTTGCTTTACCTGTTTTTTTATAAATTCCCCTTCCAACATTCATCTCTCTTAGAGGGGGGGTGGGACCCTCCCGCTACCTGCAGTGTAGTGTCACATTTACCTACCTGTGTCCTTGGGGACGAGGCCGTTGCATGTTTCATGTCCATGTGGTTGTGGAATTTGGCTTCTTACTTGTCAAATTCAAGCTTTCACGCTATTGGATAAATTTTTTACCGCATCATAAGGTGCAATTATTTGTTAGTTGATAGTATATGCTTTTGCATGCGTCGGAAGGAAAGGCAAGTGGATAGAATATTTGCATGAATGTATACACCACTGAGTGTATAGGTTTGCATGTATATTAGTATTTTGCATGAGATTTTGCGTCCTTTTACGGGTGGTGACCTAACACCCCCCTCCATCCGCACTTGTGGCGGCTTGCGGGGTATTGTGTGAATGTAGATGTCTCTGTGACAATTTATCTCATTGGAGAGTTAAATTATTATTCTTTCGCTGTGACCAACGACACCGATGGAGTACATCTATATAATATAGTAGACCCGAAACATAATTGCATGTATTCGTTTCGATGAAAAATAGCTCCGAGTTGAAGTGGAAAGTGCCCTCCTCCCTTTTGGCTTTAAATTAACCGCGCGCCTCCTTGTTTTTGTCACTCCTTACTCCACACCCCATTTAATCATTTGTGGCCTTCGGATGAAATTGATTTTTGAGCTTGAATCCGTGAGCACGTGCCGTCACTCTGTGGAACTAAGAGTGGGGAGTGGAATGAAGGAAACTCCGTAACGCCATTACTGCCGAGCGCCCTTTAGACGGAGCTCTCCTTTCGGTAAATTGAATTCCTATTTCAACGGCTACTAAATGAAACCCAATAGCCCCAACAGCCACTAAATAAACCCAATATATAGTTCACTCATGATAGTGTGGGCTTTGGGGATTAATAGGAAAAGTGGATCCATTGATCCGAGTCTACTTGTCTATTAGTCTTAGACTAATAGGAAACTAAAGAGGAGAGAGTACAAATATCTTTCTTCCATCGAACCCAGAAATTAAACTCAATTTTTGCCACCATCTGATCTACAAACTGATATATACGGTTATGATGTCGATTTTATTCAGTATTATATCCATAGACAAACACAACTATGTCGGACATGCTTCAAGAAATGTGAAGTAATAAAAACTTCCTGTAGAAATAAAAATGCGCTTCGTCGTCTGAATGTGACCTGTTTGTCAGCCGAAGAACTTGGGGAAGCGTGTTTGAGCCCTTTGAAGGTGAAAGTGAAAACCATGAAAACGTCTTCAGTTATGTGTTTTCACGAATATTTCTAGCAACACCATAAAATATAACAAATTCATTGAGCTTCAGGCGATTCGAGAGCATTTTTTTGTGAATACAGGAAATTCATTAACATTTCGTAAATTAACTCTCTAAGCGTTAATATTTAATACGATAGCAGTCCATAGAGTAACCTCCGTTTTCGTGCAGCGTAAGTATTAGTGGAGAGAGCCGGATGGTCTTTGCATTGACGCGCGCAGTATAGGTTAGTAGGCCTCGAGCTGCGGCGGCTGGAAGGTAGTGCCGCTTGTCGTTTGTTTACAATAGCGAGTCAAGATGAACAAAAAAAATTGAAATTCCCGCCTGGTGTGAAGTTCGTTCAGTGATAAGAGTTTTACTGATGAAAAAATTCAAAGCTACTGTCATTCATCGGGATATTTGTGCTTCGCAAGGGCAAAATGTTATGAGTGTCAAGATTTCCGTGCCTCAGTGTTATTGTTCGTCAAAGAGTGAGCATAAATCTCCATGATGATGACAGAAATGGCCACCCGTCAGTGGTGACCAATGAACAGCTTCCGAAAATTGACGATAAGTTTAACGATATATGAAATCTTTAGAAAGTTTTCCACATATTCCTACGACTCTTTTGCATGGGAAAACAACTGAATAGTTAGACCACCACATTTGTTGTGCTCTCCTCGACGAGGAACTTCAAGATGCCGTCATCAGTTTGCTGAGATCTCAGCCGACAGAATTTTAAGGAAAAATTTGAAAATTAGTTAAGAGATATGAAAAATGCTTAAATCTGTTTGGCGGACATGTATAAAATAGTAGAGATATATAGTTTTGCGATGAAAATAATAAATTTTCTGTATCTATCCCCATATATTTTTATATCATCTACATCTACACAATACTCCGCGATCTGCCGCAAGGGCGTGTGGCGGGGGTGTCTCGTGTTAGAACTCCGCCCGTAAAAGAGAACTAAACCACATGTAAAATCAACACATACATTCAAACCAATATCCACAATGGCGTATTCATTCATGCAAAAGCTCTTCCAAATTACACGCATGCAAATACACATACTAACACATACATATACACATGCTACCAACTAACAAACGACTGTTTTACAACTACTAGCACTGTTCTACTCGTTCCACCGTTGTAACTGACATACAGCCCTTACGATTAAATATTATTATGAATTGTATAATAAATTATTAATTGACTGATACATTTCCCAGTCCAAATGGCTAATGATTGAATTGCAAGTTTTTATACTTGTCCATCTACTATACAATTGTGAGAATTGAGAATTTTTTATCTTGTTCTGTTGGAATTTTCTTTATACCGCGAACAATAAATATTCTTCCCTTACCCTCAATACTCACAGCAGTACAGGGGTTACACTCTGAGCAGCCCTCGTATCATCACAGTAGAATAGCATGCGGACGAAGAGAGACCCCTAGAGCTGTGCTGGCGGGAGTAATAATAATTGCTCCTGGTAGGGTCACCCCATGCCAGATAGGTCAAAGGTTAGGAGCCAAACGAAAGGTAGTCCACGCAGCGTCTGTTCCTCAGTGAGGCGGCTGCAATGGCGTCTGACCCCAGTGGGGCGGCCAGTAAGTGATGGTGTCACGTTAAAAACACTATTGAGGAAGGCAACGGGAACTCACCTCCGTTATCATTCCCATGATTTACATGATGGACAAAACAGAGATTTTGAGTCCTGGCAACCACGGGGCTCGGCCCAATCGGCCGTGTGTCGTGCCCGGCAGCGGGGGAGGCAAGGCTTCCGCGGTCGTCATCCCACGAAACCCTTGCAAGGGAAAACCAGCAGCAGCAGGACAGAAGACGCAGGAGAAGAAGACCAAATTAGTTAGAATAGGAACGTGGAATGTTAGGACAATTATGAGGACAGGGAAATTGGAGAATGTTAAGCAAGAGATGGAAAGGGGAAGTATAGATATTTTAGGTCTAAGCGAGGCGAGATGGAAAGATAGCGGGAATTACTGGAGTGATAAGTATAGAACGATATACTGCGGTGGGGACGAGAGTCTACGAGGGGTTTCCATAGTATTAAAAGAAGAGGTAGGAAGAAGCGTAGTCAACATGGAGCAGGTAACGGATAGAATACTACTAGGGGAGATAAAAGCAGAACCGACGAACTTAGTTATTATTCAGGTATACATGCCACCGGACAACCATAAGGAAGAAGAGGTGGATAGGATAAACGATCAGTTATAGGATACGATCGCGTGTGTTCCTGCAGGGAAACATTTGATAGTGATGGGGGATTGGAATGCGGCGGTAGGCGAAGGAAGAGATGGTGATGAGGTGGGGGACTACGGTTTAGGCACGAGGAATGACCGTGGGGAGAAAGCAATTGAGTTCTGCAGGAGACAGGGGTTAATCATCACCAACACATGGTTTGGAAACCTTAAAAGACGAGGGTATACATGGAAAATACCAGCTGACTCAGAAAGGTATCAGCTAGATTATATTCTGGTTAGACACAGGTTTAGGAGCAGCAGCAAAAAGATAACGCAAGGGGCGGCGAGTTAGAAAATGGAATGTAGAAGCATTAAATGGGTTGAAAAGGAAGGAATACAAACAGGCGGTAGAGAAAATCATGGAGGATGGTAAAGGGCTTATAACTATCGAAGAAAAATGGGAAATGATCATGAAAGGGTTGTCTAAAGCCGCAAAAGACACTATTGGAACCGTTAACGCTAAAAGGACTAGGAAACCATGGGCCACGGATGAGATGATTACAAAGATGGATGAGCGGCGAAAATGGAAGAATATAAATACAGAATTAGGCAAAATGAAGTACAAAGAATTAAACAATAAATTGAGGCGGGCAACAAATAAAGCAAAAGAAGCATGGTGGAAGACGCAGTGCGAGGATATGGAAAGTCTGCAGAGGAAGGGTGAAATCGGTGCGCTGTACAGCAAAGTTAAATCGTTATCGGGAAGTAAGAAAGGAAGAGCTATGCTAACAGTTTGAGATAAGGTGGGTAAGGTAATAGTTGACGCAGGAAAGATCCAAGAGAGATGGAAGGAGTATTTAGAAGAACAGTATAGTAAAGAGCTCAGACCAACAAAGTTATAAATTGAAAAAGAAAATGACGTAGAGGAGGACAGCTTAGGTCCAGGCATACTAGACAATGAGATAGAAAGGGCATTAAGGGAGATGAAACTAAATAAGGCCGTGGGGGTAGATAACATTCCCGTGGAACTTTTAAAATGCTTAGGAAAGTGTGGGAGGAAGAGGCTATATGGGCTGATCCGTAGTATTTATGAGGAGGGAATCTGGCCGGAAGACTTTGTGAGATCAGTTTTAGTTCCTATTCCGAAAAAGGTAAAGGCCAGGTCATGTGAGGACTTAGGACAATTAGTTTGATATCCAACGCAGCTAAAGTTGTTCTCAGGATTATAAACAAAAGGATAGAGAGTAGGGCAAATGATTACTTAGGGGATGATCAGTTTGGGTTTAGGAAGGGGGGAGAGGTACGCGTGATGCCATTGCAGTAATGAGATTATTAATCGAGAGGAATATAGAACACAACCAGGAGGTATTTGCCTGTTTCGTAGATTTCGAAAAAGCGTTTGATATAGTGAATTGGGAAAAACTAATGAGTATATTGCAGAAAATAGGAATAGATTGGAGGGAAAGGAGGCTAATCCGCAACCTTTACATGTCTCAGACTGCTCGGGTGCGGGTGGGAAACGGGGAGTCAGGATGGGCAGTGTTAGGAAGGGGTGTAAGGTAGGGTTGCCCATTATCACCGTTGCTGTTGAACCTGTATGCAGAGGAAATGATCAAAGAGGCATGGGAAGAACTGCGGGTAGGAATGAAAGTGGGCGGGGAATTCGTAAAATCAGTTAGGTTTGCTGATGACTGCTGATTTGCGCTTTGCTGGACTTTAAACGCAAAGTACTTTGAGAGCACTTGGACACTGACCCCAAAGCTTTCAGGTCATATTGTAGGGAAGTAAATGGGAGTAAAAAAACCGTGGCTTGCTTAATGGATTGTAGCAATATAATTCATACAGACAGCGAGGGTAAAGCTAACATCCTAAATTCATTCTTCCAAAGCGTTTTCTCGAATGATGTTGCCACCGCATATCTCCACGAAACAATACATACTCCACCCATGGAAAAAATAACAGTGGACCAACAAGGAATTCTAAAATTGCTTAATGAGATTAAACCCAACATATCCCCGGGTCCCGAAAATATACCAGCTAGGGTGATAAAACATTTAGCTCCAAACATTGCCCCGTACCTTGAATTTATATTTAACAAATCCCTCACAGAGTGCAAAGTACCTAAGATTTGGAAAACCGCGAAAATAACGCCTATTTTTAAAAGTGGTGACAGGGAGGATCCCAGTAATTACAGACCTATATCTCTCACTTCTATCTGCTGCAAACTCTTAGAGCACATAATTGTCAGTTCAATAATGAGACACCTAGACAATATTAACTTTTTAAGTGACAATCAACACGGATTCAGGAAAACCCGCTCCTGCGAAACCCAATAGGATTATTTACACATGATTAACTTTTATCAGGTGAGAGAGGTAGGCAAGTGGATGCCATCTTCTTAGATTTTCAAAAGGCATTTGATAAGGTTCCACATGGTAAACTCATTCATAAATTAAAGGTCGCGGGTATAAACAAGGGCGCCATAAGTTGGGTTAAAGATTTTCTTTCAGAGCGGGAACAGAGGGTAGCCCTTGATGGCGCTAGTTCCGACAGCGTTCGAGTCACGTCGGGGGTACCTCAGGGAAGTGTGATCGGGCCGTTGCTTTTCTTGATTTTTGTTAACGATTTGAACCGCGAAGTGAAAAGTAAAATTAGGATGTTCGCGGATGACACGGTGATCTATCGGGAGATATCTGGGGATGAGGATCGTTTTATTCTAGAGCAGGATTTAGATTGCATTACTAAATGGTGTTCTAACTGGGGATTGACTCTAAATTATAATAAATGTTCAGCGGTAAATTTCTTTAAAAGATCAACGGGATTTGCTTACAAATTAGCTGGAGGTGACCTAGCAGTAGTTGATACGGTAAAATACCTAGGTGTCACATTCACAAAAGACTTAACTTGGGGGTCTGCGGTCAAGCATATAAAAAATTGGGATTCATTAGACGCATTGTCGGCAAAAGTGACTCGAAGGTCAAGGAACGTTGTTACCACGCTCTTGTAAGGCCTCATTTAGAATACGCATGCAGCGTGTGGGATCCGAGTGAAAAAGGTCTCATTCGGGAAATTGAGAAGGTTCAACGCCGGGCAGCTAGTTTTGTAAATAATTCCTACGATAAAACGCAAAGCGTCACCGAAATGCTCATGGATTTGGGGTGGGAATCATTGGAATAGAGACGATTCAACGCAAGATTGAAATTATTAAATAAATTCAGATCCGCATGTTTCAGCACCGAGGTCTCGCAAATTATTCGTACTCCTACATACATTGGTCGCTTGGATCATGCATATAAAATTCGGGAAATAGATGCCAGAACTAGCCGACTCAAGGACTCCTTCTTCCCACGGACAATACGGGATAGCAACTGCAGGGTTATAGATAGCAAAAATTCCACTTGCCACCCTCAGCGTCTAAAAAATAATTAGTTGTATTTAAATGCATGCTCTTCCACTAACCTTATGTGTTTTGCTATAATAACCCATTCTTTCCGAATGACCTCATTCGTGTTCCGTTCATCTGTTTTTAAGTCTCCCTTTCAATCCCTCGTCCCTCTTCGCGGGGGGAAATTCCTGCTACCTGCAACGTTGGGTCGCATTCCCTGCCTTTTAGAGACTCTTTGGGGGTAGAGTGTTTCGTGGTGCATTTTCATGTGGTAGTGATGTTTCAATTTCTTGCTTGTTGTGTCCTGGCTTCCGTGTTGTAGAATGTCTTTCGTGCTGCATCATGGGGTGCAGTTTTTTAGTTGTTTTGCGGTATATGTGTTTGCATGAGTATTGGATGAAGGGAGTTTTGCATGAGTGTGTGCGCTGCTGTGGGTGTAATTTTCCGTGTTGTTTTTTTGCATGTGGTATTTTTCCTTTTTACGGTTGGTGACCTAACACCCCCCGCCACACGCCCTTGCGGCGGCTTGCGGGGTATTATGTAGATGTAGATGTAGATGACCAAGCTTTAGTTTGTCAGTCAGCCAAGGGGCTGCAGGCATTGCTGAGTGAATTGGAAATTCAGTGCGACAGGTATGGGATGAGAATCAATATTAATAAAACAAAGGTTATGCGATTTTCTAGAAAGAAAAAGGCCAAGCTTAACACTAAAATAGGTGGGCAAAAAAAAGAGCAAGTAGAACAATTTACGTATCTCGGTAGTGTTTTGGACCAACACGGTCAAAGTAGTAGGGACGTAAGGAGAAGAATTGCGCTAGGCAAAGAGGCTTTCACAAGGAGTCCTAGTCAAGGCGAATGATTTTTACACTCTGAAATTGTTGCATTGGAAGGAGGAGGAAGTTGATGACAGGGACTTTGAGTAAGGATGTTAAGAAAAGACTCGTAAGAACTTTGATATGGAGCGTAGCTATGTACGGCGCGGAAACGTGGTCATTGAAGCAGGAGGATAGACGTAGATTGGAGGCTTTTGAAATGTGGGTGTGGAGAAGAATGGAGAAGGTGAAATGGACAGAGAAGAAAACAAATGAGGAAGTACTTGGAATGGTGGGCGAAGAGAGGGGGTTGTTGGGAGAAATTCTATGGAGGCAGGAAAAGTGGATGAAGGGGGTGTTGACCGGCAGTGGGATGTTGAAGACTGTGATAGAGGGTAGAATGTTGGGCAAAAGAGGAAAGGGAAGGAACAGGATAGGGATGTTGGACGGGATGAAGGGAGAAAGAAAGTACTCAGAGATGAAGAGGGACCTGATATAGAGTAGGATGATGGATTTTGTGTTTTGTTAGGAGTAATAAAATATTTGTTTGGTAGTTGTTTCCATCCAAAAACCTACCTTAACCGGTAGATTACCTTAAAAATTATGCCAAGTTCCCGCATCGGTGCGTCCCTCTCCCGCTCCCAGACGTTTTTGGAATCCCGTGATGGTTGCATCATTATGTGTCTCTAATGCGTTGGTGCGTGTTTAATTTGGTTAGTGCGTGTGCACGTTAGTAAGATAATAGCGGAAGTACAAGGAAGAGTAAGGTGTGGAAAAAATGATTAAGGAAGAGATAAAACCACTCATTCCTTTTCCTCAGATTCAATCCTTCCTCCGAGCCATTTCTCCGTATCGCTCCACATTAATTTTTTCATACAGTTGCCATCCCAATCCTCTTTCTTCCTCATCCCCTAACACTCTTGTAGTGAGTTGAGCTTTGCGCCTCCGGTCCCTCGTCGGGGGTCGTACCCCGAGTGGGAGGGAGGGGATAATCTTCTTTTTTGGCAAGAGAGAGAGAGTCCGTGTCGGATGGGGGAGGAGGAGTCGACATCTCTGAGAGAACGGAGAGCCGGGACTAACCGAGCGAAAGGGAGCTGTGGAGGGATATGGAGAATGGGACAGGAAGGGGGGGGGGCAAAGGGGGTTGATGGTGGGTGGGGGCGAGGTTTTTGGGGGTTCAGGTGAAACCGGCTGGCCGATGCGAAGCGCGGTGCGGCGAAGAGGAAGGGGGATTCCGGCTGCTGCGAGTTTCCCTGAAGCGGGATGAGAAGGAGGAAACAGGTGAGGCTCTCCAAGGGAACGGAAGAGAATGGGAATGTGCGTGGCTCTTGAAAAAGGGGAAGGATCACCTCGGGAAGATAGGAAGGAAGGAGGGCAATTGAGGCGGAAACTCTTTCATTGGTCTTGGATTCCCATTGCAAAGAGACCATGGCACAAGTATACGAATTGTTATGAAATTGGTTCAATATCCAAAATATTTAAGAGTGATAGAGGAGAGAATGATAGACAATCGAGGAGTAGGATGTTCGCTTGTGTTTTGTTGGAAGATACATCAGAATTATTTGGAAATTGTGTCCATCTACCTTAATTGGTAGATTAGCTGTAAAAAGGATGATACGTATATCAAGCCTAAAAAGTGATGAATAATTACATAAATTCATGATAGCATCCTATGATTTGGCAGTCTTCGTTTGTGCAATGTTAATACAAGCTCTATCTCAAAAGTAGTTGGACTGAGTCGATTAAAAAAATATTTATTTCCATAATTGATGCATTCACTCGAAATTCTTTGAAGTAGGACCCTTGTGCGTCCACTTACCCTAAACAGCCGGTTTTCCTCGCCTCGCGTGCCCTCTGTAAGGTGGCGCCTGACATGCTGCTAAGCTCCCTCGTCACGGCATGTTGTAATGCTTTCACCAAGGCGTGGTGAAGTCCTTTCAGCATGGATTTGAGGCGGAGGAAAGGGAATAAGTCTGGTGGAGTATTGTCTAAAACGTTGGTTCCTCGCTCACATGGTCGAGAAGCTCTTGGCAGATCCGCGTGCGAGTTACCTTTTGTTCGTCCGAGAGCACTCGCGGCAATAAACTCCCCGCACACACACCTCTCTCATGCCCATGATTTCGGTCACAATTCGATGTACATCTCTTTTAGGGATATCTGGTTCATCAGAAACCATGCGAACACTTAACCTGCTAGCCCTGTCGAACAAAGCTGTCACCCTTGCAAGATTTTCGTAACTTTCTGAGATCCTGAATGTTCGGCGTCTTCAATATCTTCTCTACCCTCCCGAAACAACTTTTTCCACTCAAAAACACGCGATCTACCAATGGCGTTACCACCATAAGCATGCCATGAGTCTCATTGCCGGTTTTTCCTAGTTTCACGCAAAATATGATGGCGTAGCGCTATTCCAATAACCGGCTCATTACGGAGCGTGACGAGGTCACGTTAAAGAGGATTCGTTAACGAACGACCTGTACTCCACAAAGGATGGGAGCCAACTACCACCGGCCAGCAACTTTTCCTAAGACTCCCCTCCATCGAATCCAACCAGAGAAACAGCCGCTCGTTCTCCCCTCCATTCGAGAAAAAATAAGTCCCACTACTCTTGGGACCGACCTTGTAAGTAACAATAATTACCATCCGCCTGAATATAGGTGGAATGAGGAATTGAGAAATAAAAGGTATGGAAAGAAAAGCAAAAGGAAAAGTTTTAGGCTGTCAGGGGAAGAGAGAAGTTTTTTCGGAGAAATCCGGGGGTAGGAAATGTTAATGCAGGAGATGCAGAGAGGAAATAGAAGTTAATGGCGATATTAGAGGGGAGCAATCCTTGGAAGGCGGCGCAGAGGGAGGAAATAATTGCCATTTGGTATGGATTTAAGTGAGGTAGAAAGCATGCAGATCTAAATAATGAGTTATTGTACGTCAATAAATATCTCGTAAAAATAGATAGACGAAATAATGATGGAGGTAACTTCCTGATATTCATTTCACTTTTATACACCGGTTACGGCAGAATCGCTTGAAAAAATGTGTAGAGGCCCAAGGAAAGTACTTTGAAGATATTTAAGTGTTTGTACAAATTTTTTCAATAATTAGTTTTTTAATAATTGAATTACTTTAGTAACACATCCCGTATTCACCATTTACTTTCAAAAACATTTATTCCATTTCTATATAAGTTGCTTGATATCCGGCAGCAAAGAAGTATTTTGTTTTCTGCCACATCCAAAGACTAAATTCTTCGATTATGGCATCATCATTATTGAAACGTCAGACAACGAAATGATTTTTTAGGGCCACGAACATATGAAAATCACTGTCAGGGGGATTAAGTCAGGACTGTACGTTGGTTGTTCCCAACATTCCCAAACGAATGTTTGTAACAGCTCCTGCGTTAGTCTTCGACTGTTTGCGACTTATTTATTGACTTAGCCTCGTAGTATTGGATTAATCGATATAAAAGGTGCTTGAAATATACGTAGTACGAAAAGCGGGAGTAAAGAGCTCTGAAGTTGATTTACAGGTTTTACAGGTTTCTAAGTATTAATCATAAACGTGTTCTGTTTTCACTAATTATGTTTGAAAGGTGTAGTAAAAGGTGAGGAAGAAGTCATGAGATAGGAGGGATGTTGGCGGATTAGTCGGCGAGGGGAGTGGGATGAAATGGATCGAGGTGTGCGCGACTCGGTGAAAGTTCTCCGTCAAAATTGCCTTCCCTCTCTCTCTCTCTCTCTCTCTCTCTCTCTCTCCACATTCGTGCGAAACACAAATTCCACGAGACCGCAATCGTTTGAGCAGTAAATTAGCTCTCCCCTTGCAGTTTCTCGGTCACCAAACAAATACCCAAACCGTAATACTGCCACTACGGTGTTTATGTAAGTCCGTCAATTTGGATTAGGCCGTTTCCATTCGCCCCAGGATTGAATTAAATGTTTGAAATTGAGCCGCCTTCAAGAGATGGACGCATAGTTTCTAAAAGCCTCAAGAAGGGAGCCCAGAAGAAAAAAATATTTTTCAGAATTAGTCATCCCGGTATTCTAATTTAAATATAATATTTTAAAAAAACAATCAAAAAGATATTAGCAGGATAAACGGCAGGTTACTTATCAATGCGTAGCAATTAAGAATGCGTTTCTCATTGGAAATCGTAAAAATCATCGTGAAAATTATTTCAATAGTTTCAGCCTCAACTTTGTGAAAGTTCATTTTAATAAATGAAAAAGAAACACTTTCTTCCAATCCACCACTTTATTACAGGTACGACTAGTTTCGACGCTACGGCGTCATCCTCATCCTACCTGAGGATGACGCCGTAGCGTCGAAACTAGTCGTACCTGTAATAAAGTGGTGGATTGGAACAAAGTGTTTCTTTTTCATTTGTGAAAATTATTCTTTTTTACATTTACATGACGCAATTGAACGACCAAATAATGTCAACATGAATATACATGTAATACAGATGCCTCTGGATAACTGAGTGCATGGTTATTATTTGTTCGTTTATTTTTTTTAGCCTCCACACACGCTTCAGTTCGCAGACATCATCATCAGCTGTACAACTTGTTCATTATCAGATGTTTGATGGTAAACAGATGAACAGTGGGGGGATCGAGATGGTGCGGAGGCTAACATGCTGGCTTCCCACCCAGAGGGCCCGGGTTCAAATCCCGGCGGTGTTGAATATTTTTCAGAGGTACAGGTATCTCGATCCCTACTTGAGGTGATTTGTGGAGAGCACTTTCAGTGAGTAGACCGACGTCGGATGGGATGTTAAACTGCGGACCCCTTGGCGCCTTTCGTAAAGAGTAGGCGAATGCCGACGCTGGGTTTCTCTCCACCCTTCATCCTTTCCTGTCCATCCCCTATGGCGCAAATGACCCCAGCAGTCGGTCGCCTCCCCTAAATACTACTACTACATGAGCAGTGCCATCTGTGTTTGGCCCAGCAGCACGGCTTCAACTGTTATCTCAATGAAATCCTCATCGTTACAGCTATCTTTCCACTTATTTCGACTCGACTAACTTTTTTTATCATAAATCTTTATCTTCATCTTATCTTATAACCTCTCTTTCCTATAATCTGTTAAGATGTCAAAAATCCTCCTTCTTCCGCTCCCTCCCTTATCTTTAACTCTTATATATACAATAAAAGACTAGGGGGTGGGCATGTCTTAAACATTTTGCTGAAAATGCGACTGGAAGAGATACACGTAGAGAAAACGAGACTCATGGAGTACGGTCTCAGAAACATTATTGCTCACCGAGTTGCATCCAGAAATGAGATTTTTAAACTTGAGGACGTGGGGTCTGCGGAACGCCACGGTGTACTAGGTCTGCCCAATAAATACGCGACCTGGTACAATCTGGTGACCATGTCGCGGATTATAGCCCTACCCACTAACGGCGCTAGTTGCCTAAGACCCAATGAGCCGTCTTTGCTTGGAGGATCGTCGAGCTGTGCGTATAGTGCCAGTTACTCTAGTTTCAGTCGTCCTTGTTTTTACCGTTTGTCGAAAATGGAAATTGAAAAAATCACGGAGCAACGAATCAGCAAGTTTTGAAGTAAAGTGTGGTAAAAGTTATCAAGAAGTTACTAAAACTTTGACGGCTGTTTACGGTGATTATCCTTTGAAGAAAACATCCGTTTTTAAGTGGATTAAGCGTTTTAAAGATGGCTGACAAGACGCCATGGATGATGCGAGGTCGGGAGGATCTTCAACCACTTGTGTCAACGACAACATTGATCGTGTGTGGTCCCTTGTCCGAACCGTAAATGCTGAGTTCCACTTTACAGTTCTCAAGCGTTTGAGGGATCACGTGCGCCGTGTGCGACCAAATTTGACTGAAGGCGATGGATGGATCCCTCACAATGGCAATGCACCTGCACATACAGCATTCATTGCTCGCCAGTTTCTGGCTAAAAATTCAATCCTTGATCATCCTCCTTATTCGTCAGATCTTGCCCCATGTGACTTTTTCCCATTCCCAAAATGCAAAAATGGGATGAGGAGACATCACTGAGAAGATTTGGGCACAATAAAGCAGGAAACGACGAGGAAATTAAAAAAAAGCCCAACTGCCGAGGACTCCCAAGGGTGTTTTAAACAGTGTAAAAGAAGATGGAATGAGTGCATAGCAACGAATGGAGAGTACTTTGAAGGGGACAAAATCGATGTAGACTAAATTTTGCAAAAAAGGAGTAAAAGTTTTTATGGCCTCAGTTCGCGTATTTATTGGGCAGACATCGTGCACGTAGAGGAAACGAGAGTCGTTGAGTGCGGTGTGCTCACCGAGTTGCATACAGAAATGATATTTTTAAACTTGAGGAGGTGGGATGTGAGGAACGCCACGGTGTACTTAAAGGGACGGAACAGGAGTGTGTGTTCAAGCGAGCGAGAATGCGAGGCGAGGGGCCGATGGGAAGGGATGGCTGGGAATCACCGAATGAATAGAGATGAAAGGGGAAGGGAATTCGGTCTGGAATAAAAAAAATAAAAGGATGAAGGCCTGACTCCCCGGGAATGAGAATGGGAGGGCAATAAGACAAACGGACGACTCCTTTCGGGCGGAGCGGAAAGGACCTACGTGCCCTTTTCTTACTCCTGGCGAAGGGTCCCCCTTACCCCCGCAACCCATCCCTCATAAAACAAACTCGAGCAGTGAGATGAAAATAAAAGCGCGACGGGGGGGTGGGGTGGAGGGGCAGAGGGGGTTGGTAGGGGGAGGGGGAGGGTGAAGGTAGACGCTTTCTCTCTTTTTTTCAGTTTTGTGTGAGAAAATTCAAAAAGGTGCAACTGGCGTGTGTGTATCCATACGCTAAATCTCAAGAGGGCCACCACCTGGACCCGCATCGGGGAGAAGGGATTGTTCCCAACCGCACACACGCACACCAGCACACAAAAGAGGCAATTCAAGCCCGAGTTGATTTACGAATGCATTAGATCCCACTTCATACTATAGTAGTTGCGATGCAGGTACACTGAAACAAGGGTGGGCCTAATTGATTCCATATGTTTTTCTCATCCTTTCAGTAAACCTTTGTAAATTCTTTTTTTTTAATTTCGTTTCCCAATTTGCAGGTCGTACACATTTCGGCTTTTTTATTGCCATAATGTTAACCAATACGCTGAGTTTCATTTAGCATTCAGTGTGAAAATTTCATTTGTGCAGAAGATATCATAGAATTTTCAATCAAACTAAGGTAAAATTCTTCTTCCCATACAAGTATCCTAATTTTCACTCATGTTCATAGATTTCTTACTGAAGCATTATTGACAGCCATTTGTGTAATCCATTCAACGAATATTTGGAAGTTTATGATTCTCTGCATACTTTGTTATAGCAACAAATTATGAGATATTTGACGGGAGATGATACCACCTACTTCGCGTTTAATGAAGTAATATTCTAGGGTGGGCTGAAAACTAATGCACACATGCTTGTAGACACCAAACAAAATGACCTTCAGAAGCTCTCCTGGTGGCATGTGGAAGTAACATTTCCCCTCAAGAGGCATGCGTAGATTTGAGGACGTTTCAGTCATTCAGTGTATTTTGAGAAGCGGAAGTATGGAGACGTGTTGTGGTGCTACGTCAACGATAGTGCTGTCATCGGATTTTTAACTTCTGAAAAAGTGACGCCTACTGAGATTCATCGTCGTTTAAAGGCTGTTTAGGGTGACGATACTGTTGATAGGTCTATTATAAATCGTATTAAACAGCTAACCTTGTCAGCTTCATCGTTTCCACTTGTCTCCCAAGAATCATAACTTCCCTCTTGGCATACCAGCCAAACCTATGAATGGCGTGGTACATAAATGCGTCACATAGATAATGTCCTCATTGAATTTTATTACAGAATACATAGCCTTATGGTTGCCGTTTTGGGGACTAGTTTCTTTGCTCAAGAATGTTTCCTATATGTTCTATTGCCCAGGTATCATCTCCCCCAAAGGCATTTTTGCTAAGGAAATTCTCCCACGTGTATTTGTGCAGAAGAGGCTTCTTGACCGCCAAATGGGGAACTTATTTTTTTTGTTGGAGGTCAAAAATTTGAATTCGGATGAATCGCAATAAATCAATTAAATTACATTCCATGAAAATGTCATAGCGTTCAATTATAGTTTTTACGCTCAACTGTAAAGAAGAGAGGGTGCGTTTGAACTCCCGATGCTGATGGCATCCCGGGAAGGAGCAGATTAGTCATTTAGAGATCCCTTTTTCGCTTTGGATACGCTCGCACTGTGCTCCTCTTTCAGTCCATCGCTTCGCCGTCCACGCATCCATGCATTCAATTCAACTCGGCGAGAGTGAATAATCGAAAAATGATTGAACCAGAATGGCGTTGCGTCTTTAGCATCCCATGCCGCACACCTTTTTATCCCGAAATGGGCTCGGGGCGCATGTGGGCCCGGAGGAAGATGAATGGCTCATAAATGGGCATTGATAAATAGAAAATGGGTGGCCGAATAAATATTAAGCAAACCCGAGATTCGTGGGAAGGGCAGTGGAGGGGGTGAAGTAAAAACACAAGCGAGAAATAAGGGGAATGAATTGGGGTGGGGGGGTAGGAAGAAGATTGGTGGACGCCCCTGTTGGTCGCTTGGCATGCGGGTCATGGGGTGGGCGCGGTGGGGCGAAGGAGGGGTAGATAAATGGAGGGGCGGAGCAGGGAGATGGACCTCTCTCTCCACCATCCGATTCCGACACCGCCGTTCGCCTCTGCCCCTCTCCGGCTCCTCCTCTCATGCACCCTTCCGTCGCGACCCCTCCTCACCTCCCGGCCCCTCCCCCCGAATCCCCAACGGCTCTCCCCGGCATCGCAAATGGTCGATCGATGGTATGCACACACAATGTTTGTTGAAGAGGGTCATGTGTACCTATGTGTCTTGGAATAGGAAGCTGAGAAGAGATATGTCCGAGTGGGTGTGTGCCTGTACATAATTGAGAACGTGACCTTTATATATATATATATATATATATATATATATATATATATATATATATATATATATATAACATTTAGACGGAACAATAGAACACAAAATAAAATAGATAATACGTAAAAGGACGCTCACATTGCAGATCATTTGAGCATTTTCGAACAATCTAAAATAAGAGTGTCCTTTTCCGCGTTATCTAGTTTATTTTGTGTTCTATTGTGCCGTCCAAATGTTATATATATATACACATATATATATATATATATATATATATATATATATATATATATATTTATATATATTTATATATATATATATATTTATTTATATATATATATATACATATATATATTACTGTACATATTAGCTCGCTCCTCCGGTGCCACTTAATCGTTGTCTAACCGTCCTCGCACTTTGACAGAAACAGATTCTGGATGAGCAAACGCGGAGGGTGAATGTGTTCACTTTGGATCACATTGTTTTCTTTCTTTTTAGAGGGTAAGTGAGTCAGTTAGTTACCTTTTCTCTCTCGCCCTTACCGACAACTGCGTCCATCCATCCCATTCATTCTTGCTCTTAACGCACCCATTGTTGGACATCATGACGAATTTTATCCAAATGGAAAATTGGACCGTTCATCGCGGTGCTACGACTCATAGCTCAATATCAACTCCTAGTTCTTCTGCTAAGTCACATCCCCCCCCCGCCACCTCTTTGGTCGGTCTTTTTAACCCCCTACGCGTCGACCTTAAACCAATTGATGCCCTCCCACCCATGTGGTGTTGACGTGGTCACGAATCCCACTCGCCTTACGCCTCCCTCCCTTTGTCGATCCGCGGCGTCACTTCCTAGGGCTGCGGTAATCATCCAAAATGGTCCCCGCATTTTGTCCTCGTATCCATCGCGTGGACGAGATCACTTCCAACACGAAACGCGAATTAATTCAGTCTCTAATGCTCGAACGTCACATACGAAGCCTTAGCCGAGTCCGCTCCAGCTAATCTTGTGCTTGTGGCAGACAGTCCCACTGTTACCCACCACGACTGCCTGGGAAGATTTCACAATGGTTGACTACTCCGCTAAATCCCATTTCAGATAAAACGTATAAATTTTGACACTGCTGGAATCTGGCTACACTCACTTCATGTTAAATTTGACTTTGTACGTGTAATCCTGATTTATCAACGCCCAACAGCGGAAATACGAATGAATGGGCTTCATTTATGTACAGTACATTATATTAATAATGCTGCCAATTAATTCCTCCAATGAATAAATTCTTCAGCCTGAAAAATTACAACCTTTTTAAATTGACATCGATCGTATCAGACACTGTAAACACAATACCTTGCACTGTACGCAATGAGATATCTTGATGACTCAAATATTTTTCTGGTGACTTCTGGAAAAAGAATTAGCGATGAATTTTTTAAAACACCTTTTAAAATTGTCTCAAGGAAATAAAAATTAAGAACTATTCTAAAATTAATGTAAATATGTTATGTGGATAAATTATCCATTTTTATAAAGTAAAATTATGTAAATACTTAATGAAATTAATAATGAACCGGATAAATGATGGTATTCCTTTAGGATAAGGAAGAAATCCAACACTAACCTGCTGTTTTTACCCTATTTGCGTACTTATTAATAATTTCAACTTATAATAACGAATTATTAATGGTAATAATCATGGATTGATATTCAATTGTATCACAATGTAGCCATAGTTCTCACTTGTGTTTCTGTTCTCCTGTATGTTTTTAAGTTTCATTCTTCTTCAAAGAATATGGATTCATTAATTTTGTTTCGAGTCCAAGGAAATACAGGATTTAATGCTATTCTATTGAGCATCATCATTTTCTCGACTTCTGCAAAGCAGATTTAAGTGATTTGATATGACATTTTGGACTTGAGGCGTGATATTAAACCCAAACTGTCATTTAGATTCCTCGCTCACAAAATTTTCAAACCCGTAAATTGAACGTTTGTGTAAAGTCACGGGTAAGGATTACAAACTATGTTCTCAGATCTCAGAGCGAGGAGAAACCTGAAAAAGAAAAGCCATAGTATGCTACCATCCCGTAAAAAGTAAGGACATAGTATGCTACCATCCCGTATGTCGCCGGAACGGATGAAAAGATAAGTAAGCCACTACGAAAGCAGAACATAAAAACTAGGTTCTCCATGGCAAGAAAAATCAGCGACATAATGCCTAAGCCAAAGGACCGCATCCCCGATCTCATGCACGAAGGCGTACATGAGATAAAGTGCACGCGTAGGAAGTCCTATATCGGCCAAACAGGACGGCCCATCAGATGCAGGACCAAAGAGCACCAAAGGGTCACAGATAAAAAACATTTCCGACTCTCGGCAATTGCAGAACATGCATGGTCGGAACCCGGACAATTGCCGGTCGGAACCCGGACACACGATCAAGTTCGACCAAACTATAGTGCTGGCAAGAGAAAGGAATTATTTCCCGAGACTGATAAAAGAAGCGGTAGAAATAATGAAGAACCCAAAATATTTCAACCGTGAGAACGGCTACACCCTGGCTTCCAAATGGAAAAGTTTGATTCCCATTGGCCGCCAAGAAAGAGCCAGTGAGAGAGCTCCTGGCCAGCCAGCGTCTCCTGAATAGTATAGCGGCTAAATCGCAACACAGATCACTTCGACCTGAAGACGCCTCCAGGACTGGGGGGCGAAACAGTTGTCCATCAATGCGTTTACGCGACGATGATTCCCGGAGGCAGCATGGATTCATCAGATGGACGTCGCGGAAGTCTAAGGATTATTATTTTAATTATTTAAACTCACATGTGCAGCTAGACAATACCAGGTGGCTGGCATACAGGTCCCAAGCATTACAATGAAACTTGCCTTGGAAAAATATCACATATCAAATCCAATCAACATTACAAAAGACAATGAATGAAATCAATCTGAAAAAAATACACTTAAAGGAAACTTCCAAACACCAGTTTCTTACATACAGGAAAGAAAATCCCCACCTCATTAACATCAGGTTCCTAATCAACAGGAAAAAAATCATAACTAAGCTGTCACATACGATTTTACACAACGCATCAATAAAATTATTATATAAATTGTATACATCTTTCCTTAAAAGTATTTACCATTTATTTCATAAATGTTGGCTAAACAGAAATAAATGAAAAAATAGCCACGTATTTCTTCTTTCTATAAAATTCGTAAACCCATGTGGGGGTTTAGATTACGGTCGCCTACTTCTCTTGAATTGTTGACAAAGGTTAGAAAAAAATTTGGAAGATGGCTATATGTATACATGTTTGTATACCTACACAGAGACCTGTATTTCTTTGCTATCGAGGGGAAGAAAACATTCATCCGAGAAATGAAGCTTGATCAAGAGCATTTCCCTAAGGATATTGAAAGAATCTGGAGGAGAAGCGTTATTATTACATTTATTTTCAATTTTATCCAATGCTAAACTTTAAAATTACTCTCCAGAGTTTTTTTGCTATTTTTAGGAAGTCCGAAAGACTGAATTACTATTTGAAACTTCGGCAAAAGTTATTTAAGCAAGTTATTTCAAGGATTCCAGCGATTGAGCAAACGAGAAGTAGTATGCTTAGGTGGATAAATTATTTGCATGGACGTTTTTCATTATATTACAAATTCACTTTAATATCGATAAATATATTGTGTCTTCATCTGTCGAGTTGGCTTTCATAAGATTTACCCGCTAGAATATTATTTAATATATCCCTTTTAAAATTTTATTTCCACAATAAATAGTTCAAATTATTCAGCATGTAACATCATCGTTTCATTTTTATTCATAATTAATTTACAATAAAATCCAAAGCATGTGCTTGGCTGAGTGGAAACAGATTTATTCCAGCAGTAAATGCGACGAAATAACGAATATTTCAGCTGTTTACTCTAGCTTGTTAGCCTCTGATATTTCATTGCTTGGCAATTACTTTGGATCATTATTCTTTAATACCCTAATCTAGTTATGGTGTAAATTGCCTCTTACGTTAACAACTTACCCAAATCGTGAATTTATTAACTGCATCTGCAGCGTGGCCTAATCTCTTTCTTTTGTGATCTGTTTCCGCGGACGTGAGAAAATGTATCTCTTGATAATCAATTATCCAGCCACTCTAAATGCATTTTCCATGCCAAAGTATTGCTTGTTTTCACGAGAAATCATCTCGCAATCCACCCTTAAAGTAGATACGCACGAAATATTCCTGTGTTTTATAACTGAGACTATCGAATCACCTCTTTGCTGTTATGATAATACGTAATGGATGGAGCCCACAAAGTTGTCTTCAACCGTTAATTACATTGAAGAATGAAGAGCATCAAGCCTCAACGTTTGCTTGGTTAGCAACCAATCCCAGGAGTTCGTGCAGAACTAAATACTGTATGTAAATGCCAGAGTCGTAGACACAAGAAAGCTAATTTTCGTCGAAACCACGGAAAGCGGCGGTTTCTTCATAGCAACTCTTTGGATGTGAATTGGTGCACAGTAGTCCCACGAGTCTTATAAATGCCCTCCTCGTTTAATCCAAAACAGAGAGAGAGAGAGAGAGAGTTAACAACGGGCAAAAGCAATACACGAGCACGAATCCGCACGATCAACGTTTCGAGAGCAAACAATTAGGGGAATTAGGTCGTGTTGGGTCTCTGTTGTCTTTCGAATGTATGTAAATGATCAACAGTGTTTCAAGAGCGTTGAATAGGTCTGGGAGGGTGCAAAGAAGCCGAGGGAGGAGGAGCGGGTGAGGGGGAGAGAGAGAGAGGAAGGGGGAGGGTTCAAAGGGTCGGCGATGGTTTACTAAACCTTTGGACCGTCGGAATCGACCCCAGGGGGTTCTTTTAATCTTCTGAAACCCCATGAACCTGGAGAATGGGTTAGACGTTCGCAGAGATGTCGCCGACATCAGCCTTCCTCTTCTCAAACTCATTCGGAACCACCACCAACGGACACCAACTTGGTTCGGGGGAGGGAGACGGAGGAGGGGCCGGTCACCCCATCGCCACGTCCACTTCTCTACGCGGGCCCCCCTTCTCCCCAGAGGTGGGTCCCTACTGGCGGAAAGGCCCTTCGCACCCCCCCCCCCCGCCATCCACCCTTCCGCCCGACCCTGGAGGACCAAGGTCACCTCCCGACTCCAAACCTCACTTCGCCTCCCCCTCTCCCGAATGGAGTCTCTCACTCTCTCCTGTCCCCGCTACCCCGTCGCCCCGGACACCGATCACCGAGATTCCCACGCCCACGATCTCCGGGGAGGCGGAGGTTTTGCCGGGGGTTGAGGGGAGGCGCAGCTTAGATGGCTGAGGGAGGTGGGATTTTCGCGGGTGGTGAGTGAGGGGGTGGGTTGGGGGTTAAGGAGGCGAGTGGTGGGAGAGGCGAGATCAAATCCGAGAGAGTGGCGTCAAGAGCGTGCGTGCTAAGGTTTTAAGCCGCGGAGAGAGAGTGGTGAGGGAAAAGGTTTTGGAAGAGAAGGAGAGTGAAGTGAGGGAAAATGGAGTGAACATTTTATTCTCTCTCCCCTTGGCGCGCTCTCATCTACACACAAACAGAGAATCAAACAAAAAAGGGGCAAAAGTTTACGGGAAAAGAGTGGATAAAGCACCCCTTGCCTTCCCCCCCCCCGCCTTCCCCATCGTTGAGCGTTCGTGGAAGGCGCTGGGTCGTGCCGGCGTCTCCCGGCCGGAGAATCCCGGGATGGGAAGGAGGGAAAGGTGTCCTGTGCTCGGAAGCGAAAACTTTTACGGGAGCCGATTGTGGATGTCGTGCCCTTTGACCGCGCGAATAAGAGATGCTCCAACTAAGTTAGTATCTTAGCCTTAAGGCGGAATGGCGGCGAATAAAGTATTATTCCTTTTTTAACGCATCTGACCTTTCAACGAATAAATCCGAATCTCAGCTCAGTCTCTCCTTCTTGTTTTGTTGAGAGAGTCCACAATTCGTGTGACAAAACTCGCATCATCATTCTAAGCACACATATCATTTTTGTCAGTTTGTTGGCGCATTTTTTGCAATTAAATTTTTGAGACAACGAATAAAACATCTTCGCGATGACAGTTTTAACCTCAAAGTGCTCGCCATGCTTGCTTTTTTCCCTGCAATTTCTACCTAAGACCTGTCTACTTTACAAAAATCCTGCCATTTAAAATGAAATACTTGAACAAACAGTCGATATATGTTAACTAGGTCACGAAAAAAATAAAACATTTACGACTGAGTATTTACTAAGTATTTTCTTTTTTGTTCCATCACCAGATATGAAACCAAAGCATTATTATTTGCAATTATTTAAGATGGTTTTTCATGCTTTGCATGATGATTCCGATAGTAGTTAAGACACTATCTTAGAGCTTCATTTGAAGGAAGAAAAAAGAATGCCAGTGGAAGTTGCAAAGTTATCCTTCATTGAATTACAGGAATTATTTGTCAGAGCTTCTTCCCTGGGACTAGAGCTATTTATGCTGCAACTATTAACATCCCTAATGAGTGCAATGAAAGAGTCGGAAATTCTACGCATACGCACAATTTACGACTACGCTTCGCCAGGTCTCACCCCATGCGACTTTTTCCTATTCTCAAAATTCAAAAATATGATTTATTTAACTATTTTATTTTTTCGTTGCAATTAGGCGATTTTCCCTGTGGAAACCGTCAAGTTTGATCAAAGATAACACTTACAACGAAAATTACATGCATACACGCACTATAAAAACAAATAAGAGACAAAATATTTTTACATAAAATGACACTTCAACATCACATGTAAACAAACTTCCTCGTCACATACAAACAATATTTTAATAACTACAATTAAGTTTAACACCCAGTGGCTGTTTTACACTTATTCTTAAAACTCCTAAAATTGGACGGAAAGGGCTCAAACAAACCTCCAGGCAGCTGGTTCCAATCAATTATAGTCCTATTTAAAAAAGAGTATTTTTTCTTATTTGTTTTTTGCGTCCTTATTTTTATTTTGAAACTATGGTCGTTTTTTCCCTTAAAGTTAGGCTCCTCTATCCTTTGCCATAAATCTTCCCACGCTTCGTCCTTTTTAACAATTCTATACATCGCGCCTAACCTACTCCTTTTTCTTCTATTTTTCAAACTCTCCCATTTCAGTACATCTAACATATCCGTGACACAATCTGTTCTTTTGTACCTTCCGAGTACATATCTTTCAGCCTTTCTTTGAACTTTTTCTATCTTTTTAATATGTCCCACCTCATATGGATCCCATACTATGGAGGAGTATTCTAGGATAGGGATAACCAGTACCTTAAATGCTTAATTGACGAGGGGACATCACTGGGACGACCTTCAACTACCTGTGTTAATGACAGCATTGATTGTGTGCGGTCCCTTGTCCTTATCTATGGTCGAAAAACTTCCCGAATGATAGATGATGAACCAAATTTAGGAAACTCGACAGTGCACACTATTTTAACCGAACATGATGGATGGATCCTTCACCATGACAATGCACCTGCACATTTAGCATTGATTGCTCGCCAGTTTCTGGTGAAATATTCAATCACCATTCCTAATTATCCTCCTTATTCGCCAGATCTCGCCCACCCCTGCGGCTTTTTCCTATTCCCAAAATGCAAAAATGTGATGAGGAGACATCACTGGGAAGATGTGGGCACAATAAAGCAAGAAACGACGAGAAAACTAAAAAAACTAACTGCCGAGGGCTTCCAAGGGTGCTTTAAACAGTGCATGAAAAGAAGATGGAATAAGTGCACTACGAATGGTGAGTATTTTGAAAAGGGGACAAAATCGATGCAGACTACATTTTGCAAAATAAAGTTTTTATGGCCTCAGGTCGCGTATTTGTTTGACAGACCTCGCGTACTCCATAGACCCTATGAATCATAAGGAATGCTGTTGAATTTGGTTTCAATTAAGGCACCAGAGTGAGGATTTAAAGATTGACTGGCCGAAGAAAGACAAGCAAAGGGTTAGGGTTATATGAATAAAGGACGAGAGATGTGGAAGAGGAAAATGGAGTGATTGAACTTAAAATGTGGTGACAAGGAATAGAAAGGGAAATGAGAGCGGGAACGAGAGGGTGAGAGCCCTATGGGGGAAAGGCGAGGTGATTGTGAAAGATATTCATTCCTTCGCTCCGCGGTACGATTCACTCTTCATGCTTTTTTTATTCGCGCAGCTGCCGTTTAATTCAATCAACGACTGCCCGCGTTTCCTGCTCTCCATCCCAACAGCGATCGTGCCCACGTTCGCTGGCTGGTTCTAACAAATATGCACGTGGTCGCAAATCATTCAAAATCTCGACACTTGCGAGCGAAAGGTTGTCCAATCAGACCGACGGTCGTTGAAGCATTTCTGCCACGATGATTAGCTAGAACTCTCTGGACTAAGTAGCGATCTGTGCATCCTAATAATATAAAGCTATGTAACTGGAAGTTACGAGGGTAGACTGAAAACTAACGCACACATGCTTGTAGACCACAAAAAAAATGGTTTTCAGAAACACTTATTGAGGCATCTGGAGGTAACATTCCCCCTCAACACGCATGCGCAGGTTTGAGGTCGTTACATTCATCCAGTGTATTTTGAGGGGCAAACGTATGGAGGCGTGTTCTATTGCTATGTCAACGCGAGTTAAACAGAAAACAGTTTCAACTGCAGAAAAAGTGAATCCTACTGACATTCATCGTCGTAAAAAAGGCTGTTTTTGATGACGCTGCTTTTGATAGATCTACTGTAAATCGATGAGTAGAAAAATTTCGTGGTTGCGAGCCTGGAAAACTCCATAATTGTTGATGAAACACACAGCGGACGTCCGATCACTGCCACAGACGATAAACATCGCAAACTCGTCAAAGGTTTCAATCAAAATTACCGGCGAATCACTCACAAGCGTATCGCAAACCAAATTGTAATATCCAAGGAAGTTTGTCGTGTTAAAGGCAGTCTGGAAACAATAATCTCGCAACATGACAACGCCCGTCCACACACCTCGCGCGCAACTGGAGAGGCTCTGCGAAACCAGATATTTTAACCGATTCCACACCCTCCTTTCTCCCCCGATCTTGCACCTTGCGATTTTTATTTTTTCCTTAAATCAAGAGGTATCTCGAGAGCAATCATTACACCTCGGACGATGAGGTGAAGGCAGCTCTCAAGTCCTGGATTCGAGAAAAGTCGGAAGAGTTTTTCAGTGACTGTGGACTAGTGGAATGGAAAAACTTATTCCACGTTGGGAAAAATGCGCTAGCCTTAACGGTGACTATGTTTGAAAATAAATGTATAATTTTGAAACTTAAGAATTGTACTTTAATGTACTTTTTCTCCGATCTCGCTATTTGTTATTGTTCGAGATTTACAAGCATGTGTGCATTACTTTTCAGCCTACCCTCTATTTACTAGGATTTTGTGCTTTTCCGGCGAATTGCTGTGCAAAAGGCTACTCGGGTCTTCTACCGGGTCAGTTCTGCCATCAATGACACCAATGTTTCCGAAAACGAGTCCTTTTCCATCCTTAGGGCTGATGATGATTTTTGGAAGTTATTTAGCAATAAAGTGTTTTCTTTCAGAATGAATCGGATAAATTATTTTGAGATTTGTGCTCGTGTGTATTATCAGGCATAACCCCAGGATCTGATTATTTGAGTGGGCTTTTTTACCCTTGGCGTTTTTTAGGCATTTTGTATTGGAGTTCACTTTTGCCACTACTGTTCAAGCATTCACATTTATGTTCACTTCGAAATAATCCTCCTTCAAATTATCATCATGTAATTCTTTAGATTTACTTTTTGCAGAATACATACTTGCTCTTACATACTGAACTCGATGAATAAAATTCTCTTAGGTAATATTGGCTTTCACTATACATAGAACGCCTTTTTTATAGATGGAACCATGAATTGGTTTTGCTACCTTCGTGATAAAACTACAAAACTTATTTTAAGATTATAAATTTTAAATTTGGCACGTAATGTTCGATTTGAAGTGTGGGGTTTTGGATTTTAAAAAATGTTGTGTAATAATACGTCTCACGATACTAGATCCATCACTCTTGGCAAATATTTAAGCAATCATTTGACACTGTGAATATTGATGAGTGGAAAAATGTGTGTATTAAAAATGTTTAAATATCAACATAAATAGGTAATATTTATTTCTACTTAAAATGAGAATTATGGAATAATATATGACAATTAATTATGTGTGTTTTAATCCAACGCCAACCCCTTCCCAGAGAATGAAAATTATTGTATCCCTTCCCTCAGAGTTACCACTTCCCTTCAACAAACACTAAATTTGTTTAGGATTTCCCATTATCCCCAAGGGTAGCGACGCCCCGTGCCGTCCGCCGCCTCCCTCGGGAAGACCACGCACATCCTCGGTCATCAACCGCAGCCATTAGCGGCATAATCACCGCATTAATAGTTTAATGTAAACCGTCTTTCTTCCTGTGATGGTACACCGACCCTAAACATTTTCTCTCCGTTGTACCGTCTGCTAGGTATTACCTAATGACCAACCTTCCGTCCCTCTCTTTCTCTCTCTATTTTGAATTCGTAATTAGTTTCCTCTTGAGTTCTCCTAAGTGAGCTGTTACGAATTGATAGGAAGAATTAAAAAGATAGCCCTGATGGCGTTCCCCTTGTAAATTAATATGCCAATGAATAGCTGTTTAAGTTTGGAGCCGTCGCTTTCCTAGCGCGTTTCCCTGCGTGATTCTGTCCATGTGTATGCTGGATTTGGACGAATCAATGCTCTTATCTCTTGGTAACCAAACTATCAAGGGTCGCATTGATTTTTATCCAATTAGATGCCAGAGTACAACTTCTCGCTTGGTTAACGGGCCTGTCAGCGGACACAATTCCGTTCCTCATGAATAATAAGGGTCTTGATATAAATTAGACACCGCGTTAATTAAACTGCTGCATTTCATTATTTTTACAAGAATTCTCCTTATGTCATAAACAATTATGCACTGTAACCGATGACAACCATGGATATTAATTTTAATGAGAAAGCTATATTAACTTTTTTTGACAGAAATTTGGCATTCATGCTTGTTTGAAGTACTAGTTATCCAAGAAAGAATTTCCGAAGCCACAATAGAGTGTTTTGATGTAACTTCTTCGCAGGCTTTAACCTACGTCTATATAATATCTAGTAAGCCTCCGCAAGGGCGTGTGGCGGGGGTGTTAGATCATTACCAGTAGAAGAGAACAAAACGACATGCAAAACCAACATATTTATGCAAACCTACACCCATAAGGGCGTATACATTCATTCAAAAACCTTTTTAACTCACGCGCTTACAAATATATATACTATCAACTAACATATGCATGCACAAGCACCTAAAAATGTAGTAAAAATCCATCCAGGAACGTAGAAACTAGAATTGAAAATTAAAGAAGGCAAATTCCACTCCCACATGGACATGCAGCATACAACGGTCTCCTGCCGCAAGAGATCAGACATTTTCCGTGGATATTCGTAGTCTTGATTCATGATATAATTAGAAATACAAAAAATACATTCGGATAAATATTTTTCCAATATTTTTGTCAGTTGATAAAATGAAGAACAGACATCACTCACTTCTAAATTTCCAATGGATATCCGTCCCACGTAAATACTACAAAGGAAAATTCTTTTTGTATATAATCATAACGGAGAAACATTTTTTAGGTTTTTATGCAATTAGCACCTCGATCCTAATGCAGTACTTTGACGGTGGCATTTTTTTTAGCTGGAATTCATGATCTCTTTGGTCAACTTGCATATTTGGGAACTCGTTTGAAGCCGGCAATAGTTTGTTTCACATAATCAAGGTTTTTCAAGATACAATCAGATGACAATAAAGCTAATTTTGAGTTATTTTATTCGTGGAATGCAAGGCTTATCACTGGCGGACAGCGTTTAATATGAGGTTGCATTGCTTCATCTGCTGAGGGTGCAGCAGCAAATGAGAATGAAATTGACAATTGATTGCATTCATCTCCTTGCAAGTCTGCATTGAGAGAGATCGGTTGACCTTTCATCAAAATTATGAATAAAACTTATGCTGGGCTACGACTACTTCAGCATATTATGTATTCTGTTTTTTTTTTTAATTCCCAATTGATTAGTTTCAATTTCCCTGGATTGAAATCTTATTCTCCCTTTGGCAGTTATGTTTTATGTTTTCCAAGTGGTGAGATGGTTTACCAAGTATGTGCAATGCACCAGACCAGCAATTAGGATAACTCATCTGCTAAGGTGATTTAAACAAAAAATTTTTATGCATTTTCATCTAATTTTAGATAAGAAATATCTAGTTTTAAACAGGAGATGATTAATTTTTTTTAAATGTCCTCAGGCTACAGAGGGAGCTGATAATGAGAGCGTTTATACCTCAAAAAGATTTGAAGGCGAAATTCACGGATTACGGTAATTTATCGTGGGATGAGGTAGGCTAAGAACTCAATCTCGGTAAGTTGGTTCGCAAAGTTGGGTAATCACGCTGGAGAAGTGGCATATTCCTTAATGCCTTGATTAAAGTAAGATAGGATTTAAGAATATTATATGTAATCATCCTTATAGGGATGGTTGCAGTTTCCAGCACGTCTAGGCCGATTTTTTTCTTTACCTGAACTCATTTTCTCACTATATTCATGTTCACTGGAAAAATATGGAGAGAGAAATGAAAAAAAATAATAAAATACAACGTTAGAAAAATGATCAACATACAAATTTAAAGTTAAATAAAAATTGAATATGAGAAAAACTTCATTGGTTTGAAAATAGAATGCCAATGTTATTGACATGTGGAAACCACAAAATGTTCTTAAATTAACGATTGAGTGATTTTTATATTCGACATGACTTTTGGCGTGAATTCTGCCAACTTGGTAGTAAACTAGGCCGTCTCCTCTGATAGAAATTTTTTCCAAATCATGGCCATACTCGTGACCATAGGCGACAGATAGGTACTGAGAAATTGTAAAATAATAGCGCCCTCTAGAGTTATCGAACGAAAATCCTAAAAGCCACCCAAAATATTTTATTTGCATTCATTCAATCCAAAGCGCACACATTTTTTTATAATTTTTGCTTAAGAGTAGAGTATTTTTTTGTGTGACCAATAAACGAGGCTAAATAAGTGTCAGCTTTTACGTATCCCTGACAAACAAGACCAAGTCAAAGTTATTTTGCGCATTCTGCTTTTTGAGTAGCAGCACAGTTCCAACTTATAAGTGTGAGGCGATGCATGCATTACTTATGAGAATTTGCGATTTGAAATATTCCCGTAAGCACCAACACCGTGATACGGTGCTTTGTCACACGATGAGTCGAAATGGAAGCGAGGGCCAAGTTCCGAGGGAAATACGTACGGTGAAGAGTGGCAGGGTTGTGGGGGGAAAGTAATTCTTCCTTGTAATATTTTAAGTGCGTCCCACTTACCCGCAGGTCGAGTGCCAGCCAACACACACACCTTTGCTAAGCGCATACTTCCTCTCGCCCTACACCCTCGTGAATTCTCTCTCCCCCCCCCCAAAAGTCCCTGAACGCTACCTCCCTCGTCACACATTTTCCGCAAAACCCTTCTGCCCTTCTTCCGCCATTAGACCTCCTCTCCTCTCCTGCGTCACTCGCCAACTGCCGGCGGCATCCAACTGCCTCGCCCGCCAATCTCTCCTTCCCTTACCCCCCCCCCTCCTATCCCGCTCCGCCTCCCCCCCACCCACGATTCATCCTCTCCTCCTCCGAACCCACCCGCCTGCCTGAAAAGATCGAAATATCCCGCATTCGTTCCCGTATTTAAAAAAAAAATCCATCTTCGGAGGAAAATAGGTAGTTTGAAAATATGATCGGGTTCTCGGCCCGATATTTATGGCCCGACATTCTCCCAGCGTCGATAAAAGGCGATGGGATTACATAAAGAAACGAAGGGCGGGACGCGCTGCGTCGCAACAGTTCCCCGTGCCTTGAAGTTTGCGATTGGGAGTGGATTTGTCTTTTTTACGTTTACGTTCGGCGGCAAAAGGGCAGTTCACTATTCATTGAGCGAGACTTTTTGAGTCTTTGGTACACAAATGGGTGGTTCATCAAGCCTTCAACTAGTTGGGATTCAAAGGAAGCCCTTAATTCCAAAGAATTCATGTCATACGTATAGGTACGTACTGCAGGACCTATAGCTGCAGGGCCCATGCCAGTATTTCAATGTCACTTCTTTCCTTTCACGCAATCTACATCTACATAGTACCCCGCAAGCTGCCATAAGGGTATGTGGCGGAGGGTATTAGGTCACCTCCCGTAATATAGGATAAAACAGCATGCAAAACCCACACATTCATGCCAGTCTACATCCACAAAGTCGTACATACTTATGCAATACCTATATAACCTACACGTATGCATATACCTAAATGGTCAATCTAAAAAAATATAACGCATTTTGGGAAAAACGTTATTGAAGATCAAAGTACTAATTGCTTTAACTCTTCAAAATAGGAACCTTGTGCATATCAACACACCGATGTCAGCGCCTCTGCCACGCTTCTGGTGCACTTCCTGGAAGGCATCGATGGGAATCTTGTTCAGGCACCTCGTCACGGCCTCTTGGACATAATCCAGTGGTCCAAAATGATACTCAAAATGGTTGCGATTGGTTTGTACTCAAAGACCCATGTCTCGTCACTAGTAACCACCTATTCTAAAAGAATTGGGTCACTTTCACCGTGGCCCAAGAGGTCCAATGTAAGATTGTCACACAAGCAGTCTTCTGACAGAACCTAAGGAACCATTTGGGCACACCTTGTTCATGACTAAATCTTCTGTAAGAGTGCAATTCACTGTGGCTTTCTGAGCATTACACCCTTCTGCTAACATTTTGACACTTGGGGGGTTAATCAGAATCGAGCGTGTGTCTCACTTTTTGCACGTTTTCATCACTCTGTGTTGTTGATGGATATCCAGGGCATTCCTCATCGTCAACTTTCTCTCTATCCATCCCTCGGGACATACTTTGTAAGCAGAAAACCATCACTTCGGACATTTCTCCATCTCAATAAGCATCCTTAACCATGGTCATGATCTTTGAACCAAAATTTTATCTCATATCATTGCTCAATGGAAGAAATTATCGTGAATTTGTAACGCGGCCCTCTGACAGGGGTTCAGTCTAGTTGCGATCCGTAGACTGTAACGGCTCGCAGACTACTTACGCGAGTCGTGTTGCCTTCCCAAGACCTATCGCCATTTATCCCACCACAAATCGCCCCACTTCAGTTGTCCGCTTCTCCAGAAAAATCGTTTTACTCACTTTTTGGGACAGACCCTGGTTTCCCAGGCCTGACCTTTGGCGTTGGGCCTGTTACAAACTATGGGATGACTCCACCACACATGAGTGCTGTTCAGCAGTGTGCGATCAAATTTTTATTATTTACTGGCGGCGGGTAACGTACTCGCCTGTAAACCTGGTGGTCAGCGGTTTAATTCCCGCCTAGGTTGATTTTCTTCCACCTTTGAATATGTATATAGTTATAGATATATCAATTTTAAAAGTCCAATTATACGGGCAAAAAAGTTATGTTTTCCGATTAAGGATAAATAAATAAATAAATAAATAAATATATATATATATATATATATATATATATATATATATATATATATATATATATCTATATATACATACTAAGTATTTTCCGTTCAATTCAAATTCAAATGCATGCTTAGCAAAAGTTTAATTTATTTGACTTCACAATGGCGTCAGCGGTAGCAGGTGCAATTTTAAGCATATTCATTCCGCCTACAGCAACGACGAAAGGTAATTTGCCGCGAGTAATATCTGCTGCATTGAAGTTCTTCTTTAGCTCGAAGAAATCTTCAACCCTGCCCAATCCTGCTGCAGGGGACTTCTAGAAAATCGGTTTTTTTGCTACGGCACAACTAGAAGATTGTTTAAAATGATTAAATATGGGATATAATCAATTACAGAGTAAGAGAGGCTAGAAGTTTCAGTAACTGCTTTTACAGAGTAAACATTAGCACCGTTGCTTACATTGTGAGAGAAGACAGTCGAATAACGTCCAAATCACAATGAGGAATATTGGCAATTCCATTGGGTGCCACCCACACAAATTGCACATGAGATATATTTGTGCATTTTGGTGAATGAGACTAATTATAGACAAACAGAAGAATGTTCGCAGTTGAAGCTGATGATTGAGGAATATGAGGAGTTTCTCCCGAAGGTTATTACTGCAGAGTGCATTTTTTATCCTGAGAGGAAACAGCAAAGCTCCTTGTGGAAACCTTTGGAATCTAGAGAACCAAAAAGAGCCAAAATGGTGGCATTCTCTTGAAGAAGTTATGTTCGTATCATTTTTCGATATTGAGGGACTGGTGCATTAGCATGTCGCACCTGCACGCAAAACTCTGAATGAAAAGTTCTATAGAGGTGCTCTGCAAATTCTCCTATTTTTCATAATCATAAGCATATGCAGGTGAACAGAATGTGTTTCAACCTGAAACAGCCGCCGCTGATGTGAATATACAGGGTTCGTCCGGAAAATAAGTGTACTGAGCTCAGGAAAAAAAATTTATTACACTTTTACATATCTTAAGCTAATATTCCTCAAAATAGGACCCTTGTGAGTCGATACACTTGTTCCAGCGGCGTTCCCATTCCTGGAACGCTCCCGCGAAGGCATCATCGGGAACCTCTCGAAGACTCGTCGCCGACCTCTTCTCTGCCCTCCACGAACATCTTGTGCCACCGAAAGATCATGTTTCTGGACATGGCTGACTCCCCGTAAGCCTGGTTAATCATACCGACAGTTTCGGTAGACGATTTCCCAAGCTTTACCGCAAATTTGATGGAATAACGCTGCTCCAAAAACTTCGGCATCGCGTTCCGTGACGTGGGTCGAGCGTGGAGGTTCGCGTTAACAGAGCTTCTCACTACACCACAGCTCAGAGCCGACTGCCTTTTTCAGCGTCGCTTGCCAACATACCTCTAATCGCAGCCCGTCAGAGCGGTGCTGGGCGCGCCTGGAGCGGCGGGAAAAAATCAGTACACTTATTTTCCGGACGAACCCTGTAAGTCCAATAAGCGAAATTTTTACCAAATATACCAAGAAAATTTGGCAAATAATATGATGGTAAATATTTTTTGTTCAAAATAAATGGTTATTATTAATAATATAACATTGCTCTTTATTCAATAGTGCAACTTGTGAAATTCATTTTATCTCCCGTTTTTGATCAAGCGATCACCGAATGCAACTCTATTTCCGACCAAGTTTGCCCTCTCTCTCTCTCTTACTGAATGATTTTCCTGCGTCTCTACTGTCACAGAGACACAACCTCTCGATCGGAAACGAATCTCTCATTCTTTCGCGAAGCGGATCTCTCAATAAAATGAAAACGGAAATGGCCGACCTTATATGTAACTTTTTTCCGCATAGGGCATAATTTATTTTCATTAGAGAACAATGCTGTGCCATGTAACTGAAAAAGAACTTCTAATGTACCGATCCGATATGTAAATGAAAATATTATTTTTCGTGGGTAAAGATTGCACCTGCATTTTTTATCAGATTTGCTGATCAACGTATGTAATTTATGTCAATTGAAGTATTAATATTGCCGAACTAATAATCAAATCATCTTGCGTATTTATATGCTCATGGTTTCTATACATGCATAGTATCCCGCAAGCCGCCGCAAGGCACGCGTGTAGCGGGAGGTCCTAGGTTACCACACGTCATTAAGAATAAAACCGTATACAAAACCAACAAATTCATGCCAATCTACCCACACAAAATTTTATATATTCATGCAAAAACCTAAATGCATCCATATACATATATTATAAAGTAACATACAGATAAACCTACGAGTATAAGTTATGTCTACGCAACGTTTAATCTTGTCCTGACTTATAAATTAAATTTCTTTCATATTTCAATTGAGCCTTTGGTTTCTTACTATTACGATTCCTGATTACCCGGGGCAAGAATGAGTATTTGTACCTATCTGTACTGGAATCTATCTCCCTTATTTCATCCTTGTGGTCTTATCTACCTAAGTAGTATGGGGCCATTATAATTCCTTTAGTGTCATCTTTAAACTCTTTCTGTTTGCATTATGTTAAACATTTGTTCTGAACCTTCTAAAAGTCTCAGTCTCGCTTGTTCTCTTCGCATCTCACGTGGTTTCATCACTCATTCTTACAGACAAAGAAGTCAACCAAAATCCGACAGTAAAAAAGAGATTGGACGAAAAGCTATATCATAAAAATATTTAAATTGATCAAAAAAACATTTCTGTGAGGTTAATAGTCAGGGATTAAAGCTTGCGAAACGAATTATTCCACATGCTCACAATTTCCTTGCTCAATGAATGTCATAAGGCGAAAAAACATTTAGTAGAAACAAAATATCATCTGAAAAAATCATTATTTCGTCCTATTAATAGTTTGTGGCACATGTATTTGGGATTAGCAGGTTGAATAAATCCCTTATCTTCCCGAAAATCGTTTATCTCCCTGAGATTTAACGCGATGAAAACCGGGGGGAATGAATTTCAGGATACCGATGGTGTTCTTTTTCGCCAGGATCCATTCCAGTTCTCCACCATGGACGCGGCAAGCCAATTGGAAATTCAGATTCAAAGCCCCTTGTCAATCACGTAGATCATGGACTCCAGGTTGCCACCTGCTTCCCCCAGAATCCCCATCCTCTCTACCTTCCTTCTCAGGGCTTTTTCGGCTTATCTCTTCTCCCAGGTAGAGCGTATACTCTTCGCCTTTAATTTGCTTCTGAGATGAGGACGCCTGGTCTGGTATCCCTTAACTATCTCTTCTCTCTGCGGGATCAACTCGGGAAAACTGTCTCCCACAGACGGTGCTCCGGAAAGTTGCTTCAGCAAGGTCGTATTTTCACCTTCCATCGGTGGAAGAGAAGCGGAAGGGAGGAGTGCAGAAAGAGTCTCGTAAGCTGCTTGCATTGGAGCTTTTTTACTTTCGAACCTTTAAATTTCAATTAATGTTGGCATTATTGAGAAACTCAACGCCAACTCATTAAGAAAACCTGTTAGATAAGGAGAAAGAATTTGTATGCTTTCCTATAAACACATTTCATCAATTCATGAATAAACTACTCAAAATAGCTATTGCCATAACTAATTGAATTTGTACGAATTCTCAAAATTAAGAACATGGAATAGAATTGGGATAGATGTGAGGAAATAAATGTTTAAACTACCATTTAGTCATCTAAATGTTAAATTGGAGTATGAGCTTTATATCTATATAACCTTCAGATCAGATAAAGATAATTTTACATTTTTTAATTAACAATAGTAAAAATTACTTCAATGGTGACTGTTCTTGTGTTAATTTAGGTGATATGATAACCGGAGGTATTTCAATCGAAATGTTAGAGATTTTGGTTAAAATTATTAAATCTCCTTTTATTTAGATTTTTCAAACTACTTTTAGAAAGTGAAATATTCCATGCGTCCAGTCAAAATAGAACATGTCACACTTAATATTTAAAGCGGTTTAAACGAGGGAATTTGTTAGCTATTCTATATTTATCTAATTTACTGTCCCAATAGTGGCCCTGTGGCTAAATAATGTCCATTATTGTTTTTGGTAGGCCTGAAGTATGTTTAATAATCCATTCAATAATTAATTATTCATAAGACAGTGTTTTTAAGACATTTCGATGCATACATGCGTATTATGAAGTATAACATTTCAGGTCCCAAAATTTATGTTTAATGATTGAGCGTATTTCTAATTTATGAATAGTTGAATGGAGTCTAACACTTATATATATATATATATATATATATATATATATATACACATATATATATATATACATATATATATATATATATATATATATATATATACATATATATATATATGTATATATACATATATATATATATATATACATATATATATACATATGTATATTTTTTTAAATATATATATATATATATCCCTCCCATGGACTACAACCTTGACGTGGTGGAAGGGCTTGTACGTTCCGATGATCCCTAGAGCTGTACTCCGGGCAACTATGGCGCTTGGCCCAATCGGCCGTGTGTCGTGCCCGGCAGCGAGGGAGGCAAGGCTTCCGCGGTCGTCATCCCATGAAACCATTGCAGGGGAAAACCGACAGTAGCAGGACAAAAGATGCAGAATAAGAAGACCAATTGAGTTAAAATAGGAACTGGGAATGTTAGGATAATGTTGAGAACAAGAATATTAGAGAGTGAGATGGAAGGATAGCGGGGATTACTGCAGTGATAATTATAGAATAGTATACAGCAACGGGGACGAGAGCCAACGAGGGGTTGCCTTAGTATTACAGAAAGGGGTAGGGAGAAGCGCAGTCAACATAGAACAAGCAACGGATAGGATATTACAGGTAGAGATAAAAGTAGAACCGACGAAATTGGTCATTGTTCAGGTATACATGCCACCGGAGCAACCATACGGAGGAAGAAGTTGATAGGATATACGATCAATTAGAGGACATAATCGCGTGTGTTCCTGCGGGGAAATGTTTGATGGTGATGGGGGATTGGAATGCGACGGTATGCGATGGAATAGATGGTGATGAGGTGGGGGACTACGGTTTAGGCACGAGGAATGACCGCGGGGAGAATGCAGTTGAGTTCTGCAGAAGACAAGGGGAAGTCATCACCAGCACTTGGTTTAGACACTGCAAAAGACACAGGTATACATGGAAAATTCCAGGTGACTCAGAAAGGCATCAGCTAGATTATATCCTGGTTAGACACAGGTTTAGGAACAGTGTGATAAATTCGCACAGCTTCCCGGGAGTGGATGCGGACTCTGACCACGATTTAGTTGCTAGTGTGAAGAACCTAAACCAACAATATTAGGCATAGAAGAAGAACGTGACGTTGAGAAAGATAGGTTAGTTCCAGGCATACCCGATGGTGAGAATGAAAGAGCATTAAGGGAGATTAAACTAAATAAGGCCGTGGGGTTAGAAAATATTCCTCCGGAACTACTAAAAGCTTTAGGATAATGTAGAAGGAAGACCCTATATGGGGTAATTCGTAGTATTTATGATGAAGGAATCTAGCCGAAAGACTTTGTGAGATAAGTTTTAGTTCCTATTCCGAAAAAGGTAAAGGCTACATCATGTGAGGACTACAGGACAATAAGTTTGATATCCCACGCAGCTAAAGTTGTTCTCAGGATCATAAACAAAAGGAAAGAGAGTAGGGCAAATGATTACTTAGGGCATGATCAGCTTGGGTTTAGGAAGGGGAGAAGTACGCGTGATGCCATTGCAGTAATGAGATTATTAATCGAGAGGAATATAGAACACAACCAGGAGGTATTTGCCAGTTTCGTAGATTTCGAAAAAGCGTTTGATTGAGTGAATTAGGAAAAACTAATCAGTAGATTGCAGAAAATAGGAATATATTGGAGGGACAGAAGGCTGATCCGCAACCTGTACATGTCTCAGACTGCTCAGGTGCGGGTGGGAAACGGAAAGTCCGGATGGGCAGTGTTAGAAAGAGGTGTAAGGCAGGGTTGCCCATTATCACCGTTGCTGTTCAACCTGTAGGCAAAGGAAATGATTAAAGAGGCATGGGAGGAATTGGAGGTAGGAATGAAAGGGGGCGGGGAATCCGAAAAATCAGTTAGGTTTGCTGATGACCAAGCTTTAGTTTGTCAGTCAGCCAAGGGGTTGCAAGCATTGCTAATTGAATTGGAAATTCAGTGCGACAGATATGGGATGAAAATCAATATAATTAAAACAATGGTTATGCGATTTTCTGGAAACAAATGAGTCAAGTCTTGAGTTAAATAAATTTTTGGCGTAGGCGAGCATGTTTTTGGGGTGACTTTATTGTATTAAGTTGATAAATATTTAAGCTAAACAAATTAATGTTAACTATTAATATCCCGATGGAACATTGGAAATCCTATATGTAGTATACATTGTCCAAAAATAATTCATTGAGTCCATTTGAAAGAGGGCTTAAGCTTTAGAAGCAACGTGGAGATAATGTCTTACATCGTCTCTTGATGGAGCTTCGGCGTTCTCACCCTGTTATGCAATGCTGAGGAGGAGTTTGCTCGTAAACTCCGTCGTATAAGTTGTGCGCAGAAACTTTATATGATGTAGTGAACCAGCGTGGAGTCTTTAAGTTCATAGAATGTGGAGGAAGTCCGTTTTAAGCGTTTCTTAAGTTAGCAAAAGGTAAACGACGAAGAGTACACTGCTCAGCCCTGAGTAAATAGACCGTATACTTTCGTTACACTTCCCTACAAAATGGAATTCCCTTCTAGGATTCTCTTCCATTTATGCGAAATCGAAGTTTTAAAAAATAAGAACATTCTGCTTATTCTTCTGTGAAACTGGAAGAAGTTCTTACTTTGCAGAAAAGAGATGAAATCAGAATGGCCGTTGCGGTGATGGTTTGGCAAGTGCTCAACTTCGCATTGACAAGCGCGAGTTGGCAGCGGAGAGAGAGAGAGAGAGACATGCGAGTCCGCATTGAGAAATATCAGTAGCACAAGTAATAGTTACTGCCCCTTGAGTCTTCTGAAAGATTTATAAGACTTGAATGATTACGTAGGATTAGTGACCATGTAATCTTGTCAACCGTATTTTACGAACTAAATAAGAAAGTTAGTACGTATTCATGATCAAGCGTGTATATATTTATGATTGAAATGTGGCATATAAAAACATGGCGTTTTTGATGACGGTTATTTGCGTATTCAAACCTTTTTATGCATACACTTTCATAATTTTAAATTAATTACTTCAAATTAGAAAATCCTGAAGTAAAACATCTGTGCTTCTTTAAAAAATTATTCCACGTATACTTTGAACAGCACATCTGACAATGGTCATCCCTGTTATGACTATTTATTTTGAAATATAAATTGACGTTCCTAATGTTGTCTATGAGAGAGAACACATTTTAGTGAAAAAAGCTTTCTTACTTACCAACTTTAAGTATGATTTATGTGTATGAGAGAACGCTCCCGAAGCGGAACCCTTTTACCCTTTATATCTAGGGATTCTTTCGCTCCATTTTCTCATACATTCCTGGCGTATCTTAATCTATGAATGATTCGAAGATTTTTCTTGGCTATTTGAATGAGTGCCATAGTAGAAATTACAATATTAAATTTTTCCTGGATGATGTAGAGAGGATTTCGGCTTTTTTTTTGGCAGCCGATATGCATTAAATTCAACAGGCCTTTCTCTCTACTCAATTGATCTGTCTGCATACTTTCTTGGTGTTATGTGCCGGACCTATATTTGGCACTGCACTGGAACGACGAATGGAACAGAACAGAAAAGAGAAGGAAAACGCACCGTATATTTCCGGACATAGATGACCGGATAAAATTAAATATTAAACACACCTCAGCAAGCACACAAGTGTTAACCGGACATGGGAACTTTAACTCCTACTTACACTTCATAGGGAAATGTTTTACCCCTCTGTGTAACTGTGGAAAAGAAGACACAGCAGAACATAGAGTGGAGGATTGTGTTTACTATGAGACAGAGCGGCAACTCTTATGGAACAGTATGGAAGAGAAGCTAGCGAGCTTTAGGGAAATGATTACATTCTGCCTAAAGAACAACAATAACCTGCTCGGAAAATTTGCAATAAGAAAACCAGCAAATAGTGAACCACAACAAGCGGACTAACTGGGAAATATTTTATGTAAAAATGTAGCAATGTATTCTATATGTCTATTGAGTGATTTTTTTTTCTTGAATTGTTTATCATTAGTTTAACTCCTAGCATATATAAGTACCTGTAGATGTTAAAATTTTAGAATAACTTTTCTTATGTCTGATTATTTTTCTCTTTTTGTCTGTTTTGTTATGTCTGTTGTTTCCTTATGTCTGATTATTGTTTGTTAAAAGGGGAACTAAGATTCAAAGGAATCCCCAACTAACTGTGAAGTAAAATAAAAGTGGACCCAGGAAACTATTGGTCAAATGGTCCAAAAATTAAAAAAAAATTTTAAAAAATTTGGCGCTGCACTGAAAGGGACTTGTAGATTTTTACTGGAAATGCGAAGCCACACTGATGCAATCCGCAGCCGATAGAACCATTGGCAAGTGATACACTCGAATATCTTCAGCTCAAACATAATCTATTTTACCTCTCCTTATGTGCAGTGAAGTTTTTTGGACCTTCTGGCTGGCTGACCTCCTTTTGCAACTATGATGGTTAGGAACAAGATTTAAGGCAGGATCATTCATGAAACTACAATGGTCGAAACTCATGAATTTGGATCGCTATATTACATCTACATCTACATCTACATAATACCCCGCAAGCCGCCGCAAGGGCGTGTGGCGGGGGGTGTTAGGTCACCAACCGTAAAAAGAAAAATACCACATGCAAAAAACAACACGGAAAATTACACCCACAGGAGCGCACACACTCGTGCAAAAATCCCTTCATCCAATACTCATGCAAACACATAAACCGAAAAACAACTAAAAAACTGCACCCCATGATGCAGCACGAAAGACATCCTACAACACGGAAGCCAGGACACAACAAGCAAGAAATTGAAACACCACATGAAAATGCACCACGAAACACTCTGCCCCCAAAGAGTCTTTAAAAGGCAGGGAATGCGACCCAACGTTGCAGGTAGCAGGAATTTCCCCCCGCGGAGAGGGACGAGGGATTGAAAGGGAAACTTAAAAACAGATGAACAGAACATGAATGAGGTCATTCGGGAAGAATGTGTTATTATAACAAAACACATAAGGTTAGTGGAAGAGCATGCATTTAAATACAACTAATTATTTTTTAGACGCTGAGGGTGGCAAGTGGAATTTTTGCTATCTATAACCCTGCAGTTGCTATCCCGTATTGTCCGTGGGAAGAAGGAGTCCTTGAGTCGGCTAGTTCTGGCATCTATTTCCCGAATTTTATATGCATGATCCAAGCGACTAATGTATGTAGGAGTACGAATAATTTGCGAGACCTCGGTGCTGAAACATGCGGATCTAAATTTATTTAATAATTTCAATCTTGCATTGAATCGTCTCTCAGCCAATGATTCCCACCCCAAATCCATGAGCATTTCGGTGACGCTTTGCGTTTTATCGTAGGAATTTTTTACAAAACGGGCTGCCCGGCGTTGAACCTTCTCAATTTCCCGAATGAGACCTTTTTCACTCGGATCCCACACGCTGCATGCGTATTCTAAATGAGGCCTTACAAGAGCGTGGTAACAACGTTCCTTGACCTTCGAGTCACTTTTGCCGACAATGCGTCTAATGAATCCCAATTTTTTATATGCTTGACCGCAGAGTTTACGTATGTGAGTCCCCCAAGTTAAGTCTTTGGTGAATGTGACACCTAGGTATTTTACCGTATCAACTACTGCTAGGTCACCTCCAGCTAATTTGTAAGCAAATCCCGTTGATCTTTTAAAGAAATTTACCACTGAACATTTATTATAATTTAGAGTCAATCCCCAGTTAGAACACCATTTAGTAATGCAATATAAATCCTGCTCTAGAATAAAACGATCCTCATCCCCAGATATCTCCCGATAGATCACCGTGTCATCCGCGAACATCCTAATTTTACTTTTCACTTCGCGGTTCAATTACTGGCAGAAACTCATCGTGATACTCCAAAGCCAGCAAAAGATGAAACGCTCTGTATTAGATAAGAAAATCAAAATTTAGCCGAAGTCATCAGGACACATGGTGTGAGATGCACGGGCAAGCAGCGGGAATATTCACTTCTCAGTGCTCTTTTGCTGCGAATGAACGTCCGATGGCCTTTCACGTGAGCCTGCATACAGCTTCAATAACTCTGCACTACAGTTGGATCAAAATCCGCAGCATGGAATATCTAATAAGTTGCTTCACACTTGATTCATTTCTTGTTTTTCTCTTAAATTACACCAAATATTGTCTCAGATTTTCCCTTGTGCTTCCGCTTTCAACTTTTTGGCAGTTAACAGAGGGCCATTATTTTATTTTGCAGACATACATACCTATCGTTGTAACATGGTGAGAATATATATTCTAAATATTTTTTCAAGTTCTAAATCTCAAAATGATATCAAATGTAGAATATGTTTATTTGAATCTACAAATAGAACGGAAACGTGGAAGAGAAATATCTCTGGAATATTCTCTGGAATATATCTCGGGACCAATTTTAAGAATAATCTATTTTCATAAATGAACAATCATTTTTTTCCAATAACATGTGCAGTCACCAGGAAGATTCCCGAAGATCTTTCTCGAAAGTTCTCGGTGATATCGACTAGGGAATCCTCCCAAAAAGAAATAAAGGAATAATCCTTGCGGCAAGTCGACCCTCTCATTCGAATACTTACTTATCGTGCTCAGACTTACGCGAGGATTCCCGTTTGAAATCAATGTTTTGTTTCCTTTCCGATATGCTTTGGGGTAAGAAGAACGCGTGTTGACAAAATTTCACCGATTCCTGAAAAAACATCCCCTCTTTGGTAAATAATTTTCGTTCTCCTTCGGCCAGTTATACGATCTTGGGAATCACCCGTGTTGCACTTGATCTATTGTTTTTTTTACACTTTTGGGCGCACACCACCACCAAAGTAGAATTTTTTCCACCATGAGAATTGCAAGGGTCGAACCTTCCATCGATTCTCATGATAAAAAACTGAGAAACGTTTTGGAAGCCAGTGTGTGTTCTGGGAACATAATATATGTTTTTCACTCGTCACACTCACGGCTATTATTTGGGTTAATATATGATTCCAAAGTTTGCCCATGGCCGTAATATTACAGGTTACTTTAATTGTTCTTCTCTTGAGGCAAATAAACGGTTATAATCGATGTATTTCTTGCTGTCGGCCTGTGGTTTTTTTTAACGTCACTACTCCTTGAAGGAACTTCTTTTCCCATTATTGCGAAAGTTTCATCATCGCGATATATACCCGCCCCCCTCTTCAAACTTCCACCCCCGTGGACGCTGTACCTCCGTACTCTTTCGCATAACTTTGGCGAAGCACCATTGAAGAGGATCATTTCTCTTTCTTTCTCTGCTCTCTCCTTTCTTCGTCAGCGAATAGATTCTCGTGAAACCTTCCGCAGAGCACCGATATATTTTTCTGAATATTCGTTATTCAAAAAAATAACCATGGCCGCGGAATAGATGACTAAACTTCCAACGTCGCCTCGAAAGAGTTCACGGGTCGGAGCGTCATATTTTTCGAATCACGCACCTAGATGTTTATATGTATTATGTCACCCGAAAAATCGCCCTGAGGGGAAAATTCAATGGAATCCTCCCGACGGGATGAGGTCGGCTGAATGAAATGGCCCTCGGGGAGAAGGGAGCGGAGAGGTCAGAGTGAGAGAAATGGGGGCGCGGAGGGTCGAAGGGGGGGAAGGGGTCGGGTGTGACGGGAATGAGGAGGTGGGGAATCGGGGGTTGAATCTCTAGAAAAAGTGTTCTGATCGCGGCGGCATGACAAACTCCCTCCTTTTCCCAAATTCTCCCCCTGGAACATATAGCCCTTTCTTTCTACCTCTCTCTCTTTCCCTCCCCCACCTGACAACCCAACCCTTCTCTCTCTCTCACACACACACATCGCCGGTCCCACCATCTTCCTCAGCCTTTTGACCTTTTACAAGCACTCTCCTCCCCTTTACCTTCCTTCGATGCTTGTTTCCAGCCTCCCTTACTCCTCCTCCCCTCCTTTCCTCCCAGCCTTTACATTCTCCTCCGGCGCCTCCCACTTTTCCGTCTCTCCCTCTCTATCTCCGTGTCTTTTCCCAACCTTCCTCTAGTATCTTCCTCCTCTTCGTTACCCCTCGAGGGTTCTCTTTTATCTCTCGTCCCCTTTCCTTTTCCCCTCAGTATTTTCATCCCCTTCCCGACGGTCGTTTCCACGGTGCCGAGCACTAAATGGCGTTCCATTGAAGGGATGAGGGAGGGAATAAAAAATAAACCCGGCCCGGAGACTGCCCGCCCCGCCCTTTCGAGATGGAGATGACTGACTGGGTGTGCACTCAATTCCTCAAACGATCCCGACCCTCCCTCCCGTTCGTTTGCGCTTTACTCACGGTGGTTGCCTAATAGGAATTAAGGCTTTGAGCACGAGAAATAAGATCATCGGCCCAACGAACGTCTCGAAGTATTCAAGATACGTCCACTACTTTACTTTCCTTGTTATACCAAAGAAGTTGACCAAGGATGATTTAACCGCTCTGGACTTAAAGGTTTGGCATTCCCCTTAAAATAGTGCATTGATTTTTTTCTCGTTTTTTGGATTCCTTGGATGACGTCAAGGAGACGAAAATATGCAACAATTTCATAGTGTAAAAATCATTCGCCTTGACTGGGATTCGAACCCGAATCCCTAGATGTCCGGACGAGTGCTTTAGCTAGTTAAGCTGTGGAGGTATCCTTGTAAACTCAAGGTCAAGGCGAATGATTTTTACGCTCTGAAATGTCATTCATTGAAATGCATATTAGCGGATGGCTCCGTCAAAAGTTACTGTTGCGGCATCTCCCGCAGTTACATGGAGGCGAAAATAACTTTAACGTAAGGTTAACTTCCTTTCCTTTTGCACATTTATTGAAACTTTCGCACTCTCACTCATTAACTTTTTATGAAGTAAAGGGGATCGTAAGATGCGTGTGGATATTTTTCCTGTGCTAAAATTATTATTTGGTTCTGTATTATTTTCCCATTTATTCTTTCTAGTTTTATCGCGAGAGGATTTTGCATGAGGGCATAAGGAGAAGTTGGGACGGGGTCATTCGTGTCTCGCTTATTATTCCAATGAGTGCATTTCACTCGAGAGGGGAACAGAATTCATTACAAATTATTAGAATTGAGATGCCCTCCTGTATGTACGTCCGTCGGAGTTACATGTGTGCCAACCGAATGCATAAATGCTGGAGGCCTAGACCCTATCATTTCATTCGGAATGCTTTCATAAACAGTTTCTCTCGTTGACTGGAAGTTGTCGTGAAAATGCTGATTTTTTAATGATTTAATGCCCATATTTTGGGACACAAGTTGAGACAAAAATTAAATGCATCTTCAAAGGACGAAGAGCATCTAATAGTTGTAATGATGATTCGCAATTGCACAAAATAAAATTACTGCAAACCACCTTGGATGTACATATACTCCCAGCTTAGGGCGGCCACGGTGCGGTCAACCAGTTTACTTTGAAACTCTCTTTTGGCAACATTGGAAATGTTTCATAATTTTGGAAAGATCCGTTCGTTTTTGCTATTTTAATCACTCTTTTCTAGTGCCTATTTAACCCACATTTTGTGCTACGCTACTACAAAGATACAAAATGTCACAGGTTGCACTGCCTTATCCAATTATGTTTCTACCTTCTATTGATAAATATTACGCAGACTGCCTGTTCTGTCTTCGCACTCTGCCTGTCGTAATTATTGGACGATGAAATCTCCACTTCATCTTTGTTTGACCTTCCTTTCGTACCGATGGCTAATCTATTGCTGCGTTTGCTATCATGTCTTCGCCCATTTATGCACTTTTAATCATTTCACTCGCTCTTTCTTTTACGGCACACTCGTTCATATATTCTACCTTGCATTTTTTTAACAATTTTATTTCGTTCTCTGACCGGTGATGTTTTACTTACAATTGTTTGTCGTGCCTTCATCTTAGCAATATCTAGCAGACTTCTTGTTCATGGTGTGCCCGACCGACGTTACCGTCATATATGTTGGACATTATTGGTCTTGAAGCAATTTTATTTGCAACTCTTGCAGTTGTATCCTTCCGAAAAAAATTTAATTTTCAAATTTATGAGTGCGCGTAAGTGCCATCCATTCCTCAGTTCTTACTTCGCGGAAAAGTAACTCCTTGCTAATACGTTTTTCTCGCGTAACATTGTCATTTCACTTACTGCACCTGAAGTACTTGAAAAGGTTTCGATGAAACGAAGCCTAGGTTTTAATAAAAAAAATTCTACGCGGAAAATCAAATTGTCTTCTTTCACCATTACACTTTCGTTTTATGCGTAGATACTTCCGACATTCTGTTTTATAATTACCTCTGACTAACCTATATTCTGCCCTAAAATTGCAATACTCCATTTGAAAAGTCAATTTCAATATTACATATCAAGCCAAACGAAATTGATGTGACCAAATCATTGATCCGTTATGTTCACAAGGAATAGAAAAGACCTATTCACGACAGCGCGTATTATCGGCGGCTTCCCTCTCTGTGAGGCAATTTACAAAATATCACCGTCCCAATATTATAAACACCCATTCTTCCCATCGATGTAAGCAGGGTTTGAATTTTTCGATCCTCGTTATCACTCGGTGAAATAAATCCATTTCTATGCGGGGGAACTTGTAAATGATATTTACAGACGACGATAATAAGGCAAAACGGTTCGCACACTTAGGTTCAGTCTCCGAAAAAATAGCCCATCATTAATTTTGGAAAATGGAATTTGGTTCGCTCCAATTCACCCCAACGGTGACGTCAAAACCGGTTCGCGGAGGAATGGTAGCATCGTTATTGCAGTCCAAGACCCCATCAGTCGAACGCTCTGATTGGCCAATTCACTCGTGGGAAAAGATACCCGAGCGTAAAAAGTTATATTTTTGGGACATCTATCACATTTCTGTATCGGGAGAAGTCATTCATATTAGTTATGTCGTCGTGAATGGCTCAATCTTGAGAACTTCCATTCGGTATAGAGTTGGTCCAAGAATCAAGGCCGCCTCGAGCTTAATAAGTCTGGAATAAGAAAAATATCGATATTGGAACACAAAGAAAAGGTTTTCGAGGAGGCGAAAAGAAGCTTTGAAAAAGTCCCAATTCTCACTTATCGTATGGACCTCCTCTTCTCCTGCGGAATATTTTCAGACCCCCGATAATCCGTCCTCAAATTTGAACCTTTCATACCGGTCGTAATTCACGAATCAAAATTTGAATTTTATGACCCATTGATATTATGTATTTCGTTTCACTTCCAAATAACTTTTAATTAACTCGGGGATAATTTAGTAACAAAGTACGTAAAATACTAAGTAAAATAAGCTTTGCTTACTACTTTTAGTGTTTATTGTGGGGTAAGTGGATCCTAACGTAAACCCACAGAGTTATACTTGTGCATTATTTACAATAACTATGGGCTCTATTTCCTCCAAGACCTCATTCTCTATCTTTTTGTTAAATGGAATTGTTAACCAGTTTAAAATTATACTCTAGGTGTTTTTTTCGGTCTATCCACAATAAATCGTTTAATAGGTTTCCATGCCATATATTAAATTCAATCTATCGAAGGAAGAATTTAATCTTCAACCTATCTCTCATCACTCTCCTCTGCCACTATCTAATGACAGACAAATGTTTTATTCTGTCACGTTAAGCCTGTGTAGGTTTGAACATCACCGTTGCATGTTGCATATTGAATTGAGAAACCTATAATGAGAAAAATTAGGAATGTTATTTACAATCTAGATAGCATTAAGATAGAGTATCATCAGCGTTGACTTTAATAACATTAAAAATTCAGATGCAGTCATGATAAACGCGAGATTCCCATTAACGCCAGAGCAATGCGTGCGCAATCCGGCATGGCCGCCAACTTCGTGAGAAACAGAGTTAATTAAATAAAAAGAGACGTTTCAGGCGTGATATGGTGGAATATCATAATTAATTGAAAGTTAAAAATTGGCAATATTTTCCACAAAATATTGCCAATTTTGAATTTTTAATTAGGGTTAATCAAGGGAAACCAAGTCCATAGCATTCTAGACGAAGCATTTGGATGCATGCTTGTGATATTTAGAATCGATTTCAAGCCAAGTTCTCTCGTCCTCGCTGCTTATGCTATATTTTTCACTTGCATCCGACTGTTCAAAATCCTATAATGTTTATCAATCAATAATGTGTAGCCTAATAAAAGGATCTCTTTAAAAAGTTCTCTCATCAAGTATAACGAAAAATAGAATTCGTCGCAAAAAAGATCAAGGGACCTGATAAACATTCATAGATATACGGGGACTAATCAATGAAAAAATTAGACGAAACAACCATCAGAACAAACTGTACTCACAAAGAGAGGCCTGGAGTCCTCCCGTCAATCTCATCACTGAATTCCACATGCTGTACATCTACATAGTACCCCACCAGCCGCCGCAAGGGTGTGTGGCGGGGGTTGTTAGGTCATCCCCCGTAAAAGAGAATAAAGCCCACAATTCAGTGCAATGTGATTACAATGTCGTATATATTCATGCAAAAAACTTTTGAGTTTATATGGACTAATTCTTAGCATTTATGGGGAGGAATATGGCCGGATGTTATCGTCAGATCAGTGCTAGTTTTCACCTCAAAAAGGGAAAGGAAGCCATGGGTTTGAGGATCATAGAAAATTAGCTTGATTGCGAACGCAGCTTATGTGATACTTAGCAACATAAGTATGAGGATAGAGATGAGAGAAAATGATTGCATGGGGGATGATCGTCATTGCTTTGATAAGGGGAGAGCCATGTGCGATCCCATAGCAGGATTGGGGTAAAGTATATAGAGGAGCATAAAATATAACCAGAATGAACCTATTTCTGTCTGTTTCGTAGATTATTGGAATTGGTTGGAATTAATTGATATATTGCAGAATTGGGATGCATGGGATATACATGGAAGGTATAAAAAGTATCAGAAAAAGTTTCTGAAAAAAGGATTTATTTCAGATGTTCCTCCCAGACGCTACAATGCCTCGAAATTATTCAAAGTACATCCCTTGAGCGTCGGCACACTTTTGACAGAGCGCCTTTTCCACGACCCTAAGGCTCCCTGGTAGGCGGATTCCAGAAGATCCTTAAGGGTACGCTTGCAAGCTTCTTTTACGGCACTTTTCCTCCTTAGAGTCCCATAGTGGTGTCCTTTGAGGAAGAATTTCATTTTTGAGAATAGAAAATAGTCTACTGGTGCCAATTCGGGACTCTAAGGGGGTTGGGGAATCATCGCGGTGTCGTGGTAGAAGATCTTTGCGAGCAAACACTCGACTATACTCTTAGTTGCCCTTCCAAAGACCTCCGGAACGAGTTTAGCGTATATCTTTCGCATTGCCAAATTTTTAGTAATAATGGTGTATGCACTACCATCTTATCAATGCCAATGTGATGTGCGACTATGCTTACACTTAACCGACGGTCTGAATTCACCATTTCACGCACACGTCTGGAGAAAATCACTACCGATACTTTTTGTACAAACCTTGCAGGTAATGGGGTAGAATTAATCAATGTATTGCAGAAAAAAAGTATTTACTTTCAGATGTCGGAGACTTATTAGCGACATGTAAATGTCTCAGACTGCTAAGTTGCGAGTGGCAGATGATGAATTGGGATGAATAGTGTTAAGGAAGTGGAGATAAGATACGGTTCTGTCCGTTATCACCCGTCGTACATCTGCGTAAGAGTTTGCTTGGTTGCAAACTTTATACTGGAGATAATTTTACAATCTTAGCTTTTCAAGAATTGTTATCTTTTGAACACATTATAATCTTTATAAATATTTCTTTTGGATGTTTCCCCTCGATGAAACTTGCCAAATCCTCCTTTCATTCGAAAATTGCATTTCAAATGGTGATTCGCAAGTGAACTCTTACCTTGACCACCCTATTCAACGAGTGTTGTAGACGTCAGATGGGCTTAGGAGAGCCAGCCAAGTGACTATTGAATTCGAGAACTCGGGAACAGTTTACCATTAATGTTGGTTGGGTGCCATCCTCACTCTCCCTCCCCCATCCACTGGATGGATGGAAAGGGGTTGTCCTTTACATCGCCCCCTCACTACCCTTGAACTTTCCTATTCCCCACAGAAATTTAATTCAGCCAACTTGCTTTCTCTCTCGTCCCTTCAATTCTCACACACTTGTCGCATTCATAGTCTCCCTCCCGTGGCCCTCTACTCTTCCTCCGCACACGCCTAACCCCCAGACTCCGGACTGCCCCTCACCGCAGCACTTCCCAGCCCCTTCCTCCGCCACCCTCTTCCCAGAGGGAAAGAGACGGTGCGGGAGGGGCTTTCTTTCCCCTCCCCCACGCCACTCACTGAGCTGTCTATCCGGCCACTTCATTTCGTTCCCGGAGAGGGTCTCCACTAATACGGTTAAATGAACTCAACACACACGCACACACGGGCAGCCAGGCGGGCACCGTCACGCACCCGCGAACACTCGTATCCGTTCACCCCTAATTCGCCGGCCCTGCCGACACAAACACGAGCGTGGTGGGCAAGGGAGTGCCTCCTCTGGTAGCACATGATCCCCGCGGTCATAACTGGCACCCAGCGCCACCTCATCCCACCTGGGCTAACCAGTGTCGAATGGTGTCCCTCTCCCAGCCTCCACCGTCATCCTCCTCGACGACCCAAAGCACTCGACACCCGATTCTTCTCATTTTAGTTCACTCACTTTCCCCTTTCTCTATTTATAGACTTTTTTTCGATCTCCACTGTGTTTGCCCTCCATTTCTATTGACTGTATGCACTCATTAGTGAAACAAACAGAATTGGCGAGGGTAGATCCCTTTAATTACTTGGGTGTAACAATTACTCACGATCTGTCCTGAGGAAAGCACATAGAAGACATATGCGGTCGTGCTAATAAAAACTTGGGATTTGTAAAAAGAATTCAAGGTAAATGCGACGAAAAAGTGAAGGTACGATGTTTTCTTGCCCTAGTCAAGCCCCACCGAGAGGGTGCTGCTAGTATATGGGATCCTCAAGAGATAAATTTGATTTCGGAATTGGATCGAGTTCAGCGGAGGGGGGCTAGATTTGTCAAACATTGTTATGACCAACGCTGCAGCGTGACTACTTTGCTATTAAATTCAGGCTGGGATTTCCTTACACAGCGGCGTTTACAATATAGATTAAACTTATTAAAAACATTAAAATATGGGTCCTTTTCCGATGACTTCAAGAACATAATACGAACCCCAAAGTATTACGGGCGGAGGAATCACGAATGTAAGATTAGAGAGATTGACTGCAGGACAGACAGATTTAAATGGTCATTTGTTCCAAGAACAATAAGAGACCAGAATGCTTGTAATCGAAATCCCCCAGGAGCCGGCTCGATACAATAAGTATTAAACTACAAGGTAGGGACTGCGCATGGTTATACGAGTTTGTTTTTTTTTTTTTTTTTGCAGGTTCCCCCACCTTTCCGCATCCATTTGAAAAACCCTAACGCCCTCATCCCTTACTCTTTCCTCCTGGTGCTGCACCCCCTGCCACACACCTTTTTGGTGGCTCGCAGGGTATTGATGTAAATGTAGGTGTAGATCAGATGGTCGGCGTGATCCCCGTTATGTGAGAAATTTAGTAACAGCTCAATTTCACTCGAAAGCGAGAGGACGACATTACACGGAGGGCATGGCGCGTTTGACTATGGAAATTTTTTTTTCTCATGACTACTGCTGAAAATATGGCTAAAATCATAACCATCCCCCATATTTACTGTTTTTAGAACCATTCATCACGGTCGACATTCACGACTATGCATATTTACTTAGTTTAAGGAATTCTAAAGTCTCTCTCTTTCTTAAAACTGACCAATGAGAACATTCCCATGGGGCATCATCGTGTAATCCATCTTGGTTCGTTGACTCAAGTCCTCTACTTCCGTCCGGTATGGATGACTTAACCACTTGACTTGATGGGTATATATGAATCATTTCGCGGGTTACCTTATCATTGGGCGACATATCCGTTTCTGGCTTTGTGTGTACGCAACGATTCCCTTCAAGGAATCTCTTGTTGCATTAGTTTAGTTACATTCTGGCATGGGATAAGATTAAGATTTTCATGGCAATGCCAATTTTTTCCCTTTTCGCCTGGGAAAATTCTCGGAGAAATGGGAATAACTCTCCCTTTAGAGGTTTTGCAGCTTTTCCCAATCTCCTTCCCACGCGTCCTCCTCCAGTTCCGCTTGGTGAAAACCTTCCCCCTCCAATATCTCTCCTGCCGGTGTTAACCCCGTTTCCCCTCATCTCCTTCGCCCTCTTCCACATCAACCCAGGCCCTGGTCAGTAGAGTGGCGTGTGTTGGGACCGCGCGGAACTTCGTTCGAGGGCCGCACAAACACAAACTCGCAGGCGTTTACAACCGAAGGCTTTACCTTTTCTTTTCCATTTTCGACGCAACAGCTTTTCATTATTTTCTTCCACCGGCCTTCGGCAGTTCAGTCCATTTTGTAGTGGATGGGACGGGATGGTAAGTGAAATCCTCAGGTCAAAGACGTGAACTTTCGATTTGAAGCGTAGAAAGGTCACGTGGAATCTATATACAGTTTTCTTTTGTTAGTTAATTGTGAGCAATGAGTAATAATGTGCAATGTCTTTTAGTCTCTAACAATTTGGATGGTAGTATAACATTCACCGACGCCGGGTTTCTCTCCACCATTCATCCTCTCCTGTTCATCCGTGATGGCCAAATGACCTCAGCCGTCGGTCGCCTGCCGTAAATACTACTACTACTACTTCATAATCTATTCCTAATTCTCCTTTTACGATGCGACAATTTCAGAGTGTAAAAATCATTCACCTTGACTGGGATACGAACCTGGAACCCTCGATGTACAGCCGAAGGCTTTAGCTAGTTTAACTATCGGGGCTTCCTCTTAAACTGTAAAATTCTGGGGGCTTTATTAGAAGAACAGGACAACAACAAAGGAACAAGATCTCGGTCAAGGCGAATGATTTTTACAGCCTGAAATTGTTGCATTGAAATGCATATTAGCGGATGACTCCGTTGAAGGTTACTGTTGCGGCATCTCCCGCAATAGCAGTGGCAATTGCAAGAACAAGTATAAAATAATCATAAAACAACATTAAGTTATTTTTGGGAATGTTTAAAAAAACTCACCTCGATGTATACGACTTTTAGTGAAGTGTGTTGGCTCAGTAATTTAAACGATGAAACCGAGTAAATGATTGTCTGAAGATAAAAAGAACTTCGCATTTAATTTCAACCATTTAGAAATTTGGGCTTCCTTGGAAATCAATCCTAAGGTTCACAATTTCATGTTTCATCGCTAAATACTGCGCATACGTGTATATGTGAAGTGAGTGTGATGCGTGGAAAAAAATTCAAATTCTAACATTTTTTTCCGAAAAAGCATTTGTTGCCATAAAAGGCAAAAAAAATTGCTGTAATTTAATACTTTTTTGCCGCAAACGAACCGACCGTAGTTTTTAGAATTAAAAGCAAGCAAATTGAGACGCGATGACTAAATATTTTGCAAACAAGAAGTTTTCTAAATCTTAAATCTAAAAGTTTTATAATAGGAATTTAAGTTTAAATGTACTTTTTTAACTATTCTATTTTATTCTCTTGTCATTTTGAGGTAATGGTGAATGACCAGAAATTTATAAAATATTGAAACAAATGATCTTATAGTCGCCGTTACGCAAAAAAGTTGAACACAAAATTTAGCAAAATCTTTTCACCGAACTCGGATTTCATAATATTTTGCAAGTTTTACACACGTTTAACTTCAATTTGACGCCTGAAAATGTTTTCACTCCAACAAACCCATTAACGGATTTCAGTTTTTTAATTTAAAAAAACGGGGTCCCTCGTGACTTGCGAGCGGAGAAAAAAGAGAGAGGGCTTCGGGTTGGCTCCGTTCTAATCGCAAGCCTCTCAATATATCTCTCGCCCCGATGAACCGAAGAGTGAGTGATGTGCCAATCGTTGCATGACGGGCCGATTTTGAGCGTCGGTCCGTGCCTTGTTAGGAAGGACCCCTCGCGATACCCGCCGGAGGGAGGGGGCGGCTCAATGGCCCCCGTGTTGATTGGAGTCGGGTTATTTCGGGGCGGCAGCGGAGACTGCGACCGAAGAGAGCGGAACACGGGCCACGCCGACTCGAATGCCCGCCCGGGAGATGAATGCCCTTCGAAATACTACCACTGTCATCCACTGGTCGGTCATAGGCGCAAGACAAAAGGAGATAGGGCCCTCACCGCGATGATTCAGCTGGTGACCCGTCGACGGCCGGGGGGCCGCCTCACCAAGCATCGAATTTCATCCCGGCGGACGCGTTTTTTTTAACCTATCTAAATCTATCAAGTGGGGAGGGGTGGTTTTATGGTAGTAATAGCATTTAGGGGAGACGACCGACCGACAGCTAAGGTAATTTCCGCGATCAAGGATGGACCGGAAAGGATGAAGGGTGGAGAGAAACCCGGCGTCGGCAAGGGGTCCGCAGTTTAACGTCCCATTCGACAGACGGCGTATTAACTCAAAGTGCCCTCCATAAAGCACCTCAAGTAGGGATCGGGATACCACTGATAAACATACGACGCCGGCAGGATTCGAACCCGGGCACTCCGCGTGAGATGCCAGTATGATAGTCACCGAACTATCTCGATCCCCGATGGTTTTATATTTCATTTTATGGGCTGCCTGTAAAGGTTCTCATTTAAGATTCACAATGTTTTTGTTCACTCAAAAATCCCCGAAGATTGTGCTCACGGAATCGAAATTAATGTGATTAGCCCCCAGGAGAGAGGGATGTAAAGGTTGCAGCTGCGTCGGCTTTGCACGTCAGAGATGAATGACTTACCCTTGCGAGAATAAATCCAAACCAACTGTTGACTCAAGTGAATTATCTGAATCATCCAGCGGAAAGGCTGCGGAGATCAGTCAACTGCGGGGAGTGAATATCTGAAATTTTTTCCCAACGGTTGGCTCGTTGCACTTTTTACCTGATTGGTTTCTCATTGCATGCCTTCGCGATCATTATGGCGGGCTAATTTTTCAGCGTGAAACGGGCGAGTCCTTTGCAGGAATAAAAAGGAATACATCAAGGAAAATAAAGGAAAAAAAGCAAGTTTTAGCCTTCGGAGTTTAGTTCGAAGAGCTGCACCAAATTAAATATAGTTGAAGTTATTTATTTTCGTCGTTTTTGAGAAACCTATAACCTGCAGAGAGTTCAAAAATGATAAAAAAATTAAGTAAAATATGTGAAAACCAACTTTATTTTATGAAATGAAAAAATGCCAATGACAAGCGTGTTTTGGGTGAGATCCTTATTTACCATTCGTCTATCGTAAAAATAATCTCGGAGTAATTAATAAAGCACCCTGGGCCAAAATTTAAATTATCTTTATTTTTGGATAGACAAGGGATACTGTTTTAGAAGAATTTTCGTGACGCAAGAGCGTTCAGAGTAAATATAAAAACTATTTTCGTATTTTTCTTATTTCATTCATATTCTTAAATTAAATCAAACCATACTTAGAGTGCGACGCTTCGTGCGTGCTGAAAACTATGCGTGTCTTTGATGTTATGCTATTTTGAACACATTTCATCTCTTTCGATGATCCTGTGTCACATTCGCTCTATATTTCAGTGCTCTTATTCCACAGAGTGGGGCTATCCAAAGGGTATCGCTAAATCATTTCCGCTCCGATCTTGCTCAGCCTGTTGCTCTCGGAGCAAATATTAGGAAGCATTGGGCAAACTGAGACGAGAGTGGAAGTCGCAGCCCTTTGGGCCGTTTGACTATTAACCGCTCAGAGATATTTGACTTATCTTGTAAAAAGTAAAAAATCGTACATCCCCATCATCAATGCAAATACTTTTGTCAATCCTTTGGGAGATGGAGTCCCTTGGGTTGCACGGTAGTAATTAAAATAGTTAATCATCCGAAAGGATGTCTTCAGGAATATTGTATTTGTAAATATAAGATCTTTATAAGTTCCATGAAACTGCGGGAGATTCCGCGAGAATGATTTACCCCCTCTGAAATTATTGCATTACAATGAACATTTTCCGGATTACTACTTCAAAAGTAAATGTTGTGGCATCTCCCGCAGTGTCTTGGAAGTTGTCAAGGGTAAAATACCCTGATTGTTTAAAGTTGGCTTTAGCCTCGTGGACTGTGGCACTTCGCCCACGGCTACGAATGCCTGTGACATTGTATCCACGTTTTTCTTCAGAACATCGTATTACTTTAAAGCCCCAAAAATCTCGGTAGCTTAGCTGACTAAGGGTACTTGGCCGCCCATCGAGTGATCAGGGTTCGAAATCCTGGCAAGGCCAAGGATTTTTTTATGCTCTTTAATTTTTGCTAGATCTTAACAATTGGGTTGAGTTTTATTTGGTGTTACTTGTGTATTATGAAATTTTATGGCTGGAAATTGCATATATATCAATCTTTGGAGCGGTTGGCTGCAATTCTGTTTCATCTATCCAGGAAAAAAGGGACATTATTCCCTAGTAGTAGTATTTAGGGGAGGCGACCAACAGCTGAGGTCATTTGCGATGGACAGGAAAGGATGAAGTGTGGAGAGAAACACGGAGTCGGCATTAATCTACTGTTAACGAAAGGTGCCAAGGGGTCCGCACCTAAACATCCCATCCGACGGACGGCGCACTCACTCAAAGTGCCCTCCACGAAGTACATCAAGTAGGGACCGAGATACCACTGAAAAATATCTGCAAGTATGTTAGCCTTTCGATCATTTCAATCCCCACCTACGCAATTCCTGATTGATTCTGAAATTTAACTGCGCATGTATCAAACCCTTTCTTTTGGCTGATTGGGTGACCTTGTTTGACATCGGTCGCAAATGGAAAACCCACCTAAGTAGTTTTAATTAAATAATCTACGTAAATAGACGGTGATTTATTTTTATGTCTTATTACATCGAAGAAATAGACATGTATATTCTTTAACCTCGGGGTTTAAACTCGAGGTAGCGTTTCCATGAGAGGTTTATTTTAAGGTTTACTATGTAATATTTGCATGTTATGCAATAAGTCTTCAACGAATACGCACTATACAAGATGCAAATCATAATGAATTTCGGAAGTTGGCTGACTTAGAAGTTAAGAACGATCAAAATCAGTGGGGAGGTGTTATTTTGAGTGAATAATGAAGTTCGAATGAACAGATATAACAAATAATGAGGGGACTTCGTCGCGAGCAAAAAGGGAAATTTTCGAGGTTTAAGTCAGTGACATTTAATTCGAATAGGAAATTTAATATTGGACAACAAATATTTTTCATATTTACGATACTTCCGAGGTTGTGTTGGGCCCTTCGAACCTATAAACTCGAAATCTAGGATCAAGATATCTCCGATAGTCATAAACGCCAATAGTATTTCTAGAATTGGAATTTAAGAATATGTATTCATTTATTTTGAAAAAGATAAAAAATGAAGTACCAGGTGCGGTAACACAACTTCCTTTTTTCAAACGCAAAACGCTTTCAAAAATGGAAGTTATGTTGCCACACCCTGTGCTTAAAACAGATTTCCTAGCTGAACGCGAGAAAAGTGGCACTAGTGGTATTTGATTCAAAATATTTACCTATGGCATTAGGATTTCGATACAAGAGTTGAATGAAAGCGATTTTTTTTACATATTTCATTACAGACTCAAGGCTTGCCAAATAAAACCTAATGTTATACGGAGTGAGTAATGGAGACCTTTGTTTGATATCATTCAGTATGTTATCATACGTTCGATCTAGTACAGTGTTACCTTCAAAAATATGTTGTCAGAAGGTTGAAATCGATTTATGACGAGGGTAGGCTGAAGACTAATGCACACATGCTTGTTGACCATAAACAAAATTACCTTTAGAAGCACTCCTGGAGGTATGTGGAAATAACATTCCCCCTAAAAAGCATGCGCTGGTTGTGGTCGTTACATTAATCCAGGGTATTTTGAGAAGCGGAAGTATGGAGACGTGTTTTAGTGCTAGGTCAACGCGAGATAACTATTCTTTTTCTCGAATCCAGGGCTTGGAAGCTGCCTTCACCCCATCGCCTGAGGTAAAACGATTACCCTTGAGGTGTCTCTTTAGTTGAGGAAACATATAAAAATCGCAAGGCACGAGATCGGGGTGTAATAAAGAGGGTTTTGTTTGTTCTCTTCTGTGTGACTTACTCGCGTTGGCGCAGCACTAGAACACGTCTCCAAACTTCCGCTCCTAAAAATACACTGGATGAATGTAAAGAGTTAAGGGGGAAAGTTACTTCCACATGCCACCAGGATTGCTTCTAAAAGTAAGTTTGTTTGTGGTCTACAAACATGTGTGCATTAGTTTTCAGCCTACCGTCGCATCAATAAATTTCGCAAAACATTTATACGTTTTTAATTGTGCATTTTATCTGTATCGGAATCTGCACTTAAACCAAGAAGTTTTGATGCACATTTTTTCGTCTTAATATTGCCAATATCATTCGTTAAGTCTATGGTCCGAGCCTCACCCTAACGGATCATTCTAACCGGATCTCACTTTCGCCTGAACGAAATCTTTTGCTTGGATTATTTTTTCATTTCCTTCGTAATCCTCGCCTTCTTTTCTATTCTAACCGGCTCGGGAGACTTAATGGCGTCGCATACTGACTTGTGAACCGTGAGGCATAATACTCGCGTCTCCGGCTCCCATTCAACCCGGATTCTTTATCCCCCTTTTCCTTTATTCCTTCTGGCCCGGAGGTAATATTCCCCAAATCACGGCCATCTTCCCTCTGACTGAGCCTGTTCCCATTCTCTCCAAAAACTTTTTTTTTTATATTTAACTCATTACGTCCGAGTTCCTTGAGTCCTATCGTAGTCCTAGTCCCGGTTGATCCTCGCATTACCCCCGCCACCCCCGCTCCACCTCCCCGGCAACCCTCCCTTCCCTGATCCCTCCAATCAAACCCCTTTCCAAAGTCCCTCGCTCCGGCCAGAGCTCTTCTTTTATTTCTCCGGTCCCCTTTCACTCTCTCCCTCTCATACTATTTTCAACCTTTCGGTGAGAGTTTACTTTCTCTATCTTTTGAAATGTGCATAATGCTACCGCTGGTTTTGTATCGGTAAATAAAATTTACCATAAGCAATAGAGCAGTGAACTCACAGAAAACATTTATTGTATGCGGTATTTTCTGTGAGATTGGCTATTTTTTTCAGTACTATGCTTAGTTTTCCCAGCAAAGTTTCTATAGGATGAAAGTTCCACTCAAAATCATTTCAATAAAGGACCACAAATCGAAGTATATTTTCGAATTACCCGCTAATTAAGCAGTAATTTTCAATTGAACTCCTCCATTTCTCAAAGCTATTAGTCTCCTTTTCGGGGTGGACTCATGTGGAAAATTCATAGTTCATAGTTTATTTAACGCCTATCAAATATCCAGTTACCAAAGTACGTGTTTACGATATTTTATACAGCGCTCTTTAGCTTGGGCATTTGTGTTTGAATGTAACCAATTTCCAATTTCAATTTCCAATTAACCAATTTCAAATAACATTATCAAACTAATGAACGCGAAGGTTGGCTTTATAGGTGAGTTTAGAGTTCATTTAAAACGAAGAGTTCCTTAACTCGGCACATTTAACTCGCCATGACAACACTTCTTTCCAAATTCCGTCCGATGCTTCAACTCTACGACACACCAGGCAGAGTACCACGCATAATTATGTATTTATTTACAAAATTATTGTGCAATTATAATAATTCCTCAGTGTCATGATCAGTGATGTCATGATAATATGATTCGAATATTGTTTGACTGCAGATATTTGCCCAATCCCTTCTTATGCGAAATCCCGAGCATAACAATTTTTCTTTATTTTGGTTTGTTTATTTATTCTCATGTTATTTGCTCCTTGGCAGTTCTCTTGGACCTTTTTATGTTACTTCATAGTCTCTTTTTAAAATACTTATTTTGTCTCAAGGTGCTACTAATCCATGTGGTTCTCCTTTCCCTTATAGTACCTCGTGCCTTCACCTTCCCTTCTTATCTCCTTTACACGCATCCATTTCTCGCCTTATCCGAATGATCTTCACCGACGGTATTCAGCCCCAGCCGTTGAACGTCATTGTCTTTTCTACCTTCCCAATGGTCGGTAGCATTTTTAGCGACTTTTCATGATCATTTTCTACATTTAAATGATTTAAAAATTAGATTTAATTCATAGATATTTAATCTGATTTTTGATGTATTTAACTTCTTAAAACCTAGTTTTTAACACCAGTAGTCCATGTCCTTAATTCATAGAGTTCAATACATTGTAATGAATGTAAGATTATAATTTTTCTGTGCTTTGCTTTACTCATTTTCCCCTGGTCAGAGGAAAAGAGGAAGATTTTGAACTAGGTCTAGTAGCAGTAGTTTTAGGGGAGGTGACCGACAACTGATGTCATTAGGGATGGCTTTCCAAGAAGAAAGGGTGGAGAGAAACCCGGCGTCTTGACAGGCCTACCCTTATCGAATGGTCCGTAGTTTAACGTCCCATCCGACGAACGGCGTACTCACTTAAAGTGCTCTCCACGAGCACCTTAAGTAGGGATTGGGATACCACTGATAAATATCTGCCTTCTACAGGATTCGATCCCGAGCCCTCTCGGCGACAAGCCAGTACGTTAGCCACCGCACCATCCCGATCCCCGAACTAGTTCTCTCGGAGTAATTTATCACAAGCGGTCAAAAGAAGCTCATAAAGAACATTAAAATGGGTCCCAATAAAAACGTGGCGAGGTTTCTCGCCGACGGCACTAACCTCTATTGCTGATTTGGTAGTTTCGTGCGCGGGAGTCCTCAAGTGACCGCTTCGCCCCGTCCTCTTCCCTTTGCTCGACTAAGGGCTCCCTAGTCCATCGTCAATCTCCAACTCTACCGAGTATACCTCTCTCCCATTCCAACCTTTACTCGGCGGACTTTATGGCGTGTCATAATTTTATTTTCTTAAACTTTTGGAGCTGATACAATACCAGAACTTGACGTAACTTTTGAGTGCTCTCAAATTTTTTTTCTGGGATTCGCAGTTCGCCATTTTATTCTTCCTTTAGAAAATATTTTATCAAACTTTTTTGCTCCTGAACCAATTTCTTACCACAATCTTATTTGAGAATGTTATTTCGAAGGTATGAATTAACATACGAGGGTAGGCTTAAAACTAATGCACACATGTTTGTAGAAAAAAAAATGACCTTCAGAAGCACTTCTGGTGGCATGTGGAAGTAACATTTCCTCTCAACTCGCATGCGCAGGTTTTTGAGGTCGTTACATTCATCCAGTGTATTTTGAGAAGCGGAAGTATGGAGGCGTGTTCTAGTGCTATGTCAACTCGAGTTAAACAGCGTGCTGTTATCGAAGTTTTGCCTGCTGAAAAAGTGAATCCTACTGAGATTCATTGTCGTTTAAAGGCCGTTTTTGATGAGGATGCGTTGATAGTTCTACTATTTATCGATGAGTAGAAAAATTTCGTGGCTGCGAGCCTAGAAAATCCATAATTGTTGATGAAACGGCGGACGTCCGATCACTGCCACCGACGATAATCATCGCAAACTCATAGAAGATTTTATTCAAAATGACCGGCAAATTACTCAAAAGCGTATTGCAAACCATATTGGAATATCCAAGGAGCAAGTCGGCTTCATAATTGAACGATTGGGATACCGTGGAATCTGTGCACGATTGGTACTACCCCATCTCAACAGACGAGAACGAACAAAACCCTCCTTATTCCCCCGATCTTGCGCCTTTCGATTTTTATTTTTTTCCTCAACTCAAGAGACACCTCAAGGGTAATCATCACACCTTGGACGATCAGGTGAAGTATAGTATATGTCACTGTCAACCACAGCGCGCTGTTCAACTCGCGTTTACATGGCACTAGAACACGTCTCCATTCTTCCTCTTCTCAAAATACGTTGGATGAATGTAACGACCACAAACCTTCGCATGCGTGTTGAAGGGGGAATGTTACTTCCACATGTCACCAGGAGTGCTTCTAAAGGTCATTATGTTTGTGGTCTACAAGCATGTGTGCATTAGTTTTCAGCCTACCTTCGTATCATTCCCTGTAGTGCTATAGACTAAACCTGAGAGTGAATAAAGCTGTTTAACCAATATGATTGTTATGGTGACGGTAATTCAATCTATGATTACAAACTCTCACTTTCGGTTACTTTGACTGCTGTTCATGCCTATATTCTAAATGATGAGCATAGAGAAGGCATGGTCAACCCATTATCGTGATCGGTGACAATGGTATTCCGTATGAGTTTTCATTCGCAGCATTATATAATTTCCAGTACTCGGAACTCTTGCGTCAAAGGTTGTAAATAGTGGTCTAGGAGGTCACGAATGGCATTGGAATTGGACGTTATTGGATAAACCAAGCGAGGAAAGGCTGTGCATGCAATATTCGCGCTGTTTACTCAAGGGCCATTCCGGAAGAGCCGGGAAGAGAAGGAATTGTACCCTTCCACCTTCCTCCGCGCTCGCTCATTTCCCATTTCAACATCTTTACCTCATTCTTCGTCGCATCCAAGCCTCCCATCCGCCCCCACCCTCCCCCATCCCACATATAGCAAACGGGGGGCAGGGGGGGGGGACTTTCCACCCGCATTCACCCAGCATTTAGTTCCATCTCGACGAAATAATCGCGTTGCCCGGGGAAAGGGAGACTCGCTGTTTTGAATGACTCTATCTTCTTTTTTATTTGCATAACTTCTCGAATTTCCTCTTTTTTTCCCCCCCGGCTGCCTTGTTTCAATCGGGGAATGTGTTCCCTTATTCCCCGCCTCCCCCACCCACTACTGCCCCTCCCTCGGTTTGCGCCCCACCCCCAACCACCCCTTCCTCCCTCCCCACCCATTCACCCTCCGCGGCCTGCGTGTCCCTCTTTCTTTCTCTCCCACTCAAAAAACGGGCCGGTGGAAAATAAAGGGTTTTTTTAAGCGCGAGACGGGGAGGGTTGAAAGGAGAAGGATGGAGAATGTTATTTTGGAGGTGGAGGTTTATGGGTATGAGATACGTAATATGGCTGGAGGTGGGAGGGTGAGGGGGAGGAGACGAGTGCGAGGAAGGACCGCTTTTGTGTCTCTCGTGACAAAATGATTTATAGCTTCCACTCCAGTACGCTGAATCCAACGAATTCTCCTCTTTGTCGGAGGAAATAAAAATTTAAAAATAAAAATGACCGGGAGGGAAGTGCGAGGTTATCTATATATGCTGCTAGCACTCGCTCATCCTATGCTTTATTTCGCCACGCATTAAAAACAACGGATAAGAGCATACGCTATCGCTTTCCGACGTAAGAAAAAGCCCTAATGCAAAAAAGGGACATTTTTAAGCTTTGCACACATGCGCGGGAGTGCTTTACGTGTCCCGGCAGCAAGTTCGTCCGAAACTCATGGCCTCTAATCGGGTTAGAGGTACGAGAAGTCCTTTTTCACGGATTGCCTCCGGTTTGTTCTGTCCCGTTTGGGTTTGTGTTCCACACTAAGCATTGCCATTCCGCCAGATCTCCCATTGGAAACGGATGTGGACCATCCAAGGTTTGTCCTGCTATCTTTTTGTTTCGCGGATCAAAAGAAGGAATGTCATCCCATTAGAGTGGAAATCACGTTCGTCCAATCTTAATGGGCTTTTAATGGATCTATTATTCTGTCCATGATGTCGGTCATTTCGCTAAAGTGTCGTTTAGAACCCGGAGTTGACTCGTTGCGGGGCACACGTTGAATTTAAACGTATTCATGCATCGGCCCCGGCTCCTGTACGGCTTTTTTTTAACCACGAGCGAATTACTTGGAGTAATTTACTGCCGGTCTAATCGTTACCGAAATGTGGTCCATTATTGCAGGGATGAAAACAGCATGATTTTATATTTATTAGTGCTCGTAGTTAAAAACGCGTATGCACCTCTCTTCTCATAGACTCTTCCTAATTAGAGTCAGTTCGATAAAAATATGTCAATCGCAAGCACGTACGCTCTTAGGTGGGTCTCGGGATTAACGCTTTTTTCTGTTTATCAGCCGATTATTCTTTACATATTATTATCAGAAATGAAAAATAGTAACATTGTGATTCCACTGAATGTTTTTTATTTTTTTCAAAATATTTTTTAAATATTTTAGTGGAACCCAAAGTTACTATTTTTCATTTCCAATATGAATCGATTCCATAAAGTTACACCGGAAACCATCAATTATATCCTTATCAGTTTAATACACACCTGTTTTGGTCTACTGAGAACTCATGCACTTGATGATAATTACAGAAATGTTGTATTCTTCAAATTGCTTTGCTACAATTAATTTCGCCAAATGTAATATGGTGATTTTATGAAGCTATATTATATTGATGCTTAGCGCATGTATAAGAATTTGGGATAAAGAATGTTCAAGCGTGCATTTCAACCTTTTCTTGGCCGTATTTCTCGCCGTATGTTTCATTGTTTTGGGAGTAGGTAATTTTGGGAATACTTTAAAATTATTTGTAAGTGCATCTGCTTTTCTTCAAAATATATGATAAACCAAGCAGAATCAATGAGCTAGCATGTGGAAAAGTAATGAATAGCACTGATGAAAAGATGAATATATTCCTCTTGAAAACAAAATTTTACAAACTTTACTATCTACAATATCGTTATTGAATTGAATGCCAAATCGCCAATGGTAGATTTATTTTGCTGGGATTTTCATTTTGCAAATTTACATTCTTAACTAATGCTGTTTAATATTCCATCACAATAAATGCATCCTTTACATTTCCCAATGGTATTGCAGTGATATATTAATACCCCTGGCGGTAGAAATGACTGAAAGCGATATCATTTCAGTGCATTTGGCTCCAATATATTTTTATAGATGTTTTCAAAGAATTTCCGCAGGAAAATATGTTTATATAGCCGGTCAATATCCTTTGAAAATGCCACTCTAGGCACTAAGTACGGAAGATTACATCAGTGCTTTTCATTTTCAATCTTCCTGGACCAATATTTGCAATGTCTTTCGGGTCACTGGTTAACGACTTTGGAAAACTGCAATAAACCTCCAAAAGAGTTATTCTACGGAACTTTTGAAATGATTTCTTTTGATGATCTGTTTCCCTTTAGAATAGCATCCAAAGATACTCGGTTCTATATTTTCAAGCTTTCTATCATCGTTATTACCATCTGTTGAGAGATCGAACATCCTTGCATTGTTTTCAACGGATAATCTTTCATAATTTTGTATGTTGTAGTACTTTCTAAAATAAGCTCTGGAAATTTAATCCGTGACGCAAATCTGCTCTTTGATAATTTCGTATTTTATTCATACAAATAGCTTACATTACCTTTACGAGTACACGAGCTAATTATACTTACTTTCAATGTGTGTTACGTGCCATCATATTTTTCCTCCACAAAATAGTAATACTTTGTCGTTACTGGCAATAATTAATATTAGCAGTGTACTGCTGGGTTGGGATAGGTATTTTTATTTTTATTTATTCAGTATAAGTCCGAAAACAGCACATTTTGGCCTTTACATCGAACTATTAACAACGATAACAATGGTCACATTCACAAACACGCTAGGCGGGGGAAACACCCAAAGCCCTAGGTGGAGGAAAACTCGCCTAGGCGGGAATCGAACCCGCGACCGCGACCCTTGGAATAGCAGACGAGGACGTTACCCCGCCGCCGCCGGGGTCGGCTTAAGAATTGGATGGACGGTGGCAGTACATACTACTAAATTTCTGAGTCCTAAAAATGACACATTATATTCTTAAAATCGGAATATTACAAAAACTCAAATTTGATTCTGCATACTTTCTGCAGCCCTTCATTTCATCAAAAATTCATATTTTTCCTTCCCTCTGCCGCCTTTTCCGCCCCCGCATTCTCCCTGCTATTATCACCTTTGGCATCCCAATCCCTCTCAATATCATTGGCATTAATTGATTCTGCCTTCTAAGAATTTCCACCAAAATTCGTCTCGCTTCCCCTATTATGTATGGCACCTACTTTGTTTTGCTTGACTTTCGTTTTATTTTGTACATTTCTCTCCACGCCGAACTGCTTGAAAGGCTCCAATATACGCTTATTCTCTTGCCTCAATGATGAAGTTTCCGAACCGTGCAAAATTACTCCCCGTATTAATTTGTTCACTGCTCTTTTCTGTACGTCTTTTCTCAGGGTGTCTGCCATCTGCTCTCACCCCTTTCCAACGCTTCCATACCTCACTTAATTCTCTTTAAATGCACTCTGCCTACTCTCCTCCGCGGTCCTGCCACTTTCCTGTCGCTATTCTAAGTAAGTTAACTAATATCTTTATTTATTCATAAAAATTACAGTATATATGAAATGGCAGCGCAGCTGCTAGAACGCCAGAAGAGGGACCGGTTTCAAATTCGGATGAGGCCTTTGATCTTTTTCAGTGGCCCACCTTTCCATGAAGGCAAATTTAATGAATGACGCTCTAGTATTTTGGCTGAAATCCATTAAAAACTCACGTTTGGAAAATGTCATAGAACCAAACGCATAAAAATATTTAATATTTTCATTGTGTAAATTGATATCACTATGTGATACCTTTATGGGATTACTTTTCTTCAGAAGTAATTATGTTTTACGTCTTTGAAATAAATCTAAGAATGGGTGCAGAGATATTTGTACTAAGGTCAAACAAAAACCGTTTATGATCCAAGGAAACAATTTTATATTAAAGTTTCTGCCATTTCTTAAAACGACGTTATTACGCTATTATGCTTTACTCCAAGGGAGAGAACTTCACTTAGACTGAAGCCTAAATTATGTAAAGGTTTATAGCTCACTTTTTCAAGGGCTTCCTCTTCTTTGGATAACCTAATTATTACTTGCTTTACTATCCTTGCTGAGTTTCATTGTTTACTGTTAACTTCTTTCATTCCAATTCAATAATATATAGTGAAAGATCCTCTCTTCGATATGCAAGCGAAATATTTTGTGCAAGTGTCTAACCTATTTAGAAGGAGTACTGCGTTAGCCACAATGCTTTTTGTACCGCGGAAAAATACTCCTCTATCTAGCTATAAAATGGTGCTTATATTAATTTTGATCCCTTTCTCAAGACTTTCAAATCAGTTTGCACAGCCATGTAACTTATGCAAACAAAGCCCACTAATTGTAGTAAATCGTAAGTTTGTGTCGCATTGAATACTTTTTACACTGATGAGTAAGACTACCACTGCTTTCGGGGAATTAGTCGTTCCTGTCATTTGTTGAAATATGATTGGTTTTAGAATCTCTGAAAGGTGAGATGGAAAAAGCCACGGTGAGTTTTGGATGATAAGTCTCTTTTTCAACTTAAACAATGGTTAAATAATCAAAATACCCCATCAGGAGGCTGTCGATGCGTATAAATCGAAAGTTATTGCTTTAAAATCTGATTTAAATGCATTAATTGTCGGTTCAAATTAGCAGAATGTTAATACGGTGAGTAAATAAATTATGATGGGAAGCGTATTCATAATGTTGTAGGTTCGTGTTTTCCTGTGGAAGAAAGAACTGTTTCAACATGTCAAAGAAACTCACATCATTGTATGCGTCAATGTATGATACATAGGTGCTTGCTCATGTAAAGGAAATTATCGAGTAAAAAGAATGAGGAAATATGTGTAGGAAAAATATTCGCAGCTCAAACAGAATTTATTTGGCTTCCAAAGAAAATGCTATTAAGGGATATGGGAAGGCAAAAAAAAGCAACCTTCAAATTTCGCAGATAGTACTTTGTGGAAGGTTTGAGGAGTTAAAAATAATTTTTACAATGTGTGTAACTTATTAATTATGCATATTAGTTAAACAAGAAACTTGAAAATTTTGTCCGAATACTATATTACTGCGAATTGCCGTTTGCATGAGTATTTAAAGGATACCATAGATTTCCTCATCAATACCTTTCCGTGTCAACTTGTAAGGTTTCAGCCAACCAATCATGTGTAAAAATACTGGGCTTTTTTGCAAGAAATGAGCGAAGGGAGAACGGCTAGGGATTAAGGTCATTTATGAATATTTGACTGTCCCGGTCGTCTTCATTCGGTACGTGCTCATTGCATTTTGAAAAAAATCTGAAGAAAATATTTCAGAATTGTTAGACAGTCAACTGTCAGTGCTAAAATCACATGATAAGGATATATTAGTAATATATGCTATTTTTGTGATTATTTGTGTATTTTTATAATAATTCTACTTTCGTCAATTATTCTGTTCTCATTTCGAATTCAACCTTAGACGTTATAGCCGAGTGTAAACTACAATATACCTTTGATAATCAACAGGATTCAGTAATTACACTTTGCTGGCAATGCTTAATGTAACCTTTATTAACTTTATCCCGTAAGGCAATGTATTTTTGAATTTAAAGGACTTGGATACTAATCTTTGGCCTTCTTCACATTCTATTGAGAAATTTTATTTCTGCGTCTCGTTTTACCGTTTCGACTTGGGGAGAAATGATTTTTTGCGGCATGCTCGTTTCAATAGACAAAATAATGTCCAAGAATCTGCGACTCACCCCATCCTCTGTGCAGCACCCATCAAATCATCACTGTTCAAAAAACCTTCAGACTATTTTTCCCTTGCAAAACATCTGCCTTATCCGAGTCAGTACCAATCTTCATGCCATGAACCAGTATTTTTTTATCCCCGTCTCCGCTGGTCGTGTCCTCTCCTTTCCTACTCGCTTAATCAGTGGCTCCGTCTTGCGAAATTAGCAGAAACTTCTTTTAACTCTTTGATTCCGCATTCTATTTTCTTTGGATATCTCTTTCTGCCTCCTCGGAAATATTCTCAGGAAAATTCTCGGTGGGATAGTTTCGAATCTGCTGTCAGAGGGCACTGTTGGAATCCTCGTTCCAATTTCCGCGAGGAGATTGGAACGTTCCACCGTTTCCTCCACCGTTTCACGCGAAAGCCAAAAGATTCCTGCTCAACGGCGATGAAGAGCATACCTCTATATGAATTCGCAGTTTTTAAGTGAAATGATTTCCTTTCAACATCACATTTTTTTATTTTTGTTTTCCTTAAACTTGGTGACCATTAATTAAGCTGCATGTATTTAACCTACGTGCGTAGATATTTAAATATTTTTGGAACCATTGGAAAAGGCAACGTATTCTGATTTAATTATTACAGAAAAAACGCTTGTCAATTTTATTTCTGATCTTAAAAGGTATTTGCGGTATTTTTTACCATTGGTAAAATTTGCCCGTTGTTCGCTTAAAATTAATGTTGATCTTCTGCCAAAATTTCTTCCAGCATGAGTTGACAGAGACCATTGCAGCTTCAACACATAAACATATATATATATATATATATATATATATATATATATATATATATATATATATATATATATATATATATATATGTATATATATATGTATATATATATACACATATATAACTTAACCACTTGGAATATATTATTATTATTACATAATCTACCGGTTAAGGTAGGTTTTTGGATGGACACAACTACCAAATAAATATTTTGCGACTCCCAAAAAAATATATATCCTTAAAATTTACTTAGAAATGTTATCTCCGTCGTGTTAACAATTTTTTGCTATACAACTAATACTCACTTTGATCTCTTTAGCAAGAAAATCAGTTTTGAATTGAATATTTTATCCCTTACGTGAATCAAGTAATTACACCCTTTATGCGATTTTAGTTCAAAGGCAAAATAAATAAACGGGAGATAACGATTTCCCTGCCTTCACTTCATGCTACGTACAGTGGTTTATGTTGAACCGAAATTAGCCACTTTTGTCTGACTTTTTTTCACGTTTCACTATTGTTATATTTTATGTAATAAATAGATGGCTTAATTTCACTGAACTAAACATGTCATTTGAGAAGACTGCTGAAAAAATAATCCAAAATGACTGCAAAGCGGCCCTATTCCCTCTAAAAAAATATTTAATACCTAATCCTGCGGTTTTTGTATTATTTCTGCCCCCAAAATGTGTTACAGAAATATTATAAATGACATTCAGTGTTAGATAGAATTTAAATAACACGATAAATCATCTCTTAGACGTCTGGAAAATGTTATTACTAGCGTAGTAGCCCTAGTTGGGTATTTGTAATTCCCTGCTGAAGGTTGAAAATAATTGTTCCGCCACGAGGGCAAAGATTTAGACCTAAGCCTAGGAGGCATTTCATGTTGAGTGAAAGGAAGGTCTTGGGGGTTGATGATAAATTAACCTTTCCACTCATTCTCAGCACGCCTCTAACGGACCCTAACTTAATTCAGGAGCTTCAAAAAGTATCACCCAGCATCTCTGAAAGACAGTTTTTTCGGAACTTGATCACCATTAATTTCTGCTATTTTCTTCTTGTTAATGTAGAATATTTAACCTAAAATTTTTATTCTAAAAACGGCATTCTTTCTCATACTTTTTAGAATGCCTTTGCATAATACCAAGTTTTACCTCAGCTGGATCAATACCCAACCAGAATTAAAAATCTACATCTATCTACTTAATACCCCGCAAGCCGCCGCAAGGGCGTGTGGCGGGGGGTGTTAGGACTCCACCCGTAATTTAGAAAAGAAAAAGAAAAAAAAACCGCATGCAATAACCACAAAATCATATATCCACAAAAAAAACATGGCATACATTCATGCATGAACACTTACACCCCACACACATGCAAAAACTCAATCTACATCTTACATACACATGCACCTGAAAGTATACCTAACAGCTTTGCAGTGTTTAACTTTGCTCCGACTTGTAAATTCAATATTTCTAAAGTTACTTCGGTTTCTTACTATTATGATTTCTGATTGTTCGGGGAAAGAATGAGTATTTGTACCCATCTGTCCTGGAATCTATCTCCCTTAGTTTATCTTTGTGGTCTGATCTACCTAAGTAGTGTGGGGCCATTATAATTCCTTCAGTGTTATAGTTAAACTCGTTAGTTCTGAACCTCTCTAAAAGTCTAAGCCTCGCCTAATCTCAGGTCCCCTAATAAATAACTTTAGCTCTAGGAGCCATTATGCCACTTTTATGCTTCTACCCCAAAGAACAAAGGCCACATAAAAATCATATTGGTACAGGGTCTACGTGAGGTGACAGGTTAACCCACTGTCAAAACGTTGGATACTTTATCTCACTGTGGTGGTTTATATTATCTCACTGTTGTGATTTAACTTATCACCTAAAGAATTATTTTTAGTATATTGTATTTACTTTGTCCATTTAATCCTCCAATCATTCGTTAAAATATATAGAAAGCTAGAAGAATATTTTATACTTGAGTACCACTTTCTAGGCTATCAACATGTCTCTATCTGAGGGTATCTATTGTTTTGCCCATTTACATGTTTATTGCAGAAAATACGCGAGTTTTGATCTTAATTCTCACGATCCTTCCCTCATTAAAAAATATTGATAAGAAATAAAAACCGGCCCACACACTTTTCACTCATAGATTACTGTGCACTAATGCATCAAAACGCCTCTTTCCAAGAAGCACTAGAACTTAGCTTCCGATTAATTTTCGTCTTTCACTAAACAATATTTCAGAGCTTATAATCCCTCTGCATTAGGTGAGGTGAAACGTAAAAAAATGTTGAAAGTTAAAAAAAAAATATTTGGCAAATATTTTTATTCTCGTTCGTACGTATAACTTATGATTCATTTGATTTATTTGCGTATCTGATATTTTAGCATCTCATTTTTTTCCAAAGCGTTTACTTTCGCTAACTCTAATGCTGTTTTCGAGTTGGCTTCTTGATCTTTTAGTTTATTTGCTGAAATTATATTTCAATCAGATCTTCTTCCTCCGACCCTCGCAATGCTTTGAAACCACTACCCTTCCACACTCGCTTCTTATTTTCGTTTCCTTGACTCTTTGAAGCTGCTGCATTTTCTTTCCTCCAGCTTCGTCCCTGGCCGTCGTGGATCCATCTCTTCTCCCAGGGTTTAAGAGTACTAAATAATTCATCAATCCATGATCGCTGCGACCACTAAGTTGTGACTTCTAATTGCATATTTACCAAAACAGCTCTAATTTAGTTCTTCGTTTTCCAATTCCATGCTGTCTCTCTCTCTCTTTCCGTCTTCGTCAATTACAAATATTTCTGTCCTCTTGTCCATTATTATTCCTGTTTCCTTTCTTTTTCTTATCTGTTTTTAACTTCTCACGTTGATGACTCTTCATATATATCTTTTAGGAGGTGTTAGTGGTTTGGCGTCTGCAGAGGTGCATTTGCAATTACTATCTCCATTTCGGTGGAATATCAATATCCAGTTTTCACACTCACTGCTTGTCTTCACCCCGACTCCACTCTCTGGCTGCTCTCAGAGCTGTGTAACTAGCGAACGGTACTAAGTTCTCCAAAAATACAAAATAATGTACTGTTTTAATTGAAGGAGGTTGGGGGTTATGAATGAAGATGAAACATTAATTTTAATTATAACAATGATGTGTCATCGATGCATTAACAAGAAACTGATTTCCTCATTAAATTGTACAAAACTGTACAAAATATTATAACCTTTTCATCACTTCTTGAACAATACATTCTGTATCAATCGCGGAATGCGCCATTCTCTCCATGTCCATTTTGTTCGCCATCCCCAAGAATAAATACCGCGTCTGACGTCCCTATGCTTTATATTCATGCTTATTTTCTGATAAAGACCTAGCGTTCTATGTACAGCTTACAACTTACATAAACTCATCGGTAACTCATTCACTACATGTCTTACACGTTAGAAATATACCTTACTCGAGTCAGCATCTCATTTAAATTCACCTGGGCTGATGTTTCCGTCTCAATAGTACCTACGCGGATATTCCTTGAGGGACTGTGTTACCTCCAGAATATTTTTTCCCAAAGGAATGGTATCACGTATTATTTGTGAATTCAAAGCAACATCTCTTACGGAAAATAATACGGTGGATTTTCTTTGCCTTTCTTGTCTTCGTAGAACGGTCGATCAAGTATACTTCACTATGCGGCACTTTAAACTTCAGCTGTGTAGTTGATACAGGGCTGATCTTCCTGATCCACGCCATCAGTGTCTTTAGGTGTGCAAGTATTCTTCCAGCCAGCAGTGAGGACAATAATTTCAACGTTAGAGGGGGTGAATCCTAACTTATCTGTCGTTAAGATTTCGCTACATAAATTTGTTCAGTCGCTCTAAACAATCAAAGAATGTTTATTCATCCTGGAAGTGTGATGCCGCTTTTCAAAATGCTTCTCAAAATACACTGGATGAATGAAACGACTTCAAACCTGCGCATGCGTGTTTAGCGGGAATGTTACTTCCACATGTCACCAGAAGGGCTTCTAAAGGTCACTTTGTTTGTGGTCTACAAGCATGTGTGCATTAGTTGTCAGCCTACCCTCGTATAATATATAATGTGGAGTTTACATAGTCCTTTGAAAACCTAAAAATTAAAGCATAACTCGGAAGTATTGATAGTGACCCGCTAATATTAATAGTGATCTTTTATTGGCTACAAGGTGTTTTCCCCATTGATTTGGATCTGGGAATGACTCTAAGTAGAAAATTCCTCGTTTTCTTCAACGAGGATATCACATTTTCGATATTAGTAGGTTGACAAGCATCAGGATACCGTTCTGTTCCATTCAGGATTAAGTCGAGAAATTCATCATGTCATCACCCGTGTCGCAAAGATTCATTTTGGCCACCTTTCACCAGACTTGAGACAACTTTCTTGCATTCATTTCGACCAATCCTTTCATTAAGTCCTTGTTCTCACAACTTCCTTGTCAACCCGGAGTCAATGTGAGAGTGAAGAGAAAGCAGGGGCGTAAGTGATCCAAATAAGAAGAGTAAGAGCGACGGAGTTATTGAAGGGAGACAATTTGATGTCTCGAGGGCAGAGATTCCGAAACTCTTAAACACGTCACTTCTCGGAAAGATTGCGCCTGCCTAATCTCAGGAGACATCAGGGAAAGGAGAATCGATTCGCAGGAAACCTATGACTCGTTTTTTTTGTCTCCTCCCCCCCCCCCATTCCGAACTTACTACATGAGTTTGTGTGTATCCAAGTATAAATTCCCAGGCGGGAGATGCTTCAGAGAGGAAAGATATAGAATATACGCCAAGAAAAACCCTCTCATTCGATAGGAAGTGTATTTCTAACCACCGCGTCGATCTGTTTTCGCAAAAGACTTCTCAATCTCTACGCTTGGAGTGAAAATGTGTCCATTGTTGTCAAATATCACGCCTCACGGTCTCTTGAGCGAAGAGCAGATTACGTTAGCAACGCGGAAATAATGGATTCCGTTTCGATAGGGGCGTATCTATCGAAGATCTGATTTGCTACGGCCACCCTGAGTAGCCTTCTAAGCCTGTAATATCTTTTATTCTCGAGTAGGCGCCCGTGAACAAAAGTGTGGGACGTCGAGGAAGCTTGTTTTCTCGACCCTAGGTCAAAAATTTGAAACTGATTAAGAGTTGTCACAGCCAACGCATTGCGACGCACGTATTAATGAAATTCGCCGGCACTGCTCACCTTCCGTTCTGCTCTGACTGAATCGGTGTTCGATAAACCCGGAGCGTGGCCGCCTTTAAGTCTCTCTTTAACCATCCAACCAAAATATACGAAACGTCCTTCCGAAATGAATGTGGAAAGACTTATCTGCAATGCAGGGACTGCACTGAAAGCAATCTTTTTTAGCCGTTCATATTACTGCAGATTTGGTGAGGTCTTAAATTCGAGATGAGTTTCTCCTTATTTTGATCTAAAGCCAAAAAAAAAAAGGTAAGAGGTAATATTTGAATGTTTAAGAGGACTGGTTCTTATCTTCAAAAGCACTCGTTGCCAAAAAATCAAGTAAAATATGAATTATAGTTCTACATCTACATCTACTTAATACCCCGCAAGCCGCCGCAAGGGCGTGTGGCGGGGGGTGCTAGGACACCACCCGTAATTTAGAAAAGAAAAAGAAAAAAAAACCGCATGCAATAACCACAAAATCATATATATATATATATATATATATATATATATATATATATATATATATATATATATATATATAACATGGCATACATTCATGCATGAACACTTACACCCCACACACATGCAAACACTCAAACTACCAACTAACATACACATGCACCTGAAAGTATACCTAACATCTCTATAGTGTTTAATTTTGTTCCGACTTGTAAATTCAACGTTTTTATTTTTTCTAAAGTGACTTCGGTTTCTTACTATTATGATTTCTGATTGTTCGGGGAAAGAATGAGTATTTGTACCTATCTGTCCTAGAATCTATCTCCCTTAGTTTATCTTTGTGGTCTGATCTACCTAAGTAGTGTGGGGCCATTATAATTCCTTCAGTGTCATAGTTAAACTCTTTTGTTCTGAACCTTTCTAAAAGTCTAAGCCTCGCTTGTTCTCTCCGCACTTCAAGTGGTTCCCAGCCTAAATCCCCTAAGAGACCTGTCACACTTGTGTTTTTATCATAACAATTTTTAACGAATCTAGCGGATTTTCTCTGGACTTTATCTAATTCTTTTTGCCAAATTTTCTCCCACGGATCCCAAATACTTGGGCATATTCCAAATGAGGTCTAACTAGAGCAAAGTAACACCTCTCTTTAACTTTTTCATTATATTTCCCCACCACCCGTTTTATGAAGCCAAGTTTCTTTAAAGCTGATCCGCATATTGTCCTGATATGTGCTCCCCATGAAAGGCGTGGTGTTAGAACAACCCCCAAATATTTAACTTGATTTGCCGTAGTCAATACTGAACCCTCTATTTTGTAGTTTATCTCCTGTTCCTCGCTTCCTTTATTCCAAAATTTCAAAACTGCACATTTATCTATATTAAGTGTTAATCCCCATTTATTGCACCATTCCGAGATATTGTCTAAGTCTCTAGAGAGTAGCTCGCGATCTAGTCGGCTCCTTATTTCCCTGTATATCACCGTGTCGTCAGCAAATAACCTTAGATTGCTACTAACGTGTGTGCTTAAGTCATTTATGTATATTAAGAACAGAAGAGGCCCTATTACACTTCCCTGGGGGACGCCCGAAGTTACATCTCTATCGGTTGAGCACAACCCATCTATGACTACTATTTGTTTGCGGTTTGACAAGAAGTCTCTAATCCAATTAATTATTTTCTCATTGATCCCATAGTATGTAAGTTTATGTAACAATTTATTGTGTGGGACTTTGTCGAAGGCTTTTTTGAAATCCAGGAATACTGCATCGACTTGTGTGTTGTTTTCTCCCGATCTAAGTATATCGTGAATGAAGAGACTAAGTTGTGTTTCGCAAGATCTCCTTTTCCTAAATCCGTGCTGGTTGTGGATTAGTATTTTCCTACTATCAAGAAAGCTCATAATGTTAGTGACAATAATGTGTTCCAATATTTTACAAGAGATCGATGTTAAAGAAATGGGTCGGTAATTCGTTGGTTTATCCCTATCGCCGCCTTTATAGATGGGAGTTATATGGGCTAGCTTCCAGTCGCGAGGCACTGAGCCTTCTTCTATCGATTTTAGAAAAACAATATGTAAAAATGGGGCAATGTCTTCAGCTAATTCCTTTAATATTCTAGCAGGTATTTCTTCCGGACCAGGTGCCTTGTGTGCTTTGATACTACGGAGCAGATGTACTATTCCCTGCTTGGTCAGTGTAAGATCGCTCATGTGTTCCCCGGGTGGGTGTGGAGGATCGTTTGGTGCGTTTGTGTGTTTGTTGTAGACGCTCTGGAAAAAATGGTTTAACATATTTGCCTTTTTCACGCTATCTGTAATGATTTCCCCATTTTCCGTCCTCAAAGAGTGAACAGTGGGACGTTTACCCTGTATTTCCCTAACATAGGACCAGAATGACTTTGGATTTTCCTCAAGATATTCGCTTAGCATTTTAGATTTAAAAGAGTGTAGTGCTGTGCGCATAATACTTTTCGTCTTACTACGGCATTCTTTTAGTTGCTGTTTGGTTGTATTCATATAAATTATATCGTCACTTTTTAAACTCTTTTTAAAATTTGACTGTAGCTTTCTTTGCCTTCTTAATGCCGATCTGACTTCCCCGTTGTACCATCTAGGTTCCTTACTGTCGCATTTGAGTTTGGACGGGATGTACGTCTTTATTCCTTCGCGTAAAATATTTAAGAAATAATTCCAAGTGTTCTCTGTATTTGTTGTCAGTGTTTTTGTGATGTATTCTGGTATTTTTATGTTTAAATATTCTCTTAGTCCGTTAAAATTTGCCTTGTTGTATAGGTATATTTTACGCTTTTCTTTGTTTATTTTGACGAACTTAGTTATTAACTCTACAAGAATAGCCTTATGGTCACTGATTCCGTCTATTATTTCAATGTTAGTAATGATTTCGGGCATAGAAGTCGCAAAGATGTCTAGTATGCTTTGGCCCCGTGTTGGTGATTTAACTATTTGTTCTAAGGAGTGTTTTGTGAATATATGAAGGAGTTCTTGGCATGAATCTCTGTTTTTGGCAGATTTTCCTACGCAGTAGTTGTCCCAGTCAATTGACGGTAGATTTGTGTCACCAGCGATTATAGTAATACTGTTGCTTTGTCTGCTGCTGATAGTGGATATTTGTTCGTCGAGCTTGTGTAGGACATCTGTGTTAGAATCTGGGGGTCTATAAAATGAACACACGTATAGGCTTCTGCCGTTGTAGTCCTTAATGTTGCACCAAACGCTTTCTATGTCATCTACGTCGCATTCATATCGTTGGCTACTAAGATGTGACTTTACTGCAATGAATACTCCCCCACCCAACCTATTTGGTCTGTCCCTTCTGTAAATTGTGAAACCGTTTGGAAAAACCTCATTGTTTGCTATATCTCCCGTGAGCCAACTTTCCGTTCCAACTACTATGTCTGCGTTTGTACTGACAAAAATATGTTCAATATCCGATATTTTGTTTCTAATGCTACGGCAGTTTAATGTTATAATTTTAATATGGCTAATAACTTCTTGTTTTTCGGTTTTATGTACGCTAACAAAACTGTTTTGAGACGATTCGTGGTGAACAGAGACAAAAGAATTACATTCACTTGTATTGCTATCTGTTATGTATGTAGAGGCACCAATTTTATTAAATTTACGTGAGTTATATGTTGTTTTAACGCAAGTGTTTGTTTGTTCAAATTTTTTGGGGATATGAGAGGCATTACCTGAACTGAATTGACAAAAAGCGCTGGATTCTACTTTATTTTTCCCAATATATGACCTACGCTCTTGCCTACCAGCTATGCTAAACCCTCGAAACGTGTTCGTGTAACCTACGCGCTACCAACTGCGATGCCTCGGCAGTATAATGGACCCCGGAGCGATTAAGGGGTACCCAACACGATGAGAGGACGGGCCTCAGATCAACGAAGTCCGCTCCGATTCCCCGGCAAAATCCCAGCAATCTCTGATTTAAACCCTCAATGCGGCTCCAAACGAGCCTTCCGCGGTCTACACGCAGCACAATACTACATATAGTATACTTAATTTAATTGGGACCTTCAACTCTGCCTCGACTCGTTTCACCTCCGAGTGCATCTCCTTAAAGGAGCGCAGGATCTCTTCAGATCCACGTTCCGAGGCGTCGTTTGTCCCGACATGAGCCACAATGCGTAGCTTGGAGCAGCCCGTATTACTGACGGCCGCCTTCACCGCCAGCGTCGCCTGGGGTACCCCGCCGCCTGGTATACACCAGGACGACAAGAATCCAACACCTCCCTCCTGTTGGACTCTGCGGCGCAGCGGATTCATTATACGCCAGACATTTGAACTACCTAATATAACGGTTCCCTCCCTCCCCGACCGCTGATGCCTTACCCTAGGCAGTGCCCTCGGAGTAGGGATAGGGGCTGCAGGTACGGTGGTGCTGTCATCCGACAGCACCTGGTACCTGTTGGAGACGGTTCATCGAGATAGTTCATCTGATTTGCTGAAACAATTTTTAATATAAATCATAAAGATCAGTGCATGTTTTTCATGCCCACTGGAGGGAGACTCTATTTGATCCCAATCTTTCCTCACCAAGGGTGCATGTGTGCATTTAAAGACGCAACTCGAGCAGCCTTATAACGTTGACTTCTTTTGTATTGGTACTGGGTAGGGTTTCCGGGCGGTAATTCCTTCCCGCCATTCTCGGGAATAGTACTTTCTTCCTTCTTTCATCCCGTCCAACATCCCTATCCTGCTCCTTCCCTTTCCTCGTTTGCCTCACATTCTCCCCTCTATTACAGTCTTCAACATCCCGCTCCCGGTCAATACCCCCTTCATCCACTTTTCCTGACTCCCCAGGATATCTCCCGACAATTCCTTCTCCTTGCCCACCATACCAAGTACTTCCTCATTTGTTTTCTTCTCTGTTTCCATTTCACCTTCCCTATTTTTCTCATTTTTTTCCCTGCTCGGTAATTTAGAAAATTTCATACTATAGTGTTCAGCGCTTAGAGCAAAAGATTCACTAGTCTTGAAATTATGGTCGGCATCCATTTTTGAAATTTTATCTACTCAAGTCTTGCGTTGACCTATTAAATGTAGGAATGTCTAGAAATCTCGGAAAGACTACGCAGGGGCCAGGAACCCGGTTGACCAGCCTTCTCTACGGCTTTTCCGTTCATTAGCATTTACTGTAATAGTCATTATTACATATGATAAACGAATATTGAATAGAAAAGATTACTTCGGGAATTCTCGAGAATTCAATAGGAAATACGATTTCCCGTTCTCGATTCCCGAAGGTTACAAAATGTTGGGGATTTGGAAACCCTTGGTATTTGCTATAGCGTCATGTAATTAGTATAAATGTATCGTCCCAACGCCGCATGCACGACAGTATAATATGCCCGTCCTTTTGCCACGGCAACGAAAATTATTTAATTCCAATTGCACCATAATCACGTGGTCTTCTCATTCGGTCGACGAATAATGCATAATATTATTTATCATTGTCATTACATAAACCTCGTTACAATTAGGCAGTTGTCCTGGTGGCAACGTTCAAGTCTGGTCATTGGTCACTCTTAAAATTCACATACCTACAAAAACAAGAAGAACAGAAATGAGACAAAATGCTCTAATATACAATGACACTTTAAGATTACCAACCACATCTTTACTATTACACAAGGGCTAGGTTCACACCACACTTGCTATAACGCTCCGTCCATAATCACGCACTCTTGAACTTCATATACCGTTCAAAATCACGCTCCGTTAACACCTTATTCACTTTTGCAATACAACTTCTCACGCCGTCCAAATCACGTACAGAACAATACGTATTTCAATAAGTACAATAGTATAATAATCACTGGACAATAAAGTTTATTTCCCAGTGACTGCATTATAATTATTCTTAAAACTCCTAAAATTGGATGGAAAGGGCTCAAACAAGCCTCTAGGTAGCTGGTTCCATTCAATAACATTTCTGTTCAAAAAAGTGTTTTTTCTTATTCGTTTTTGGCGTCCTTATTTTTATTTTGAAACTATGGTCGTTTTTTCCCATAAAGTTAGGTTTTTCTATCCCTTGCCGAAACTCTTCCCACGCTTCGTCCTATTTAACAATTCTATGCATCGCGCCTAACCTACTCCTTTTCCTTCTATTTTTCAAACTCTCCCATTTCAGTACACCTAACATTTCCGTGGCAGTATCTGTCCTTAGGTACACTCCGAGCACATATCTTGCTGCCTTTCTTTGAACTTTTTCTATCTCTTTAATATGTCCCATCTCATACAGGTATGGTTCCCTTACTATGGAGGAGTATTCTAGGATAGGGATAACCAGTACCTTATGTGCTTTTTCTTTTGTGGCTAACCTACTTTCTTTTAAATTTCTCATTTCCCAATGAAGAACTTTAAATGCCCACCGTGTCATTTTATCTACTTAGACTCCCCGCCCAAGATCCCTAGTTAAATAAATGTAACCAGTAACCAGTTCACAGTCAAAATATTTCTTTTGAATGACGGTAAGGTTTCCGATTTTGGTTTAGTGAAGGCGGTATAATTACGATCATAATTTAGGGCAACAAAACGTTTGTGATCGTTGGAAAATTTCAGCGAGCAGTTTTTTTTCATTCTTGTCTTAATATCAACAAAAACTCAATCAAAACTCAACCAATAACTGAAATTTGTTCACAGTTTTCTTTCCCTTAAATATACTCTGACCATTTAAAATAGTTAAACTTTAATACAGAAGCTTTTAAAAACACTAAGATTGTGCTATATCTTCGAATTCAGATATTGATTGTATTTCAGCGCTGATTTATAGAAAATTGGTTGCTCGTAAAAATACAATGCGGGCATTAATTCACGCCCCCTTTTTAAGTCAATTTATAGATTCATATGGTGAAAAAAATAAATTCTAGTGAAGGAAGAGTCTAGAGGGAGAAGAAATTTATTTTAGAACCAACTATATGAGGATTAAATGAAAAATCCAATAATTTTCAATGATAATTGGGAACATGTATACAATTTTAGCTTAAGGGGTACATTAAAGTGCGGCTATTGACCGGGACTGTTGGTTTCAAATCCGGGTGACGCCTGTGAACACTATCGGCTACTACCAAGCTGCGTTTTCTTTCGGATATCAATACAAAATACCCCTGGGACACTACAGATGGTGTAAGGGGAAAAATTGCCACACCGAACTTTCTCTGCAGTGCGAATTCCGCTCGCCGTAGGGTTTAAAACAAGGTGTGTCCTCATCTTTACAAACCAACCTTTGGGTTTACGACTCTGGTGTTAAAAATTTAAATACTCTTTCAAAAAATTCACTCTTGTATCCTTCTCTTGTCCCGACTGCTTAAATTTACTTTGTTTCCGCTCGTGGAGACGAATACCAGGATTGGTGAGGCGATTACGTCCTTCTCCATATTTTAGTAAAAATGTTGTAATTCCCACAAATGTTAACGGTCTCAGACGAAGAAAAAATTGTCTCGCATCCTAGTTATATGACAGACATGATTATACAATAGTGAAACGAAACGTACCCTGTGTTTATGATCATTATTACTTGAGTAAACTGTAAACCTTTTAAATTAATTATTTATATTAATAATATCCTCATAGTCTCGCTGCTTCTGTTAAATTTACTGGTAAGACCCTCGGTTTTAACACGTGGGAAATCTGAATGTTCTTAAATATTTCTTTTAACTAAGATGAAATAGTATTTAAAGTTTATGATTGAAAATTTGAATTTCTCTTATGATAATCACACCACATGAGCTCATTTCTAATTAAAGGTTCTTCCTTCATGTTCTTGCCTGAATTCCATTCATTTAATGAATATTAGTAATCAGATTTCGTATACCAAAAGATAATTATCTTATTTTCTCCTTTGATAGACATAAAATACAAGGATATGGTTTCAGCTTCTTCGTAATTCTGCCAAGTAATCTTAAAATATAATTCCAAAGAAACTGCGGGAGATGCCGCAACAGTAACTTTTAACGGAGTCATCCGCTAATGTGCATTTCAATGCAACAATTTCAGAGTGTAAAAATCATTCGCCTTGACTGGGACTCGAACCCAGATCCCTCAATATCCGGTCGAGTGCTTTAGCCACTTAAGCTACCGAGGCGTCCTCTTAAACTCTGAAATTTTGGGGCTTTTAAAGGAACTAAATGTTGTGACGAAATACCGTACATACAATGTCACGTGCATTCGTAGTCGTGCGCGAGGCGCCACTGTCCACGAGGTTAAAGCCAACTTTAAACACTTATGGTGTTAATACTTTGACAAATTCCAAAGAAACTGCGGGAGATGCCGCAACAGTAACTTTTAACGGAGTCATCCGCTAATGTGCATTTCAATGCAACAATTGTGTTTCCACGTTCAAACGTCATCTTCAGGTGGGCCACCTAAAGATGACGTCGAACGTCGAAACCCGGGTCGCATCGAAATAAATTTCCTGGAAAATCACAAAGATGCCATTTTTTCATTTCGTCTAGAGGGTGTTAGGGTATTGAGTCAAATCTTTCCACAATCGAATGATAAAGTTTTGAAAGATTTTCCACAGAATTCCTCCGCATTATACAGTACTAATCGCAGGCATTTCAAAATAACTTCAAAGGGTATTGGTAGAAAGAACGAGAAAAAAATCCTTTACATGGCCTTATAATCATTAATCACAATTACCCCCTAAACTTTGAAAAGCTCAAAATCTCATGGAATCTTTTGATTTTATTGAAAAATGAATGTCATTAATCTTTCCCTTTTATACATTCTTTTCGGGTGAAAAATAATATGGGCTAAAATAATCTGACTCCGTGATTTGGATTCTGATTGCTAAGTTAAATACACTCCTCCGATGTTGAATTATTTAATAAATTTCGGAGGAGGAAATACGATGTCCTGCATCAATAATGTTTTGTTCGTCATCATTATTTTCGCCAGTCAAATAAACTATGAGCATAGTTAATCGCTCTGTTTCCACATCAGGGGTTAGTTGAAATCGATCTTAAAGCTGTAACTAAGTCGAGAAAATTCAAGTAGTAGTAGTTTTGAGGGGAGGCGACCGACAGCTAAGGTCATTTGCGCCATAGGGGAAGGACAGGAAAGGATGAAGGGTGGAGAGAAACCCGGCGTCGGCATTAGCCTACTCTTTACGAAAGGCGCCAAGGGGTCCGCGGCTTAACGTCCCATCCGACGGACGGCGTACTCACTCATAGTGCCCTCCACAAAGCACCTCAAGTAGGGATCGAGATACCTCTGAAAAATATTCAACACCGCCGGGATTTGAACCCGCGCCCTCAGGGTGGGAAGCCAGTACGTTAGCCCCCGCACCATCTCGATCCCCGAGAAACTTCAAGAATCTATGCTTAATTCGCCTCAGTGAGATGGAAGAAGCACTTTCCGTTTTTCTCATTTACGCGAATGTTAAATTTCCAATTTCCCTTCAGTTGTTATCATACCAAAATATTCAAATATACTTCTGTAATTTAATATGAGAAAGTTATTTTTGTGATTAGGGAATAGTACATTTAACCTTTTCGGAATGTACGTTCAACATCTGATCTAATGACGCCATGATTTTTCGGCCATTTTAGCTAAGCAGATGGTATGCATATTGCTAAAGGCTAGCCTCTGCAGCCTTTCATTGTTCCCTCTTCAAAGTATAACCTGCCTTAAACTTGCTACTGATGTTTGGGAGATTATATTCCTATTTGTATATCAAACAAAGGTTAGCTTCGGATGTGTTATTTTCATTTGCGGCTATATTCGAGCCCGTGCAGGCAAAAGTAGCAATATTAAGTTTTTTACTGCTTAAACGTCCTCATTGATTTAGTGTGATAACTTGTCTCTGAGCATCCCTTTGTAATATGGCAATTTTGATTTTAATTGCCGATCGGTTATGAGTCTAAATTTCTCTTTCATCATCAAGGCATTTATAAAATTAATCGCTGCTAAGCCAATGTGAGAATAAGATTTTGCGGTGCTATTCCAAGCCTTTATCGATATCGTATGCGTAGTATGCACTATAAATACGCAAACTGGTGCAATCTGGCGGCCATGACGCGGACTATAGCCCCGCCCACTAGCGGCGCTACTTGCCTGACACCCAATGAGCCTGTGCTTGGCGGATCGTCGAGCTGTGCGTATGTTGCCAGTTATGTTAGTTCCTGTTGTCTTTATTTTTACTGTTTGTCGAAAATGGAATTTGGAAAAATCACAACGAAGCAATATCAAGTTTTTGGTGAAGCACGGTAAAAGTTATGAAGAAATTACAGAAATATTGACAGCTGTTTACGGTGATAATGCTCTGAAGAAAACATCTGTTTTTAAGTGCATTCAGCGTTTTAAAGATGCCAACAAAACATCACCGATTATTCAAGGCTGGAACGCCCTTCAACCTCCTCCGTTGACGGCAACATTGATCGTGTGCGGTCCCTTGTCCTTAACGTAAACGCTGAGTTCTACCTTAGAGATCTCAAAGGTTGAGAGATCGCGTGGGTCGTGTGCGACCAAATTTGACTCAAGGCGATGGATGGATCCTTCACCATGACAATGCACCTGCGAATCCAGCATTGATTGCTCGCCAGTTTCTGGCAAAAAATTCAATTACCTTGATCCTTGATCATCCTCCTTATTCGCCAGATCCCGCCCCCTGCGACGTTTTCCTATTCCCAAAATGCAAAATTGTGATGAGGTAAGATCATTGGGAAAATGTGGAAGACACAATAAAGCAAGACACTACAAGAAAAATAAAAGTCTAACTGCCGAGGACTTCCAAGGGTGCTTTAAACAGTGGAATGGAAGATGGAATTAGCGTATGGCAACGAATGGAGAGTACTTTGAAGGGGAAAAAATCGATGTAGACTAAATTTTGCAAAATAAAGTTTTTATGGCCTCATTTCGCGTATTTATTGGACAGCCCTCGCATGCATGCAGATTGACTTTAAAAATAGATAATTGAACTGATAAAATATCATTTTTTTATTATCTGAAGTAACTTTTTGCAATTACATTAAATAATTTACTCCTGAGGGAGATGAAAATAACTCCTTTTGAACCTCGCTCTGAATTTCCCATAGTGAATCACTCTAAGGAGTCGTAATTCTGTTTTGTGTGTTTTAAACTTTTCAGATGCATCAGATGCCTTTCTTTCATTCCCTGTTCTTCCTAAACCTTTCTTTTCTTTCATTCATTTCAGGAGGATGCGGTACGAAAAGCTCTCCTGGCCGTCTTTGATGAAGACGGAGACGATTGCTTCTCGAGAGATGCGCTGTAAGTACACATTAGTGCACGTGGACTCACCCGTACGAATACGTAAATCCTGTGGCGATATTCTTTTAATTGATCTCTCCATCGATCTTTCAATTCCACCCCTATCCCTTGAATTCATCGTCCCCGTGTGATGCCTCTGCTCTCGAGCAAATTGTTTTTTATCCCACGTGAAATACCCACTCGGCGAAGAGAACTTCGGCGAAATTTTCAATTTTTTCGGGCAACCGGATAAAGCGAGGAAGAAACAGCTCTTTCGAATCTTTCTTTTATGTTCGAGTGCCTCCCTTTTATGTGCCTCTATTTTTTTCTGCCGAAACGATGAAATATACGAGACGAATTGGTATCTTCCTTTGAGAGTCATCGATCCACTTTGTCTTCCAAGGCTTTTAGACTCGTAACAGTTGCTACAATTGGGCATTTATCGTTGAATGAATAGTTTTTTATTCATTAAATTTAAACATTATCAGTGGACCTTTTTTTCCTTCTTTTTACTTGTTTTATTTATGTCCCAGCCTTGTTTATTTGACCTACTCTAGACAGTTTATGTGACCTTCTCTTGACAGTATCACAAAATTATTAATGGCATATGCTGTCTGATGAGCGACAATATGGACAGCATGGCTATGTAAAAAGAATTCCCATTTCTTGTATTTCAGCATCAAAGTTTTCTCATAAAATCCGTCATATGTTTTTCCGGCATTACATTTATCTGGGTAGTTTTAGTCTAATGCTATCGAGACAACCGTGATCAACGTGCATGTAAGAGTCAAGTTAACATGAATTATGAGTCAAGTTAATGTGAAATTTGAAATTTTTAAATTGTTTTGTCTACTCATTGAATGAATATTTTCAAATTTATGTTGCAGCTGAAAATTTCACAATGTTTTTCAAATATGTACCATATTGATATTGATCAAAATAGTATTGAATCCGTTATTTTTTGTTGAAACACATACTAATATATTCCAAGAGAATAATATAAATGTATATGCAAAGCAAATCATTGTAATAGACGGTGAAATTTCCCCTGGGAAGTGTAATAGGGCCTCTTCTGTTCTCAATATACATTAATGACTTAAGCACACACGTTGGTAGCAATCTGAGGTTATTTGCTGACGACACCGTGGTGTACACGGAAATAAGGAGCCAACTAATTCGCGAGCTACTCTCTAGAGACTTAGACAATATCTCAGAATGGTGCAATAAACGGGGATTAGCGCTTAATATAGATAAATACAGATTTTTGAAATTTTGGAATAAAGGAAGCGACGAACAGGATATAAACTACGAAATAGAGGATTCAGTACTGACTACGGCAAATCAAGTTAAATATTTGGGGTTTGTTCTCACACCAAATTTGGCAAAAAGAATTAGATAAGAGTCCAGATAAAATCCGCTAGATTCGATAAAAACTTTTATGATAAGAATACAAGTGTGACAGGTCTCTTAGGGGAATTAGGCTGGGAGCCGCTTGAAGTGCGGAGAGAACAAGCGAGGTTTAGACTTTTAGAAAGGTTCAGAACAAACGAGTTTAACGATGACACTGAAGGAATTATAACGGCCCCACACTACTTAGGTAGATCAGACCACAAAGATAAAATAAGGGAGATAGATTCCAGGACAGATAGGTTAAAATACTCATTCTTTCCTCAGACAATCAGGAATCATAATAATAAGAAACTGAAGTCATTGTAGAAGCATTAAAAACATTTAATTTACAAGTCGGAACAAAATTAAATATTCCAAAGATGTTAGGTATACTTGTAGGTGTATGTGTTTGCTAATTGGTAGTTTGAGTGTTTGCATGTGTGTGGGGTGTAAGTGTTCTTGCATGAATGTATGCCATGATTTTTGTGGATGCATGATTTTGTGGTTTTTGCGTGCGGTTTTTTTTCTTTTCTAAATTACGGGTGGTGTCCTAACACCCCCCGCCACACGCCCTTGCGGTGATTTTCAGGGTATTAAGTAGATGTAGATGAAATATTGATTAATGTATTTACTAAACAATTACTTAGAATATACAGGATCCGATTGAAACTAATGATTATAATTATTGATCGCTAATTACTCCAGTAATGGCAGCATTATATATCCTCGTGATCTTTTTAACATTTCATCTCAATTGTCCATGTATTGTAAAACATGTAATCCGGCTTCTCTGCAGAAGAATGCATGACGCCATTTTAGATATAATCATTGGCAATGATCAAAGTGAAATATTAGTTGGATATAGAATGAGTCGGAGCTCTTTTAACTGACTGAAATAATATAATATAGAATACAGGATTTTTTCAGTTTAGCACAAAATTGAATAATCGAGTATCGTTGCTCAATCGTCGATTCCATTCTTGACTCGGTCGGCGCACAGGGGTTTACAATAAATGGTGTTCTGTCACTTCCACAGCTTGGAGAGCACTGAGACCGGTTTCGTGGCAAAGCTCATCGTCCCCCCACCTACTCCAAGTGCTTTAATCCCACTTTGACCAATGGGAGCGGCGAGGTGAATTCAATTGCATTACTTTGGGAATGCATCCTGTAGAATTGACTGAACATTGGTTTAACTGAGAAACGTAGGCCAGAGGACCTTTTGTCACCCAAAGTGACTCATAAAAACCTTAGCTATCAATTCAAAGGTTTGGGTCGTAGGTGAGGGTTGAGCTCATCTAGTATTAAACCCAACGGCTTATGAGATTCACACATCAGGGTAGAAGGGGCAGTTCCATTCTCTGTACCACCTATGGTGAAGTGAGGCTGTCCAGAGATTTCCAGAGAGGGAATTGAACTCGGGCCCTCCGGTCAGTTTTCCAGCGCTCTATTCACCGGAAAACCACGTTCGCATCACTCCTTTAATATCTTTGCAATGGAAATGCATGCGTATAATACCCAACTTACTAATACGTACAGCGATGTCCAACATCCCTGAGGATTGTAGATATATTTTGCATAGTTAATATTTTTAGTTAAAAGCCAGTGTAAAAGTGCGATGTAAAGCATAACTGAGGGATTATTAATGAGTTCCGGGAATACCACATTGAATGATACCGCTGTTTCATGTATAATTTCAATCTGTTTTGTTTCGCCACTCAATGAATTGATCGGATTCCGTGGACGAACGAATAACACGTACGCGACGAAACGGCGGAAACTGATGTTAGCATTCGCTTGAATCTGATTCGATGCATATTTTGAAACTGTGAAACTCAAACTCGAGCGTTTTCTCTCGAGTGATTTTATTTTTAACTCCATGTTATGTGATATTTTGTATTCTCGATGATATCTTCCCGCTTGTTTGAACGCATTTAATCACGCCGATAACACCAGAATTGGCCAAACTCCCATTGAAATCAGTGCTCATAGCTCATAATATTACATTGCCAGTATTGTTTATATTACAAGTATATTGCTATTCTTGTATTTCCAAGTTTTATTATTTTTTCATATTTTACATTTACTCCAGATAATGTATTGTTAACGCATTAAAATCATGCAGGAATCGATTCAATTTTAAAGTTTAAAATAAAATATATAAATTGTGTGAATTTTCGAACTCATGTAGAAATGAAATTCTCGCTGATTGCCGATAATGGAAAGAATTAGACCAAAGCGGATGTAGAAAAAGTCTTTGAAGCTCTTAGGATGGTTATTGGCCTTCTTCCCACGGGCAATACGGGATGGCAACTGCAGGGTTATAGATAGCAAAAGTTCCACTTACCACCCTCAGCGTCTAGGGAATAATTAGTTCTACTCAATTGCGTGCACTTTCACTAGCCTCGTATGATTTTTTGTCAAAACCATTCTCGCAATACCGCATTAGAATGCCATTATATAATGTAGTGCTTTTAACAGTATTGCTTCATGTGCTTTATCCGTATTTAAGTTTCCCCCTCCACTTCTCGTCACTCTCTTTGGGGGGACGCTCCCGCTACCTGCAGCATTGGTTCATATTCCCTACCAGTGTCCTTGGGGAGGAGAGTGTTTATGTTGCATGTTCGTGTTGTAGTGGAATTTCGCTTCTTAAGAAAGGACACTCACACATATAGTTTTGACGCCTCGACGGCTCGACCGTCGTCATCAGAATGGCGTCCTCGGGGAAGAGCGGAGAGGACCTTTGCGGAGGAGGGGTGGGGAAGGAGAGGCAAGGAGCCAATGAACAAGGACATGAACAAGGGGGTGAGAGGGGATATGTAGGCAGCCATTGAATGCATTCAGTGGGCGTGGTTCAGCCCAGGGGGTTTGAATGACTGGGACACACAGGTATGCGCCATCTCGCGGGTTCTCACCCCTATGATACTTGCAAATTTGGTAAGGTTTCCAATCACCGAAACGGTGAAGCAGTCATAGAAAGATTGGTTGTGGGAAGCAGTGTGAGTAGGGATGGGATAATTAAGGGAGGTGGGAGATTTGGTGGAATAGCGATGGTTATTCATGCGGAGGGGAAGGATGGTCGTGCATTCGCCCACGTAGAAGGCAGGGGCAGAAGTTACAGAAGAGGTGATATATAGTGTTTTTTGAGGTGCAGGTGGCGTCGGGGTGGGATTTGGTTAATAAGGGAGGTGGAGGGTCTTAGAAGATGGCAGCACTTGCAGCGTGAGCGGTTGCATGGGGGGGAAGAGACGGGGGTGCTCGCAGTTGGTTTTTTGCCTTGAAGATGTCTCGCAAGTTCGACGGGCGTTTAAACGAAACAGAGGGACAATGGGGGAATAAAAGTGATGAGGACTGAGTGTTATTAATAATTGGAAAGAGGTCACGGATTAAATTTTTACTTTTGTGTGATCCGGGGAAGGAAGTGGTGATAAGATGAGGGCATTTCGGGCGGTTTGGTTTGGGGAGGGGAGTGTATTGGGTTGACGGTTTGAGGATTTTACTGTTCAGTAGTTTTTCAGGGTACCCACATTTTCTGAAAGAGTCATGTAGCTGGTCCAAGTATTTCTGTTAGGAGGGGGTGTTGTTGCAGAGACGGAAGCCACGATCTGAGAGTGAGAATGGGATGGAGCGCTTTGTATGAAGTGGATGGCAGCTGTCGAAATGAAGATACTGTTGCTTATTGGTTGGTTTAATGTGGACTGAGGTGTAAAACGTGTTGTTTTGGAGGTGAATGTCAATATCTAGGAAAGTGATGTTCGAGTCGGATATAGAAGAAGTGAATGATACTGAGGAGGAGGAGTTGAGAGAGGAAATGAAAGAGGATAAAGTTTCGCGTCCGTGGGACCAAAGGAGGAAAATATCATCGATATAGCGGGCCCAGAAGAGTGGTTTGAGGGTTTGTTGTTGCAGAAAGTCATATTCAAGTTTACTCATAAAAAGATTGGCGTGTACAGGAGCCATACTTAAGCTCATTGCAGTGCATTTTATTTGCAAATATATGTTGTCGTTGAATTAGAAACCATTTTTGGTGAGGATTATTTGGCTCAGTTCGATGAGAAAATCTGTGGATGGGGTGTGTGGTGTGGGTCGTAGGGAGAGGTAATATTTCAGGACTTCTAAGCCAATTAAACAACCTTTTTTGCCATGCCCCCCTACACCAAGATCAAAACCCTTCATAATAAAAGAATATTCTCCTCTTTTCTCTCCACTTTCGGTCCCAAAGAAGCTCTCTCTCCCAAAGATGTATCCATTCTTTCAACACCTAATCCTAAGATCCCCCATTTCTATTTGCTACCCAAAATTCACCAAACCAATAACCCCGGACGTCCCATTGTCTCCAGCATCAACTCACCCACTGAACGAATCTCCGCATTAATAGACCACCACCTTCAACCCAGAGCCACTTCACTACCTTCTTTCATCAAAGATTGGTACCACTTTCTGGAACTTTTATACTCAATCCCAATCCCTCACAACACGACCATTCTCATTGCCACAATAGAAGTTACATCTCTCTACACCTTCATTCCCCACAAAGAAGACTTAGAAGCCCTGCAATATTACATTCGTCAAAAAATAAAGGTATATAATAAGATTAAAATATTTACTAGTTAACAAATGTTTAAAAAATATAATAGAAAACATTTTCATGTCAATACCACTTTGCTCACGTTTTTCTAACTCGCTTTTTAGATACACGAAATGTTTCTCCTTCTCTAACTATTGTTCCCTGACTTCCATGTTTGTCTTAAACTTTCTAAATTAGGCTAACCGCATTATCTTTGTTTCCTTCATTTATTCTCATCAGCTTCTAAGGCAAACCCCTGACGTAGTAGCCATTTTTCTCATCTCATAATTGCTTCATTCAAGTTAGACTACCTGATCAAGATAGGTTTTGAAGAATGCAGCAGCTCATAGTCGTCCTCCCGACTTCCTCCCTATCGTTTTGCATTCGAAACATGTTTGTTAGAAACATCAGGACTTAATACGTGTCCAATCTATTATGCCCTTCTCCCTCCTATTGCTTTTAATTAAACCTTTTTTATTTTACTTGCATGAGAACTTTTTCACCACTTTTTCTCTCTACCCAGCTTGCTTTTGTCAGAGTCCTCCTGTTCCACATTTCCCTCGCCTCAAGCTTAATTCTGTCCGCTTTCTCACTGCTACACGTTTCACATTCGTTACGTACACTCTAAAAGAATGTTTTGGTGAAACTTTTTCCTGGCCACCGTAATTCTATATCACTATTAATTAGTTTTTTTAATTATTTTTGAAAATCCTGTTTTGCAAAGGTTAAAGGCTTCTTTTAATCTTTCTCTCTCGTATTTATTTTCGTTATTAATAACCATACCTAGATGATAAAAACTTTTTGAAGGCTCCCAAGATTTTATTTCCGCTTATTATGTCAATTTTGGTATTTTTTTATTTTATCATTCCAGTCGTTTTGTACGTATTTTTTTTGCTCGCCCCCGATTAAAAATCCTCTGAGGTTTTGCACTCTAGTTTCAGTGTCTTATTCTTTCTTTTTCTGAGTTTGCGATGATTACCCCATTGCCTGCAAAGTGTATTTTTCTTCCACTTACTTTAATGCCTTTGCTCTTTCGTCCTTGTGATTCATGCCTCATTAAATAATGATGAGATTGAGAGTAACCTATTGCCACACATTCTTATTTTGGTTTCTTTCATACACCCGGCCATAAAAATCAATTTCACTCTTTTCTATTTTGTTTAAATTTGAAATCATTCTTTTGTCCTTTCAGCGAAGGCCGCATTTTTGCCCTTACTTGAAACTATAATTCCCATTCAAATGTGTGAAAGGCTTTTTCCGAGTTTATAAAGTTCGCATATGATTACCCATCTATCTCATTTACTTATCTCCATTGTTTGCCCTAACGGTGTTGTCACTTTTCTGGTCACTCTTCATGCCCAAAATCCGAACTGATCGTCCCATAAATATTGTTCAATCATTTCAATAAGCCCGTTTTCCATTATGTTAATGGAATTTTTGGCATATGAGACGGTTTGGAATTTATTCTATGAATAACCATGAAAAATTATTACCTTTCTTGAGGATTGTATTTGTTTTTCTGTAAGGGAATCGCATAGGTACCTCGCCAGTTTCGTAATAATTTTTTACTAATTTTAAAAACCGTTCTTTTTTTGTTTCTCCTAAAGTATCAAGTTACTTCTCCCGGATTATCGTTTGTTCTTGTTTGTAATGCTTCCAATTAAGATTTTCAAGTCAAAATGAAATTCTTCTTGCGCGTCCTCATTTATATTCCATAGTGTGATTCTTCTATACATTCCTTCTCCTGTCCATCCACTTTGAAGACTACATTTTCATTTTCCTCCCTAATCACATTTCTTATGCTTTCATTGAAATGATGTAATTTTTGCATATGCTTTGTCCAACCTTCCCCTGAATAATTTCTCTTTTATTTCTCCACTCCCTTTATTTTTCCTCCCGGCATTTTAGTGATTAGGTTAGCTTTTTGTATCATTAAACATCCTGCTTCTCTTTTTATTTCTTAATGAGATTTGATATTTCTTTGAATAAATATTATCGTTGTTCTAGTTCTCCATTCCTTGAAATTTTATGTCGTTGCTGTGATATATTTTTTTACATTTTCACGTCTTGTGTTCGCCATGCATACACAAGGTGTGATGAAAAAAAGACCGGACTGATTTTATTCTACGCAAACCGTTCAACGAATCGAAACGAGACACAATGTGCCATCTAGTGACACATTTGACGACTCTAACGAGAGGTGTTGCGTTTTTTTACGTCGAGTCATTACGCAGCAGCAGCGGTACGTGTCTTAACCTGTTCGTTGCCGCGTGCAACGGCAGCAATGAAGGAGCTAGAGGAACAGCGTGTGTGCGTGAAATTTTGTTTCAAACTTGGCAAAAGTGCTACGGAGACATTTGGAATGATTCAGCAAGCCTTATTTAATGAAGCTATGAGTCGAAGCCAATGTTTTGAGTGGTACAGTCCTTTTAAATCGGGCAGAGCCTCGACAGATGAAGATTCAGGAACGGGGCGGCCTTCCACTTCGACAGACCCCATGTCAATTGGTGAACGATTTGGTGCGGGAAAATCGCCGTTTAACTGTTAGGGAGATAGCTGGGGAAGTAAGCATTAGCTTTGGATCCTGTCAGACAATTTGGGCATGACGCGGTCGCATCAAAATTCATCCTGCGGGTGCGGGTCGTCATGACAGAGCTTTTCGCCAGAACCTCTTCAGACGTGGATCCATCAGAGTTTCTTTCGTTTCCAAAGTTAAAGTTAACCTTGAAAGGACGCCGATTCGACTCTATTGCGAACATTGAAACTAATTGTACGGTGGACCTGAAGGGAATCCCGAAGGAGGCTTACCAGGCAGGGTTTGAGAGCTGGAAGAAACGTTGGTAAAGGTGTGACGTCAGCCAAGGCATGTGAAGAAGTCTGAATGGAAGAGGGGAGGAATATTTTACCCTTAACCTTGAGTTTTCGATCTCAAAGATTTCACACAGACCCGAACATTTTGTTGATATTTGTCCCGATTACCGTTATTGGTGGAGCTACATGGATGCAAAGCATACGATATCCCTTTGTCAATGGTAGACGAATCTTTCTCATGCGATTATACGTATATCGCCCCGATAACAGTTGGGTTATTTCGTTTCAAACACCGATCAGAGCCTCCGCTCATTTTATGTACTCCTAGTTTCCGCCTCCCTTGTAAATGCGTGATAGCGGTCTATCTAATCAATAATCCTCTGCAAATTTAATCGGTGCCCCGTGCCGGAAGAGCGGTTCACCGGTGATCATTTTGTATTCGAGTAGAGGACTGATCTGAAGGCCATCGCTACCGAATGCCAATTTTCGTCCCACTTTCCTGAGTCGTTTTATTAGTGGAGAGTGCGACCATCATGTTCCTATTAATTCTCTCGAAAAGAGTCTATTTCGGCTAATAGTAGTAGTGACCTGTTTAACACCCGAAGCAGAGCACATCTTCATTTCCCTCGCCCTGTTATGTCCTGGCGTTTTCCGAGACAAATTTTGAGAAGCCAATTACGGCGATGCCACGATTAATGAGAATCATTGACTCCCTCGCTGCTTCCATATGCATAGATCTTTGATACTTTTCACAAATACTATAAATGCTTCATAAACGGTTAGTGTTGACGCTTTCCCCGAAATTAAACGAGTCGTTATTCCGAAAAAACGGACGAAATTTTCTATCGCGGCTTCTCTGCTACATCATCCGAATTATATCCGAAACCGTTATTCATTTGCGTGGATGGTACCCGTACGAGATCTGTAAATCAAGTAATGAGACTGGCAACACAGCGTTGGATCTGGCAACACTGGAGGCGTTGGGCTTGGAGGGGCGGCAGGGGAACATGTGATTCGTCTTCAGTGCGGGTTTGAACTCGCTCGAGTCATTTCGTTGTCCGTAGCGATTTTTTTATGAAACCCTTTTTTCTATTCTGTTCTAAAAATGAGTGACATCAGTTTCGAGGAACAGTGTGCTACCAGTTTTTCCTTCCGACTTGGGCGGCACAGTGCGACGGAAACTCTTGCCCTGTAATGCTTCAGCAGGCCTACGGAGATAGTGTTTTGTCAAGAGCACAGGTTTTTCGGCGGTGTAAGGCATTTTCAGAAGGAAGAGAGTCGACTCGTATAGCAGAGCAGAAAATATCTCCGAATAGAATTTGCTCAGTAAAATTCAAGTGAAATTTTTTTTCCCTTTGTTTTGCGATAACCAAAATAACCGCCCTCTGCCAAATCATTAAAATAGAACATCACCATTCAACGAAAAGTTTTGGGAAGATAAATTGAAATGGGTCCTCCCCCCTCGGCAAAACAACAACGGACCACTTATATGGTTACAATTTCTTACTCTCTGACTTGTCATTCTCGCATTCCAATATCGAAGCAAGCGAAACCGAGATTCTGCATAACGCAAGGACTCGGAAAAGAAGTCCTTTTGCTTGACCTCTCACCCTTCTTTCTACGTTCGGGACAAGAGGTCAACGGCGTATTATCCTCTTACCTTCTTCCTTACTCTTGCATAAATGATTCAACACTCACAAAAGAGTGAAAAACGTAAAATCCGCCGCTCCGCCTTGCCAAATTATTCAGAATGGCGTCGTGCCCACGACATCTGAGTCTTCGATGCCTGCGCAAATTTCGAATCCTCAGAGATATTGATTGGATATTTGATAACTTAACATCCGTGCGAGGCATTTCCTCGCCATTCGCGTGTTTTTGCATTCAGCATTGCAAGGCATTCGACTGCCAAGCGCACTGGGAGCATAATTTCCTTAATATCTCTTTTTGATGACAATAGTCTATGCGAGTTACAAGATGTGTCAGTTTATACAAACTGTAAAACCTTAATTAAAATCAGGTC